>NC_091705.1:18125000-18750000 GCF_041296265.1 Equus caballus
TTTTTTTCTGAGATGCTCCTCACTGGATGATCCACATCTATTGCATAATGACGTGAACAATACACATGATGAGCATATTTCGTGAGCAAGACTCAGATTCTCAAATGGACAAGAGCGTTGGCTTACTCCAAACACTTTTCTTGGCTGCAGCAGATGACCAAATAGTTTGACTATATTTTTTCAGAGCTTAAAAAGGTTAATCACCTAATCATGCCAGAGCTCAACATTAATAATCAGCAAAAAAGGCACTTTAAAATACATTTGACAAGGAGTGACACTAATGCAATGAAAACTGGTCTAAGCCCTGCACTAAACTTTGTCATAGTTCATATAAGTAGTGCATTCTCTCTTTCTGTCTCCATGTGTATGTGTGTGTATACATATTTATATGTATGTGTATATACCAACATCCTTATACATATATGTGTGTATGTGTGCATGTGTGCGTGTGTATATATATATATATATATCTCCATAAGTCTCTGGGGAGTGAAAAAAACATTTCTGTTTCCTTTAATTGAATAGTACACAAAAATTCTAGTCACTTTATTTGGAACAAAGAATGAGGGGACTGGCAAATTAACGTAAAAACAGTACCCTACTACACTTTTCTGTCAACAAAAAAGCAATAAAATAAATACGCAAAACTTTCCTAGGTTGTCAACTACTAAAATAATAAAATCTAGCATTTTTAAAAATTTTATTCCATTGTAGGGAACAGGGTGGACATTTTTGGTGCTGTAAATCTCACACACTCACACATCCATATTGCTTAGGCTGAAGAGAGCAGAATGAACAGAGGAAATTTCTTCCACAGACTCCGTCCTTTCAGTACTCACCGAGTTTTAGCTATGCTGTTATTCTGCTTAGCTTAACATACAACAAAGTCTTGTATAAACATATTTTTAGGATGTCTAAATTCTCAAGATACTTGCACAGAATACTAAAAGTACTTAAGAGGATTTTTGTAAAATAAACAGAATTGGCCATATACCAGTCCGCTGCTTACCCCAGGCTTGGGTATTTTGGCTCACGGTTTTGACAGACCAAACCCACATGTATCAGAGTTGGACAAAAAGCTAATTTGTCTTCCCCAGGAACAGGTGTATAGACACATTCTTATTCTTAGGGTATAAAAAAACAATTAGTAATGGCATTTAAAGTTAATTACTAACTGTATAATGCCTGAGAACAAAAACAAAGCAATTTTTGAAAGGTTAAGAGTCAGACTCTGGGCATTTCCGTTTTTTAGCTGCTGGCTCTTCAGTCTTGTGTAATTCTAAAGTGCTGGCATTGGATTTGAGGCTGAGGTCTGCTCTAAGGTTGTCCATAGCAACGGTGAAGCCTGAGAGAAGGTACCCCCCACCTCCGCTCATCAGTAGTTTGGGATGACTTCGATCTGGCAAAACCTAATCAAGACAGAAAGACAGACATTCATGTTTTCCTAAGCAGATAAAGCACATACTAACAATACACATGCCAGAATCAGAATTTAAATGACAAAGATTCTCTCGAAGATTTAACGGAATCAATTCCTAAGGAGCCCCTTCCTTCACAAGATAGTGCATATGAAAGCGTAGAAATTGGTTTAAGTGATTTTAGTGGATATAAAAGTGTAGAAATTGGCTTAAGTGATTCTCTTTGGAAAATAAAATGAAGCCATTTCTCTTAAACCTGAAGGAAGTTTCTAGTGGCGAATGGGCAAATGGTTTGTATACTACCCTGGGCTTGTGTGTAGCTTTCTTCCTTTTGGCTCTAGGAAGCTTCATGGCCAACAGTGGAGCTTGGGCCCATGGAGATGCAGCTACTGGACAGACATCCAGAGCCTCCCTTCCCTAATACCCTGTTAACTCTGACAAGCCTTCTTCTCTCCCACTACCATGGCTAAATAAGATGACTGCCATGAAGGGCAGGGTCGCCCAAGGCTATAGGGTGTCCGGGATTAAGTAAGATGTGCAAGCAGCAGGGCAGGGGTTGTGGCAGCCATGGAGATGCTCTCTCACATCTCTCTTCCAGAGGGAAGTGATTATGCAGAGTTCAAGCTGCAGAAAGCCTCTGGCTGCTGCTCCTTTGGAATCTGCTGTAGCATTCACACCCAGGGAGGCCATGGGTTGCTCCAAGTCCACAGCTGAGTGTGGGTACCAGAACTGGACTATTTCTGGCCAACGCAGGGCTCCTTTAATGGCAATCTTTGCTCAGGGGTTCCCCATCATCCTGGCTGAGACTTTTTCAGAGCAGCCCTGCAGGTTTTTCCTCCCCTACCCTCCTTCCTCCTTTCACAGGCATCAGACCTGCATCACAGTCTGATGGCTCTCCCTGTCTAATCCTGCTCCCTCTTCCCTGTATCTTTCAAAGGCATTTCTCCTGATAAACCCCTTACACTTCTAATTCCATCTTGGCATATGACTTCTAGAGGTCCTGAACTGACACACAACCCATGTAAATCCTGAAACTTGCTGTGAAACATCCCAGCACAGAGGAAGGGATGTTTCTTGTTGGCCTGGGGATTTTGCTATTATCAGTTATTCCCTCCACAGTGATCTCGAGGCTTTGGGGCAACACAAACCACAACTGTTTGCAATTTAAAAGTCCCTGGACTGGAGTTACAGAGTAATAGACTTGGACATGAAAGGAGAAAAAAGGTTCAGGAGAGGTCAGGGCACTTTCTCTGAGTTCTCTTTCATCTCTGCAGACAGAAACAGGGATATCTCCATTTAACAACTTCCGGCACTACTGTAAAGTCCCAGGAAAACAGCTCCTGGGACTGGCTGTGGAACACGTACCTGGTAATTTCTGAGCCAGGTTTCAGACAGCCTGAGGTTGATGACCCCTCCTCTTTCCCGCAGTTTCGTGTAGCATTCCAACAGGGGCTAAAGGCATAAACAGAGTGCTGTTAAGAATTACTTTGAGGGGCCGGCTTGGTCGTGTAGTGGTTAAGTTCACATGCTCTGCATCGGCGGCCCAGGGTTTGCAGGTTTGGATCCTGGGCACGGACCTCACATTGCTCATCAAGCCATGCTGTGGCGGCATCCCACATAAAATAGAGGAAGACTGGCACAGATGTTAGCTTAACGACAATCTTCCTCAAGCAAAAAGAGGAAGATTGGCAACAGATGTTAGCTCAGGGCCAATCTTCCTCACAAAAAAACGAATTACTTTGAGTGCCCAAATTTGAGAGTCAACATTCAGGTGCAAGAATTCCTGTTCATTCCATTTCAGTATTACCTCTTTATACTGACAGTAGGCCACAAATGGCCTTGAAGGGGCCACGAAGTCCAGCAAAGACAGCAGCAATGGAGTGGGATGGAAACGACTAGCTACAATTAAACTGCAAGGAAAACGTTAGACAAATTATTTCTCTACACCCCCAAAGTGGAGCATAAGTTTTAAAATGCATTTAAAATTACCATATTTACTTGCATGACTCACACAAGGAAAAGCTTAAAACACAACATTCTAGGAATTCCAAACAATAAAATGACAAGCTATTAACTTTCTAGGAAACACAAGCTGGAATATAAGGTCTCATGTTGCTTTGGCAACTCTAAGCATTTAATGACATTCTTGATTTTAAAAAAAGCACCTGGAAACAAATCCAACGTCATAATACTGGCTTTGCAGATATCTGAATCTACTCTCCTTTTAGGTTCTCCTTAGCCCTTGCCATTAGCCAGTACAACATCAGTTTGAATATGCCACCACCTGCACCTAATGGGACTACACAGCCCCATCTGATGCACCATCATTGGAGAAATTTCAGATTTCTTCTAAAACTCTGAAACTAACATGACCAATTTCCCACCTCCGCCAAATGCAGGCTCCTTTCTTTAAAAACCCAAGACAGAATCATCATCTCTGCTCCCACAGTCACCAAAGCAGACAAGCAGATAGAGAATGCTAATCTGTTTGAAGCAGAGCCCACAAGCACCAAGATGTCTCTTGCATTCTTTCATCAACGCACCCATCTGCGTTTCTTTCACTCAGCAGAGCAGCAGCCTCTAACTGTCTTTTCCTTTGCTCTTCTTGTCTCTTCTGCTTCTCCTGAATCTTCAAGAAGAAAAATAAGAAACCAACGTACTGAGGTCATTCAGTCAGGTTTATGGAAACGCTGGTCTGTCAAAACATTTCAACAGTATTTATCAACTTGGACTAAAGCAACAAAAGGAAGTCAGTCACTTAAAAGGAAGTTGAAAACACACAAGAAAGCCCACATGTTAAAAAACATCATTAAGCTACCTATACAATGCTTCTGTATCCTACAGCTCCACCCCTAAGATTAAATCACTCACATGGATACACCCACGCGCACTCTCTTTCTCCATCTGTTTTGATATTTATCATCTTGGGAGCTGATGCTCCAAAGCCAAACCAAATCTCAGAGCTTACATGAAGTTAACTGAAGACCTGAGGGGACTATTATGAGAGTAGTGGGGACTCGTAAAATTCTTACATAATCCTTTCTGCTTCCTCTCTCTTTAGGCTCCTTATATTCTAGATCTTGAGAGACAATCTCCATTGTTTCTTGTTCTTCTGGGGGACTGCTCTCTGAGGCCTCTGCCATGCTGTCCTCATTCTCTTGTTCTGAAGCCTGTTTTTCCTCCAGCGTGCCATTACTTTCTTCAACCGAAGCACTGTCTTTTGGCTCTGAAGATAACATCTCGGCAGAAAATGTTCCATTTAGGAGACTGTCCACTTTGTTGAGGGGGAATTCATAGAGACCACTGAGGAAAGATTCGGGAAATCCAAAACATGCTGTTGCTGCCCGAACAGGTCCACCTCCAGGGTACAGCTGAATAATGGAGCCAAAACCTGAGCAGATAAAAGAAACAAACATCTCTCCATGGAGGCGATGCTAGACTATGCAAACCCTCAGGGTCCTCTACAGTAAGGAGGCTCAAGGTCTCCCTACTTTACTTTGTTCAGAGGCTGAAGGATGATGCAGCTCCTTTAGGGGTCCGTTTGGAGTCTAAGAATATTCCTAATGGAGGTAATATAATTCCAAGAGATAAACAGGAAGCCTTAAAGAAGCTTACCCTCACTTGACACTACAGTAAAACCCTGTGATTGTGCAAATGTGAATGTCACATGATTGGAGATTGGTTCTCAGCTCCCCCTAAGTCCAATCCTCAAACAGGGCCGTTAAAAGTTCTTGTCTTCTATGGGGTCAGAGAAAGTTCAGGCAAATCAGGCTGTGCCGTATTCTTCCAGGATAGAACACATCCCTAGTATTCTTCCCACCCAATCCCCTCAATCCAGGCCAATAAAATGAACACCAGCTATCCAAGAGTTTACTGAAATTACTGTCCTGGAGGTCCTAGCCAGCCACAGGCTTCAGAACCACCCCCAATGATACTGAGGCTGGAAAGGACAACTGCCATCTGGGGGTGCCAACATAGCACAGGCTGGGAGATGTGGACTGTGCAGGAAGGTGCCAGAGACTGGAGCTGTGCAGGCCCACCCAATCACTTCATTAAGCTTGTAGTGACTCCACCTTGCTTGCCATGAGTTTGAATTTTTCAGACCCCTCTACTCAAATCATGGTGGGGTTTTAATGAACTTGAAAATGTTAAATCTTACCTCCCATTCGTTCCATCATGGCACCCAGCACCAAGCCTGCGCATGTTTCCATTACAATCATTTTATTGCCAGCACGGATATTTCCCAACGTCAACATCTGGGCCAGTGTATCATATCTCATGTGGCTAAGGAAAAAAGAATGATTCCTTCACTCTTAGCTAAGCAAAGCCCGCTATTTTAATAATCATTTTTCAAGTTTTGTTTGCTTTATAAAAATTATGTTGATAAGATTATTGATTGCTTTGGAAGCAACAGTAAAAAGGACTTACAATTTATGAGGTAGGAGGATACTTTATGCAGGTGAGCAAGTTTTTCATTTTACTTAAAATCATGATTTTCTTAAAGATATATTTTCCCCCAATTATACTTTTGAAAGGAAACAAAGCGTACTTAATTTTTCCAGGTTCTCTGGCATAATACATAACTGAAAGAATGCGGGTGGATGGCTTCACAACAGTAATGATGGCTTCATATCTGGGGGAAGAAAAAAGAGAACACCAATTTTAAAAAACTGGCTTAAAAATATTTTATTTTTAATAACATATTTTATAAAGTTATAAAAAGATATAATGTTTTCATCCTTTTCAAACAAAAACTACTTACTTCTTTTTCTTCTTTTTTATATATTTATCTTGAGCAAATTCTGTCTTGTCTCGGAATGTTGTACTATTTTCAATTAACTGCTGAACTATTTCCTATAAGAAAAGGAGCAAGCAGATTTCCTGAAACTTTATTTTCACAGAACAGATAACTTCAAAGGTTTCTTACCCCAGAATGTATCCAAAGGTTTGATTCTCCAGTTCCTTTTCCACAGAAGTCAAAATGGATGAACTTTGCTTTTTTTTTTCTCCCTTACCCTGTCTAGAAATTGTATTAAAATATAAGTACTTTATAACTCCATTTAAACCGAGGAAAAAGAACAGAGATACACAATAAAAGGGAGAAGAGAGGTAGAGGAAACTGTCATTCCTGAAGAGACTGGCTGAAAACATTACTGAAAATGAACAAAGTTAAGCTCTGATATGCACTGTTATGAAATTCTCTTTTGCTAACAATATCAGTAACATCATTCACTTACATTCCTGCATGTAAGAAATGAAATCTTTCATATATGAATTGCATGTATATTTCAAGCTATTTCTAACAGGAATATACAGTATTTTTATATTTTACCGTAGGTAAAGTCTGCTTTAAAAACCAAGCAATTTCCTAAATACCAAACAGAAACAAAACACAACATCCTTTGAATATTACCTCTCCTTTAATGCCCTTGTCCTTTAAAGCTTTTATGTCATCTTGAGTAAGTTTCTGAGATTTCCCATCATCAATTATATTTCGATTATCAGTGCCCGCTTCTTTGGTCTCTAAGGAAGGAAATTGCTTTATGACATTTACGATCTGAAATTATTTAAAAATCTTTCTTTCTCCAAGTTCACATCCACATCCAGCCCATCAGTCACTCAAATTTGGCCTTCCAGTTCCACGGCCCCCACCCCAGTCCACTATCCTTTCTTGCCAGGACTACTCCAAGTCTGTAACTCATCTTCCTGCTCCCACTCCTGCCCCCTTACAATCCACCTCAGCACCACGGTTATCTTTTTTGTTTTTCCTTTTTCTCCCCAAAGCCCCCCGGTACATAGTTGTGTATTTTCAGTTGTGGGTCCTTCTAGTTGTGGCATGTGGGACACGGCCTCAGCATGGCCTGACCAGCAGTGCCATGTCCACGCCCAGGATCCGAACTGGTGAAACCCTGGGCCGCTGAAGCGGAGAGCACGAACTTAACCACTTGGCCACGGGGCCGGCCCCCCTCCACAGTTATCTTTTTAAAGTGCTAAGTGGCTCATCTATTCTGATGCACAAAACCACACAGTGGCAACTAGAATACATTCCAAAGACGACTTGCAAGGGTGCATATGATCTGCCCCGTCTACCTTTTCTGGCCTCATTTCTTGATGCCTGTCCCCCAGCCACATTACCCTTTTTTCTGTTCCTTAAACGCACTAAGCATTGTCTCACTGAGGGCTCTGGCTCTTGCTCCCTTGGCCTGAAATGCTCTTATGACAGACCTCTGAGTGGCTGCATCCTTTCCATCACTCAAGGCTGAGCTCATCATCTCAGCCAAATTTCCCAATCAGCCTGCAGGACACCTCCCTGCTCTGTCATCTTCATAGCACGCGTCACCATCTGAAATTTTGATTTTTGCTTGTCTACTTGATTATTTTTGGTGTTCCCCACTGCTAAGTAAGTTTTATGAGATGGTCTATCTCATCAACTGCTATAATCACAGTGCCTAATCATTCCTGGAATATATTTTTTGCTTAATAAAAACATGGACATTAATTTAAAAGTATTTAATTACCTGGTTTGAAGCAGAACTTTAACAGTATTTTAATTATTTAATTTTAATAATTATTTAAGCATTTTTATTAATAAAATATTTTAACAAGTATTTAATTTTAATTAACAATACCAGTTAAAATTATGAGGACTTTATCACAGGCGAGGCACTGTTAAGAATTTCCTATGTGTCATATGACTGAACACTCACTATAGCCTAGGCATTAAACGTGTTTATGGCCCCATTTTACACACGAGGATATAAGACTCAGAGAAACTAAAAAGTTGCCCAAGGTTACAAGGCAAGCAATGAAGCTGGAACTTAACCCTAGTCAATTAAATTCAAAGCCAGACCCTTTAACCTCCACCCTATACGCTAATCACCTCGCAGCCATTACTTAGCTTCTGGGCACTGAAATGGTTCTCCACCTGCTCTTACACTGAAGCGGCAAACACTCGTGGTATTAAATGCCTGGCCCAAGGTCAGAGTGCCAGTTAACCACGGGCTGGAACCAGAATCCAGGTATCTCAAAGCCAAAGGCAGACCGTGCTTCATTCCAGCAAGCTACAGTTCTTAGATTATGAGTTTAGATTTCTGTGGGGACTGCCTAGGCTAGCACTTTAGGATTAACTGAGGTGGACAGGTTTCTGACTAGCCAGCTCAAGAGCATCTATTTCATACACCCCAACTAGTGCACCTGAAGTAGGCTCTTCCTTCTTCTTCTTAGGCTGAAGACTTCCTCCATTGGTCACTTCAAATGTGGTTCCATAACTATGGCCAATGACGTTATCCAGATAGAACCACTGTTTTTCAAAAGTTACTTTTCTGGGGAAGAAAATACAATCAATTAGTTGAATCTCATTTGCATTCAGAATAGAAAAGATATGTTTGATCTAGTTTATTTCAAAACTGGTCTTCACAAACGATGATCAGCAGCATTATCTCTGAACACAAACTGACAAATGGACTAGAGAGAATGGGGTTGGGGCACAGACACAAATTAATAAAGCCACAAAATCACTGATTTTGGAACAAGAAACAAGGACAGAAGACATTCCTCTTCTGAGGCACTGGTTTGACTCCATTTTGCACTATTGGACGGGATGTCCAAACTTACAGGCTCTGAGGATTTCTGAATAGTATAAAGGGTCATCAAGACTGGCAGGCCACTGGACACACACTGTGATGCCCCTTGCAACTTACACAAGAAAATCTCAAACTGAACAATCATTGAGATGGTAGGGACTTAACAAATTTAACTGGCCATTTTCTTTGAAAATTATCTAGTAAAAGCAAATTGTATTTACAAATAAACATAACTGACAGTCTACACATTTGGAAAGGGTGCCTAACACTGACAATTCTCTGTATTGAGGATCAGGCAATTTTAGCCTTTCTCTTACCCAGATTTTTCTCTTATTACAATTTAAAAGAGAAACCCCACAAAAGCAAATGCTTTCCTTTCAAAAGAAGGCAACTGGGCCAGCCCCAGTGGCCTAGTGGTTAAGTTCAGCACACTCTGCTTTGGCAGCCTGGGTTTGGTTCCCAGGAGCAGACCTATATCACTTGCTTCTGAGGGGTCATGCTGTGGCAGGGGCTCACATACAAAAAAGAGGAATACTAGCAACAGATGCCAGCTCAGGGTGAATCTTCCTCCAGCAAAAAAAAAAAAAAAGAAGGAAACTAACAACTGCTGAGTGTGGACCAGGGCTGGGCAGTATGTGCCAGCTGTGTTCATACTTTTTTTTTTCTTTTTTCTTTTTGGTGAGGAAGATTGGCCCAGAGCTAACATCTGTTGCCAATCTTCCTCTTCTTGCTTGAGGAAGATTGTTGCTCAGCTAACATTTGTGTCAATCTTCCTCCACTTTGTATGTGGGATGCCATCACAGCATGGCTTGATGAGTGGTGTGTAGGTCCATGCCTTGGATCCAAACCTGCAAACCCCTGGCCACTGAAGTGAAGTGCATGAACTCAACCATTATGACGCTGGGCTATACTCTCATACTTTTTGATTTAATTCTCACAGTAGTCCTGGGACATAGCTTTTTCTAGAAGAGCAATCTGAGACTCAGGGAAAAGGATCTTGTCCAAGATTCACAGTTAGAAAGTGGGAGCTGGGATTCAAATCCAGGTCTGCCTGACCCCAAAGCCTGGTTCTTTCCACTGTACTACCGTCTGCCCCAGCAAAGACCAAAGATCTCAGGAAGCCCTGCCTAGCTTCAGGACATGGCCCACATCCACAGAACTCTGAATCCTGGAAGACAGGTACTGGTTAATTCTGTTTGTGCCCCACCCTACATCTTCTCTTCCTTTCTCTGTGCCCCAGGAGGCTGACCATGACAGAATGCATAGACCCCATCACAGGTTTCCTTGCCGAAGGCTTCCCACCACTGCTAGACCCTGGGTGCATCAGCATTCCCTCTTGGTTCTGTAAACCTCGTCACACCTTTGTAGGTGGTGTGTGTCACATCTTAATTAGATCTTCTCACTCAAACCAACTGAGGGAATTCTTGTGAGATCCTAAGTGATCCAGGTAGGGTCAATTCTTAGTCTCTGCTGGGTCCCCAGTTACTAACACATAACAGAACATAACAGATACTCAAAACATTTGCTGACATAACCCCCTCAGAGAAGCTGAAACTCAGTTCAGCCCAGACATGCACCCTGCACCCTCATCCTTTGAACACCCCAGTGCTACTGAAATGCTGGGTCTGACCTGGGTCAGGTTTACCCCTTTGGCAGCCAGTCTGATATACAAAGAAGGGTGTGTCACTCAAAGTGAGTGGCCCGACAGGTCACTGACTAGTCAGGAAAGTGGGGCCCAGTCAGAGGGATGTGGAGGCATGTTTTCGCTGGGAAGGTGAGATTTGCAGAGTTTCCTTCTCAGAGAGCCAGGACTGCTTCTGCCCAACCAGATGAGTGCAGCCTCAAGAGAAGACTGAAGGCAGAGTCTGGCCTGGGATGCAGTGGAGCTCAGAGAGCCATTTTCAAAATAAAAGGGAAACTAATGCTGTGGCTTCTGCCAAAAAAAGTGATGAAAAGTGTTTCCAGATAAATGTCTAAAGAGTTTTTTAGAAATAAAGATGTTGCTCTCTATCTCCTTGGCAATGGAAAAGCTCTTGTCTAAAAAAGCACATTTGGGGCCGGCCCAATGGTGCAGTGGTTAAGTTCAGCATTCTCTGCTTCAGCAGTCCCAGTTTGTGGTTTTGGATCCCAGGCATGGACCTACACTACTCGTCAGCCATGCTACGGCAGCAACGCACATATAAAGTGGAGGAAGATTAGCACAGATGTTAGCTCAGGACTAATCTTCCTCAGCAAAAAAAATAAATAAAAGAGCACATTATTAAAAAGCACACTCAAACGGGGCTGGCCCCGTGGCCGAGTGGTTAAGTTCGCGCGCTCCGCTGCAGGCGGCCCAGTGTTTCGTTGGTTTGAATCCTGGCGCGGACATGGCACTGCTCATCAGACCACGCTGAGGCAGCGTCCCACATGCCACAACTGGAAGAACCCACAACGAAGAATACACAACTATGTACCGGGGGGCTTTGGGGAGAAAATGGAAAAAATAAAATCTTTAAAAAAAAAAAAAAAAAAAAAAGCACACTCAAACTACCGTATTTTAAAATTAAGCAACTTAAAAGGACAGTATGAGAAAGAAAAACCAAAGTTTCACCTGCTCAGTCATTGTACAGCTGTATAACTTTGGGCTCATTTATCAAACTTATAACCTAAGGATTCTGCTGCACTGTTATACTTCAATTAAAAAGTTTAAATAATTAGTACTAGCACTTTCCAAAAGTTATGTAGTTGGGAGCAGGCACACACTTCTAATCAGAAATTCTGAAAAGAAAAAAAGTACTGGGTTCAAAAATACAACGTACAGCAGGGATGAGGGATAGTTATAAGATTTCTCTAATTTCAACTACCAAAATGAAATATTATATCAACGGGGAATTTAAAAATGCTTAAGAGCTGGTGCAGATATTTCATCTCTGGACTAAAGAAATCCCTCTCCCCCTATATTTTTTTTCCTGCACTGAATTGGTGCTTGTGCAAATACACTTGGTTATCACCAGCTTGGCGCCTTACGGACTGTTACTTGACTATTTTCTAATGACATCTGTTTCACTTTAAATATCAGTCAACAGTTTGATTCACATAGGAGTAAAAGAATTCATCTGAAGTGAGCACTTATCAGAAATCGCAAGTCTCACAATATGTAACCTTATGATCCACAGAAAGCTGTTCTCCTGACACTGCATTCAACCTACTTCCTTGTCAAAAGTACTATAATAACCCAACTCAAAGTTTGGTTGTACTTCTCAGATAATTAACCAAAACATCCCAATACATTTTAAGCTATTGGAATTTAACAGCCTCAGCCCCCTGCCTCCGTCCCCCAGCCAGAAAGCTATCAAAATTCCCACTTCCCTAGTACTAAGACAGTGTGATTACTAATCAGCAGGTTCACAAGTCAAACGTAATTTCAAGTTCTGACATCTTGAGCAAACTGCTTTTGGGTAGTTTAACTTTCCCAGACCTTGCATCTTTTGGTGTAAAAGGAGGGAACCCTAGAGTGATCCCACATTCTATGAAAAGTTGCTTCCTAACGTTATTCTGTGTAGACAGGTATTCCTGGTTGGGTAGAGAGAAGAGCCTGGAAGGCCAGACAAGGTTGGAGAAGTGTCATTTTTGTGGGATTGATGCTGGCTGAGGGCTAAGGGAAGAAAAAGGGTCTATGGTAAAAAGGGGGCAGGGGCAGACTCTGAGAGGCAAGGATGAGATCAGAGGATGAAGGATGGGTTCTGTGAGAAAACAGGAGACAAAAATCTCAAGAACCTAGGAGAAGAACCCAAGGACAGATGGTGGGGTGGGCCTGCAGGGGAGTATCCGGGCCCCACGAGGGTCAGGAATGGGAAAGGGACTCTGTGGAAAGACCGAGAGGGATGCTGAAGGCAGACAGCTAGGTATGAGACCAGGGAAAAGGGGCACTGTAAGAAGCAGGAGGAGTAGGGGAGACCTCGAGGCCCGAGGATGGGATCCTGGGGAAAAGGCCTCTGTGGGAAGACCTGAGAGGAGATAACCAGAGAAGAAGTGGGGAATCCAGAGAGCCAAGAACGGGACCCTGGTGGCAGCAGGTCTGTGGGAAGACCTGGAGGGAGGGCGTCTCTGGAAGATGGGGGCGAGGGATCCCTAAGGCCAGCGACATGACTTACTTTCTCCGCTGAACTTGCACGGCTTTGAACACATCTTCCCGTTTTAGCACCACGTAGTCGCCGTCGCGGATGCGGTGGTCCCCAGGATGCGGTGGTTGTGGGCCCGGTTGCTCCCCTGAGTCCTCCATGAAGCTCAACCGGTCTCCTTGCTCCGCAGCGTTTCTCCAGTCCCCAGCGGCCCTCCCCCCTCGTCCTCCACTGTCGCAGCTGCCAGTCTCAGCTGCCAGCCTCACCTCCCCCAAACCGAAGGGCCGCAGATCCCCGCGACCGGCACCGCCCCCACGTGCTACGCGCTGCTTCCGCTTTCCGGTCGGAACCTCTGGAGGGGCTTCCGGGAGCTTCAAGGCTTCCGTCTGGCTGAACTCCTTGATTGGCTGGGCTCCGTCCCGCCCCTCACGTCTTGCCGCTCCTTGGACGGAAGTTGCGTCACAGGAGCGCCAAAAAAGAACTTGGAAGGAGACTGGATTTCGGCTGGAGGCGCTAGATGGCTTCCCGTGAACCTTCGCAGCGTTGGTGGGGAAACTGAGGTCCCCCAACCGCTCCGATAGAGGAGACTCGGCCTCGCGCGGGGACGTCAGGAGAGCTGTAGCTAAAGAGAGTGGCGGGACTTGGGCAGGGGTTAGCTGAGGGGCTCAGACCTCGGAGTCTCTCTGCCCGCCGGGACGAAGGGAGAGCCGGCCGGGCGCATCTGCTCCTACGGAGGAGCCGGCCCAGCGGTGAACTAGGAGAGCTTTGGGCCCGCCGTCCTTTACAAGTAAGAACTTAGTGTGAGGAGACGTAAATGAAGTAGGCTGTTTAACGAAGTACGGCAGGCGGACGCGTGGCTCCTTTACTCATTTTCCAGTCCTGCCTCTTGCATTTGTGTTGGAATTTTTACTGGTTATTCTTCCCATATTATCACGTTAGAAAAAGATAGGGCATGTAGCGTTGTCGAAGGGGCACTTTAGTTTAGGAGTGTGAAGACGGAGTTTTGAGTTCAATACTGTCACCAAACAACTTTGATGTTGATCAGTTCGCTTAGTTTCTTTGGGCTTCAGTTTCTTAACGTATGATATGGTCTAGATGATTATCAACGTCCTGTCGTGCCCTAACATCTGAACTTTAGTTATTAACTTATTTATTAACTAAATCCCTTTAAATAAAGATTCGGATATGCCCTCTTGTAGTGAATTGCGCTACGGTGTGCGGATATATTCCTATTTGTTTTTATCCTTAGGACATGAGCTATTTTCTTAAATAGACTTAATTTTTTAGAAGTTTTAGGTTTACGGAAAGTACAGAGAGTTCCCATATATCACCTCTTCACTCTCCTCACCTCCAGTTCCCCCTATTATTAGCATCCTGTATTCGTGTGATATATTTGTTGCAATTGATGGATCAAAATTAATACATTGTTAATAACTAAAGTCCATAGTTTACATTAGGGTTCACTCTGTGTTGTACAGTTCCCTGTATTTACACAATGCATAGTGTCGTGTATCAGTATCAAAGAGAATGGTTTCACTGCCCTAAAAATGCCCTGTGCTCCACTTATATGAATTATTTTAAAACCCCCTTTTTTTCTTTTTTGAGGAAGATTAGCCCTGAGCTAACTGCTGCCAATCCTCCTCTTTTTGCTGAGGAAAACTGGCCCTCAGCTAACATCCATGCCCGTCTTCCTCTCCTTTATACATGGGGTGCCTACCACAGCATGGCTTTTGCCAAGTGGTGCCATGTCTGCACCCGGGATCAGAACCAGCAAACTCTGGGCCACCGAAGCGGAACGTGCACACTTAACTGCTGTGCCACCAGGCCGGCCCCCCAAACCCATTTTTAAAGGTCACATATTTCAATTTATTGCTCCTTAACCAGGAACTATCTTTATGGCATTGAGTTTAATAAAAATGAGTATCTTGGGGCTGGCCCGTGGCTGAGTGGTTAAGTTGGTGTGCTCTGCTTTGGTGGCCCAGGTTCTCCGGCTGGAATCCTGGTCGTGGACATGGCACTGCTCATCAAGCCATGCTGAGGTGGCGTCCCACATGCCACAGCTAGGAGGACCCACAACTAAAAATACACAACTATGTATCTGGGGGCTTTGAGAGAAAAAGGAAAAATAAAATCTTAAAAAAAAAAATGAGTGTCTTGATAGGTACGAAATTAAAAAAAACGTGAAGAGCTAATTAACAAAGATTATATTAACATGGATATACTTTCAAAAAAACTTTACTGCATTTCAACAGATTTGTCTGGAAACTGAAAATAATCCATCTAATCAGTATTCACCTAGAAATGATCTTTCTTCCCTTGTCTTTTTAAGACAGTTGTTGTAAATCTACTGGAAAATTAACTTCTTTCTCATTTTGGCCCTACAGAGAAAGAAAGAAGAGCTGAAACAGATGTGTACCCTGTCCCATTCCTGTGTTTCCCCAAAACGGTCCACCTTAGATGCCTATGTGAGAATTTCCATGTATCTCTGATAAAAGTGGGTGTGACACTGCAGGATTGACTGTATATAAAGAGCTATGATGATTTATTCCTGGTGTCTCACGGGTCAGGATTATGTTCAGCCGGTGCTGCCCTAAGATAAGTCTCAAAACGTTGCCAGCAAGTTATCGTAGAAGTAATTACTTGTCTTATTTTCAATTTCTATGGTGGAAGTTCCTTGAAAATAAGTACTGTACCTTTTCTTATTTTTTATCCCATGAGCATCCAGTGTACTTGGTTAAACATCTGTGGAATGCGTTAAAAAGAGATGGGGATTAGAAGAGTAACTGCAAATTGGAAGAGTAAAGGAAGCTTATACCACGTACAGCGTTGCATGCCTGTTTGCTAGTCTCACACTAGAATATATTAATTTTTGCTATTTTCTCTGGTAATACACGTCACCCCTTATCCAAGGGAGATATGTTCCAAGACCCCCAGTGGGTGCCTGAAACCATGAATAGTACCAAACTCTACATATACTATGTTTTTTCCTATACATACCTATGAGAAAGTTTAATTTATAAATTAGGGACAGTAAAAGATTAACAACGATAGCTAATAATAAAATAGAACAGTTACAACAATATCCAGTAATAAAAGTTAGGTGAATGTGGTCCCTCTCTCTCTCGAAATATCTTATTATACTGTACTCATCTTCTTGTGATGATGTGAGATGATGAAGTGCCTACATGATGAGATGAAGTGAGGTGGATGATGTAGGCCTTGTGAGGTAGCATTAGGCTACTGTTGACCTGCCGATGATATGTCGGAAGGAGGACCATCTGCTTCTGGACCGAGGTTGACTGTGGGTAACCGAAACCGCGGTTAAGGGGGGACTACGTTTTTAGGAATACTTTTTCCCTTATAGTTTTGATGAAGACTTTTCTAATCTCTATCTTTTAGAAGACATGAGTGGAGAGTATAGAGGCAGAGGATTTGGACGAGGACGATTTCAAAGCTGGAAAAGAGGAAGAGGTGGTGGGAGCTTCTCAGGAAAATGGAGAGAAAGAGAACACAGAACTGACCTGAGTAAAGCCACAGGAAAACATACTTCTGGTAGGAAAGGTCAAGGATTGTTCAGGTTTTTTTCCTTCATGAAAGAATCTATCATGCCTATCAAACATAGCAGTTTACCTCATACTTCAGCCTATCTTTTATTTTATGTTACTCCTTAAGGTAGTGTTTGAATGTTAATATCCAAAATTCACACTAAAACTTGTAATTTAGATATTGTTAGTATCATGTCAGGTTCTCATTGTTGAAAGGAGAAGCAAATTGGAAAAAAATTTGCTCTGTTTCTACAAACCTAGTATTCTGGTTTTTTTCAGAACAAACTTCACAGTCTTTGCTACTACAATCAACATTGGATCAGTTCATACCATATAGAGGCTGGAAGCTTTATTTCTCTGAAGGTAGAGTTAAAAGTGCAAAAAGTGCCATAAATTGTATTTCCTTAACTTGTCTTTGGATTCTGTATCTCGTGCTACTATAATTCATTTAGTTTACTGAAGTATACTCCCTTCTTTAGTCTTAGTTCATCTAAACAATTAAATTGTGTGTATCTTTCAAGAGCATTCTTTTTAGGTTTTGTATCAGTTAGGAAAACAGAAACCAAACTAGGTATTTCAAAAAGGGAATTTAATATAGGGAATTTGATGTACAGATGGAAGACCGAAAGAGCTAAATGGGAACATTTATGGTAGATGATAGTAACTTCGGGCACAGCAAACTACTTTTATGACTGAGGGAAGAAAAGTTAAGACATTCTGAGGTTACCAGAGCCTAGGAATTCAAAGGAGGGCCCACAGCCTAGCTGCTGCTTTGACTTCTAAAGGGCACCCTACGGTGCTGTGCTTGGACCTCTGAAGGGTGCCCTTGAGAGCTCTGCTGAGACCTCTGAGGCAGATTAAGCTGGTTGCTGCTGGTAACTCTGGTAGGAGGGTGGCACGGTTGGTGCTTAGAGCTGGAGGCCAGGACTGTTATCCTCTGCAGCTGGAGAGATACTAAAATGCATTGAAAACAATAAATTCCTTTCTTTTTTCTGCCACCTTCCATTCTCTAAGTGCTTCCAATTGGTAGAGCCTCAAGGGAGTCTGGGAAATCCAGTGTGCAGATCTTGACCATAGGATCATAGAGCAGAGAATAGAAGGGTGGGCCTGGAACTGAGAGACAATAACCAGCACAGCTTTGTGTAGGAAACAGTTAAGGAATCTCCCTTTTATAATCAGGAACACAGCTAACATCATACATCTGTTTATATAGGTTCGGAGACTTGTTTTTTCTGTGCTCTTATAGTATCTATATGCTTGTTACGTCTTTTATGAGATATGGGACATATCTATATATCTGTATTTTTTTCCCCACTAGACTGTGCACTGCTTGAGGGCAAAGATCTTGCCCCATATCACACACTCAGTATGCATTTTGTAAATGAATAAAGTGCTTTACAAATATTTTCTATATTGAGAGTCTGGTTTTTTTTTCTGATATATAGACAGATATGTTTCATAGGTGACGTGTCTTTTGTTGCTTTAGAATGCATTAGCCACCAGCAACCACAATATTTCCCTAGCAGTTAGCTCAGAACACTAGAAGTGAGCTTTGGACTGGTCCTAAAAATGCAGTTCAGGAGGTGCCTTAGCTACTTCGTTGTACTTCCCAACTACTTCATTGTACTGTTTCTCTGTGGGAGAGCAATTCAAACATGTAGAACTTTCGAGTGTAAAAGATAGCTTTACAATTTAAAGACCAGACTCAAGTGTTGGGCTGTCTTTCCCTGGATCTTAGAAAGGGATTTGACAAGTGGCAATTTGGACTAAGAATTTACTGCAGTTGCAAAGACTGTCTTCAGCTCTGTTTCAGAGTAAGAATTTAGTTTGTGTCTAGCTTTGGCTTTATTATAATTTTTGTTTTAAGCTTATCATGTAAGCTGTTTGAACTAATAGGTCCTATTAGGTGTCAGAGGTGCAGTACAGAGATTTCCAGATATTGATGCTTTTAGAGACACTTCCTGTCTGTATTTCAGATTATGCAGACCTAAATTTGTTTTAGAATCTTAAGTACACATTTTATACCAATTCTTAGCTGAATGAAATTAGAATGCAAAGCATTGGAAAAAGTCACCTATCATATATATAGTGTTTCTTCTGTCTTATGAAAAATATGCTTGTACATGTGTGATTATTAGTGCTAATGTCATGTTTGTTGCACTAGTTTACAGTGATAGCTCTCCTTTTATTGAGAAGATTCAAGCGTTTGAAAAGTTTTTCGCAAGACATATTGATTTGTATGATAAGGTAAGATTCCCGTACAAGAAAGCTACTTGTCCACCTTTGTATGTTGCCTTATTGAACGATGTATTTGAGGTGCTAGTGATTGTGATCATAGACACTGGAGCCAGACTGCCTTGGTCCAGATCCCAGCTCTGCCCTTAGCTGCAGGGTGAACTTTGGTGAATTACATACCTTCTTTGTGCCTCAGTTTTCTCATCTATCAGTTGGCAATAATAGTATTAACCTACCACAAAGGGTTGTTAAGAGGCATAAATTAGTTAATATATTTTAAATATTAGAACTGTGGTTGGCACAAAACTTAGATTACTTATTATCACCACATAAACATGCTTTCTCAAAGTGTGTAACTGAATGCTCAGTTGTGATAGTTGACTCTGAAAAAGCAATCATTGTTTTCACGCCTTAATATTTTACAGGATGAAATCGAAAGAAAGGGAAGTATTTTGGTGGATTTTAAAGAACTGGCAAAAGACGACGAAATGGCTAAATTGATACCAAATATAGCAAATGAATTAAGGGATACACCTGAGAAAACCTTGGCTTGCATGGGTCTGGCAATACATCAGGTAAATATTTATTTTGTGCAGACTTTTGTCAAAATTTTCAAGGAAGATTTCACAGTAACAGTACAGTCTCTAAAAGATACTTAGTTTTTACCAAAAATTGTTGACTAGAACTGAAAGGTTGCAATCCTGTCCTAAAAGATACTGTTCATTCTACATACAACAGCTTACCTAAATATAACATTTATTTCTAATTTATTTGAATTAGTTTAGTCTTGTGAAAGATTGTGCAGAAATTAAACCTTGTTTTCACGGAGTTATACAATCTCATAGGAGAGATAAGACAGACTCATGAAGTTATCAGTTATGAACTTGGAATAGAAAGATCAACCTCAGATCTAAGTTCTGTGGCATGAGGCAAGTCACTTAATCTCTGTGAATGTTCCCATATATAAATTGAAAATAACAGTATGTATTGTGCCTGCCTGAGTTTTTCTCAGGGTCAGATGACATGTCATATGTGAAAGCATTTTCTAGGCTGGCAAACAGATATGCTTCAAGGTAAAGAGTAGTAAATCTCAGGACAGGCACAGATAAGGTGGTAGGTATGTTCAGTAATGAAGATAAGACCCTCAGCTGTTGGGGAGGAGTGGGGAAAGCTCACAGGGAGACTTGGTAGAGGTGGAGTTTACAGTGGGTCTTAAAAAGGGGCACTGAGGATTGGACCTAGAGCAGGGAGGTAGGGGATGCAGGCACAAGGAAGAGTTCATTACGAAGGTGTGTACACTGCTAGTAACCTGAGACCGGAACCTTGGCTGTTGTCGTCAGACTCATCTCAATCATCAGTTCTTCTTCTCCAAGTCACCACATCTTTTCAATTCTATTTCTAAAATGCCCACCTCTTTTCCATCCTTACTGTCTCTGTCTTAAGCCTTCATTACCTTTCCTAAATTGTTGCTATACATGATAAAACATGATCTGTCTTTGAAAACTGTGGTGACTCTTTACTGCCAAATGAAATCCAAAACCTTTATGAAGGGTTGAAGGCCTTCCATGGTCTAGTTCAACTTCCTCTCCCCACTGCTCGCCCTCATTCACTACCACGCAGCTAAACTGAGCTCTCTTCAGCATTCTCTCAATACTCCTACCTCTCACACATGCTGTCCATTCAGCACAGAATGCCCCTTGTGTTGGATGTCCAAGTCTTTTGTACCTAACTCAGTTGTCTCACTGTGAAACCTTTCTCATGATCCCTTTTCAAAATAGTATTTCGTCTGTAAATCTTTATGGTCCGTATGACAATTATAGCTATGTACGTGCATCTCATTTTCTCTCAGATTGTCAGCATACTGCTTTGTACACATGTAGATATTAAATATTTAATGTCAAATGCCAAGGGAGTGAATATTGGATATTTCAAAAGTCATCTTAATTGTGCTTATCTTAAGCAGTAAATGTAAAGAGGTAGAAGATATTTTTCACCAGAACCCATCCAGTAGGTAATAACTTTGGAGGCTGCTATAGGGACTTTTAATATTAGGTTTAGTTGGAACAGAAGGTAGCAGGCCAATGCTGGAGTTTTCCAATCCAGGGACAACAAAATCCCTGATAAAACGTAATCCACTATAAAATAAATAGTCATAATTAAATATCAGAGTTTTAAAGGGCTGTTAGAGTTCTGTTAATATTCTGTTCTGAGCTGTTTATACTCATAAGCTTCATATTCTCTACAAAAGACTTCTGCTTCAAGAAGATATTTTGTTTTCCAACTTTTGAGTAAATGTCTATCCTGTTTAGGTATTAACTAAGGACCTTGAAAGACACGCAGCTGAACTACAAGCTCAAGAAGGATTGTCTAGAGATGGGGAAACAATGGTAAATGTGCCACATATTCACGCAAGGTGAGGAATTTGCTGGTATTAAAGTATTATTTAGAATCAGGCGTTGGAGACTGTTTAAGAATGATAACCTTGTATTATAAAGCCAAAGAAATCAGTAAAAAGGGTATGATTTCTTTGCTGTCTCATTGGTCGTCACACTCAAGTGAACCCACTGAGAATTCTTGAAGATCATGACAGAAATAAACCTTTTCTGCCCAAATATGTTGATTTCCCAACCTGCATGCTTTTCTAAATGTTGATTTTGGATGTGTACTTATCAAGACTCTGCTGTTTAAATTTAGTAATCTGTGTAATACACTAAGTGGTGTGATTATATTTTGTTAAAATTACTAGGTTTCTACTAGACGCAGAGAGCAAATGGAATTTTGTTTTTCTTTAATTCATCTTTATTGTATTTTAAGATTTTAAATTCTCATTAGAAGAGGTAGCTGATCACCAGGGTTTTGTTTTTCCTTTCTAGAATTCATAGAAGACATTCCCTAACAGTTCTTGAATAAGAAGTTAGAAACTCAAAAGTTGCTGAATCTGTAGACTTTCTTTTTGGCATTGTTTTTTTCCTTTTTCCTTAGAGAACAGCCAGTGGTACAAGAAGAAAAGGGAAGATTTAGCATTTTTTATTTTTAAGAATGATTTAATTCTTGTGAAATTTCTGATGTGTAGGGATAATGTGGTTTGAGAATCCCATAGTTGCTCCTAAAAGGAACTTGTGAAAATACAGACAACCTCAACTTTCTGTTCACTTTAAATTCATAGATAAATATGTTCTTCTTTTTGTTTTTAGGGTTTACAACTATGAGCCCTTGACACAACTCAAAAATGTCCGAGCAAATTACTATGGCAAATACATTGCTTTGAGAGGGACAGTGGTCCGCGTCAGTAATATAAAGCCTCTTTGCACCAAGATGGCTTTTCTTTGTGGTGCATGTGGAGAAATTCAGAGTTTGTCTCTTCCAGATGGGAAATATAATCTTCCCACAAAGGTGATAATCATGTTCTTTAACTACTTCTTTATTTACCTTGGTAAAGAAGGCAAATCATTTTACAGAAAGCATTTCCCAATGTTTCTGAACATAGGGCTTATTTTTATTTTTTATTTTCAGTTTTTAAATTGTGATGTTGAAATTGTTAAAGATTTTGTTTACCTTGGTTCAGTTATCAATTTAAACGGAGACTGCAGCCAGGAAATCAAGAGAAGACTGTGACTTGGAAGGGCAGCAATGAAAGAATTAGGGAAGATCATCAAGTGTAAGGAAATGTCATTAGAAACTAAGGCCAAGATTATCCAGCCCCTTGTATTCCCAATTACTATGTACGAGTGCGAAAACTAAACAATGAAGGCTGACAGGAAAAAAATTGATTCATTTGAAATATGTGTTGGAGGAGAGGTCTGTGGATGTCCTGGACTATCAGAAAGACGAACAAATGGGTTCTAGAGCAAATTAAGCTTGACCTAGTGCTGGAGGCAAAAATGATAAATCTGAGACTGTCCTACTTTGGGCAGATCATGAGAAGGAAGGATTCTTTGGAAAAGACAATAATGCTGGGAAAAGTAGAAGGCAGCAGGAAAAGAGGAAGACCAAATGTGAGATGGATTGACTCCATAAAGGAAGCCATAGGCCTGAGTCTGCAGGAGCTGAGTAAGGCTGTTGAGGACAGGACATTGTGGACACCATTCATTCATAGGGTCACCAGGAGTTGGAGCCGACTTGACGGCACGTAACAACAGAACAGAAAAGAAAGAAAGAAAGAAAACATTCCTCTACCCACCTCCCAAAATTTACATTTTTCCAGCTCTAGATATATTTTTAAAGATATAAAGCAATTCTGATATACCCCTTGTTTGTACCATTCCCAAGAGCGATCATTATCCTGAAGTTAATGTAGATCCTTTCCATTCATATTTATATTTTGGCTTAATAGGAACAGACATCACGTTTTCTTTATTCTGCTGTTTGAAAGTGATATGTTCCTTTTTTCTTTAGTAACTTTTTTTAAACTATAGATTTTAAAACCATAGAAAAGTGTAGAGAATAGCTAACATCTGTATACCCACCATTATAAGTTAGTGAATATTAATATTTTGTGATTTTAGCTTCTTTTAACAAAAAATATTAAGTATGATAATTAAAGTTGAAGTCACTCTGTTCCCCGCCCTGGTTCCATTCACTTTGTTCCATCCTAGAGGCAGCTGTTATTCTGAAATTGGTATGTATGCTTCAAGTGCACGTTTTCGTACTTGCCTATATATGTAAGGCTTGTTTTGTTGTGTGTATTTACATAAGGGTATACTGAATGTAACATTCTGCAACTGTTTTTTTCACTTGGTTATTTGGGAGTCTACCTATCTTGATACATATGTAATTCTTTCATTTTTACTGTTGTGGAGTATTCTGTTAAATGAATAGCCACTATTTATCCATTCTCCTGGTGGATGTTTGTGTTGTTTCCAGTTTTTTACAATTAGAAATGATGCTGCAGAGAGCGTTCTTGTATGTCTCCTCAGCAAAGGAATTTCTCAGTTATAGGATATGCTTATTTTTAACTTTATTAGATGTAGCCAAATAACTTCCCAGAGTATTGGTCCCCACTTTACACCCCTACTGGTAGTATTAAGCAATTACCATTTCCCTATATTCTCATTAACACTTGGTGTGGTTAGACTTTTCAATTTTTGCCAGTCTGATGGGTATAAATTGGTATTTCATCTTTAATATGAACTTCTTTGATTTCTCTTATGGTTGAGCATCTTTTCACATCTTTATTGGCCATTCAGTTTCCTTATTGAATTTTCTGTTTATATCTTCTGTTCACTTTTATGTTTATCCTACTGAGAGTTCTTTATGTGTTCCAGATGCTAATCATTGATTATATTCATTACAGATATCTTTGCTCAGTCTTTGGTTTGTCTTTTAACTTTGTGGTGTATTTTTTGTTGTATAGTTTTACGTTTTGAGATGGTTAAATTAATCAGTCTTTTCCCTGATGACTTGTACATTTTATGTTCTGCTTAAGAAGGCATTCCTCACTTGAGCATTATACACATTTCTTACATTTTCTTCTAATACTTTTAAGTTTTGTTTTCTGTATGTAGATCTTTTGTCCATCTGGAATTTAATTTTGTGAATGGCATAAAGCTAGGGGTCTAATTTTTTTCTTTTAGGTGAAGAACCAGTTGTCACCATTTATTAATGAAGCCCTCTATTCCTACTGACATATAATGTTTCCTCTGTAATACACTGTGCTCCTGTAGACGTGTGAGTCTGTTTCATTTCACTGGTCCTGTCTCTGCTCTATGGAATTTTGTTTACATTGATCTTATTAAAACTTTTGATAAGGCGGGAGACTTGCAATATCTATTCTTCTTTTCCAGAGTTGCCTATCTCATCCTTGAACTTTAATAAATTTAACATTTATTAAATTTTTACTGAAATCAAAATTCCTAAGGCTTCCATCTCTTACCGGAAAAACAAGGTGTGTTAAATTCAGCTCTTGGTTCTGAATAATCAGTGGTGTTGATAAATGAGTGTTATCTCCTATTTGTCTGGGCTTACAGTTCAGGCACTGCCTTTAGCTTAGAGGCCAGAATTTAAATCCTGATTAAGTTGGATATTTTCTGTAAATAGCATTTGGTCAAGGTATTTCCACACCTACAATACAGTGGGTAGTAATGCAGACTTGTAAGATGAATGATAGTGTGAAGAGATTCTGCGTGGCTCTGCACTTCAGGGAATTGAAGTGATCAGAAAGATGCTTGTTCCAGGTGATCTCTGTTCCAGTCACTACTGTTGCATAACAACTCACACTAAAACTTAGTGGCTCAAAATAACAATCATTTTCTTACTTCTCCTGGTTTCTGTGGGTCAGGAGTTCAGGAGAACTGCTTGGCTGGGTAGTTCTTGCTCTAAGTCTCTTAGCGAGTTGTAGTCAGTTGTGGCTAGAGCTGGAACAGCAAGGGGCTGGAGTGACTGGGGCTGGCCAGGCATCTCTCCTTCATGTGGTCTTTCTGTGTGTGCTGGTTTTGACTTCTCACACACAGTGTGACAGCTGAGGACACTTGGTCTGCTCACATTGCTGCTGATAGTCAAGAGACAGGTCCAGCTGACAGGCAGAAATGGCTTTGCCTCTTTTGAGCTAACCGCAGAAGTCAAGCAGCATCACTTCTGTCACCTTCTGTTGGTTACAAAGTGAGTCACAGCCTCTCCAGATTCCAGGAGGGGGAAATTAGACTCTGTCTCTTGATGGGGGAGAGGCAAGGTTCTAGAAAGGCTCATGGGGAGATATTGTCGCAACCATATTTGGAAAATACAGTCTGCCACAATCTCCGAATTGGTAAATGCATCTCGAGGTCCGAACAGCAAACAAGTGACTTACAAAAACTTGAACGCAATTTACTTGTATGGTGAAAATTGCCTGTGGTACAATAGATATTATACTATACAAACAGTGCAAAAGGAGGCTAGATAGGAGAGCTGGAGATTAGAGAAGACCTAGGAAAGCCTTTTGAAAAGGAGAGGATTTGGGCTGGGTATGTGGGACTGGATGCGAGGGGGCATTCAAGGATTGGGAGGCAGCATGGGCGCAAAGGAAGAAACAAGTGTTTGGTGTGAGAGGTGAGTGAGGAGCCTTTCATACCCACAGTAGAAAGAGCAGTAGTCAAGTGGGACCAGCTGAGAAAGTGCCTTAAAAGCTTGTGATGCAGAAGGAAGTAGAAAGTCATCGCAGCTCTTAGTATATTTTTCTTTAATACCATTGTGAGACAAACTTTGGAAACAACATTAAATGAAGCATTTTAACTGGAATTTTCCTGAGATGTGATTGTAGTTTATCAAAATCTGAATGTGAATTAATCTTGTTGCAGTGTCCTGTGCCTGTGTGTCGAGGGAAGTCATTTACTGCTCTCCGTAGCTCTCCTCTCACAGTTACGATGGACTGGCAGTCAATCAAGTAAGCAATCAGACTATTAAATAAAAGGCAGGTTTTAGATCTCTCTTACTGCCGAGTAAATCTATAATATTCCTGTGTTATACTGTGATTCTTACCTGTAGACAGTGACAAAGTGTATAATAAAACGTTTGATTGAGTTTATGTGTTGAAATAATTGTTTTTATGTGAAATTTGTTTTAATCAGATTCCAGGAAGGATTTAGTGTGCAAGTATTATGTCCTTTTGCTCCTGAGAAATAGTTTTTTTGTGTGAGTCATTGAACTGGGTGTAGACCATAAGCAAAACTGCGTGATTCGTTCCATTATGAGCTGTGATTGAAATAATGTTTCGAAGTTTTAAAATAAGGAATCCCTTAGAAATGGGCATGTTTCATTTCATGTTCTCACTATCCATGAGGCATTTTACTATAGGTGTTTAAAAAAAAAGGCTGTATTTTTGCAAGTCAGATAGTTTTCAGTGTGTGTGTCTTTTTAATCCAACAATTTATTCCATTTTTTCTGGCTGTAGTCTTGTAACTCATCCCTAAATATAAAATAATGGCTAGTTTTGAAGTCAGAGTGCTATCCAGGAAACCTGGCTGAAATAGGAGATGGTCTTAAAAAACTAAAAACCTAGGGAAGAAGTGAGGTAGATTGCTACCAAGCCCTGTCCTAGCTTCTCCTCCTTTGCCCTGTAAAAACCAAGATCAACATAGATAATAATTGACTGTGCACTATGCTAAGATCTTTACAAACACTCCATTTTATAAAAGAAGTGTTTAAGACTCCTAAGTGTGATTATGTGCCCTATGAGTGGGGGAGCCTGGTTTCCAGGCCACATCTGTAAGGACTTTCACCACTGAAGGAGGTGATGAGGGCCTCAGAAGTGCTGTAATGTTCACAATAGCATAGATGCAGAGAAGATCCAGGGTAATTTAATTATTGGAACAAAATCTCTTTGCTTTCATGTAAAAACAGCAGACAAGGAAATAGGTTTAAATATTTTAATTGGATTTGAATGATGGTCTCCTAATATTAGAAAATCAAACTTAGGGGTAGATGATTGAGAAAGGGAGGCCATCTTGAATCTTTAAAAGTAAGATATTGCTCAAGTTCCTTTTAAATGAGTAAGTTATAGTAAAACTTTGTTCATGCATGATTAGTTTACATAATTGTTTTATTCTATCAATATGTAGATATATAAAATGACTTTTTGCTCTAGAAGAAAGGTCTCCTTCCTGTCACATATAGTAAATTCAATTTCTTTTTTTCCTAAGGCTTAACTTGGGGTGGCTATGAGGAATTACATTATTGTTTCTTGACTAGTGCATTGAAGCATTTGGATGCACAAGGTGACAGCCTTACAGTGTCTTTCAAAAGCCTTAGAGTTGCAGCAGTCCCAGCTCTAGGACTTCATTTGATGAAAACAATCATGATATGTGCAGAAATAGCTTGCTGAAAGTGTGCTTTCCCAGTGTTGATGGCAAAATATTGGGAACAGCCTGAACATCTGAAGAAAATATTATAAGGAGGATGGTACAGTGGATTATTGTGTACCCACTAAATAAGATATTGCAGGACAGTATTTTGAAATGACAGCAAAAAATGTTTACAGTATATTTAATGATAAAGCAGGTCATAGAATGTTATCTAGTATACAGTGCTGACTTTAACTTTGTTTAAAAAAAAGAAAAAGACTACTGGCAAGAAATACAAAAACATGTTGAGAGTGTATTCTCTGGGAAATGAAATTAGAGTAATTGTTATTTTTTTCTTTCTGTTTATCTGTGTTTTTATAATTTTCTAAAGGTGACACAGAGAAATACATGTTAAATGAGAAAAGTCTAAAAATCTAATTTTTTAAAGGAAGACGATCTTAACGTGTGTCATTCTGAGACTTCTTATTGTGGTCCCTCAGTGTTTGAATGTGCGTTGAGGACGATGGTGGCAGGTAACCATGAAACAGCGTTTGAAGTAGTGCAGGTTAGGTGATGCTAGTGCCTGGCCACGACGTGAAAAGAATTGGGAGGCTAATCCAGATGTGTGATGAATGTATTCCAAAGTTGTTATTTTAATGTTCAATCATTATACTTATGTTCATTATTTAAGTGATTAGATTAAAAAGTTTTAAAATAATACAGATAATGTTTTTAAAAACTCAGTCAGTATAGAGGGCCACAGTTCCCACAACTTCTTGTTGCCTTATGCATAATTTGTCTCTCTGTCTCTCTCTTTTTTTCGCTGGGAAAGAGTGGCCCTGAC
Source organism: Equus caballus (assembly GCF_041296265.1). Lineage (NCBI taxonomy): Eukaryota > Metazoa > Chordata > Mammalia > Perissodactyla > Equidae > Equus > Equus caballus. Next base: position 18,153,479 of record NC_091705.1, read on the forward strand.
CTAACATCTGTTGCCAATCTTCCTCTTTTTTTTTCCCCCTCCCCAAAGCCCCAGTACATAGTTGTATATTCTAGTTGTAAGTCCTAGTTCTTCGATGTGATGTGCCGCCACAGCCTAGCTACTGACAGACAAGTAGTGTGGTTCTGTGCCCGGGAACAGAACCTGGGCTGGCGAAGCGGAGTGTGCCAAACTTTAACCACTAGGCCATCAGGGCTGGCTTGCCTTATACATAATTTTAGGTAACATTCTTACATCTCTTTGTTCATTCGCTTTACTCATCCAGTCTGTGAGTTGAGCATTAGGGATGTACTTGCTTTCACTTCTCCCCCTTACACCTCTAGACTTTTCTCAGCTATGATGTTGCTTTTAAACGGTCAAGGTTTACCTTCTGTTTTCTAGTTATAATTGCCTTCCATGTTTTATTTATAGGTCTTGTCTAACAAGAACAATAGCATTTATATTTTTATGATAATGGAAATATTGTTCAACAGAGTCATATAAGGTGATCACATGCCAAGAAAAGGAAATATAATTTATGTCACTGGGTTGTTTTTTGCCCCTCAGAGGAAATGATCTAAGTGTTAAAATCAAAATGGATTATCTTTTCTTATACTCCACTGAATTATCTTATATTTTAGTGTGTTTCATATTTGGACTGTAATTTTGTCACTTTTCCCATTCTTTGTAATCTTTTTTGTCCATAGTGTCCTGAAACAGTCAGAGCCCATCTAATTGTGTCTTCATCCTGCTTGACACGGATTGGTCCTTTTCTTCTAGAGTTGTCTTCAACTGTAGAATATCTGTTTTCTCTCTTTGGGCTTCCTATCGGAGGCATTCATTGGATTGTTCATCTGTCTTTTAACTTTTCCCTCACCTTTGTTTTCTTTGTGCTGTTTTCTCAATTTCTTTGGCTTTTTCTTGTATCCTTCTATAAATGTTTGATTTTTATATATGTATTTTTAATTTTCCTGATCTTACACTTGTTTTCCAATGGTTCCTTTTTTAGTAGCTATTCTTGTTTTATGATGATAACATTTTCTCAAAAACTCAAGGCAGTTTTTTGTTTTTAATGCTCTTCTCCTTCCTGAATTATTGCCATTTCATTCTCAAATATCCGATGAAGAATGAGAAATTATTTGGAGTAGGTAGGATAGATATCCTTTGCTATTTTGTATGTAAGAGTTTTTCCTCACAACTAGATAAGAAGGTAGGGTTTTGACCATCAAGTTTTGCTTTCTGAATGTGTTTTGAATTCTAGTTAAGCTCCTCAGATGCCAGAATGAGGAGGGGGCTTTATTCTTGAGCTCTAGTATCCTCACTGGACGCCTTAGCTCCCCTCAGAGAGAGGATGGTCCATTTCCTCAGAACAGTGCCCTGGTTTTTGCCAGATAGTAAAGCCTAATGGCTTTGCTGGAATGCCCTCATTCCTCCCCTACCCACCTGTCCACCCACCTTCCAGGAAAATTCTGAACAGCTCTCTCTGGCTTATCTTTCAGTTGATTAACCTGTTTTCTTTTAGCTATCCACTTCCACTCTCCATTCCTGACAATTCCAACTTAGAAATGTGTCTAGCAGTCTGCTAAGAACATTGGCTCCCACTTGTCTTGTACCCTTGTAACTTTTTCCTGTGTGTATTCTGGACTTCATTTTGTTTTATCTATCAATACTTGCCCATTTGCTGTTTTCTAAAATTTCATTAATATCTCATTTGTTGATGACACCTCTGCATGCCCCCAAACTTCCCTTCACTCATTTAGTAACTGTCATTTGGTGGACATTTTGGAGGGAGGGTAGGCAAATGCAGGCACTCATCCTGCCATCCTTAATTGGAAACTGCTGAAGTAATTTTAGATACACCATTGAACTTCTTATTTTTACTTATCTGCCCTTTATCTAGCTCAGCACCGTGTGGACCCTGAATAATATGTTGAAAAAATAACCCAAAGTCATCAGATGTACTGACTGAAAATGATTTAACCCTTTAGGATCCAAGAGCTGATGTCTGACGATCAGCGAGAAGCAGGTCGGATTCCACGGACGATAGAATGTGAGCTTGTTCATGATCTGGTGGATAGCTGTGTCCCGGGAGACACAGTGACTATTACTGGAGTTGTCAAAGTCTCAAACGCTGAAGAAGGTTTGGTATAACTCTTTCCTCATTTTGATTGTCCCTCAGTAATTTGTCAGCCTCTGTCTTTTCTCTTTTTAAGATACTGCTGAATCTCTACTAATTTAGGAAATTCCTTGTTTTTACATAAGGTGAAACTTTTCCTCCAAAATAAATGTTTATTTGTAGCTCACTGTGCCTTTCTTTTACATTCTACTTGAATCTTTGTAGGGAAAATGAAAGTACCAATTATTTGTTATTTTGTGCTTTGAAATTCACAGGTTCTCGAAATAAGAATGACAAATGCATGTTCCTGTTGTACATTGAAGCAAATTCTGTTAGCAATAGCAAAGGACAGAAAACAAAGGCTTCCCAGGATGGGTGTAAGCACGCAACAATGATGGAGTTCTCACTTAAAGACCTTTATGCCATCCAAGAGATTCAAGCTGAAGAACGCCTGTTTAAACTCATTGTCAAGTATGTGTGAGGTTATCTGAAGTTTTCTTACAAATGTGCATGTTGGGGGTGCTCTTGGCTTAGTAACAAAAAACCAGTTAAAATGGTTGCAAACTATTATTCATGGGCCAAATCCAGCTCACCACCCATGAGCTAAGAATGGTTTTGACAGTTTTTAGTAGCTGAAAAAAATCAAAAGAGGAATATTTCATGACCCACAAAATTATATGAAATTCAGATTTCAGTGTTTGCAGATAAACTTTTATTGGAACACAGTGTAGGGGAGGAAGACATTTCCTCTACCCTCTCTGGCTGGAGAACGAATTAAATTCACATGAGGCAGAATAGCAGGAGAAAATTAAACAAAGCTTTATAAGATGTATACATGGGAGAGGCTCAGGCAAGCTGAGCAACTCGCCAAAATGGCTGAAGCCCCCACCTTAAATATCATGTCCAGCTAAAGACAAAGAAGGATGTTGGGGGTGGGGGGAGTCAGTTACAGGAGGTTACCAGAAACAGGAATAAGATTATTATGCAGATTTAAGTCTTTGCATTCTGTATTGATAGGAGTTTCTAGAGATAAGGTCATCCCCATTCTTCCTGGCACAGAGAGGGAGGCACCTTTATAGATGGAGATTTCCTTTACAATGTAAATGTCTCCTAACAAAGGGCAAGCAAGTTCTACTTTTCAGTTGCTTTCCTGTCTGCAAAGTAACCAGGCCTAAATAATCATCATACCAAAGAGACATATCTTGGGGTGGCCAATTCCAGGCCCCCACAACAGCCACAGTCATTCATTTATGTAGTGTCTGGCTGCTTTTGACCTGCAACAGGAGAGTTGAGTACTGACAACAGAGAACCAATGGCTCATAGATATTTACTGTCTGGTCCTTTACTGGAAAGTTTGCTGATCTCTAGTTTAAACAATATTTACTGTGTCCCACAAGAAGTTGGTTACTCAACAGAAGAGTAATGGGACTGTGAATTCCAAAGCGATTTCAGTTAGTTGTGTGTATATATGTAGGAGGTGGGTTAAGTTTTCTTATTTTATTGTGGTAACATTCGTATATAACATTAAGTAACTTCCAGGTAAACAACATTATAATTTGACATCGGTATATACTACAAAGTAATCACCACCAAAAGGATTTTTACTTTTAAAAAGCAGAGAAGATTCACTTAGAAATCATTTACATTGAATAAGTATTTCATAATGATGAGGATTATTTTAGGCTGTTTACCTTTAAAACTGCAGATGAGAAGGAAGCTCTGAGGACTGGAATTAGCTTGCCCTTTGATAAGAGACATCTGCATTTGTGAAGGAAGTCTCCATCTGTGGGGGTGTCTCCCTCTCTGCACCAGGAGGAAGGTGGGATGGCCTTATCTCTGGAAACTCTTAATGGGGAAGGCAAGGACTTAAGTTGTTTACTGTCTGGTAACCTCATGTAACTGACCCCCCCCCCCAACATCCTCCTTTGTCTTTAGCTGAAGATAATAATTAAGTGGTGGCTTCTGCCATTTACTTAATCTGGTTTGATTCTTATCTAAAAGTTATTGGACCACCCAATAACCAGAGCCTACCCGCACTGATACCATCTTAACAACTCTTTTTACATATTCTTTCCTTTGTCTTGTAAAGAGATAACTCACATAACTATGCCTTAAATTTAGCCTTACTCTCCACCCATGTTTGCAGCATCAGCAGCGGTGGCAGCAGCAGTTTCTCCTGCCCGTGGGTCCTGTCCCCACACAGCAGCTCTGGCTGCCCATGGGTCCTGTCTCCATGCCAGCAGCAGCAGCAGTGGCAGCAGCAGCTCCTCCTGCCTGTGGGTCTTGTCCCCACACAGCATCTCTGACTGCCCATGGGTCCTGTCCCCATGCTATTCCACACTAGTCTCTAAATAAAAGAACACTACTGCTAGACCTTGAGAGTCCAAGAAATCTTTCTTTCGACTCCTTGGCTCACCGAACCCACATCAATAATATTCTTTTATTTCCATGTTATTGCCACGCAGTAGAGAAGAATGAAAGTAGAGGCACTTTTGCTTTAGAGGTGAGGAGGTTTTTTGAGGACTAAGTTGGAATCCTGTGTTAGCCACTTCCAGTGTGATCTGGGGGACCTAATTTCTCCTTCATTTTATCACCTTAAAATGGAAATTATAATACCTACCTTAGAAGACTGTTTTGAAGATTAACTGAGATTTTATAATGTAGCTAACATAATTAATACAATGTGCTGTTATTTTGATAGTTTTTTGACAATTTTTGGGATAATTTTGAAGAAATAGGGGAAACGAGAGTGACCAAATAGTAGCTGTACCTAAGAGAGGTAGAGAACTGAGGTTTTGAAATGCATTGTATTAGAAAAATTGATTTTGTCATGCTTTCCTGTTTATCTAGGCTGTGGGCTCCAGGAGAATTTGACACTTTTTCTCTCTGCCTATAATATTTCAATTAGCTGACTGAGGAAAGTATAAGTTCCTCAGGAGTTCTTTGTCCTTATACCCTCAGAGACTTTCTGTGAATAGATCGCCATCAAACCCACCCTGGGAGAGGGTGCTGTGAGCTAGGGTGGGAGTGTGATAGGTGATGGTGTGGTGAGGTCTGTGAGCAGGGGCTGAGGAGCAGCTGGATTGAGGATCAAAGTACCTCTTTGATTGGTTCCTCATACCAGTTATAAGTAAAAATGAACGTTTGCAGTGCTCCTTCTTCTGCCATACTTGTGGAAGATGAGTTAGTACCAAAATCTTGGTTTTCTTCCCACAGTTTGCTTTTACCTTTTAGTTCTAAGTTTGTGGTTTCAACATCAAAACTAGAGTTTCTCATGGTCCTCCGTTTGTTAATCTTGCAGGGATTGGCAAACTAGGCAGGCTGCCTGTTTTTGTAAATAAAGTTTCATTAGAACACAGCCCCATTTACATATTACATGTTACATATCATTTACATATTGTTGATGGTTGCCTTCACGCAAGTTGAGTAGTTGTGAGCAAGACAATTAAACTGAAAACATTTACTTGCTGGTCCTTTAAGAAAAAGTGGGTTGACCCTTGCCAGGTTAACAAAAAATGAAGGACCATGAAAGGAGAATGAAGAAGACAGTGGAAGGTTATATTTTAGTTGAGGTTCCTTCAGGATCAGTGATTTGGGTAAGCGTAGAATATTTGGGAGGTGATTCCCAGAGATACTGGTAGGGGAATGGTGAAGTAAGACAGAGAAGGAATGGCAGTCAATGTATGTGCCTTAATGAACAGGTTACTACTGGCATCCGGGCATTAATCCCTCTGAGGCCTCTGGGACACTAGACTGTGTAGAACTAACCTCGGTATTTTTCCACCTAAGGGTCTAGATTTGGGGCTGCTCCTGGGAACATTAGCCACCCCAGCACTTCCAGCCTGCCCAGCCTGTCTGCTGACGATGCTTCTGTGGCCATAGAGAGCCATTCAGCAGACACGTGCAGTGCTTGCTAGGAAGCCAACAGTGATTATGCAGGAACATGCTGAACAATGAGTGCCAAGGGCATGTGGCAGGACATCAACTTCTGGGTTTACATAATTAAAAGGGGTGATGATTCTTAGTCTCCTCCTGATTGTATCTCTTCCACCCTGTTCATTTTTGTTTGTTCCTTGTTTATACAATTGATAAATATAAATATACTTTATATTCATATGTGGTCCTATTTATTCTCATCCTTTGAATTCAACTGAAAAAATGAGATTTTATCTTAAAATATTATGTACTCAGTTCACTCTTTAGTGTCCGTCTTTCAATGACTTGCGTGCACAGGTCTAAAGATGTTTGTTTACATAAAATACAATATAATTCTGTATCCTATAGTGGAAGATCATAATTATGATGCATTTTAAAGGTTAGTAATGTAAAAATATCAACAGTTTACATGGTTACTTTAAAATGCTTTGCAAATATCCTGTCTCCCTTACACAGGCACAATTTTTAGAGCATTCTTCTCTTTATAGATTAACCAAGAATTTTCTGTTAGAATAAAATTTGTTGAGTTGTTTGAGGAGATGCAAATTTTTTATTTTTGTCTCTTTTTGATGCTAAATAAAGCAAGTTAAGCAAATTGTAAAGTATATCTTCTAATACATCAATGAAGTGTAAATTAGAATTTATAAGTTGTATTCTGTTTTTCAGCTCGCTTTGTCCTGTCATTTTTGGCCATGAAGTAAGTATTTTACTTCATTTTTGCTCAAAAATATATAAAATCGACAATGATAAAATATAAGTAGTTCACAAAAAATAGCTAGTTTCTGTTGGCCAGTTATGCATATTTTAATATGACTCGTTGTGCTCCGTAAATAAATGATGTGAAAGGCAAACTACAGCCCCTTGTAATGAAAAGCTGCTTACTGACTAAAGTTAATAGGAATGGGCTTTTTGAAGTGACTCTGGACACTGTAAATGTTAAAGCAGAAGCTAACAAATATTTTTCATTTTTGTGGAATGGATTCATGCCTTGTCAGGTAGGTCTTCACTCAGCGACTTTTAAGATACTGCTCTGATTTTATGTGCTTTCTAGTTTTTGCTTTTTAATCATTTACATTATAGAAGTTTATGTTATTAGACTTACTTTCCTTAGAAAAGGAGTAAAGTTCAATCACACTTTGAAAAAAAACCTTGAAACAAATAAATGTTGTAAACATAGAAGGAGGAGCAGGAGCAGCCCTCTTGCTAGTCATCTTTATGTCTTTCTCACTTCCGGTTTTTCTTTTCTTCTTCTTTCACACTTGAGCTTGTTAAAGCAGGTTTGGCATTAGCGCTCTTTGGCGGAAGCCAGAAATATGCAGATGACAAAAACAGAATTCCAATTCGAGGAGACCCACATGTCCTCGTTGTGGGAGACCCAGGCTTGGGAAAGAGTCAGATGCTACAGGTAGGAGGTCAATCATTTAGTATTTGAGCTTTTGCTTATAAAATGCGTGAATTTTCTCAAAGCACATAGTGATTATGCTCCAGAGGATATAGTTTGTCTGGCGGGATAAGTGAATTGGGGTTTGTGTGAGTAGTATGTAACTTGTATCTGACCAACCTTTCAAATTGAGCCAGTCGTCTGTCACACAGGCTGCACGGGCATGCTGATGTGTGGAGACATCAACCATTATGAAACATTAGCCATTTCTCTAACCCCTTCTTTTGTATCCAGCATTGCTTGGCTAGTCTTTGTTGTTGTGACCTTACCTATGAACAGAGCAGTTCAAGAAAGTAAAGCAGGGTCCTCTATTCTCTCTTCACACAACTGCATGCATACTGTACTGGGCTTTAAGAACAGTCTGATAAGGGTAAGAGATTGGTCCATATACATCTCTACTGCATCCGAGTCCAAAGCAAGGCAACTTCTGTGACCAGTCCATTGTTGGTCCCCAAGAAGTTTCTGCCTCTGCCAGTCGGAGCCTGGTGATTCTTCCCTCCAGGGCTTATGATGGCCCTAGAAGTTGCTGCTTGTTCAAATGCTTATGGTTTCCTTGGAATGACACTGGAAAGCAAGACATAATGTCCTTTCTAAGAATGCCCATGTTCTCCCTCCATACCCCCTTGCCCGATGTAGAAAAATGTGACCAGACCAGGGGCTTCCTGGCTCTTTGGTAAATTTTAGTCCTGTGGCCACTGAATCTTTGTCCAAGTGCTGGGAACCCTGGCTGCGTGTCAGAGTCACCTTTGGAGTTCTTTGAAAATACTGTGGCCTACCCCAGGCCAATTGAATTAAGAGTCTCTGGGTTAGGGTCCTAGTGTCTGTGTGTAGAAACCTCCATAGGTGATTCTGATGTGCAGTCAGGATTGAGAACTGCTTTGATCTAGTCGTACTGTAAACCCACTGTCCTTCGTGACAGAGTGATTCTTTATTTCCTGTGATTGAGTATTAAGCCAGTCATTTTAATTCCTAATCTGACATTTAATCCATGTTTCCATATTTTGTTCCTAACTGGACATACTTTTTAGAAAAAAAATTCTGTTCTGTGCCCTTGCTACAAGCCTGACAACTAAGGCACAGAGTACTCAGTTGTAGGCGAAACAAAGTTGATGATAAAAATGATGAAAAATAAAAAATAGCCAGGATATGCATGCAAAGGGTGCATGTGGGGATCTGAATTGTTACAGAGTTCTTTTCTGTCCTTTGTAGCATTGTGTGTCTGTGACTTTTGCATTGCAGTCACGGGTTGCTGAAGGACACGGATATGTTCTGAGAAAGGCGTCACTAGGTGGCTTCGTCATTGGGCCAACATCATAGACTGCCCTTCCACAGCCTAGGTAGCATAGCCTACCACACACCTAGGCTCTATGTACTACTCTTAGAGGACCAACGTCATATACATGGTCCATTGTTGACTGAAACGTCATTATGTGGTACATGACTATTGAGTTTCTCTCTCTTTATTACTCATCACCTTTGGAATTGATCACAACAATATTAAAGCTGCTTATTCTGAACTGAATATCAAAGATGTTGCTTTCGTGGGTCACTATCATCTCTAAAAATAGGTACCCTAAAAAGGAAGAGCCAAATAAATGAGGTTACCAGTGGGAAGAATATAAGAGCCTTGGAAACTAGAAAGTGGCTGCAACAAACCAATCAGCACATGAAAACCTCAAACAACAGTAATTAGAAGTAAAATAGGAGCTCAGTATTGGCCTGATAATAAAAATTATAGCTGCCACTTAATTTGGCATCTACTAAATTGCGAGCACCATAATTTCATGATTTCACTCAATCTGCGTAACATGAGGTAGGTGGCATTCATGTTTTACAGATGAGGAAATGGAGGCTTTCCCAGAGGTCGCCTTAGATCACACAGATTGTTGCTAACTTCAGAACCTGTTCTCTCTCTTTTTTTTAATGTATGTAATTTTTTATATTGTACATAATATTTTTATATATCTTTTTTTCTGGGGAGAGGCTCCATAGATGTCATAAGCTCCTTTAAGGGGTTCCTAGTGAAAAGAAACTCTAAGAACCATTAAAACTCCTCAGTGAGTTCAGTGCATTTATTGTGAAGAACAAAGTCACTCTGAGATAGTTTGGCGAATCAATTGAATGAATAAATGTGGAAAACCTAGATAGATAAGTAAAATTCTGATTCAACTAACATATCAAGTTCCCATTATATACCAGCCATACAGATTATATAGTACTGTTTCTCAATGTAGAATAATATAGGAACACCTTGTAAGAATTGTTGTGTATAGCCAATGTGATAAATTGTTTTTTATTATAAAGTTATCCTTATGAGCTATGTGCAAGTAGAAAACTTGATGTAACCTCATGCTGATAGCTCTTTTTAAGTATTAAACTGAAAACATAGAAATTAAAATGTTTAAAATGAATAACATTAATTTTAATGTAACAAAGAATATTATTTTGCTGAGCCTAAATCATCATCATTAATAGAGCACAGATTTATTTTAGTTTGGGATACCTGTATTGCTAAGTGATGATTCAATTTTCCCACTAGTTTTCTCTATTATAGTTTTTTTTTTTAAGTGAGGAAGATTGGCCCTGAGCTAACATCTCTTGCCAATCTTCCTCTTTTTGCTTGAGGAAAATTGTTCCTGAACTAACATCTGTGCCAGTCTTCCTCTGTTTTGTGTGTGGGATGCTGCCACAGCATGGCTTGACGAGTGGTGCATAGGTTCTCATCCAGGATCAAACCCACGAACCCTGGGCCACCAAAGCAAAGCAGGCAAACTTAACCACTACACCACTGGGCCAGCCCCTATTATAATTTTTTTAAAACCTTTGTTCCAGAATCAAGCAGTCACAATGTTTGACCTTTCCCTGGCATGTATGCATCATTTGTTTGTTTCTATTCTTTACTGTGGCCCAGGGGAATTTAAGTTTTCTAGTTTGGCTCCAACTCAGTTATAAACGCAAACAAAAACATGGGCATTCAAATCAGGTGGAAGTATTATATAGTGGTCTTCCCTGTGAACCAAAGTATGGTTATATTAATTTTTAAATTATTTTTGAAATGAAATTTCAGAAATAAAGGTTTTTGATGAGAAATCACAAGATAATCAAGAATATGTTAGTGAGTCACCAGGGATTTGAGAAGCAAAGGTTAAGAGCTTGGGGGTTTAGAATAGCTCAGACCTGGAGTTTCATCCAACTAAAAACGTTCAAGCTGAGTACCCTTAGGCAAGATGCTTAACCTCCCCAAGCCTCAGTTTTGTTACCTGAAAATTGTATGTAGAAATATTACTATGCCTTTCAGGGTTGTTAAAATTTTTATGAGGTGACCTGTGTAAATGCTTAGCATAATGTATGGAATGAACCAAACACACAAAAAATAGTAGTTGCTGTGATGATGAAGAGAGAAGCATAATGATTAAGGGAGCATCTGAGAGGGAAAATGCAAGAAAATGGTAGACTATAAATGGCCATTTAAAAAAACAACACAAACATAGATGTGCTAGCTAGCTGTTCCATATTTTCTGTTAAGAAAGATAAATCAGGGGCCAGCCTGGTGGCATAGTGGTTAAGTTCATGCATCTCCTTCGGTGGCCTGGAGTTCATGGGTTTGGATACTGGACACGGACCTACACACCACTCATCAAGCCATGCTGTGGCAACATCCCACATACAAAAAAATAGAGGAAGATTGGCACAGATGTTAGCTCAGGGACAATCTTCCTCAAGCAAAAAGAGGAAGATTGGCAAGAGATGTTAGCTCAGGGCCAATCTTCCTCACCAAAAAAAACGAAAAGAAAAGAAAAAGAATAGTATTATTTTTAAAAAATACAGTTATGTCGCTTAACAATGGGGATACATTGTGAGAAACGTGTCATTAGGTGAGTTTTTCGTTATGCAAACTTCATAGAGTGCATTTACAGAAACCTAGATGGTATAGCCTGCTACACTCCTAGGCTCTATGGTACTAATCTTATGGGACCACCTTCGTATATGTGGTCCCTCATTGACCAAAATGTTGTTACGCAGCACATGACTGTAGTGTATGATAGGTGGATGCATGGTTTAACTCCAAAGTGTCTGATTATCTGTAAAATAAAATCTTATAATTTAATTTATACATTATCCTTACAGTATATAAAACTTCATTTTGCTCTCTTACTCCTTTTTTATTTAAGAAATGCATCTTGGCAGATAATGGTTCCAAAATACATTCAATGATACTGAAAAAGTTTTAATACCAAGAAATGACATTGGAAATTTTTCATACCTGGAATAATGCCTTTAAAACCCCTGGCTCAATTTAAAAATAGAAGCTGTAATATTAGTGGAAATAAAATGTTGTAAATAATGGAGGGTATGGCATGTGAGTCTGCTAGCCCCACTAAGCCAGGGTTTTTGAAAATTAGCTAACACTGACAATTGAGTCATTTACTTTATAATCCCATTTTCCTCTGACCATTTGGTAAACCATTGTGCTCTCAGACTAACAAATAAGGAATTACCAGTAACAAAAATAATGATCACTCCTGTTGATAAGCCAGTGCCAGAGGGTCACTTGGGTCATGCACTGCACAAGTCCAGAGCTCACTGTAGATCACATGTGAGTGCTGTCTCCTGGAGTTGGGCAGTGTGCAGCCATGTACAGCGGCCTCACATTGGACACTTAGTATGTGCCAGGTACCAGGTTAAGTGCCTCAGATGCATCTCATTTATTCCTAAGAGCAATATGTGAGAAAACATCTGAAGCCGAGGCTCAGAGAGATCTGAGAACAGCACCGCCAGTACATGGTGAGCCAGGAGTAAAACAGGTCTGCCTGACTCCAGAGGTCCATGCTTTTAACTGTTGTGCTACTTAACTACCTTGACCTGCTGTAGCTTATTTACCCAGAAGGTGAGCATCATTGAGCCATTTTATTACCTGAAGTTTAAAAAAGCACTGGAGCCTTTGAAATTAAAATGACTACTGACGTTTTTACTATTTGAACTTGAACATGAAGCATAAAATGGAATTGTCTAGTGTATTCACATGACCACAGACATCAGCGTCAGGCTGCCTGGGCTTGATTGAATCCAGACTTCGCACCTTCATGGCTGTGAGTCACTCACTCTCTCCTGGCACTGGCTTCTACATCAGTAAACAGGGATGTATTGATACCTTCCTCTTACCGTGGTGGTGAAGATTATACAGTAAAGCACTTAGGGCAATACCTGACATATAGGTACCATTTGTGAGCAATTACTAGTAGCTATTATTTCCCTTTAACTTTGGCTGATTGTCTTAAACTTTTTGCTTCCTTAGGCAGTATGCAACATTGCTCCACGTGGCGTGTATGTTTGTGGTAATACCACGACCACCTCTGGTCTGACTGTAACTCTTTCAAAAGATAGCTCCTCTGGAGATTTTGCTTTGGAAGCTGGTGCCCTGGTACTTGGTGACCAAGGTAAGAGACCAAAGGGAATAGTGGTAATTCTGGGGCTTATGTTTTCTTTTTTAAGACTTTTCCTTTCTAAATGATTTTTTTACATTCTGTTCAAAAGGCATTTGGACAGCACTGTCCCAAAACAGTGAGTTGAGAATAAGTGCCAGAAAAAAATCACTAGAAATACAGTACTGTCCTTTTTATTTGTACTGCAGAATTGAAACTGGTACTTAATGTCATTCATTTTCTGAATCTTGCAGCAGATGCAATTATATGTAAAAATTAAATAATCAGGTCAGATAGTTATATAGCTCCCTACACTTCCCGTTTCATACCACCCATCACATTTGTGATCATTGTTTTAAAGCCTTATAGTAAGTTCCGTGTGGGGTGGGATTTGGTTATCTTGTTGACTGCCATATTCCTATTACCTAGTGCATAGGTGCACAGTGAATACTTGTTACATACATTACTGATACTTAGTTCAGAAGAGTTCTAGATGCCTTGGAACTGAAAAGAAGGTAAATGTTATCCTTTGCTCTCAGAGGACTTGCCATCAGAGTGTAGAGCTGTTACTTTAGAATTAGAAGTTTTGCTATATTTTAACTTATCTCATTGGGGTGTTTTTAGGATTTGACTGATTGTTTATAAGAAATCCAATTGGAGGGCTCAGTAAGAAGAGATCTCCAGTTGGGCTTTGCTACCTAAGTTTCTCTTTGTGATGCTGTAACTCTATTGAAAAAACATGTTCTTACACATGTGTCAGGCAGTGTCCAGATTCCAGGCCAATTAAGGTCATTCATTCCTTCCAGTTTGGCAGGGACCTCCGCATTTCTAAATCCAGTACCTGTCAGCCACGTCTGACACAGCTGATCACTGCCCCCTCCATGAAATACTTTATCTCCTTGGTTTCCAGTACACTGCAGTCTTCTGGTTTTCTCCTTACTCATTCAATATTCCTTCTCAGTCTTTGCTTGTTTTTCATCTCTCCACTTCTTCATTTCTTCACTGCTTGGCACCTCAGGGTGCTTAGTCTTCCCACCTTTTCTCTTCTCGGTCTGTACTCACCTTCATGGTGGTTTTTTTTTTTTTCAAAAACCCTCTTCTTCTTCTTTTTTTTTAAATTATATATAGCCTTTCCAGCTTTTTAAAAAAATTTTTTAACCCTGAGCTAACATCTGTCACCAATCCTCCTCTTTTTTTTTTCCTCCTCAAAGCCCTAGTACATAGTTGTATATTCTAGTTGAAAGTCCTTCTACTACTTCTGTATGAACCGCTGCCACAGCATGGCTGCTGACAGATGAGCGGTGTGCTTCCGCGTACCTGCGAATGGAACCCAGGCTGCTGAAGTGGAGCGCACCGAACTTTAACTGCTAGGCCATCAGGGCTGGCTCACCTGCATAGTGATTTTATCTAGTCTCATGGCTTTACCTACCTATATGCTGAAAATCTCCAAATTTATATTTCTTCTCTCTTTAGCTCCAGACACATACTTCTTATTGCCTATGCAGTGTCTCCACAACTTTCTCAATCTTAACATGTCTTTTCTGTGCTATATCCGGCATGCCTACAACATAGTGCTGATATACATAAAAGGTATTCAGTACATATTTGCTGAATGAATAAATTCAACAGACATTTATCTGGTTATCATATAGCTCATTAGAAATGACAGTACTTTTGCTAAGTTACTGGGTGAAGAAATGATAAGAGGAGGATACTCATTGTTAAACTATCAGGTTTTCCATTAATGAGAAGTTGAGGGGGACATGGGGTTTAGCTATAGAGATAACTAATGGGATTTAAGATGGAGAATGTTAGGAGCCCACTCCCATCTCTTTCAAAAATAGGTAGGTAAGCCAAGCACTAGGATGGTGAAAGGAGCACTGTTAAAATATGAAAGATTATTAGTTGGCAGAGACCGAATTCTAGAAACAAATAACAGGGTCCTGCTGAAATCTTTACTGAAGATTTATAGGGATAAAAGGAGAACTATAGCTGTTTTATAATATTTCTTTTCTTTAATATCTGATGAAATGACCAAAAAATTGTTTTTCAGAAAATGACAAGATGTTTAAACTTTATGCTTTAAAACCAGGGGTCTGCAACTTTAGTCCACAGGTCAACCCAGCCTTCAACGTATTTTAGCACAGTCCACAAGCCAAAATGGCTCTTATATTTTTAAAGGATTGTAAAGAACAGCCAAAAAAACCAAGAACATGTGACAGACTATATGTGACCCACAAAATGTACAGTATTTTCATCTGCCCCTTTACAGAAAAAGTGTACCAACTCCTGCTTTAAACTTTGAAAAGTGACAGTAGAAGAAAGAAGTAGCTTGACTGTGTTCCTAGCCTATCCCCTCCTCTGAGAAACTGTACTAGTAATCTTGAGAATTTCCAGTAATACTGTCAATTTCAGAGAGGCATGGACTGACCTTGAGCTGGTGTGGCTTACTTTGTCGTAAAGTAGATATAGAGGGTTTAAACACAGCAAAGCCCTCTGGAGATGACCACCTAATTTCTTATGATATGAGGAAGAGGGGAGCAAAACTATTGCAAGGTAATGTCAAGGGTCTCTAGTAACCTGTGGATTAGACATAATGTACCTGGCACATAAAATGCCTTTGTCAGTGGTGGGTCTTCGTATTATGTTTAAAGAGGTTAAGTGGTTTCCCGACAGTTGTGCAGTCGATACCTGGTATTGCTGAGAACTGTACTTGAGTCTTCTAACTTTCGAGCCCATGCTTGTCTTCCCAAATCATGCTGCCCTACTTTTCCCAAAAAGCCCAGCTCAAATAGCACCTTTTATGTGAAGTTTTCCTAGCTTTTAACGTCCTCCTACCCCCAGAAAACTCATCTTGTATAATTAGGCATATTATGCTTGTTGAAATATACTATCTTGAATGTGTATATATCTTATCTCACCTATTTGAATTTAAGTCTTTAAGCTTTTTGAGGGTCACTGACATACCTTCTTCATTTCTGTAACCCCCACAACCATAGTGCCTTGCCTACAGAAAATGCTGAATGAGTAAATACATAAAAGTTAGTTAAACAAGACAAGTGTTTTATTTTCTGCAAAACAAGCAGAAATTCTCTACTGTGTGACATTTTGTAGTTTTAACTGCTGGAAACAAATGGAAATAATTTTTTTTTAAGATTTTATTTTTCCTTCTTCTCTCCAAAGCCCCTCGGTACATAGTTGTATATATGTTTAGTTGTGGGTCCTTCTGGTTGTGGGATGCCGCCTCAGCATGGCTTGATGAGTGGTGCTAGGTCTGCACCCAGGATCTGAACCTGATAAACCCTGGGCTGCTGAGGTGGAGCACACGAACTTAACCACTCAGTCACAGGACTGGCCCCAGGAAAGAATTTTTAATTTTTTAATTTTTTAATTTTTTATTGAGTTCATGCTAGTGTACTTCAATATGAGATTTCAGTTGTACATTATTTCTTGACTGTCACCACATAAGTGCTCCCCTTCACCCCTAGTGCCCCCAACCCCCTTTCCCCTAGTAACCACTGAACTGTTTTCTTTGTCCCAGTACTTGTTTATATTCCACATATGAGTGAAATCATCTGGTGTTTATCTTTCTCAGACTGGCTTATTTCACTTAGCATAATTCCCTCTGGGTCCTTCCATGTTATTGCAAATGGAATGAATTTATCTTTTTTCTGGCTGAGTAGTATTCCATTGTATATATATATACACCATATCTTCTTTATCCAATCATCAGTCGATGGGCACTTGGATTGCTTCCATGTCTTGGCTATTGTGAATAGTGCTGCAATGAACAGAGGGGTGCACATGTAACTTTGGATTGTTGATTTCAAGTTGTTTGGGTAGGTACCCAGTAGTGGGATAGCTGGGTCATATGGTAGGTCTATTTTTAGTTTTTTGAGGAATCCCCACACTGTTTTCCATAGTGGTTATACCAGTCTGCATTCCTACCAGCAGTGTGTGAGGGTTCCCTTCTCTCCACACCCTCTCCAACGTTTGTTATTTTTAGTCTTAGTGATTATAGCCATTTTAACAGCTATAAGGTGGTATCTTAGTGTCATTTTGATTTCCCTTTCCCTGATGATTAGCAATGTTGAACATCTTTTCATGTGTTTATTGGCCATCTGTATATCTTCTTTAAAAAAATGTTTGTTCATCTCCTCTGCCCACTTTTTGATTGGATTGTTTGCTTTTTTATTGTTCATTTGTGTGAGTTCCTTATATATTGTGGAGATTAACCCCTTATCAGATATGTGATTTGCAAATATTTTCTCCCAATTGGTGGATTGTCCCTTTGTTTTGATCCTAGTGCCGGAAATAATTTTTTATTGTAGGGTAACTTCCGTCTTGTAGGGTTTGAAACTTGACCAAAGGAACATTGTCTGTGTGTGTGATTTTACTGTGATTGTAGGTATCTGTGGAATAGACGAGTTTGATAAGATGGGGAATCAACATCAAGCCTTGTTAGAGGCCATGGAGCAGCAAAGTATTAGCCTTGCTAAGGCTGGCGTGGTCTGTAGCCTCCCTGCAAGGACTTCCATCGTTGCTGCTGCGAATCCTGTTGGAGGACACTACAACAAAGCCAAGACAGTCTCCGAGAATTTAAAGTAAGGCTCTGCAGGTATTCATCCCTTTAGTAGACCGAGTCCCTATAAATCTGTAAGAAAACTGAGGACATAAGGAATAGTTCACGGAAGTTACAAGTTTCCAATAAATGTCTGAAAATATGTTTGAATACTACAAATTAAAACAACAAAGTACCATTGATATCTACTAGATTGGCAAACATTTTAAATATTAATAATCATTATTGGCAAAGGAGTAGGGAAGTGAGTTCTCAATTTAGCATTTTGAAGGACAATTTGGCGTGTTTATCACTATTTTAAATGTGCATTCTGTTCCAGCCAATTCTACTTTTAGGAAGCGTACTCACAGAAATAGGCATACAAGTGCACAAAGATGTGTTTACAGGGTGGGTATTACAGCATTGTTTATCACTGCCAAAGACTGGAAACAACTTAAAATGCTCATCGATAGGGAAGTAGTTAAACTATAGAGTAAGACCCTACAGCGGAAAGTAGCAGTTACGAGAATGAAAGCAGCTTTGTGTATACTGACAGGGGAACATGTCTGTGCTTTTCTGTTAAGTGAAAAGAGCACATTACATACTTATATATGTGGTATGATCCCCCATTCCCCCCAAAAAATGTTTCTATTTGTATGCTTTATCTTCTAATTTCTATATAATTTCTATATACTGTATAATTTCTATATACTAATTTCTAACAGTTCTGTACAGGTTGGACAAAATGTATGGGAAGGAGAAAATAGATTCAAGTGACGCAAAAGTGAGAAAAACACAAAAGAATGCCTTGTATGAAGAATTGGAACCTAAAATTCCAGTGGAGGAAAAACCCTAATTTCCTAATGTCTACCTTTAATATAGAAATGGTACATAGTAAAGTACACAATTGTACTTTGAAGTTGTGGGTATTTCTGTACCAGCACTACCAAAAGAATCAGTCTATTAGTTTTTCTTAGTGAAATGATGAAGTGCTGTATTAGAAAGATCCTGTTGAACAAGGATCCAGGGGACTTGGATTTTGGTTTTTGGTGGTACCACTGGAACGTCGGTCAAATTCTTTAATTAGTCGGAATTTCAGCTTTTTTGTCTCAAATAGAGGAGTGATCTGATTGGTAGACTCAGAGAAGATGACTAAGTAGAATACAGCATTTTTATTTTAATGACTAATAGACATATGGATGCCCCTTTAAGAAAAACTTGTCTTTTTGCTTCTAAATGGGCATAGATGCTTTGAGGGACTCAATGTTTTGGTGAGACCAAAGATATAAAAGATAAAGAATTACCTGACTAGATAACCTCTTATGTATCATGTAGCATTCTAGCTTAAAAATTTACTGATCCTAAATCTTACATAGTGATATAGAATGTCAAGAAGAATTCAGTGGTTTTGATGGTGTGAGAAAGGGCATGTCCTTGACATACCAAAAGTCAGTACGTATAAGGCTGTGCACATGTTGAAAGGCATGTGGCTTAGTGTCTCTCTGGAGTTAGTGGGTGTATTGAATCCAAAAGCTATTGCTTGTTTTCTTAGCCTAGAGCTTGATTTTCTTTTTAAGTTCGACATGGAACTTGAATAGTAAACAATGAATAAACAGTTTTCTAGGTTTTTGTTTGTTTTGATTCCAATCACTGTTTTTTCTTTCTTTCACACCTCTTAGAATGGGGAGTGCCCTACTATCCAGATTTGATTTGGTCTTTATCCTGTTAGACACCCCAAATGAGGATCATGACCATTTGCTCTCTGAACACGTGATTGCAATTAGAGCTGGAAAGCAGAGAACTGTTAGCAGTGCCACAGTAGCTCGTATGAACAGTCAAGATCCAAATACTTCTGTCCTTGAAGTGGTTTCTGATAAACCATTATCAGAAAGACTAAAGGTATAAATGCTTCTTCTCCTTAATCGTTCAGTTTGCTTCTGTTTGAGCGTCAGTGTTGCTAGTTGTGGAACAGTAGTAATAAACTTTCATACCAAAACCTTTCATGTTATAAAACTAGAGTTTATGTAAACTTCAGTTGAAATCATCAAAGTCAACTAGACCGAGAGCTAGAGCTACAGTGTTTGGCTTATTTGGAGAGTCTTTTAGAATGTATTTATCTAAATAAGTTATTTTAGCAGAAAGATTTCATTTGCAACTAACTTATCCTTGTAATCTTGGGCCTTTTTATCATGCTCTAGGTGGTTCCTGGAGAAACAATAGATCCGATTCCCCACCAGCTGTTGAGAAAGTACGTTGGTTACGCTCGGCAGTATGTCTATCCCAGGCTCTCCACAGACGCGGCTCAAATTCTTCAGAATTTTTACCTTGAGCTCCGGAAACAGAGCCAGTGGTTTAACAGCTCACCAATCACTACTAGGCAGCTGGAATCTTTGATTCGTCTAACAGAGGTTTATTTATTTTAAGTTCATACTTTTTTGGCTTAAAAAGAGGGGCAGGGGATAATATGGTTTCTCTCAGTTTTTTGTACAATTGATTTGGTTTTTCTTCTATGCAACATTTTTTTTACCTTGAGTGACACTTTGGAGACTCCCAAAGTATGAAGAGTGGTTAGGTTAACTATGGATTTGGGGATTCAAAGTTGAGTATGTGGGAACATGGACTATGTCAAATAGCTTGAGTATTTGATTTGATCTACGACAGGTCCATAGGGACAGTGTTTTTCTGACAGCAGTAACATCTGTTCACAGCTATGGAATGTTCAGATAACTCCGGCAGTTAAAATTAGCTCGGTCAGATTTTGGGCCTTTTGCTTCTGAAATCTGATTAACGCCTCTTTGTTGTTTTAACAAACTAATTAAATTAGTTAGGCATGATTTCCTGAAAGTAAAAGCAAGGAAAAACCAAGTGTATTTCATAATCAAATCTTCCAAAATGAACACTCAGAAAGATGTTAGTAGATAAAAATAGGTTGTAACCCATATTTAAAATGAGTGATTATTGTCATAATCAAGTTTTCAGATTTGTTTTTTAATTATGATTTTTCATATTACAGCCCCCCAAAAAAGTCATTTTTTGTGTAAGATAAATAAATGAAATAAGCTTAGACGTACTATACCTGCTCAAACAATGTCGAATATGTTTATTTTTTGTTATCTGAAAATGGTTGTTTTCTTTCAAAGGCACGAGCAAGGTTGGAATTGAGAGAGGAAGCAACCAAAGAAGATGCTGAGGACATAGTTGAAATTATGAAACATAGGTAAGATGAAAATTTAAAATGCTGTTTTAAATGAAATACTGGTCATCTTTCCATCTCAAATTATATATTTAATTAGGCCAAGTAAAATTATTTTTATTTAATCATTTGATCACTTCTTTTTCTCTGAACAAATTGTACTTTCTTGGTTTAAAATATTCCTGTGTAAATAATCTTTACATTAAAAAAATTTTTCTTTGAATGGATAATATATTCACATGGTTGTAAAATCAATTAAAAAATACATACTTTTAGAAGGATTGTTCTGTTCCTAGTTACTATCCACCCTTCCTTTCCACCAAGACACCCATTACTTTCTTGTAAATATCATATGACTTACACTGTTCTGTACCTTTTTCTTAATTGAGATATAATTGACATATAACGTTATTAGTTTCAGGTGTACAACATAATGATTCAATATATGTATACACTGAAATGATCACCACAAGAAGTCTGGTTAACATCCATTACCACCCATAGTTAGAATTTTTTTTCCTTGTGATGAGAAGTTTTAAGATCGCTCTCTTAGCAACTTTCAAGTATACGGTATGGTGTTATTACTTATAGTTACCATCCTATACATTACATCCTCAGCACTTATTTTATAATTGGAAGTTTATACTTTTGGGCACATTCACCCATTTCACCCACCCCCCCAGCCCACCTCTGGGAACTGCCAATCTGTTCTTTTGTACCTTTTTTGTTAATTTGACAATCTATCCAGAAATCTTTCTTTACTAGGACATAGAGACTTCCTCCTTTTTTACAGCTACATAAAATTCTTTTGTTTAGCTACACCATAGTTTATTTGACCAGTCCCCCATTGCTGCGTACATGAGTATTTTCCATTCTTTTGCTGTTACAAACAATGCTGCAATGAGTAATCTGTAAGATACTTCATATGTGGGTAAGTGTTTCCCTGTATGAGAAATTCTCAGAAATGGTACTTTTGAGTCCAAGGGTAGATAAATAGGATTTTGACAAATATTGCTAATCTCTGTCCTCTGTGTTGTATGTCATTTGGTAGACCATGATTCCTAGAAACGAGAAAAGAAAAAAATTTATATTTTAACTGATCATATATGACTTAGAGTTTTTTTTTAATCAGTAAGAGCAAAAGCTGATTATTTTAGGTAGGTTTTCTTCTTTGAATTAAAAAAAATTTTTTTAATGGGTTCACCATTCATATGCTTCAAAATTCCAAAATTCAGAAAGTATACAGTGGAAAAAGTTTCCCGCTACCCTGTTTACCAGCTACCTGATTCTCCCTCTTGCCTCAGTGGCCACAAATATCAGTTTTTTGTGACTTTCAGATGTGAAATACACATCACACCTCTATCTGCATATTCTTTTTCTCTTCTTGTAGACAAATGGTAGCATACCATATACATTCTATAGTTTGCTTTTTTCACTTAAAATGCATCTTGGAGATCATACCACATCAGTGCCTAAAGAGTTTCCCTTTTATTTTTCACAAATGCACAGTATTCCATTGTGTGGATGTATCATAATTTAGAAATTAGCTCTTTTTAATTTGTTCTCACAGTGCTTAAAATGTAAATCTGTTAGGAATCTGTTTTCCCAAGGCCAAAAGTTGCTAATTTAGAGATGAAATTATTTTGTTCCGTAATTTCTATTTCTTCAAAAGGAGGTGGATTTTATTTCCTAAGAGCTGCTGTTCGGGGGCTCGCTGGGAGTCGGAACCAGGCGACTTTGCCCAGTTGTTCCTCTTTGGCTCTGAGTAAAAGTGGCACAGCAGGGCTGCAGGAGCACGGGCTCTAGCACTGACCTGGGCGGCCGCGGCCGGTTACCCTCCCATCTCAGTCCCCTTCTCTGTGAGACATGACAAAGGATTGTGCTCTGAGGTGTTTGTGCAGGGAGGCTGTATCAAGTGACAGATGTGGTTCTGGCACATGAGTGGGCACTCAGTAAACACTATTTATGATCACTAGTGCTAGCTTTGAGGATATTAAGATGAGACTGAGCAGAACCTCTTTTCTCTGACTCATAGCACAAACTGGCAGATCTCACATCACAGCTTAGAAGTTTCCAAAGTTACCCTTTTCTAAGAATTCCTTGGTTCTGGTCTTCAGTGCTCTCCATCTAAATTACCCAGTGGCTCTGAGCTACAGATCCTTTTCTCCCTTTCCTTATAGGGAGAGCCTTTACCTAGTTGTTTCTTTATCCCTAGGCTGGTACTGGCCTGTCCCTGGAGGCCACTCTGTTTCCTCAGCTGTATGGGTAGAAGGGCACCCATGCTACCTGCTGAAGGTCTGAGCCTTAACCTGCAACTTGTTTCTTGCCCTTATAGGCAGCCTGTGGAAGAAAGCAAACCTTTCTCTTTAAATCAGTGTGTCAATTTGTCAGCAACAGTGAGGTTATGCTCTATGGCCTTTGAAAGCTTTAAAGAGTCTAGAATTGACAGCTCTTAATTTTTTATTGCTGGCTCCAAAACAGCTACCTCATAATGAGTACAATCATTAACAATTACGACTACCAACACTAATAAAATCAACACTTTCAACCAATTCCTAACATATTACCCTCTTTGTCTGAATATCCTGTTGGTTTAGCATCACACAGTGTTTGAACTGTCAATTTCCTTTTTTATGTAATTCAGTACTAGGGTTAGGGATCTTGTAGGTGAAAATTTTACCAAGCTGGCTTCATTCCCTCTCCAGGTGACTTCATTGTGTTGGAGACCCTCCAGTTGCCATTTATAAGCTACCAGATAGTCTAGGAATTACTCGAATTTCTCATACAACATGCTACCAGGGGCTCAGTGTACTAGCATCTGAAATGAAGGAATGGTCACAAATACCAGTTGGCTGCCTGGCTTCTGGGAGACCAGACCATGTCAGAAACCTAGAGTCTGCCCTAACAGATATCCTTTTTTCACTTGGAAAGGAAGTCACTGAACCCAACCAAAGTTCCAGAAAACTTAGATTCTAACTTTCGTTCCCAATTAAAAACAAGGATCAACAATAGGGACTTCTTGTCTAATGACAGTTGCCTCTTTGCTTACAGTCTGGAGTGTGTCTGTCTTTCTCTTTCTCTGCATCCTATGCTTAAACTCTCCACCTTTCAGGGTGGGGCTAAGATTGCCACTCCAGGTTTCCTTTTCCTTCTAATGCTCTCTCGCCCTTTGGGTCTTC
This sequence comes from Equus caballus, assembly GCF_041296265.1. NCBI lineage: Eukaryota > Metazoa > Chordata > Mammalia > Perissodactyla > Equidae > Equus > Equus caballus. The sequence goes on from NC_091705.1 coordinate 18,177,325, forward strand.
TGGTGCCTGGTTCTGCTGAAGAACATCATGTGCTTCTACTTCATAGACTGTTGGCTGTCAAGCAAATCAAGCGTCAGACTACCCCGTCAGCTCCTCTCTTACCTGTAACATTCTCTTTTTGAGGCTTTACCCTTATTCAGTTTCCCTAGGCCTCAGACCCCAGACTTTGTTTCAAGCAGCCATCTGGTCTTTCTCCACAATAAATCCACTGGTCTGTGGACACCATGGATTACTTCTCAGATCTCAGCATTATAGTTAAGCAAGGTGAGTTATGCTCTGCTTACCTTTTCAATGAAAATGCTACAGTGCTCATTTGCCATTAGTTCTTCGTGTCTGAATACTGGTGTCAGACAGTGTTTGCTTGTGCTTTCCCATCCAAGAGGAGCTCTTGGGCATTTCTTTGTGGAACTTTGTATTGATTTCTAGTACTTCTCAAAGTTGCCTTGCTGCTAAATCTGAATTTGTTTGAGGTTGTCAGTTTACTTCTGGGCTCCTGAAAAGAGAGGTCTGATTATTAAGTGTAAACAGCATCCACATCAGATTACCAGTTTGTCTCTCTGAATTGCCTGAGTGTAAAGTTTCTATAAAAATTTTCTGGAAAGAGAGAATAGTTTGATTCCAAGTGATTAGAATTACCTGGCATTATTTCCATGGTAGACATCAAGACCCAGTTAAACACACTGAGGCTAGCTTGTGAATTATCTCTTTGGTTATACTTAACGTGCTTCCTATCCTTAGTCTACACTCCTGCAGCAGGGACCTCGTCTGTTGCGTTACCAGTATATTCCCAGGGCCTAGAGTCACGCCTAACACACCGTAGACCCTCGGTAAATGTACTTCTTTGACGGTAAAGTTGACCTTAGTAATCATCTTTCATTCATTAAATCTTCCATTTCAGAGTTTCTGTCTCTTCACCTTTTGAATGTTTGACCTTAATGTGGTTTTGAACCTGTAAAATTACATTTTAACTCGGAAACAGAAGCCTAAATAAGAAAAATCTAAACTGTGACACAATTCATCATAGTTATCAGAGCACAAAGCTGTAAAAACTAAATGTTTGTGGGCAACAGTTCACATAAGCTTTCTCTTAAAATTGAAAATATACTGGGAAGCAGAATAGAGTAGAACCACCTTCAAAGGTGAGAGATCATTGTAAGTTTTTTCTGTTTCAAGAAAGTAGCTCAAATATTTTACATATCTTTCTTCAGTTCTGGAGCAGTATAGCTCAGATTCATATCCCAGATGTGCCACTCGTTAGCCTTGTGACTTTTGGCCAGTCTCTTAACCTTACTAGACTTCGTTTCTTCATCTGTAAAATGAGAATAAGAATAGTCCTTAAGTCACAGGATTGCTGGGAGGACTAAATGGAATAACATATGGTAAATAAATATAATTAAGGTAAATATTAGTTATTATAATTAATGTAGTACCTCAAAGCACTTTTTGACAACTGTCTTATGAGAAGTATGCATATGGTAAATTATATGGTAGAGTAGTTAATCATAAAAGCCTTAGCTAAGATTATGCTATATTTTGGGGGTAAACACACACTCATCTATCGTATGGTTCTATCAGTTATTAGAGACTTATTTGGATGACTCAAGTTCCTATTTTTATAGTTCAGTCTTTCACACCAGCTCTTATCTATTCAGGGAGCAAAACGAAGCTGTGTTTTTAGTAACCCTTTAAACTCATTCCTATGAGCTTCTTAAGGGCAGGAATTGTACCTATTTTGTTCACCACTGTAAGCCAACTGCCTAGCAGGTGACCAATTTATTCTTTTTTTTTTTTTTTTTAAAGATTTTATTTTTTCCTTTTTCTCCCCAAAGCCCCCCGGTACATAGTTGTGTCTTTTTCGGTGTGGGTTCTTCTAGTTGTGGCATGTGGGATGCTGCCTCAGCGTGGTCTGATGAGCAGTGCCATGTCCGCGCCCAGGATTCGAACTAACGAAACACTGGGCCGCCTGCTGCGGAGTGCGCGAACTTAATCACTCGGCCACGGGGCCAGCCCCTGACCAATTTATTCTTGATTAATTCCTGGTTAAATGATATCTTTGCCTCCGAGCCTGGCTGTGAGATTCTATAACCCATTAACAGGCAGAAAATTCAGGCAGAGAGTCTGCTGTAAGGCTGGGTTAGAGGATGGCTGATTGTTTCTCTAACTTTCAGACTTCTGGCTAAAATTCACTGTCAAGTGTGTGTTTCTTTCCTTGATATTGTGAAAATAGGAGGAAGCAGCAGAGAACTGGAGGTAGTAGGTGGATCCTTTAATATTTAGCCATCATTACTACAATTCAGCAGAATCCTTCTAGTTCATCCCGAGTATTTTTAAACATCTTTTATTTGCCAGATGCTGCACTAGCAGCTGGGAACACATCTTTACCCAGTAAAGCCTAAATTTAGTATGTTTAGAATTTCTTTTTCTCATGAATCGAAAAGAATGTTCTAGGTATTTATATTGTAGTCTATCAACTTTTTTCTTTCTTTCTTTCATGAGGAAGATTGGCCCTGAGCTAACATCTATACCAGTGTTCCTCTATTTTGTATGTGGGACACTGCCACAGCATGGCTTGATGAGTGGTGTATAGGTCCGCGCCCAGGATCCGAACCTGTGAACGCTGGGCTGCTTAAGCGGAGCTTGTGAATTTAACCACTATGCCACTGGGCTGGCCCCTCAACTTTGTATTTTTATGCATTTCTCTTTTCAAATTTAGAACTTTCTTAAAAGTGGTAACTGTGTCCAAAATATTTTTGTCCTCAAACAGTCCATACCATAGTGAATTTTGTAGTGGCCACCCAATAAATATGTGTTTAAATCTTTGCTACGTAAGCCTCATGGCTACTTCCACGTTTTTCTTTTTAGAACCTAGAGACCTGGGACAAAAATTTCTATAGCTGTGCCACATTGGGTAACTTTCTTTTTCTTCCTCTCCCATTAAGCATGCTGGGAACTTACTCTGATGAATTTGGGAACCTAGATTTTGAGCGGTCCCAGCATGGTTCTGGAATGAGCAACAGGTCAGCAGCAAAAAGATTTATTTCTGCTCTGAACAACATTGCCGAAAGAACTTACAATAATTTATTTCAATTTCATCAACTTCGGCAGATTGCCAAAGAGCTAAACATTCAGGTATGATAACCAAATACTTAAGTCTGTTTTATAACAATTTCAGGAGGTCTTTATTAATATATTTTAGAACTTTTTTGTATGTGTGAGGAAGATTGTTGCTAAGCTAACATCTGCCAGTCTTCCTCCACTTTGTATGTGGGATGCTGCCACAGCATGGCTTGATGAGCAGAGCATAGGTTCATTCCTGGGATCCAAACCCAAGAACCCCAGGCTGCTGAAGCAGAACACCTGAAACACTGTGCCACCGGCCCTGCCCCTATAGTAGAACTTTTAAATATCAAAAGATTTAGATTAAAAGAACAGAATAGGCTTTTTTTGGAATATTTAAAAATATAAGCTTGTTTTTTCTAAGCTATGAAATTAGCTGCTTAGAGCTTTAAAAAAAAACAGTTTCTATCTAAAATTCATACCTACCTCTTTTTAAAAGAGTTTTCAGCATCTTGATTGTCAGGGGGAAACATTGTAGCAAGACTCAGCTTCCATGTTTTTCCAGCAGTCCCTTGTGGGCAAGTCATCTGAACGTCTGTGAACCTCAGTTTCCTTATTTGTGAAATGGACATGATTCCACCTGCTCTACCTACTTGAAAGTTGTAGTGAAGATGGATGTAATAGCACTTTAAACAGGTGCAACAGTTTATATGGAAAATTGCCCACTTAATTTCAAAAGCTAATTGAATTTTTGTTTTGAAGGTTCTCTGCATACTGGAGTTCTTATTTTTTATTTTTTTACTGAGGAAGATTCACCCTGAGCTAACATCTGTCACCAATCTTCCTCTTTTTGCTTGAGGAAGATTCGCCCTGAACTAACATCTGTCCCAGTCTTCCTCTACTTTTTTGGATGTGGGTCATTGCCACAGCATGGCCACTGATGAGCGGTGTAGGTCCACGCCTGGGAACTCAACCCGGGCTGCCAAAGCAGAGCACGCCTAACTTAACCACTCTGCCACCAGGCCGGCCCTGTGGAGTTTTTATTTTTGATTAACTTGGCATGGTAGAATCCAAAGTTCATAGGTAGGCAGTTTTCTCTGTAAGGAGTACAAATAATTTTATTTGCCCAAGAAATTTGACAATTATATATTACTATTTGAGAGATTAATTTTAAAAATCATATTTTTGCATATTTCTTACTGGGCTAACTCTTTTGATGTTTTCTCCCAGGTTGCTGATTTTGAAAATTTTATTGGATCACTAAATGACCAAGGTTACCTCTTGAAAAAAGGCCCAAAGGTTTACCAGCTTCAAACTATGTGAAAGGACTACGACGCCAGGACCTCCTGGGTTTATTAGCAGTTTAAAGCCATCTCAATAGCGAGTTACATCCCAAAAGTAGTGTCATAGAAAAGAGTGTGAATTAATTTAAGAAGTAATAAAGTGTTAATTTTTTTTACAACTTCTCCAAAAGGCTGAAAATAAGTTGTTTACATTTTTTAATGTAAATGATATAAATTATTTATAGTTTTGTTTTTGACCTGTCTTTTATTGCTATAAATATTTCATAGTTTTGCATATCAAATGTCCATCTAGGTAAGCATTCACAAAGTTACATTTTTTTTTATTTTTTTTTTAAAGATTTTATTTTTTCCTGTTTCTCCCCAAAGCCCCCTGGTTCATAGTTGTACATTCTTCGTTGTGGGTCCTTCTAGTTGTGGCATGTGGGACGCTGCCTCAGCGTGGTCTGATAAGCAGTGCCATGTCCGCTCCCAGGATTCGAACCAACGAAACACTGGGCCACCTGCAGCGGAGCGCGCGAACTTAACCACTCAGCCACGGGGCCAGCCCCTCACAAAGTTACATTTTAATGTTTAAATAGTTCTGATACACACAAAAAAATGAGTATCTTTCAAAAATAAAATCAACTTTCAATTCCAAAAAAAATGGAACTGTTTTATATTGACACATTAAGCTTAAAATCTTAGCTACTGAAGAAATGTTTTAAGATTATTAAAAGATTATTTTTTTTTTATCGAAGTTAAACATCTACCTATTTTAAAGAAATAGCTGTGCAAGGCTTAAATGAAAATGCCCTCAATTTCTGCTCAATTTCAACTATTCTCCCATTTACCTCCATTTTTCTAAAGGACATGGTAGTACTGGTAATTCTTGAATTTTCAGTTTTAAAAATTATATTAAATTTTTTCTACAGAAGGTGAGAATGTTGTTCTCTTAAACCCTTCTACTGGGGCCAGCCCCGTGGCCGAGTGGTTAAGTTCGCACACTCTGCTGCAGGTGGCCCAGTGTTTCGTTGGTTCGAATCCTGGGCGCGGACATGGCACTGCTCATCAAGCCACACTGAGGCGGTGTCCCACATGCCACAACTAGAAGGACCCACAACGAAGAATATACAACTATGTACCGGGGGGCTTTGGGGAGAAAAAGGTAAAAATAAAATCTTAAAAAAAAAAAAAAACAACCCTTCTACTAATTTGTTTTCCCTAGAATTAATAATTAATTTGTTTCCCAACTACATAGCCTCCTATGTCCCTACCACTAATTTGACCCCAAGGCTCCACTGCAAGTCTGAGTCTCCTCTCAGACCGTGCAAGTAAACAGTCTCTTTTAACTTCCTGGAGACCTCTCTCCTGGAATTCTCTGGCATTTTCCAGTCTGAACTGCACAGCTGTCATCTTGGAATTTCTCATTTTCTCTCCCATTTCCTGGCTCCTGTGTCTTCCTCTTTCTTATTTTACTCCCTCCTTTTGGTGGAACCTATCTTCTAGTAGCTTCCTGAGAAAGTGTTTAAAAGGCAAATTCTACCCTCACCCCTGGATTAATAGTTTGGGCATAGAATTTTAGGTATTACTCTATTGTTTTTATTTTTCGGTGTTACTGTTGGGAAAACCAGAGCCATTCTGATTTCTATTCTTGGTGTGTGCCTTTTTTTTTTTTTCCTTGAGAAGCTATTTGAATCTTCCCTTTTCCCATGGCATTCTGAAATTTTATAGTGTTTAATAATTCTGTCCTGCTGGGTTCTCATGCCAGAGATGTTGAGGTTATCTTTACCTCTTCTTTCTCTTATCCCCACATCAGCCCATTAACAAATCCTGTCAATGCCATCTTCAAAATATCTGAAATCTGATTACTCTTCATTACTTCCAGTTCCACTCTTCTGGCCCAGCCAGCATCTCTTTGTCCAGCTAAATAAGGACAAAGACCTTGCAGGAAAAGGAGTTTTCTTTAAGAATTTTGGTAGCTCACTCAATTGTTGGAAGGCTGGTGAAGCTTCATGGAGTAATTTCTAAAACCACAGCTTAGAACTAGCCTGAAGAGGAAGCCGCCCCCACCCTTTTGCCACACACAGCACTAGAGGAAGGTGCAGCTGCCTCCATGCCCCACTGAGGCCACCTCTGCACCAGCAACACTGGGAAACCACTGCCCCTGTGGCGAGGTGGAAGAAGGCACCCCGCACCCCCGAGCAGCAACAAAGGATTCTTCGTGGGGCCTCAAATTGCTGAATTCAAAATAGAGGTCTCATCTAGAAACATCTGATTGAAGATGGCTGGGTTATGTGCCCCTTTCATGGAATGCCAAGGAGTTCTCTGGGCTCTACTTTAGGGAGGCAGGACCAGTGAGGCCAGACCTTCTCATATGTTATGGGAGTTCAGATGGTACCGGGCTGCCAGACAAATACCAGTCATGTATAAAGCCAACAAACAGTTCCTCACACAGGAGAACTGTGAACCTTTCTTGGATAATCTACTAAAGTACGACATGGCAAAGCAGATGAATGGAAGATCAGAAAAACAAGTAACAGGACTGGCAACTACACTAACGTTTAACTATAGGACCACAACTAAAATAAATGTGATTATTGCCATACAACAGAACATAAATACTAAGTCCTAGTTTTAAAAAAAAGGGAAAAGGTAGATAGTGTAAACATGATGATGTCTGTCCTTAAAGCCTGGGGTGGAGGGTTAAAAGGTGTTTAAAGGTGATAAATCTATTAATAGTATTAAAGGCATATTTTACAAAAGTCAACAGGTAACATCAACCAAAATGAGTGGTAGACATGACAGAAGGGAGAGGAAATATACTACATAAATAGCATAGCTATATACTGTATATATTTACGTATATAGTATATATTTATGTGTAAATATTTATGTATAAATAAATAATAAATCTTTATCATGTTTCTTAGATTCCATGTGGTCTGTTTGGCATCCATTAATCACAAGGCCAAACAAATGGCCAAAGTTGTTTACATCTCCTCTGATCAGCTTTGGTGGATTACAAACCCTCCAATCACAAACCCCAACATCTCTGTTTCACTCCCTGCCCAATAGGGGACGTCCCCACCTAACGACTTCCCACCACTATAGCAGTAAAGGCTTAGGGTTCGGCCCCCACAACCCCCCACCCCGTTCCTGCCTCCTGGCCCACCATGGTGCTGCCCCATGTGGCCCTTCGTGGCATAGCATGCCCCCTTCTCTTGGGAAATTTAAGTAATAAGTTCTTTCAAAGGCAGTTGTCTCACCTCTGTCAACCTACCATACCTGATTAAAATAAATGCCAGGTACAAATTTTAGAACAGAAACATACAAAGCAAAGCAAGAGAACATTACGTCATGAAAAGTTTTTAAAGTAAGAAGAGAGCCTAACATATTCATGACAGAAGTAAACCTAAACCTAAATATGTCATTTCAATAAATGCAAATGAGCTAAATTCACTTATTGAAACAAAGACTTTCAGATGGGATCACACACTCTTGTATGCAAGAAACGCCTAAAACAAAGTCAATTGGGAAGTTGCAAATGAACCAAGGTGTACCAAGAAAATACAAACAGAAAGAAAGCAAGTATGTCAGTATAAAAAGAGATTGAAATCAGGGCAAAGCTTATTAAAAGAGGATATTTATAATGCGAGGGGGGGCAATTCATAATAATTATACGGTCATGCACCATGTAACAACGCTTTGGTCAAAAAGCATATATGATAGCCGTCCCATAAGATTGGTACCCTATAGCCTAGGTGTTTAGTGGGCTATACCATCTAGGTTTGTGTGAGTACACTCTACAATGTTCTCATGACGAAATCACCTAACAACACATTTCTCAGAATGTATCCCCCGCAGTAAGTGATACATGAATTATTTTGATTAAAAGAGGAAAAAACTGGCCCGGGTAGTCCTTGACTTCTCTTGAAGAAATGGTGGCATCTGCAGAGACCCTAATTACACTGCTGGGCACCATAGGTCAGGTGGGATTCTCTCAGATGTCTCCTGCTTCCTTGATAGGTCGTCTGTGCGTGCACGTTCCCCTGCCCTGAAGTGTTTGGAAACTAAAATGAAAGGATGTGCTGGGGCGCAGGGCACTGACGAGGCGGTGGGCCAGGAGAGCTGTATGAACCGTCTCCAAGCTTGGTGCACCGTGGAGTGCTGTGCTCCATCTGCCAGCAGCTTCACCTCATGAGCAGGGCCTGCTGTGTGTGTGTGTGTGTGTGTGTGTGTGTGTGTGACTTGTCAGGCTGGCGTTCGGTGCATTGCAGGGTTTTGCCTTCTCTCATCCAGTGAGTAAACCCCTATTGATCTTGAGCCCCTTTAATTCTCTTTATTTAGGAAATGATTTTGTTTTCTACTGGACTGCAGAAGAGAACAGGGAGAGACATATTGCGTTGTATATTGCAAGGTGTTAAGCATTTCCCAGCATCCTGTATCAAGATGCAATGACACACAGGGCTAAAACCGTGATATATTACACCTGTAGCTGTAGTATTTGCCATTATACAAACTTGGCTTTGGAGGGTTTCTTGGGTTGCGGTCTCCCAGAAGCAAACCCTGAGATAAGAAGTTGAGGATGATCAGTTTAGTTGGGAGGTGATCTGAGGAAATGCCAGTACGGTCACCAGTAGGAAGTGGGACAGGGAGGTAGAGACACTGAGAAAGTCACCACCGTCGCACCTGGGCTCAATCCCCTGAGGAGTTCTGAGAGGTATAGAATATGTGAGTCAGAGTTATTCCACCTGTGGGGTGCGGGAGCTGGCCTGCCTTGTTACAGGTTGAATTTTGCCACCAGGAAAAGATATGTTGAAGTCCCAACCCCCAGTACCTCAGAATTTGACCTTATTTGGAAATAGGATTGTTGCAGATGTAGTTAAGATGAGGTCATACCGGAGTAGGGTGGGCCCTCAATCCAACATGACTGGCATCCTTATAAAAAGAATGTCGTGTGAGCAGACAGAGACTCATGGGAAGAAGACGGCCATGTGAAGATAGAGGCAGAGAGTGGAGTCGTGCTGCCACAAGCCAAGGAGTGCCTGGGGCCACTGGAAGCTAGGAAGAGGCAAGGACGGATCTTCCTCTACAGGCTTGGGAGGGAGCACGACCTTGCCAACACCTCAGTTTTGGACTTGTGGCCTCCAGAACTGTGAGAGAGTAAATTTCTGTTGCTTTAAGCCACCCGGTTTGTGGTACCTTGTTACAGGAGCCCCAGGAAACCAGTACCATATTTGTATACCAACTCCTTGTCCACCATGAGGACTGCCTCCAAAAGCCATTATCCCCCCAGCACTTGTCTCTTGCCTTTGCCAGCAGCCCATCATGATCCCATGGCCAGAAAAAAAGACCCCAGGGAGAGAGAGAATAAGCAGCCTTCCAGAAGTGTGTGCCCAGATTTAGAACAAATTGCCGTCAAACGCATAGCGCTTGCCTTGCTCCCCATATGATACAGCTGAAACTCTCCTGGAAAAGTATTTCACTGAAAGTTAACCTGAAAAGAATCTGGTTAAATTAGCACAGGCAATTCTCAACTTCTCCATCACGAGGAGAATCAGGCCTTCCCGGATGAATAAAAGTCATACATGATTCCAGACTTATTTTTGCCGCCTCCCAGAGAACAGCTCTTTACCTGAACTGTCAAAACAGTAGTAATCAACCAAGTAGAAGCCACCATTGGTGAAGAATGAAATGACAGGTGAAAAGAAGGAGAAGGGGAAATTGTCCAACTGGCTTGCTGTAAGAAGCTGCAGGGATAATGTACATTTCCTGCACCATGCCATATGCCAGGTACCACTCTGAGTGTTCTGCATATCATCCTCATAACAACCCAATGGGACAGATATCTTTATTTTATGATGAACCTGGGGTCCAGAGAGGGAAAGCAACTTGCCCAAAGTCACACAGCTACTTAGTAACAGAGTCAGAGCCCTGAACATACAGAGTAGAAATTGACAGGCCCTGAGGGTCCAGGGATCTGTCTGCACCAGCCCAGATGCTGTGATTCCTAATCCAGAGTTATCCTCATTTTCCAGGCTTTGTCCTCAGCACTGAAAGATGACCCTTGGCCAGCTACTTCCGGAGCTCTCCAGATAATAGAATCTAAAAAGTAGTGTCTTATGATCATTTTTGAAACAGGTGCTTCAGCCTATTTAATCTTTCTCCAGCCCAGGGAACAGATGTCTTTTCCTGATCTCTTTCTCTTTATAGCCTGTGTATTCTTTTACTTCAAAGGTTTGCTTTTTTCCTATCCTGTTCCAAAGGCCAACAAATCCTAGTGCTGTCTTTTAGAATTCACTTTAAAGAATGGATTTGAAAATCACACTCCTCCCTGTTAGCACAAAGGAACCTGAGAACAGGGAGCTTTTGGCCTCAGGTGAATCTTTTATTGTTTCAAACCAAGACAAACATTTTTTCAAGGACGGTAGCACAGTCATTGTCACAAGCAGGTCAATACATCTATTTTGCGAGAGAGAATACGCTACAAGTCATGCTATTCATATTTTCAATAGCATTCTGGCAAAAATTAAAGACATTTTCAGTTGTGTCAGACAGTTAATGAATAGTAAATTCTACTTTCTGCCTTTGTGTAAATAAACGGTGTCTTTCGGTGAAGTGGTGGAAAACAGATAATGTGAAGGCTGCTTCTTAAAACTGCCCTTTGCTCCAACGACCATCAGCCCCTTCGGTTACCACTGAACTTTTCAGCTATTTTCTGTAGTTCCAAGTCCATCGCAGCCAAGTTTTCAAGTTCTTTTTCCTAGAAAATACAGAAAAGTGGAGGCGTGAGGTCCCAGGTTATTTTGTTACCATTTGAGGGAATATGAACAGAAGGGGGGAATTTTTGATATGTGAGAGCCTATGTGAGGCACCTTACATCAGTGGTTCTCAAAGTGTGGTCCCCCAACCAGCAGCATCACCAAGGAACTTGTCAGAAATGCAGATTCTTGGGCCCCACTCATGACCTACTGTATCAGAAACTCTGAGGGCTAGGAATGCCTATGATTCTGATGCACATGCAAGTTTGAGAAGAGCCGACCTACTCAATATTAGAAAAACCACTGTTTAGGCAGGTACAGCCCTGATACTGTCACCTCTGCCAGGTGTAAATTTCTGAATGTTGTAGGCCATGAGCTGATAAAGATAGACCAAAGCAACTAATTTCTGTTATCATCTGTTCTTTCCTACCCTGGGAAATCATGATGAAAATCAAATGACCAAGGAGAAGACATCAGAACAGTGGCTGTCAGCCTTGGCTGAACGTGGAAACCACCTGGGAGCTTTAAAAAATCCTGATGAAGGGGCCGGCCCAGTGGCACAGCGGTTAAGTGTGCACGTTCTGATTCAGTGGCCCGGGGTTCGCCGGTTCAGGTCCCGGGTGCGGACATGGCAACGCTTGGCAAGCCATGCTGTGCTAGGCGTCCCACATATAATGTAGAGGAATATGGGCATGGATGTTCGCTCAGGGCCACTCTTCCTCAGCAAAAAGAGGAGGATTGGCAGCAGATGTTAGCTCAGGGCTAATCTTCCTCAAAAAAAAAAAAAATCCTGATGCCCAGGCAGCACCCAGTACCAAATAGAATTTCTAGGGGTGGGTTCCAGGCCCCAGCAATTTTTCAAGCTCTCCAGGTGATTCCAACATGCAGCCAATGTTGAGATGCACTGCAATAGCAGGAAGTGGGCAGGGATGTGGACAACGGCGAGATGCCGTGTGGAAATCAAACCTAGAGGTTGTCTCTACTCCGTTACTAGGGGTACATTCTCATGTGATTAGTTCCCACCAATTTCTCCCCATTAATATCAGATAGTGTTGAACATATTAACATTAACCATAGTAAGTTAATTTTAAACCAAAGCCCCACACTGTACCTCTTCCTCTGTCAGAACTCCCTGGCCAGCCCTGTCCTGTTCATTTTCTACTGTGTGGCGTGGGGTCATCTGCTCCTCAGAGTCATAGAAGTCCGGAAATTCGGCTGACTTCTTCCTGTAGTGAAGGAGCTGGTCCAGTTCGGCCACTCTGTCATACTGCCTTTTCAGATCGAGTTTGGGGGTGGGGTTTCTCTTCTCATATCCCCAATTCACATCCCCCTCAAAGGGTTTTTTCTCCCACCAGTCATAGTTGTATTCTGGGAAGAAATTCTTTTCATTCAAGGTCAGCCCATTTTCCTCTTCATCCTCGAGAAAATTGTCATCCATGTTGGCTTTTCTTTCAAAATGGCTGCTCTTCCACTGCGGAGGGTCATAGTATGGGCTGAGCAGCTCCCCTAAGCTCTTCCTCTTCTCAGTGGTGTGACGGGGAGCATACTGTTTGCCTTGAAACCTAGCTCCCTCCCTGTTCTCTTTAGTGTCTTGCAGGTCCTGCTGCTGCCACTTCCCTTGGGCACCCTCCTCCCCCTTCTCCTCACCATAGTTGAGGTAATTTCTCAGCTCTCCTTGTGGATACCTCCTTGCCTTGTCCATCTGGCTTTCTTGAACTCGGTGGTGTCCTTCACCCAAGAACCGTTTCTCTTTTTCGTCGGGGGTGAAATAGGCACCTGGTTGCCTTCCCCTGGCTCTGTGGTGGCGTCCCTCCTCATGGCCCCCCTGTTCCTCACTTTCTTCGCTATATCCGCGTGCCATGTTGTCAAGCTCTGAGCTGGGGCGACTTCTCTTGTCTTCCTCCTCCTGGCTCTCCTCGCTGGGAGGCCTTGGAGCCCTGTATCCCTTACTTCCTCTGCTCCCATATCGTCCCCCCTCCAGGTCCTCGGGAGCCTGGACAGCTGGGTAACTCCTCACTTCTTCTCCATACTCAGGTTCTTCCTCTGAAGCCCTGTAGTGGGTTGGGTGGTGGTCCCTCTTTTCCCCTAAGCTGGCCACCCCCATGTTTGACTCCTCAGATTCCTCACGGGGGTGTCCCCTTTCCTCAGAGGGAGGATTCCCTTCTTGAGAGGACCTGTCAGGCCTGGTCCTCCCATGGTGGTGTCTTGGCCTCAAGCGTCGTTTGTCCACGTCAGGGCTGGCATCTTCCTCACTTTCCTCAGATTCTTCCTGGCTCCCAGGTTGGCTTTTAGACTCTTGGGGGTGTTTCTCCTGGTTCCTTGTCTCCTCCCCACTCTCCCAGCTACTCCTCTCTCGGCTGTGTGTCTTCTCCTCAAGGCCCCCGGCAGAGTGTGTGTCATATCTGGACACTAACTCCTCTTGTTTCTTAGCCGTAGGCTGATTTCTTTGGTTGAGAAAGGCATTTTGCATTTCCCCTGGCTTTTCAAGGTGTTGCTCTTTACTGCCATCTTCTCCATGCTCCCTTTTCTGATATTTCTCTCCTCCTTCCTCCCTGTCGTCTCCCTCACTCTTCTCAGAATGGCGTGTCTTTGCTTCTTTGGAGACTTGGTTGTCAGAGGGATAGAGGCTCCCTTGGAGCTCGGCTGCTCCCTCTCGGCTGTGCCCACCTCCCTCTGTGTCTGCCATTGTCGGGCCTTGGGTGTCCTCCTCCCCTGGGGCTCCAGCTTCCTCCCTACCAGAGGGCTCGTGGGCTTCTGAGACACCAGCTGGGTCTCTTAACAATCTTACTTCAAACCTTGTGTTTTCATTTTTACTTTTCTCTTCATCTTTGACCTCTTTTCCATCTATAATGAAAATAAAAAAGAGTGAGTATAACTTCAGAATTGCTTGTGGTTCAACAAGCACCAGCCTCAGTGATCACTACAGACCCTAAGGACCTTGAAAATCACTTGGATAATTTTTTAAGTTAATAAAGAATATACTCAGATTCCTTTTAAAAGCAAATGGTATGAAGGCTCCTTGGTTGTGTTTAAATCTAATAATAAACTCTCTATATTTTCACTTTTTCGTAACATCCAAGCAGCATCTCTCATTTGATCAATGATCAAATTGAAATCCAAATTAGATTTATTTATGAAATATTAGAATTTAGAACCACAAGAAGAAACTTTCTAATTCATCTAGTTCAACTTCCTCTTTTTGCAGATAAAGACACTGAGACTCAGAGGGGTGTAATTCAGGACCATTCTTTCCATATTTGCTCTAAGTAGGGGTTAAAAAATTAGCATTGTATAAATAGGTTTAATGAGAATCTAGCTAAATAAAGTTAAATAACCAAAATGGGAAATATCAGAATTCGAAGGAGGATTTAAAAGTTTTTAATTATTAGCTTATCAAACTTTTATTATCCAATCAACCATGTAGACTCAACCTAGCAGTAAGTGACAATATAACTTGGTAACTGGTGATAAGAAGCGTGGATATTTCTTCCCTGAGTGGAAAGGACCATTTCTTCCTTCCCTCAGGTCCCATCCACCCAACATGTTCTCAGATGTTGAGAGTGATCTTTGTATTTCATGAGTCAACAGTCGATGGTATAACTGATATTTTAATTGAATGCTGTTCTCGCCCATCTTTTCCAAATGTCAGTAGCTCCTTTACTAAATCCTCCTTAACGCAAGGGCATCCCATGAAAGGAGATATGCTGTTAACGCTGTCTGACTGTTAGCTGGGAGGGATCGGATTTCAACTCGTGTCACCAAGATCAGACAGAAGGCCTGAAGCCGAGGCCGCTCGCAGCTCAGGCGCGGCCAGCTGTGCTCCACGTCTGCGCTGTCCACTGTGGGAGCCACCAGCCCTTTGAGGCCGTGGAGCACTTGAAACATGGCTGGCCTGAACTGAGACATGCTACAGATATAAGATACCTACCAGATTTCAAAGGCTTCATATGAAAAAAAGAATGTAAAATATCTCAAATTTTCCTATTATGCATGTTGAAATGATACTATTTTAGATGCATTGTATCATATATATTCTAAATATATTGCATGTATACAAATTATATATTGAATTAAATATATTGGATAAAATTAAATATATTATTAAAGTTCATTTTACCTCTCTCTTTTTTTTTTTTCCACTGAGGAAGATTTGCCCTGAGCTCACATCTGTTGCAAATCCTCCTCTATTTCGTATTTGGGCCACTGCCACACATGGCCACTGACCAGCAGTGTAGGTCTGTGCCGGAGAACCAAACCTGGCCACCAAAGCGCAACGCGCCGGACTTAACCACTAGGCCAACAGGGCTGGCTCTTTTACTGTCTCTTTCTACTTTTACTTGTCTCTTTTTACTTTTTTAATATGGCTACTAGAAAATTTGAAACTATATTTGTGGTTCACATTATATTTCTATTAAACAGCTCTGATGAGTGATTTCGAACTGACGTTTGCAAAATAGAAAAAATTGGTCTGTTTTGTAAAAATGTCCAAGAAATAGTGGACAGTCTGTACCTCTTTGCTTAAAGCCCAGCCTGGCATGATAACATTCTCATGTCTTATGAGGCAACTGAAATGTCCCTGACCTGTCACACTCAGACCTCTGCGGGCTGGCCCCTCCCCCAGGCCTTTGCCTTTTAGGAGCCCGTGGCCATGTGTGCAGCACAGACCGGGGCTGGCCAGGTGGGCCCAGAGGGGCAGGGAGGCTTGGGCAGATACTGACGTCACTCTGAGTCGGCAGAAATAGCGCCAGCCATCAGACAGGATCTCAGCTTCCTGGGGCAGAGGCTATGGCCTCTTTCCTACTACCTGCTGGTCACAAATAGAAGTATTTTAATTTTTTCCCAGTTAATTGTGTGCTGCCTGTAGCAGCTTGCCTGGGGCTTAGCACTTCCTCCTAAATTTAGCTTTCTGCCCCCGCAGGTGAGATCAGAGGAGGGCTGTGGTTAGCAGCACAAGACCATTATCAATCTGTAAAACCAAGGTGTGAATCTCACCCTTACTTTCAAGTAAAAAGAGGAAAAGGCACCTTCCATCCCTAACTGTCACGTTGCAAGGACGACCAGATCAACCGCAGTCAAAGAGATTCTTATACATGTTAAGAAATTGGACTACGTATTCCCTAAGATCTCTTCAAGCCAGAAAACAATGATTCTTCCTGACTCCCCAAATCTTCCTTTGCTCAATAAGTGTATGCTGCTCCAGAGATGTGCGGGAGAGAGTGGGAGTAGAGATGGAGAACAGCTACGGGTGGGAGGGAGGGTGCCTGAAAGAATCCATCCATCCAATTGGCCGAAAGCTCCACCAGTCTTTGGTTCACTTTAAGACAAACCAGCAGAAGAGAGAAAACCAGAATAGGATAGAAGTCACAAACTTGTAGCCCAAAGGTGAATTCTGTTTGGCCTAAATGCCATTTTTAGTAAATTTGAATTCAGAGGCAATACTTAAATACCAGGAGATATTGCCTCAAGTCCACTTTTAACGTCTTGAAAAATCCCAAATCTGGTAACAGAGTCTGTATTTCTCCACAATAGTGTTGTAGCTGAGAAATATCTACTCCTCCTTAGAAGGGGCATGTGTCCTCCATTTTGTGTCACTTCTTGCCCTGCCTTACTCCTTTATGTTACCTGTCAGTCTGGCCCTGGGTGGCATTTGGGTCTGCAACCTCAGAGGAGCTCTTAAACCCTCTCACTCTTAGCATTGTAAGGGGTTATCTGGGGATAATGTATCCGGGGATCATGTCTGCAGAGTCCTGATAGACAGGGATCATTCGACTGTTATCACTTTCCCTGGGGCTTCTCAACAGACCTCAAAAGACCCCAGGGCACAATCAATGATGAGCAGAGGCTGGAATCCTATGGCCATAGCCTAAGGGCTATGAGTCTGACTTCGGCAAGCAAGCAGAGCTCTACTTTCCACAGCTTTGCCTAAGCAATCATGGTTCCTTGATGACCTAGTATGACAGACCCCACACTTTTGCATCCATCTGGCAAACAAAGAAAAGGGAAGGGCAATAGTGAGATGGGTTTGCCCAAAGGAGCAGCTTTTAGTTGCAGCCTGGAGCCCACTCTGCTCTCACTCATTCCTTATAATGGCAGGAAGAGAAAGCTGGGGAGAAATTCAGAAAGAGGTATGAAGCCTTGGAGTGAAAGGGAGGCTTCCTTCCACTGTTCATCGGGCCCCTACAGGCTCAGGCCCCCTCACCAACTGTGGTTACCCGGAAGCCCCCAATGGTAGATTGAGTCCCCCCAGGTTACTTTTTTGGCCAATTGTTCATACTTGTTTTTACCATTTTATGCATGAGGGCTCACGTGCAGCAATATCAAGGAAGTATTATCTTGCAATGAAAGATTTTGAAGGTGAAAAGAAAAAATATCCACTATTCTCAATCTGACTAAAAATTTAAAAATAGAGAAAAGTGTTAAGAGAACAGTGTTTTTGGATTTGTTTGAATCAGTTTGATTCATGCATAAAAGAGACTGCATAGTTTTGTAAAATTGATCTCTTAATGTCAACTCCCAGTGGATACTGCTCATGTTACTGTTCAAATTTCGTTTTCAACAGAAGCTGTTTGGTAAAGAGGAAACATCCCAATCTAGATGCAGAAGGTCATCGCTCTGACTCATTGGATGCTCTACTTCTGCCCTCACCCCTGCCAGTTCTCAGGTCCGCAACTCCCGGTACCATTTGGCAGTACCTCCCAATCCAATAAGCTCTGCGCAAAAATGGTTTAAACAGTCTGTCATGTAAAGAGGCTAGAAGTTTCCAAGTCACCTTTCCAAGCTTCTAACTTCTCACTGTCTGAAGAGTAGAGGGCAAAGAGAAGAATACTTTTAAAAACTCCTTCTCTCCTTTTATCTTCCAACACTCCCAGAACACTCAACCCCCCTTACCCCCAACCCCCACATCTAATCATAGACAAGCACTCCCCTTCCTTCCACCTCCTTCCACCCAAATGAAAGCCTGTTCCAAAAATCCAAACTCTGGAACCAAGGAATTTGAGAACTGATAGACATCTCAAAGACTCTGATTGAGTTGAACTCCCTCATTTTAGTTTGAGGAAATAAGCCCAGAGAGGCAAGGGATCTTTCCCCATGGTCACACAGCTATTAAATGGCAGAAGAAGAACTAGAACCATGTGTTCTATTTCCCTAGATACTAGTCTGTGCTGTTCCCACTGCATTATGCACCCGTGTTCATTTGGAGGTGAAGTGGAAGGTCAAGTGGAGGGAGCAGGAGGAAGGACTAGTCAAGGAACAAAGTTCTCCTGTAGTGCAGGACACTTACTCTTCTTCAGGACTTCTCGGCACTCAGGGGTGATGGGTGGAGCATTGGACTTCGACAGGGCATTTGAGAGGACCTCAATGATGCAATGAGTCACCTAGGGGGAAACCAGAAAGCAAGTTGGCAAAAGCTGGTGTCATTGGGATAACAGACTACTCAACCCAGAGCAGAGCCACTGTTGAGAGAGGCTTGGTATGTGCCCTGTACTGATGCAGCAGCCTTGGGCAGGAATGTAGATTTACAGGACCATAATGAAACCTCCCAGGCCTCTCCACAGAGCAGTGCAAGAAAGCATTGGGTCAAGATTACCCAGAGAAGAGAAATAAGCACCCATTTCTGAACAGGTTGGAAGGAGAATGGTGTGATGACACAGCTATCCTCGGGACACTAAAACATCCGTGAAGGAGATGAGAGCCCAGGGCAGGAGGGCATCCCTTGCCCCTATTCCTTCAGGGATGAAAACCTGGCTTTGTAGGACTGCATTGTGTTTTTATTGTTGCTGTTTGTTTGTTTTTGTTTTTTATTTTGTTTGGTTTGGTATGACAAGGAGTGGGAGAATCTAGAGTCTAGATGTAAATCTAGATTCTAGACTTCCATTTCAACTTACCATTTCTTCATTGCGGTTCCTGTTATCCGCTGGCATAGAACTGACAACTTTGAAGGAGAAAAAGAATGGGAAATGACTTGAGTTGATTTTTGGAAGCTGTGTGAACCCAAACTCACAAATCACCCCCACTCCCCACACATTACTTGGAGGGAGGGGGAGAGTTGGCGCTGAGCAGAATGGAAATAGTTGGGGATGATTGCCCCAGGGGCCATAATTGCCTCAGCTGCCTGTATACACACACACACACACACACACACACACAGTAGTTTTCCTTAGCAATGTCTTAAACATGATTTGGAAATGAATGCTTTCTTATATCCAATATAAATCAAATCCAGATCACAGACAAGGGGAGCGTCTGGGTGTTAATTACACAGGCGCTCTCAATGAGTGAAAAATACATTAAACTGTAAACTTATGATCTGTGAAGTTTTCTATGTGAATATTGTACTTCAATAAAAAATTAAAACAAACCTAGTTTAAATGAAACCAGAGTACCCTCTCAACTCTTCTGCCTACCCCCAATGGGTAAAGAACTGTAGTCCTCTCTGCCTCTTCCTGTCCCCAAGAAAATGTCCTCTCCAAAACTCACTTCCTTTACAAAGACATGGTTGTGACTATCTTACATAATTAATTACCTTGTTTTTGCCCCCAGGCCTTTGCCTGAACAGGTTGCTTATGCATCTGTATCAGTGATGTGTTTCCCTTCTCCCACGTTTATGCAGCCATGTAAAGAACATGGGAGGTATATAATTCTATTAGTACAGCATCAAGTCCATAATAACATATGCAAATAGCTGTTTAACAACTGGTTTATGAGGATATTTTAAAATTTAAAATTTTAATTTATTTAAATTAGATTTCATGAGATTCTGCTTATTTTAAACCAGCAATTGAAGTGCCTTTGTCGTCTTAAGGAAATGCTTCAGGTGATTTTAATTTCCATTAAAGTGCCACTTTTTTTTTTCTCTTTCAAAGCTGCTTAGATTCTTTTATCTTTGGCTTTGTTCTGTCTAAGCCCTTTCCATTGGGGAAGCTCACAGCGTTTACATATAGGCACATGTCCACAATTCTCCTGCATTCCTTGGAGTAGATAACTGCTATTATGGCTGGAGAAGCTCTGGGCAAAAATTCTAGGTCCCTGAGAGAAGAGAAGAGCTAGCTGGAGCAAGAGCAAAACTTTCAGACATCAGCTATGGAAGCTACTGACATGCAGTTTATTTATAACCAGCAACCTGACCTCTCCTCCCACAATGCTTGCTCTCTAAGTCTCTTTACATCCCTCCATCAATTACATATCATAGGGCTCCATCTAGAAATAAAACACATTTCATTTACTCACCTTAATGAATCTTTCTTTTCAAAGCAGGCCTGGGATCTACTGTAATTGTTTCAAGAGGCCCAAAGTTATCCAGCGTGTTAAAATCACTTGTAAGAGGTTTGAGAAGTGGCCAAAGAGGTATGAAGACCCCATGATCTTCCTGAAATATAGTTCACATAAGATCCGGGTGGCCTACCTTTGCACCCAGGTCCAATATGCTGGGCCATTATTTTATCCTCCAAATGGCTGTTACTTGGAAACATTCCCACTTTCACACTTACTCTTTCCACCTGAAATCTGTGAAATCCTCTGGAAATAAACAACTGAGAGAATTACTCCTCTAATAAACTAGAAGGTGTCTTTTTAACATCTAGCTTTACTAAATCTTCTTTGGTAATGCAGTTTCTTGCTAATAACTTTTCTTTGTCACAAATGTAAAATAGGTGCTTTTATTAACTTGATATTGCCAAAGTATTACCAGTCATCAGATTTGGAGAGAGAGAAATATCTTCCTTTTATTACTCTAAACAATTTTTAGCTTATATTTGTTTTTACAGAACAGTCCTGTTTTTCTGACTGAGGCTCTTCAGTGATCTTTTTGACAGAAAGGAACTAAGGGCTCCATATGAAAGAACATTACACGTCTTGGTGAGACGTCTCAGTTTCATTGTATTTCTTCCAATAGACTCTGTGACAGCAAAGGTAATAACCAGAGACATGGTGATTTCCCTAAAGTAGTTTAACTTATTTTTGTATAAAGTAAGATTCAGGGGGCACAAAAGAAAACCCAATGATAATGATAAAAGTGAAGCAGTCAAGTAGTAGAAAAAAATTTTAAATAATATTGTATGATAAATCTGAGGATAACTTCCAAAGTATTAATATTTCATAAGACTATCAAAGTTTGATCCCAGCTAGAAAATACAGCTATAAAAAAGTTCAGCAAGCTCTTCTGAATGCAGAAACCATCTTACATAGTATGATATGGATATCATGTAGCTAATTCACGCATGTTAATTTTTACAGTGCACAGCAGCTACTGTGGAAAGGTGTGGATCTTCCTTCAGAAGCTCTTAAGGGTAGGAAATGAACCAAATAGTTTCCTGAGATTTCCCCCAGCCCTGTGATTCTTTGTTAAATAACAAACTCTGCTAGAATGCTACCTTATCTCATTTCCAGACATTGGGAGGAGGTGGGAATGGGGACTGCTAATGGGTAGGGGGTTTCTTTCTGGGGTGAGGAAAATGTTCTGAAATTTGATAACGGTTATTCAGTCTGTGAATATACTAAAAATCACTGAATCATGCACTTTAAAAGGACAGATTTTATGGTGTGTGAATTATAGCTCGACAAAAATTTTTTAAAAAGAATACTGTCTCCCTTTTAATATTTGATATTAATATTTATTTGATATTGATATTTAATATTTGATATTAAAATATAAACCCTTCTTAAAATATTCTCTTGCATAAGAGAGCTGTAAGTATCTTACCACTATAGTTAAATAGATCTCACAAATGACGCTGTTTTTATAGAGTATAGCACAATGTATAGCCTAGCTTTAGCGTTTTAGGCAACTCCTTTCTGAAAATATTTTTGACCAGAAAGGACTCTAAATATTCATTTGGTTTTCTTTTAATTAAATTGAGAACATGTATAGGCAATTTGTAACAGCGTCAAGAATTTTAGAAAATTCTGAAAGTATGTAGCTTGCAATAAAACGAATTACCACTGGCTTTCATATTCTCTCTTTACTTTTGGGATCCAGTAATTGCTGTCAGTGAAAGCTTCATATTCACGAGTGGCAATACCTCGATTCTAGTTAGGAATCTCAATCTCAGATAAGAATAATATTCTATGAGGTCATTAAACAGCCAAAGAAAACCTCCAGTTTAATCTGGTGGTGCCATATTTACTTCTCAATGGTCTCAATACTCTGAGTGACTTGACTTCAACACACACACTCACACACACACAGACACACACACCCATTTTTTCAAATCCCCAGAGATCATTTCTTCGAGATCCAGAGTAGTTTGAAAGACTAGTCCCCCAATCTCCCACACATGAAGAGACATTGTCAAATATCTACTACCTAAAATTTCATCCTCCCAAATTGACTAAAATGACTTTTTTTTTTTTACTACTCCAAGAACATTTTTGTGGTTATTTTCTACTTGTCATTTTTCTAGAGTATAAAAGTCAAAATGTCTACTGCAGTTTCCATTCATAACTTAAAAATGGATTCATCTGAGCGTGAAATTACCTCTCCCCAGAGACAGAAATACAAAATATAGAAAAATATTACACTAAACCTGTACATGCATATACATGAACACACATACACATATATTATAAATGAACATGTTAAGAAAAAAGATATAAGATATCATATACATACCAGGCTTACTTTCATCTCATTGAATTTAAATAACAACAATAAGAAAGAAAATTATGCAGGTGCCAACTAATGTCATAATACAGGTACTCCTGTCTCTCTGTGGTCATCTGGCTTTAAAAAGCCTAACAAATATTTAAATACAGATGCAGAATAAGACTATAACAGCGTCTAGACAAGTAGAAAGAGCATGGTATTTTAGAAGTGAGCACAAAATGTGGGGTTTCCCTGGAGGCGCGGGCACCTTCTCTTTTTATCTACAGGAAAACTCAGATATGAAAAGACTGAGACTCTTCTGGTTGGGCTAGGAAGCCCTCTGGCTTTCTCCAAGTGAGACGATGGGGCGGGGAGTTGAAGGGAAACACCCAGGGAAGAGAAGAAATTAAGAACGTCAAGCAAGAGGGAGAAACCTTGGACCCTACCCCCTCTCTCCCAGTATCCGCCAGCCTATGTGCCCAGAGCGGCTGTGAAGACCGAGGCTAGCGCTGTCCGCGGTGCTGAACGGCCCGCCGCACCCACTCACCGGCCACCACCGCCGCACCCAGGAGGCCGAGAAACACCGCCGGCTGCATGGCCCGGCTCGCCCGAATCTGCGCGGAGAAGAGGATGGCGGCTGGACCGGTGAGTGAGATGCGGACGGAAGGCGAGATGAAGATGCTCCGAGGAAGCAGCTTTGCGTCCTGGTCCCCGCGGTGTGGCGCGGTTGGCGCAGGCCCCGCTCTTTTAAAGGGCAAGCCGGGGCCGCAGGGCTGGGAGGGGCGGGCACCCAGGAGGCGGCACCCCCTCGCTCAGCCCTGACGTCACGAAGCGGCCCCGAGGCCGACGGCGCAAGTAAGGAGAAATTTACGCCAGTCCTTTCGCCGGGGTGCTCTGGGTCTGCAGCGGGGGTGGGGAGTAAGACGGACGAAAGAATAGAAGGGTGAGGCGAGGCAGGGCAAATCTGAGACCCGGGGAGAGGCAGGAGGTCCCGCTTAGACTGCCCAAGCTTGCTCCTCACCTCCCTTCCCTGCCACACCTCCAAATCTAAAAACGTGTGTTTGAGTCTGTGTTTGGTGTGCGGTTCTGTTGAGAATGTGTCTACGACTAAGTCTGTTTTTTTGTCTCCACTACCCAGCGGAGGGTAAGACTCCTACTACCTAGAGAGGAATAAACGGTGGGCAAAAATGGAAAAGAAAATGATGGCTTTAAAAATAAAAGGTGCAGCTGGACAATATGGAACCTGCTATTCCTTCAAACTTTCGGTTTTAAATCTATATCCCTACTCATCCTATCTATCTATCAGTCACATATCCATCTACCTATGTACTTTTGTGACTCTCTCTCACATGTGATATGAACACATAACATATACACATGGTAAAAATTTTAAAAATCAAATGGTACAAAAGGGTTTACTATAAATGTCTCTCTTCCACCTCTATCTCCCCAAGT
This sequence comes from Equus caballus, assembly GCF_041296265.1. Lineage (NCBI taxonomy): Eukaryota > Metazoa > Chordata > Mammalia > Perissodactyla > Equidae > Equus > Equus caballus. Next base: position 18,201,462 of record NC_091705.1, read on the forward strand.
TGCCCAAATGCCCTCTGCAGAGCCCAGAAAACTTAACCACTTTCTGTTGTTTGGGCTTAATTTATGTTGGAACATATACAGCTGCATCTTCTTTTGAATGGCTGCACTATATTACCTTGACTGTATTAACTAAAATTTATTTAACCAGTCCTCTTTTTGATGGGCAATTTTTTAGGTTGTTACCCCTTGGCCTTTAATTATTCCTTTACAACAGAGCCCTACTGTCAGGGGTGAGTATTAGAATAACCTTGTAGGGTCTAGTATATTCCCTAGGTACTGTGCATCCTTTCTTGCTTTAAAATTGAAATAGGAAAGTAGTTTCTTACTATGTGCAAGAGAAGGATGAAAACGTCTTCCAGGATATTTTTGATGTGGGTTCTCTAGTCTAAGGAAGAAGCAGCAGGCAAGTGCCCTGCATTGAAGAGAAACAATCCAGAATCTTCTCTGATAACACAGGCTTTGGGAATAGAGTGAGCCTTCGTTTGGGGTCTCTTTCTGGGAGAGCAGATGTCTGCCTGCAGAGCTAGAAGGAGGTTTCTCTGACCTTCTTCTGAAAATCATTCAGGCTCAAATTCTTTTTGCCTATGCTGAGTGATGGCTGCGTCTTCCTGAAAAGGCTGAGAATTACTTTATCAAGATCACAGCCAGAGAGTATTTAAAAGAAGAGTCTTAAAAGAACATTAATGGGACAATTGGTAAAATTTGAGTAAGATCTGTAGAGTACATAGTAGATATTGTATCAATGTTAATTTCCTGATGTTGAGAATTGTACTGTGATTATGTAAGAGAATGTCCTTGTTTTTAGGAAATACACATTGACGTATCTAGAGGTAAAAGAGTGCTGTATATCCAATTTACTCTCAAATGTTTTAGAAAAAATATAAAAGAGGAAAAGAGCTAATACTAAGGCAAGCAGAGCAACATGTTCACATTTGGGAAATTGGGGTGAAAAGTATATGGGAATTTTTAACACTATTTTTGCATTTTTCCTAAATCTGATATCATTTTACACAAACAGAAAAAATGTTCTTGGCACAAAAGATTCTGTCTAAAACCCCTGGAAAGCATTGGGTACAGAAAAAGAAGGTGTTAGTGAGGACCCTTCCTTGGGTACTGATCTGGGACAAGTTCCTCCTGTACTGTTGAAATCATGTAAGGTTTCCATCTGCTCTTGGAAATGCACTGATTGCCAATAGTACTTTGAAATCGCCACTTTCCAGGAGCATCTGCATTCCAATTTTCCAGCAATTTCCCTCTCCTCTTGCTCCCTTGAAAAACACAGGATTAAAAATGTTCATGTCATCTTGCAGCTTCTCAGACTGGGCTTGGGGTGAGTTTATTACTCCTCAAGAAAAGTCTTCTCATTATGGCCAATTGGCTCACAGCCAGTTCCTATGTTCAGTCATACCTTTCTTTTTTTGCATTATTTTATAAAGTTTTTATTACTTTGCCTTTCACATTTAGATCTCCATGTACCAGAAAGAAAGAAGGCCTTTGGGAGGAGCATTTCTGAGGAATTCTCTCAAAGCAGGATGACTGAGGAAAACCAATATTTTCCTTAGGAAACATGGCTTAGAATAAACATGGTATGAGATAAGGTACGGTCACATGTTTTACCATATTGCCACTTAACTGATCTGGGAATTTTTTTATTGAAGTGACCATCCTTTCCCACTTGCTCTATAGTGTCACTTTGAAAGAAAATCTAGAGTCCATACGTGCCTGGGTCTGCTTCTGGACTCTTCCAGGATATTGATCCATCCTATTTCATTAGTCTATTTGTTTATGCTTGGATCAGCACCACACTTGCTCTATCACCATAGCTTTTTAGTGTCTTGATATCTAGTGGAAAATGTCTTCCCACCTTGTTTTTCTTCAGGAGAATATTGGTCATTCTTGGCCCTTTGCATTTCACATAAATTTTAGAATCAGTTGTTAGTTTCCATGAAAAAAAATATGTTAGGCTTCTGATAGGAATTGCATCAAATCTATAGATGAATTTGGGAACAGCTGACATCTTTACAACATTGGCAGACTTAGGCTTATGATAGCTGATAATGTTCTAGATATAATCTTAACTCAAGTAGTAGAAAATGCTATTACCACAGGAAAAGAAAAGAAGGCCACAGGGAAGATAATTTCTCAGAAATGCTCTCAAAGAATTAAGGAGGAAGACAAATCTCCTTTAGGAACCAGTGTTTAGAATAAACCATGGTTTTGTACATGGCTCCTGAAATAGGTTATCCATCAGGGGCCAGCCAGCAAAATGAAACCACTAGAAGGACCTTAAGACAGGAAGTAATACACAGGGATTAGAAAAGCTGAAACAGCAAATAGGGGAAGATCAGGAGACCCAGAGGTCAGTAACTGCAGGCAGCTGTTACACCCCTAGGGAACAGAAGGACAAAGGAAGGATGTGACCTCACTGGAGCCCAGAACACGGGCCACTTGGTAGGAGTGGGAGCCTCTGCAGGCTAGGAAAGCAGGATTTGGGGCCATGGAGGAAGGGCTGTCTGGTGGGAGCTAGAACGCAGAAGAGAAGCAGCCCGTGCTAGAGATGCATCGCCTCCTCCCAAGAGGAGAAAGGGGGAGAAATACACTGGCTTCTCCTTTCTTTCAATGCCAGTGCCTCTTAGAGGCTGAATGTACCTGGGAAAGACAGACAGGGAAGCCTAGGGAATAGAGTTTGCAAGGGCCAGTCCTTCCAGTGATACAGAACAGAGGAAGGAATCAAAAAGCAAACAGACAAATGGCATATAGATCAAAAGAGTCTAGCAGTACAGTACTGATTTAGATTTTCTCTCAAAATTCATGAAGTCATTTCATTTGCAAATATAAACACTTACTATGTGTCAAGCACTGTGGTAGATGCGTATTCCATTGGCTACAGCAAATTACATGGTCAATCCCAACACTATTGGCAAAAGGAAATGCACTCCTCCTACTCCAGCAGAGTTCACGGGTGTAGGCAGCTCCAAGTCTACAGAGGAGGGTGAGAGAGCATAGCATGCCAGGAAAACGGCATTACCATAGAAACAGCTGCCCTGCAAATGTGCACCTACAGAATTCCCTGTATTTGTGGCCATAGGACAAATGTTTATCTCTTGTGACTTTCAGGATTTTTCCTAATAAAGAGCACCAAGTACTTTTCCTTAGGTGGTTTGGTCCTAGAATACATTTAGTACCTGGTTTCTTCTGTCAGGTCAGATTCCTAATTCACTTTGACATAATTAAGAAATCATAAACCAAATCTTTATCTTAAGAGAAGATGGAAACTATTTTTTTAATCCACTATATTGTGAGTAATGTAACTCTATATAGCTTGTGTGTAGTTGCATATTAATAAAAATTAACATTTCTCAAAAGAAATCAAGGGAGAGAGCTACAACCACTCAGATGTGACTAAACAGGGCATGTTCTTCTTCAATTCGAGTTAGCAGAAAATTAGATGTATTAGATGAACAGATTCACTTATTTGTTTATACAAGGGACAGAAAGCAAGAAATGGATATTGAGAACTAGGTGCCATAACTATGGTTGGGTCTGATGAGTTGATAAGACCATCAGGCTCTTGACAAATCTACTACAGTTAGCAACATATCACATGGTAAGGATATAGGATGGAGGATGCTTGCTGGTCTCTCATCTATTCCTCCTCCAACACACACACAAACATACACACATGCACACACACACTCACACACTTTGCAGTAGATGCTGCTGGTTCCCTGCTCACTTCTCTCATTTCCCTCATCCTTATCACTTTGGAGTACACTGGCTTGATTTCCAGTGGCAAGACCTCCATTTCTTTACCTAGCGCCTTTCTTTGGTCACCAGAGCCAACAGTGCTATGCAAATGGCAGGCTGGAAGTGCTGAGGAGGTAAGGTCCCAGGAGCAGTCCTCACCCAAAGACTGATAGAAGTTGGTGTACAAAGACCCCAGATTCCCACATCCCTCTGAGGTGTGTGTTCTCCACAGGCTGCGAGTTTCCCAGTGGGACTGAGCTCTAGTTACCCGCAGTGGGAACTTTCTTGACAGCAAGCTCTTTATGGCTGCCTTTCCTTCTCTGTCTCGCTTCTCCACTCCATTTTGCAGTTTCCTGGAATTATCTCCAAAATGAATTATTTGTAGTCAAATCTTTGTCTCAGGGTCTGCTTCTGGGAGAAATTAAACTATGACACATATATTCACAAACCTATAACAGGCTGTTAAATAGAATTTTTCTTGTTACGTCTGACTTTTGGCTGAGGCTTCAGAGCTAGAGAACATGGATTTTAAGTGCCCACACATTCCAAAGTGAAGAGCCAGTCTCTATAAGACTTAGTAACATGGGGCTGAGCTGGCACAGTGGCTGTCATGACGTCTGTGTAAGGTAAAAGAGAAATGCCAAGGGACTGATTGGAGAATTTGTTTGAAGGGAGTTTCTAGGGAGCCCTGTACTGTTTCATGATGCTCCTTCCTAACTCTTCCAAGTGAGGGGCCCTAGGAAAACAGCTCATAAATGTGAGGTTACCTGCAGGAAGGGAGACTGACACCTCATTTCCTGGCTGGATGGTTGCTCAGCTGCAGAAACCCATCCACTCCCTATAATGCTACTAGAGGAGAATGGGAAGTAGACCATAGGGCAGTTTAATTTGTATCCCCAAGAGCCCAAGAGCTAAGTGAAGAAGGTAGAGGTCAGCGGGATGTCAGTTGGAGCAGCCTGCAATGGCAAGTTGGGGAGAGAGGGCAGTGACTGAAGTGTGCATGTCCAGGGTGTTTCCTTGGGCCAAGTGGACTCCAGGGAATGTAAGTGGTCTCAAGTTATCCCCAAAGGCCCATGATTGATGGAGTAACAGCACCCCAGGGATGTACTGGTGATGATAACTGAGAGGCGTTGTGAGAGGTCAGACAGAGAGCATCACCCCTGTCAGGGATTGGTGGAGTGAGGAGGTTGCCATGAAGGACTTTAAAGAATTGACAAAAGTTCCCTGTGAAAGGGCAAGCCAGCCTCTAAAGGTGTGCCACAACAGACGACACTGAATATCCAAGAGAGGACACTGGAGATGGTGACCTCTGATTCCCCCTCTGTCTTCTCTGATCTTCCATGTTGTTCCAAACTAGAAGGAGCTGAGGGGAAGAAGGCAAAGGGTGGGAAGGAAAGAAACAAGGGAACAAAAGAATGGGTCAGCCCTTCCCTCTTCCCCATGACCAGTTCAGGGTCAGGTAGAAGATGGGGGCTACAGAAGCTTCCATTTGGGTGAAAAAATAGAAGTTTGAACTGTTGTCCAAAGTTAATGAAAAGGTGTTGTTTCTGCCTGAGATACTGCCCAGGGATCAGGGAGATTTGACAGAACATGCTTGAAGGCAGCTGTGAGAGAAGAGTGAAGCTGTTTCCTGGGTGTACCTTCCAAGTTCAGCATGTTCACAATGACATATGTGTCATATAGGATTGAAAAATGCTTACATGTTGTTTACACATATAAGAGCTGCAGTGTAAGAGGGAAGGCTCTGATTGGAATAGAAATCATGAGGCATTCCCCAAAGATAAAAGCAGACGGGTTCAGAGTGAAGGAGAAATATCACAGCCGCTAAGAAAGGACTAATGCAAAAGATCGGAGGAGCTTTAGGCTTTCTCCAAGCCCAGAAGCAGGAGGGAAGCTGGGGGTAACTGTGAAGGAGTTTGAGTGGGCTTGCATCCTGTTCTGTTGGGTTCTTTTCACCTCTTAGTAGCAACTTCTTTTCATCTCTGATGCCTTGATGCCCACAGACTCTTTCTCCTCCTCCCCTGGAAAAGCCTTCTCTATATGGCATTCTTCCTAGGGATTTTTGAAGTTTGGTCTTTTTCCAAAATATTTATTTCAGTTTGTGGAATTTCCAGCACCAAGCCAGAAATGACGGTCGTGACCTTGAAATCACACCACTTTCAGGCCAACAGGGCTGATAGTGGAAATCAGAAGCAGTCCTGTGCTGATCATTTTGAGGTCTCCATCTCGTGTTCTGCCTGCTGCATTCTCCTGGCCCTTCTCTCTATGCTCATCCTCAGGAGTCATGAAATGTAAGTTGGTTCTGTCTCATGATTCTGAGAGATCTGGTGGGCTTAATAAGCCCTCTTTGTTCTGAGAGGAGGCATTCTTCTGCTGATGCTGAATTTTTAATTATTTATGGTGAACACTAGAGTGTACCAACTCCCAGGCAGGCCTCTAAAATGTATTCGGTAGATGTAAACTCCAGGAAAACTCCATGTGGGCTAATTTCAGTTTAACACCTATGAATATTTTATTTCCCAATAACTCATAATGGTCCCCCAGGAGCCATTATTGTTAAGTAAATTTGCATAGTCCAAAACCTCCCAAGATGTAATTGCCCATAGTTTTGTTCTGGGTAACAAAGACATATATGTATTGTGGGCCATTTCTCATCAATTTTATTAAAAGATGGCCCTCCGTCTCGTTCTCCCTCTCCTCCAGCTGCCTTTCCTTTCTTTTACATTCACTCACAAAACTGAGAAAAGACCAAATAATATTATCCTGTCATATAACCATGGTACTTCCTAAAACTGTAAATTACCAATGGAGGAGCCAGTCTCAGCTCAATCTTTTTGTCTTTTAGAAGGCAATATTATACTATCAAGTATGAAAATAAATATTGGAAGACTTACTGGATTTAGTTCTTTCCCCCTAGAAGTACAATGGAGGCAGACTTCATAGCTAACTTAGGAAAGAAGAATGAACTTTGCAAGAATATAATCCAAGGGGCAAAGTAGTACCTCTGGTCCTTCAGACTAAAGCAGAAGTCTCAGCGTTCATCAGACTCAAGTCTACTGGAATATGGGTCAGTTTATAGACTAGAGATGGAAGAGGAAGAAAAGGAGCACCCCAAAGACCTGACTGAATATATAGCCCAGGGAGAGATTCAAGAAAGGTCACAGCAACATGGAAGAAGAGAGTTGCCTTAAGGGGAGCGGTTTAGGCACTGAAAAGTGAACCTGAATTTGCCTCATTCCTGAATTTACCCAAGGACACCATGAAATGGATAGACAGCATTCTTCAAAAGCTAGAGCAATGGTTTGTTTGCCTAATAAATCAGTGTTTTATTGTGATACTCTGGATACTGTTTTGACAGTGGGAATGTAGAGGGAGAAAGAAAATAAGGAGAGTATCTAAGAGGCAGAGTGTCGTACACACAAGCTCCCCTCTGCTCTAGGCAAACCCACACACAGGTATTCTTGGATGCTGCTACTTCTTGATTTGAGGGAAAAGGGCACATAGGAGGTAATGCAAGCCTCAGAGCAGGCATTGCAATGCCAAGTCGGTCAACGGCCCCAATACTCTCCTTCCCTACCCTCTTTTTTTTTTTTTAAAGATTTTTTTATTTTATTTTTTTCCTTTTTTTTTCCTCCCCAAAGCCCCCCAGTGCACAGTTGTATATTCTTCGTTGTGGGTCCTTCTAGTTGTGGCATGTGGGATGCTGCCTCAGTGTGGTTTGATGAGCAGTGCCATGTCTGCGCCCAGGATTTGAACCAACAAAACACTGGGCCGCCTGCAGCAGAGTGTGCAAACTTAACCACTCGGCCACGGGGTCAGCCCCTCCTACCCTCTTTTCCATTTCTTCTCATCCCTCCAGATGAAAGGAGACACCAAGAGAACTTTGGGAGGTGAGGAGGAAGTAACTCGGGGACCATGCTTGGTCTCCTTTTCATTCTGCTCAAGAGCAAGCATCCAAATGACCCAGCTTCCATCAACTGTCTGTCATTCCGGTACCTGATTAATATCCCACCATACCAGGTCTAAAAGTGAAGAGGTAATTTGCGCAAAATGTACTATTACAAGGCGTTAATGAATGCTAGGAGGCTCGAAATCAATATTACCCTTGGAACCACTTCAGAACAACTTATTCCTAAAGACATCCAAGGGGAGAGTCTGAGTGGAATTTCAGACACAAGGCAGACTTCCCAGGGACTCATTTCAGTTGAGAACCTTCTCAGGATCCCTCAGCTCATAGCCTGTGGGTCGTGGCCCACTCAGTGGACCAACTCTGCTCTTGTTCCACATGGAAAGAATAACTCCCATGGTAACATTCTTGGGGTTGTGGAGGTCCTGCTCAAGTGGACATTTCTGTAAACACTGCAAAGTGGGTGGTGGGTTAGAAGACCTTCCATAACTCATAGGAGGAGGGTGCAGGTATCTTTTTATCTCTGTATCCTGACAGCATCTGGCCCAACCTCAGTGGGCTAAGAAGGCATTGATCTCGAGGTGTCGCTTGACTGCCTCTGCCATTCATCTGTCCATAACTAATACACTTTACCCTGTGCCCATGGGGTATGAGTGTTGGCTGATCCTTAGGTCCTCCCTTAGCCTCTTTTAGGAGAGATGCACAGAGTTCAGCATCAGGCCACATTTCTAGGTGGTTGGGCCCAAGATAGAGTCTAACTTCTTGTAACTAGTTTTGCTTCTGACTCATCTCTGACCTGTTCTCAGCCACCTCTACTGTAGCCAAAGTCTGTGTCATGTATGATTAAGAGTTTGGGATCTCACCCCGTTAAATGGAGTTTCATACTTTCAGGTGCTCAGCCACAAATCTTGGAGTCATCCTTAACTCCTCTATTCTCTCACTCCCAATAGTTAATCTTTTAGAAAATCATGAAGAATCAAACTTTAAATTATGTCCAGAGTCTAACTGCTGATTTCCAACCCTAACTACCACCACTGCTATAAGTCACCATCATCCCTCGGCTAGATCAGTGACTAGCCTCCTCACCCGTCTCCCTGCTTCTGCCCTCATCTCTTTATAGTCCATTCTCCATATTGCAGCCAGAGTATACTAAAATGTTTAGTCAGATCATGTCACTCCTCTGTTCAAAATGCTCCAATGGCTCCCATCTCACTCACAAAGCCAGAATCCTTACATTGGCCACCAGCCGTTTATGATTCGGCTCCTTTACCTGTCTCACTTCTCCTCCCATGCTCCCTCTCATGCACCTTGCTCCAGCTGCACTGGTCTCTGTGCTATTCCTGAAACATGCCAAGCATCCTTCTGTCTTAGGTCCTTTGCACTTCCTGTGTCCTCACAAAGGGCTAGAGATCCACGTACTCACTCCCTCCTTCCTTCAGGGCTTTGCATCAATGCCACCTTTTCAGTGAAGTCTTCCCGGTTCTTCTCCCTCCACCTTTGCCATCATTCCCTATCCTTTCTCCTGCTTTATTGGTCTCCAAATGCGTTTTCAATACTAGTAAAACAACGTACATGTTTTACTTATTTGTTTACTGCCTTCCACTAGGGTGCAAGCTCCATGAGGGCAGGAGTTCTTGCCTCTTCATTCAGCACCTAGAACAGTTCCTGGCACAAAGTGGCTGCTCAGTGCATATTGTTGAATGAATGAATGAATGCTGCACAACTACATATGGGAACCATTATTAGGGAGAGCATTCAATCAACAGGAGCATGGGTGGTCTACTTTGGGGGACATTAAAACTATGACACTGTGTAGTTCTGGGAAGGGTGCACTGCGTGCCTGCTGTGAGCATGGCTCTGTAGAAGACAAAACAAGACATAGGCCCCTGATCCCTTCCCTCAACTCAGCTTGACAACTGAGCACCTCCTGGGTCTGACATTGTGCAAGTTATTGGGATTCAAGGACAATTAGAACACATCATAACTGCCTTCAATGAGACTATCAGTAATTCAGAGGTGCAAATATATAATTATAATACAAGATTCTGAGTGCTCCTTAGAGGAAAATACAAAGGAGGGCATATAAAGAATTCTAAAGGTTGGCAGGGGAGCCCTCAAGGCCTCCACAGGAGCTGATTTTGAGCTGGCCCTTAAGTAAACATATGTCAGAGCACTTTATTATTTCATAGGATGATGAATTACATTAAAGACAAAGCAGCAGTTACAAGGCAGTTTGCCACTCGTACTGGAGCTGGCTTGTACCAGTTCATGCAAGTTGATTATTAAATTTTCAGGGATTTCAAGAGTTGGTTGACATCACATGGGTAGCCTGAACTCAGCCAGGGTGGGAGCATTTATAGCACAGAAACCAGCTATATATATATATCTCAGATCTTCCCCCGCACATACACCTACCCAAGAGAGCTGGTAACTAAACACTCATGAACACACCTCTGGTCACAGGACAGACATGATCCCACGGCTCATATGACTGGATGGCCATAGTGGCTGTCAGTCAAGGACAATACCCCCAGGTGATGGAACGTGAGCTAGGCCTTCATGGAGGGTGAGATTTGGACATGCCACAGTGAATGTACTGGGTGAAATAACAACCCCTCTAAATTCACATCCATGTGGAACCTCAGAATGCAACCTTAACCTTATTTTGGAAATAGGGTCTTTGCAGATGTAAATAGTTAAGTTAAGGTGAGGTGATACTGGAGTAGGGTGGGCCCTAAATCCAATAACTGGTGTCTTTATAAGAGAAAGGAGAGGGAAATTTGGATACAGAGACAGAGGAGACCCAGGGAAGAAGGCTATGTGAAGACAGACGCAGAAATTGGAGTGGTGCAGCTGCGAGCCAAAGAATGCCGAAGTTGCTGTCAACTACCAGAAATTAGGAAGAGGCAAGGAAAAATCCTTTCCCATAGGATCCAGAAGCAGCATGGCCCTACTGACACCTTCGTTTTGGACTTCTAGCTCCAGAACTGTGAGAGAATAAATGTCTGTTGTTTTAAGCCCCCAGGGTTATAGTAATTCGTTACCACAGTCCTGGGAAACTAATACAGAGCTGCATGGACAACAAGGTGGCGATGCCTGATGGAGAGAAAAATAAGAACTTTTGTCATTTATTGAGGGCCTTTATATGCCTTCTCCATTCCTATGTTGTGCTCGCTGTGTTGTAAACATCTTTTCTGCTAATCCTTAAATCAATCCTATGAGGTAGTGTTCATTATCGGTTCGTTATCCTTATTTTGAAGATAAGAACACCAAAATTCAGAGAAGTTAAGTGACTTTCCCAAAGTCACACAGCTATTAATGACAGAACTGAGACTTAAAACAAGCTTGTCCGGCTTTTAATACTCACCTTCCTTCCCCTGGGACACTCTGCCTCACTGATGTTCTCTCCAAGGTGGGCAAGAACCATCTCAACAGTCTCAAATGATAGAGACAGTGATAAGATGTTAAAATCCTCAATGTCTACATCAAAGAAGCAGGGCAAGGAGATTTTAGGACTGGAGTGGAGTTCAATGCCTTTTGCATTGCAAAGAGAACATTGAACTGGGGCCAGCCCCGTGGTGTGGTGGTTAAGTTTGGTGCATTCCCCTTTGGTGGCCTGGGTTTGTGGGTTCAGATCACGGGCATGGACCTACACCACTTGTCAGCCACACTGTGGTGGCGACCCATGTATAGAGTAGAGGAAGATTGGCACAGATGTTAGCTCAGGGCTAATCTTCCTCAGCAAAAAAAAAAAAGAAAAGAAAAAGAAAAAATAAAAAGAAGATCACCTCAGACTGGTAGAAAGATTCAGACATATTAAAGAATGGAATTTCAAATAATCACAGACACACTAAGAAAAATACTATAAGGGAACTAAGACACTTTATATGGAGGGAAATCACCATCACGTTCAGAGATTCAAGCAGCTGACATTTATGTTGGTTAGAACCTTTCTGGGTTTTTTTTCCCCAAAGGTGTCTTTTATTTGGCATCACAGTCTGAAGTTAAAGGAATAAAGATCCTGCTACTAGAATAGCAGGAAATAGTCACACAATGTTTTACATATTTGTACACATAAGACAAGCTTTCACTTGAAAATAAAAATGATCTCACCAGGTTATAAGGGAAGAATCACATCAAACAATTGTGCTTATATTGCAACTGTATTCACATATATTTAATTGATAAAAAGCTTTTATCAATTCCCCCCCCAGTAGATTCATATAAAGATGTTCTGAGTTATATAATATTAGGATTGCATTTGAATTTGTATATTGATAAGGATAGTCAACCAATTATCTAATAAAAGGGGACATTCCTGACATAGATGCAGTAGTTGAATGGGGAGGGTTAATTATAACGAATTCTCTGTGATATCTTGTTTATAAAAACACAGTCTACATGAGAGGTAATTTTATTACCTGATTACTAAATTTATTAAAAATCTAACATTAAAATTGCTGGCATTTTGTCTATTTGGTTTTTTAAAAACTACTATTATGATTTTAAATTGTGATTAGAATCTTTTTTTTTTTTTTTTTTTTTTTGAGGAAGATTAGCCCTGAGCTAACTGCTGCCAATCCTCCTCTTTTCGTTGAGGAAGACTGGCCCTGAGCTAACATCCGTGCCCATCTTCCTCTACTTTATATGTGGGACACCTACCACAGCATGGCGTGCCAAGCGGTGCCATGTCCGTACCCGGGATCTGAACTGGCGAACCCGGGGCTGATGAAACAGAATGTGCGCACTTAACCACTGCGCCACCGGGCCGGCCCCTGTGATTAGAATCTTTTAATCTGTGATTTTTAACTCCGGGGTCTGAAGTTGACCTAGCAACTGGAATTGGTTTCCATACCTAGTAGAAAGCTATGCCTATATTTCACTGACTCTATGTTCTCACCTTTGGGAAAACACTAGCTTCAGCGTTGTTTTGAGGTGGGAGTGCACAGGCAGGGAGCGCCTACCCCAAGCAGAGGAGGCCACACTGAAGCGTCAGTGCAGAGATAGCACTCTGCCGAGTCTGGCGCTCAAGTGGGTTATATTCGGCTTGTACTGCTTGGTTGTTTTAAACATTTGAGTTTGAATGCCCTCAGCTGAGGCTTGCCCTCTCTTGTTTGACCACGTTCAGTCTCCTCCGGTTTTCTAGCCTTCACATCTAGCCCACTTCCCATAGATTACCACCTCTGTGGCCCTGGGAAGCATTTGCCTCTGTGAGCCCCGGAAAGAATGCCTTGGGATCTTTTTCCCACACTTGCAGAAATGCTTCCATTGTCTTGATTGTGCTCCTAATCCCCACAGGAGATGTACAAGTTCTTCACACTCAGGATGAAACTGTTCAATTGGATTGCTTTCCTCCTCAAGCCTGAAGTCAACCCAGAGAGAACTAGAGTTTTGCTGGCGGGGAGTGTGTGTCTTAGAAGCTTAAATGATGTAGGGGAAAGGGCAGGCTTAGTGGGACCAGGTAGAAAAGGGCTTTGGGCAGCATGGCGGGGGGTGAGGGTGGGAGCTGGTGGCGAGGTAGTGCCAGCTGAGAGCTGCTGAGCAGGGTTTCCATGAGGGAATTCCTTCCTAGCAATTCTTGGACAATTTATGTACTTTCCAAATTTCACATTCTGAGAAAACAGAAAAATTACTTGAGAAATTGGGAAAACAGGGAAAGGTATTACAATTCTCCCATGAGAATTTAAGCTTAGTCATCAACAGAGAGATGCTACTGGTTTAAAGGAATCCATTAATGCTGCCACTGAAAGGAAGATCAGGAAACGCTCACCCCAGAGGCGAAGGTGAAGGGAAGCATTTCTGGGAAGCCGGGCAGGAGCATGTCACAGAGCAGACGTCACAGTTCCATCGGTCTGTCCTGCTTGTAACTGTTGCCGTATTATCAGTGTGTGTTCCTGGTCCTATCTGCTACTAGCTGGGAGTCACTGTCGCAAACAAAATAAATATTAATAACTTTCTACTTTTTATGGTATACTTTATACAGATCCTAAGAGAGGTATTCCACGAAATAACTTTTTAGAAGCAAAATAAATCCATAAACGGGTGATTTTGAATTGTGAATTTTGTGCAGTGCTATTAATCTTGCTGGGTTGGATTCGAATGCTAGATTATTCAAAACCTACTCAATAACATTCACTGTCATTTTATCATGTTTGGACATTTACTGTAAGCTACAGTACTTTATAAATACTACCAAACTGTGTGTTTCTGACTTATTAAAATATTCTAATAAATCCATAATAACGAGTAAAGAATTTTTAACTTTTCACTTCCAAGTCCCAAAGATTAATATTTTTTGAGCATTTGGAAACACTACAATGAGTGAGAATATAAAAAGGTGAATGAGAGTCTGTTTTGAAACTTTGCCTAGGGCCAATCTTGTTCCTGGAGGAAAAATAATGGTCTCCAAGAAGCATGGGTTTTTATAGGGAAGTGAAGTTATTTAGTAAATGTCACAGGCTCAAGAAGCCACAGGGATTTGCTCTTGTTTGCTTATCTCCCATGTTCTCGATTTTGTCTAGAAACATCATTTTACTTTTGTCTTGGCTGACAAGTCAGCTCAAATGCCTAAGGAGGCTTGAATCAATGTGGCAACCTGAGCTGCTGTTTTGGTCCTGGCATGGGAGGTCTTTTAACGACCTTGAGGCCCCAAGTGCCCAGGGCAAGACAGCAGGATCCATGGCTTCCCATGCGCCACTTGCATGTTTTCCAGCCCAGACCAGTTCAAGTGGAACAAGATGTGATCAATTCTTATAAAGTTTTCAAAGTGCAGTGATTGCTCCTTTGAGAAGAAATTATTCTTTATCACCAATTATTCTTTATCATTGTGTCTGCACCAGATGCCCTCTGGTTCTGAGAGGTTGGCAAGCATAGAGAGGCCATGAATGAAATTCATCAGGCACATGCTTAATTTCTCATTTCAATCCAAGCCAAAATGGAAGCCTCTTTGGCTTCCATTAGCAGAAACCAAAGGTGTCCTTTGAAGACAGAACAAAGCCAGCAAAGAGCTGACACCCTTTATACTTTAGGGAGGGTGATCAATAATGGTCGACCTCTGTTCCACTCATTTTTGTATGTGGCCTGTGATATTGTGATTCATAATAAGAAATATATATTTGACCTTTGTCCCCATTTCTGGCACAGAGCTCCTAAAACCCTTGGAATTTCCTAAGTGATGAGGGCGATAAAGATGTCTTGATATTCACAACAAACCCCTATCAACTACACCTGAGTTTATGTTAAGAAGGTGATTTTTGGAAAGCACCTAAGGATGGGGCTGATTGCCAGGGAAACCAATCAAGTGATTGGAGGGTTGGAACTTTCATTCGGTCCCCCCACAACCTCCCAAGAGGAGGGAGGGACTGGAGGTTGAATGATGGCCAATGATTTAATCAATCATGCCTATGAAATGAAGCCTCCATAAAAACCCAAAAGGATAGAGTTTGAAGAGCTTCTAGGTTGATGAACCAGAAGGCTTCCATGTGCCACCATGCCAGGCTCCAAACTCCATGAGGAAGCTCCTTTGTTTGGGACCTCACCCTATGCATCCCTTCATCTGGCTGTTGATTATTTCCTTTAATATCCTTTGTAATAAACCAGCAATCTAGTGAGTAAACTGGTTTCCTAAGTTCTGTGAGCTGCTCTAGCAAATTAATTGAACCCAAGGAGGGGGTTGTGGGAATCTCTGATTTATAGCTAGTTGGTCAGAAGCACGGGTAACAACCTGGACTTGCGATTGGCTTCTTAAGTGGAGGACAATTCTGTGGGACTGAGCCCCCAACCTGTGGAATCTGATGCTATCTCCAGGTAGTGTCAGAATTGAGTTGAATTGTAGGACACTGGGCTGGTGTTGCAGAATTGCTTGGTGATGTGGGGACACCCCACACACACATACACACACTGGAATTGAGTGATCAGAATTAATATGATTGGAGGAGGGTAGAATTAAAATTAAATTTAAATTTTAGATTAAATGGACCACTCATTCTGATGTAACAAACATGCTCTGAGCTGCTAACTAGATATACAGGTAGATGTAGATATACAAGATGTAGACCACATAGATGTAGATGTTGGAGTAGATGATGTAGATGATGTAGATATTGTAGATGCCGTAGAGGTGGCTGTCAATGATATGGATTTAAATGCAAACGTAGACGATGTAGATATAAAAACAGATGTAGATGGGCCAACCTGGTGGTGCAGTGGTTAAGTGCGCTTGTTCCACATTGGTGGCCCAGGGTTCGCCAGTTCGGATCCCAGGTGCAGACATGGCACTGCTTGGCACGCCATGCTGTAGTAGGTGTCCCACATAGAAAGTAGAGGAAGATGGGCATGGATGTGAGCTCAGGGCTAATCTTCCTCAAAAAAAATAAAAAAGATGTAGATACAGTAGATGTCAATATAGATACAAATGTGTGTGGCATAGCTGTAAACATGGATGTAGATGATGTGGATAATGTAGATTAGGGTTTCTCAACCTCAGCACTATTGTATTTTGGGCTGGATAATTCTTTGTTGTCAGGGACTGTGCTGTGCATTGTAAGATGTTTAGCATCATCACTGATGTAGATATAAACATAGGTGTAGACGATGCAGACGATGAACATGAAAATGCAGGTGTAGATGATATAGATGTATAAATAGATGTAGATAAAGTATATGCAAATATAGATGTCGATGGTGATGGAAGAGTAGATATAAACAATCTAGCTCTAAACATAGATGTAGATGACATATTTGATATAGATAATGTAGATGGTATAAATGTAAATTTTGTGATCTGGGCAGGAAAATGTATGTGCTAATGACGCAGACATATATTATGTATAGGTAATGAGATAAATATCTAGATGGATTAATATAGAAATAATTTTTCCAACTTGAATTTAAGTTCTTTGCAAGTGGGGACCATGACTATGTATTCATATTTCTCAGAGCAATTTGGAGATATTCATTAATGATCTGTTGATTGTTTAGTTAGTTATACCACTTAAGAGACAAAAAAACTATCTTTCATATTTCAAATATGTTTTCTATTAAGAAAAGAGATTGTCTTCAGAAAAGTTTGTGGTAATTTAAAACTCCAAGTTATAAATAAATGTACATGGGTAAAGATTTAATATGCTCAAAACATATCCTGCATATATTGTCCCAACATTTTATTATGAAAAATTTCAAACATACAGAAAACTTGATAAAAATGTGCAAATATGACCTAGATACCCACCACTTAGATTTTACCATTAACATTTACTATACTTGCTTATCTCATATCTATCTGTCTACCCACCATTCACCCATCCATCCCTCTATCTTATTTGTTGATGCGTTTCAAAGCAAGTCCTACATGTTTTTAATTGATTCCTTAGAAGAATAAATCTCTAAAATACTACTTTTAACTTCATGTAATTACATACTACCTTTTTGCTTATGATGGTCATAGGTCACCTGGGATGTTCTGCAGAATAAATCTCTGTAGGATTTAGGAGTTCTTCTTGACATTTGTTAAAAATTTGAAGCTAAAATTTAAGCAAGGATAAGCTTAGAGTTTACTAAGGTAAGATACTGAGAATAGGCAGACTGTGGCATTTCTCCCGCCTCTCTTTTGGGAGAGTTTTCAGACCATGGGTAAGCAGCATCTCGTCAGGAATGGTTTAAGTTTCCTGAAGGCAGAGGAACTGCCAAGATGATCTATTTTCGACAGAGCCAACTGATTCTGAGATATCTCAGTCTCTACTAAAGGCCAATACTCAAGTTGAAAGATGATAAATAATGAAAACCAAAAAGACATCAGACTTCAAGACATCCCTTCATTAATATAAGATCACATGGCAAGCCTCAGATGGTCTTTCAGCTCATTTTGTAAACTTTAGTAGAATGTTCATACACCAGACAACAACTGAGGAAATGTTTCTGCTTGTACCCAGCTCCCAGCCTTTCTCACAGACATTCCCAAGTTGCCAACTCACAGCTGGCTGACCTACAGTTTATGCAAATGCTATCCATGGTCCTGAAGAAACCCACCTTCTTCCCCCAGAGATGAGAAATGCTAAATTCCTTCAAGATCACAGTTCTCTACATACCCCAAATGCATCATGTTTAGCAAATTGTAAATCTCTCCAAAACAGCAAAGCTGACAAGGACCTGCTGAAAGTGCCCTGGCTGTGGGCTGCAGCATTTCCAAATATCCAGGACGTTTGCTGAATGGAAGGAAGTGGGAGTTAGTCAGTCAGTAAGATTTATTCAGTTATTCCAGGGCTGTGGTCAAAGTGTGAGCTGCTAACAAGCTACCAGGCAGGCTGAAAGAGACTAAACCTCAGAGTGACCCTGTAACGTGGGTGGAGAGCTACTGAGCAGTAAATAGAGAAATAAGCCATCTGTGCCAATTAAAAATTTGGTTTGGGGGTGGCAGAGGATGGGCACCTCCTGTTTGATTTTGGGAAGATTTACTTTGGGCTTTGAATGGGTAAGGAACAGAAAGTTTGTCCACAAGTCTGGAGGATGAGAGAACACAGTGTAGCAGATGCTGTGGGTGCCCTGCCTGTATCCCCTTGGACCTTGACATTTTGTACACACCATGCTGGCTTCAACTGCAAGCATCTGCCTCTACCTGAGGGCTTTGTCGGTGGCTGGAGCCTGACCTGCCCATACACACAGCAGGAAGTACAGGAGAATCAGTGCCCTCCCAGTTGTACTCTTCAACCAAAGACTGGTGGAATTGGTGCTTACACATCCCCACTCCGTCACTCCTTGTGCAGGATAACTGAGGCTTACATTCTGCGCTGGTTCCCAGAGTTCCCCAGGAAGACTGAACTCCACTTGGCCACAGTGGGAACTTGCTTGATAAGGCATCTTCTATTGGCTTCCTCCCCTCCCCATCTCAGTTCCCCACTGCCCTATTCAAATAAACTACTTGCACTTGAATTTGTGCCACAAAATCTGTTTCTGAGGGAACCTAAACTAAGACATGGGCAGTAGACAAATGCTCCAAATGTCCCTTTGGCTCATTATTTTCCATTTTGCAATCCATTCAGGCAATCAGAAAGCAGAGAAGACAGGATCTGCCAAACACTCTTACCTCAGCCTAGAAGATTCAAGGGCATCTTTTCCTGGTAACAAAGAAATTCTGCGCCTTGGAGAATAGCTGTCACAGTGTCAGCTCTGGCCTCATATTACTTAACCACACAACCCCCACCTCCTATTATGGAATGTGAGAGCCATCAGAAATACACAAAGAGAACAGTGGCAGAATCCTGGCTGTTGCCTCAACACATCCCTTACGTTCCAGTTCATCTCTGTGCCAGGCTGATACGTACCTGCATGGAATACTGGCAATGAAGTCTAATCACAATGGAGCCCTTGGAGAGGAAGTTTTAATGCCCCTAGAAGCTACTCTGCTCATAATGAGCATCTGAGCAAAAAAGTAGGAGGACAGGTTTGATTTTTCCCCTAGAAATTAGGCCAGGAGAAGATCACTGATGCACCAAGACACAAGAAGAAACTGTTTCCCCTTCAGTGAGGTTAAAACCTTTGCAAACTTGGGGCTGGCCCCGTGGCCGAGTGGTTAAGTTCGCGCGCTCCACTGCAGGCGGCCCAGTGTTTCGTTGGTTTGAATCCTGGGTGCGGACATGGCACTGCTCATCAAACCACGCTGAGGCAGCGTCCCAAATACCACAACTAGAAGAACCCACAACGAAGAATATACAACCATGTACCGGGGGCTTTGGGGAGAAAAAGGAAAAAATAAAATCTTTAAAAAAAAAACCTTTGCAAACTTCATGCTTAGAATAGTGCTGTTTGTCTGGGGGTGTCATCCATTTTGGGGGGGTGGTAGGAAATGCTAGCATATTTTGTAGAAATAAAATAACTACTGTTGGCTATGTCTATTTGCTAACAGATGTTAGAGTGGGGGGATGGGGTGGTCATTTGCCTTTGTTGGGGGGGAACTTAGCATCCTTAACGCTCTTTCCTTTATGATGTTTGTCATGGTGAGAAGCAGGATTGCCCTGCTACTATAGAAGGGAGACAAGCCACATGGTCCTTTCCCTGACCATTGGCTGCTAGAGGACAGGCATATGATCCAGCCTCAGCAAACCAGACCCTCCCACCCAGGGCTTTTAATTTAGACTCAGGGATGGTGGAGAATCCCATGGCAGCAGCGACACCTGGGCTCCTGGGCTCAGCTGTGTTGGTGCTCAACAGCCAGAATGGCAGCAGGGCCAGAGTTAGGGACATCCTAACCAGACTGTCCCTGCAGTGTGGCTTTAGCAGTGTTCCTATTGCCCAGCCTCCCTAGACTCTGCCTGTTCTCAAAACCTGGTTATCCAGCCTTCTGATCAATTCTGTTAGCCACCCATTATCCTTCTATTAAGTGAAGACTCAAAGCTACTTAAGTTTCTATATCCTTAGTGACAAGAAGAAGGTTTACAGAAAAGGATGTCATTGTATGAAGCCCACCGATGGATTTGGTCCAAATCAAATAACCAGAGTGTCTTAAGTCACTGAAATAAACAGAGTGTCTCCAAACATTATATGTGTGCATAGGTCCCCAAAGAAGTGGCTGTATCTGGTAAACACGGCTTTGGGCATGTCAAGGCCAAGAAAACCCATAGTTCATTTAACAATATTCACAGGTGTCTGCTATCTGAATGGTCCCGTTGGAGACAAAGAGAATCAGAGATAATAAGACAGTGAGAGTGTCTGGAGCTTTTACATACTCAGTACCCTAAATAGTTTTGCAGCCATGAAAACAAGTTTGGGGAGTGGGAAATGTGGTCGTAACATGCATACATCATGGAGTCTTTTAGGGAGAACAGGGATCTTTTGTTTTTAAGGCCTTCCAATGGTCACATGATAGCAAATAGGAAAAACCCACTTGAAATATTATGGGTCAGGAAAACTTTTATAGTTAATGGTAAAACAATGCATTTGGAGAGTGGCTCAAAAACAGTTTTCAAATGGGAGAGAGGAAATTCTAGATTGAAAGAGGCTTAAGCCGTAAGTCAACCAAATGTAATGGTAGATCCTTGTTTAAATTCTAATTCAAACAAAACCACTGTAAGAAGGCATTTTTGAGGTCTGGCCCAGTGGCGCAGCAGTTAAATTCGCACATTCCACTTTGGCGGCCCGGGGTTAGCCAGTTCGCATCCCAGGTGCGGACATGGCACTGCTTGGCGAGCCATGCTGTGGCAGGCATCCCACATATAAAGTAGAGGAAGATGGGCAAGGATGTGAGCTCAGGGCCAGTCTTCCTCAGCAAAAAGAGGAAGATTGGCAGCAGATGTTAGCTCAGGGCTAATCTTCCTAAAAAAGGAGAAGGCATTTTTGAGACAGTTGGGGAAAATCAAACATGGATTGAGTATCAGATGATGTTAAGGAAGTATTGATAATTTTCTTAGGGGTCTTAGCAGTATTGTGGTGGGGCTTTTCTTAAGTCCTTATCCATTAAAGATACATGCTGAATTTACAGGGGAAGGAAAAGAATTCCTTGGATTTGCTGTAAAATACTCTAGCATAGTACTACTCAAAGTGGGGTCTGCGGATCAGTGCCACTTTGCAAACTGTGTGCGGTTGGTCTGTGATAAGTGGAGACGTTGACAGTAAGTGTCTGGAAACTGTTACGGCACTTTGCATGGCCATGGCATCCGAGCAGCCTTTAGTGGACTTGTCTCGTTGACCAGGGTAGAGCCCAGTAGGGTGTTGTCGAACTTGCATGGCGAGCTGTGTGTGGTATGGGCATGAGCTGTGCACTGGCATTGGTCCATGACAGATTGGAAATTAAGTGAAAGGGTCCTTCACCCCTGACAGCCTAAGAAGCAATGCTTAGCACATACACAAAATGCAGGGGGCGGGGGGGAGGGAGTTGATGACAAAGAATGGCAGAAAGCTGACAGCTATTGAAGCTAGGTGATGGGTATATAGCACAATTCTGTCTACTTTTGTGAAAGTTTGACAATCTAATAATTTGGTTTACTAAAGTTAAAAAAAAAAACCAGCCTGTCAAGAGATATTTTACATACATACATTTTCAATGCCTATATTTACATCTAAACATACAGTATATATAGAATATGCGTGTGTTTCAAGTAAAATAACATAGAAATGACACACACAATATGTAGTTCATGTAGGGATTATATGTAATGATTCAAGGAAAACTTAATTTTACAAAACAAGTTGGGTAAACAAATAGGAAGTAATTTGCTGGATCCTGAGCTTGGTGAGCTTTTATCATGTAATAAATTCTGATTATATAATAAACTCCTTGAGGCCGACAATCCTGTGAGAGTCCGCTGCTGTGTCTCCAGAGCACTCAGCCCAGGCCACTGCAGAGTAAATGGTGCTTCATAAACACCGGCTGATGGGCTAAACTCAGGAAATGAATTGTTATGAACAGTAGTTTAATTTGCCATGCAATAATGCCTCAAGGCTTAATCAATTTGAAAATCAGTTTCCCGAATCCACCCTCACGGAGATTTCTCACAGAATGCTTGAGCCTGAGGGGACTAGGAGCTCTGCTAATGTCCTCATTTTGCAGGTGGAATGAGGCCTGGAGCAGGTGGATGAGCCTCGCTGCACATCCGGCTTGCTAATGGCAGCGTCGTTGCCTCTGACGCCTACAACTGCTCTTCCTTCTGCCATGAGGTTTCTCAGAAGGTACAACCCACCTCCCATCCCCCCACCCTTGCTCCTGGTTTAGAATTATATGGTTCAGTTGTAGGAAAGAGAGAGAAGTTGTCAAGCTGGCTCCACCAGGAGGCTCAATAGGAGGCGTGACTACACAACAAGTTCACATCTGATCAGTGTTTACCCGTCCTGGCCTGTGCCTAGCCTGGTAAGATAAACTCTCTGACCTTCAGAAACTTTGCATCTATTTGGGGAAGGAAGATGTACACATGTTAATAGAGGATGGTCCTGCTGTGTAGGATTAAGGCATAAATGAGTATTGGGTTGAGTTGTGGAGACTGGAGAGGCAATGGAATGTTTTGGAGGCCACAGAGCTTGGGCGTAAGGTCTGAGGACTGAAGAGAGAACCCAACACCTGGCTTAGAATAGCGTGGACCTGGGTTTGTGCTTCGCCCTGTTGGTGTTAAGGAGCTTGGAGGGTTTCTGTCAGGGACAGGGTGGGATCCAGTAGCGACTGGATTTAGGAAGACCAATATAGTAGCAACAGTGTGTGGGAGATGCTGGCAGCAGGGAGAGCCTTAAGGACGGCCCGAAGGAGAAGAAAGCTTGGAGCAGGTGATGGCAGTGGGATGAGAAAGAAAAGGCAGATGTAAGAATTTTTATTTTTAAGCAAAAAAGCCCAAGAAACCTCCAAACCAAGACTGTGAGCCAGGTGCTGTTCTAAACAAAAGACATGTGTGAACTCATTCGAGCATCCTGAATTCGGTAATATTGTTATTTCTGTTTTACAGATGAGGAAATTGAGGCACAGTAAGCTTAAGTAACATGTCCAAGGAGACACGCTAATAAATGGTAGAGTCAAGATTCACATCCAAGTAGCCTGGCTCCCAGGTCTCAGCTGTTAAGCACCACTGCATGCAATAGTGGATGTTTAGAAGTAAACGTCATAATGAATCCACACTTTTTCAAGCCTGAGTGAGTTAGAAAATGCTAACGCCATTGACGAATTAGAGACATCAAATGAGAATATTAGTCTGTGGGAAAGAGGATACACTCGGTTTGTTATACATTTTGCTTAAGGTGACAAAGATACATCTGAGTAGAACATCCCATGGGAAATTAGAACTATATATAGGACAGGAGCTTGGGAAAGACATGATTGAGAGTTCTTTCTTTTCAGCACTTGAAAAATGTTGTGCTATTTCATTGTGGCCTCCGTGATTTCAGAGGACAAATCTGCTGTTGTTTGAATTGGTATTTGCCTATAAGTAATGCATCATTTCTCCCTGGTTGCTCTGAAGATTTTTCCTTTAGTTTTCGGAAGTTTAATTACGATGTGTTTTGATGAGAATTTCTTTAGATTTCTCCTATGTCAGGTTCACCTAGCTCTTGAATCTGTAAGTTTCTGTCTTTCACCAAATGGAAGTTTTCAGCCATGATCGCTTTGAATATTTGTTTAGCCCCATAATCTTTCTAATTTCCTGGGATTCTGATGATATAGATGTTAGATCTTTCGTTACTGTTCCACAGGTCCCTTTTGTTCCCCTTTGTCTCTTTCTTCTCGGTTTTTAACATTGAGTAAATGTGATTGAATTGTCTTCAAGTTTAGTGATTCCATCTTTTGTCATCTCCATTCTACCATGGAGCCCATCCAGCCATTTTTTTTATTTTGGTAGTTGTACTTTTCAGTTTTATAATTTCCACTTGGTTCTTTTTTGTAACTTCTGTTTCTTTGCTGAGATTTTTCTATTTTTTCATAGGTTTCAAAGGATTTCATAATTACGTGCTGCAACCATTTTATGGTGGCTACTTTAAAATCTTTGCCAGGGGGCTGGCTCCATGGCCAAGTGGTTAAGTTCGCGCACTCTACTGTGGTGGCCCAGGGTTTCGCTGGTTCAGATCCTGGGTGCGGACATGGCACCACTTGTCAGGCCACGTTGAGGCAGCGTCCCACATGCCACAACTAGGAGGACTTGCAACTAAGATATACAACTATGTACGGGGGGATTTGGGGAGATAAAGCAGAAAAAAAAAAAGAAGATTGGCAACAGTTGTTAGCTCAGGTGCCAATCTTAAAAAAATAAATAAATAAAATAAAATCTTTTCCAGATAGTTCCAACATCTGATTCATCTCACTATTGGCGTCAGTTGATTATCTTTTCTCACTCAAGTTGTGATTTTCCTGGTTGTTGTCATGACAAGAGATTTTTCATTGCGTCCTGGACATTTTGCTTATTTTGTTAGGAGACTCTTGATCTTATATAAATCTTCTATTTTAGTAGGCAGCTACCCTATTTAGGTTTTTTTTAAAAGATTTTCTTTTGTAGGCTATAGTTTCAATGACAGTTGAGTTTTCTGAGCTCTGGCAATGCCGTTTTGGTCTACTTTATTCTTCTGGCTCTGCTTAAGCTCCCACTGGAGCCCAACATGTGATGTCTACATGGGTGAAGGTGCTGCCCTGGGCTGCCTAGTATTATTAGGTAGGTGTAGGGGGATGCCCTGGGTCACCTTCTGCGACTGCGTGGAAGGCTGGGAGACACCGGGCCTGCTGGCATTACTGGTGCAGGGGGAAGGGCCTGCCTCCTGTACCCCGGTGTCGGGCAGTGGATGAACTTGGTACCTGGGTTTCACTGTTACCACTGATGTGGGCAGATTGAGGCCACTGCTGCTGGTGGGGGTAGGGTGTGTGACGGGTTGGCCCACCTGCGTCTTGCTGTTGCCACTGCTGTGGGCGGGTCAGTCTGCTGCTGCCTGTGGCTGTGGGGTGGGGAATGGCTTGGAAACATTTCTGCCTGTTGCTGCTGCTGTGAGCAGTTTGGACCTACTGCTGCCGCTGGGTGTGAGTCTCCCCACTAAGTCCCTGCTGGGATTCTCCTTTCCTGGTCCTTGAGCCAGAGAGGGCAGGCTCTTTTCTTTTCCTTCTTTCCTTCCCCTCTCCCTCTCTTCTTCCTTCCTTCCTTCTTTCTTCTCTCTTTCTCTCTCTGTCTGTTGTTGGTTCAGGTTGCAGGCTGGCTGGTGCCCAGGATATATGGAAGATACCAAGAAAACCCAGGGAACTCACCATGGTGTTGTTCTTCAAGTCCTTAGGTCCCTAGCCTGTCCACTTTCTTCTTTCCACCTTTAAGAGCCCTTATCTGATTATCTGTTGAATTCTTTCCATGATCTTTAGTTGTATTTAAGGGAGAGAGGCCAGGAAAAGTGAGTCTATACCTTCTTCTCCTGGAACTGGAACAGCCTCAGGATTTTGAGCAAATGTTTACTTGTTTAAGCCATTGTATTAGTTGCGGATTGCTGCTGTAATAAATTACCGCAAACTTAGTGGCTTACGAAACAAAACACAAATTTATCTTTCGGTCTGGAGGTCAGAAATCCAATAACGAGTCTGGCGGGGAAAATCAAGGTACTGGCAGGGCTGCGTTCCTCTGAGGCTCTGGGGGAGAAGCCACTGCCAAGCAATGTTATCTGCGCTCTTTATCTGTGGTCCCCTTCCAGCAATGGCATCACTCGGACCTCTGCTGCCACTGACAGTTCCCTCTCTGATCTGACACTCCTGCCTCCCCCTTAGACGAACCCTTGCGATGTTCTTTCCATTTCAAGATCCTTAACTTGATCACATCTGCAAAGTCCTTTTTGCCATGTAAGGTGACATATTCCCAGGTTTTGGGGATTAGGACGTGGACATATTTGGGGCCAGTCTTCTGCCTACCGTAGCCACTACATTCTTGTGTTGGTTTGTCACTTAGCCATAGAAAATGGAGACACTTTTGTCCCTCAGCCCCCCAGCTCTCCTCCACAGAAGCAGCAAGAATTACACAGCTCTTCTGTCTCTCTGCAAAGATATTTGATGCACACACAAACATTTCTCTTTTGCCTCCATTTTCCCCCACACAAATGGTAATTTACTACATATACTGTTTTTCTCCTTGTTTTTTTTTCCAATTAATAAAATAGTTGGGAGATATTTCCACATCAAAATAAAAAGAACTTCCTCGTTCTTCTTACAGCTGCATAGTAATCCGTAATGTGGATATGCCATAATTGGACTAGCCACTCCTTCTTGTCGGACAGTAAAGGCCCTGCCAAGATTTGAGGGGGTGACTGAGAAAGGCCTATTTTTAAGGGAGGTGATGGCTAGTCACAGTCCTAGCTGAGGAGCAGTGGCCGTGGAGGCCAGACTGGAAAGGGATAAGGAACTAGTGAGCGTGGAACAATTGGGGCCACCTCGCAATTTCACTGAGCTCCATAATTTACAAAGCATTTTCATGCACATTTCGTGTACATATATATTGAATAGTCACTAACTTATGAGAGCCTCATAAAGACTCTGAGATGTAACAATCACCTATGGTCTACAATTTGCAGATAAGTAAATTCAGGCCCAGCGAGGTTGAGTGACATGCCTTGGGGTGCACAGTAGCAAAGACAGATCTCAAGGTCTCTGTCTCCAAATTCCAGCATCTTGGGTCTTAGCTATTTCCTGGGTCCAGAAGACGGGAGCAAAGGGAAGAGGAGGAGCTGGATAGAAACTAAATGAAGGCTTTTTTGTGCATGGGTATACATGTGTGTGTGTGCAATTGTTTTTAAAAATAAAGGAGTCCTGTAAATACATGATGGAAAAGGGAGAGGAAATGGGAGAGAGCTGAGGATACAAGACAGTGGGGAGAGAATGTGAAAATCAGGGAAGGGTTAAGCATTGCATCTTTGCTGCCAAGAATTCCACACCTTCCACCCAGATGGGCCAGGCACCTCTAGAGTCAAGAAGGTGGCAACCATTAACCAGGATCCCAGGGGTATCTTGCAAAGACAATCAGAATGCTTTCACTGTTCAAATATACACGAATTATATTCTCATGAAATAATAAAACATGCTTAAGGCATCTGACATTAAATGCAAATGTTGAAGGAGGCAGAGGAAAAAATAACAGAGAGCGGAGGGGTCCTAAATCTTGTGTCTTCTGTGAATGCACCGCCCAGTGAGACAGCGGATGGAAGGACGCACTTGGCTGGATTTGGAGAATTCTTGGCTCAGTTGTGGTAAAACCACTATCTCTGAAGCACAGCTCTCAGGTGTTTAAGAAAAAAGCAATGAGAGAATAAGGCCAGTGGGTTGCAAACAGGTAAACAGGCCTAACTCTGGTCCACAAGCCTATTTGCCGAGAGAATCGTTTACCCCCAAGGGGCTCTCGCTGGGATCACCTGAACAGGTTCTTTCTCTGAACGTGAACTTGCTCGTGAAGACTGAGTTCTGACACCTCGGGAAGGTGACTTTCCCCCAGGAGAAGAAAGTAGAGTCTGAGAGACCCAAACACTTGCCATGTGACCTGAGAGAACAGGAATAGAGAGAGGAAAAGGAAAAAAAAGTATTGAGTCAAAATGTAACAAAAAGCAAGCTGTTTTGTCATTTATTTGGATGTACAGAAACCAACATATAAATGAAATTTATCGTATCTGCTTCGTCTTGCTTCCACTGAAGTATTTTAAAGTAAATTACAGTCATTAAGACATTGTACCGCTGAATCCTTCAGTATACATCTCTAAACAATACGGACAGTTTCCTACCTTTTGTTTGATAAATATAAATGTTTGAGCATCGATGTTTGCCAGCCTGGATGTGCTAGGCATGGATGACCGAGACAGAGCTCACGTTCCTTTGGCAGGGGTAGGGGATGGGAGGTGGGAGGCAAACCATGCACTACGTTATGACATTTGTTTGGTGTAATTAAGGTGAAGCTCGCAGTGCTGTCGGAGTATAAAAAACGGAGAACCCCAGCTGTAGTGGGAGGTGGAGGGAAAGTAAGGAGTGGAGAGTCTCGAAAGGTCTCTCTGAAGAAGGCGCCCTGTGGGATGGCCCTGGGGTGGGAGGAAGGACAGCATCCAAGAGCAGGGAATGGAGAATGATAGCTTGGGTTTAAGTACGGGCTCTGGCACCACCTCCATTACTTATTAGCCCTCTGTGCCTTGGTTCTCCATCTGTAAAATGGGGTCAGTAACAGTGTTTTTTTCAAACAGTGGTGTTTGAAATGATGGTTGACACTTATTAAGGACTCCACAATCCTACCTTAAAACATGTTGGTTAAGGAGGTGGCATGTTGAGCAACTGAGAAGCCACTGTGGCTGCAGCAGAGAGAGTCAGGATGAAGCAATGAGCTGAGCAGAGGCCAGCTGCTGGACCAAGGACATTGAGAAGCATGCAAGGGGGTATATGAAAAATTCAGGTATATATATATTTTTAGCTATTTATTTAATTACAAAGGCCATACATGCTTTTATTTTTTAATTTTTATTTGTTATGAGGAAGGTTTGCCCTGAGCTAACATTTGTTGCCAACCCTCCTTTTTTTTTCGCTTGAGGAAGATCAGCCCTGAGCTAACATCTGTGCCAGTCTTCCTCTACTTTGTATGTGGGACGCCTCCACAGTGTGGCTGATGAGTGGAGTGGGTCTGCACCTGGGATCCAAACCCGAAAACCTGGGCCGCCAAAGCAGAGCATGCAGAACTGTAACCACTCGGCCACAGGGCTGGTCCCATGCTTTCATTTTAGAGTGTCCATGTCCCCACATCTTTGTCATCACTAGACAGGGTTGATCGTTTCAATTTTTGGCGAATCATATAAATTTAAAAATGGTGACACCGGGGCCGGCCCAGTGGCACAGTGGCTAAGAGTGCACGTTCTGCTTCGGTGGCCCAGGGTTCAACGGTTCAGATCCCGGGTGCGGACATGGCACCGCTTGGCAAGCCATGCTGTGGTAGGCATCCCACATATAAAGTAGAGGAAGATGGGCACAGATGTTAGCTCAGGGCCAGTCTTCCTCAGCAAAAAGAGGAGGATGGCAGCAGATGTTAGTCAGGGCTAGTCTTCCTCAAAAAAAAAAAAAAAGAAAAATGGCGACACCTTTTAAAAACTGCATTTCTGTATGACGTACTTCTAGTGGCTATTCATATTTATTGACAATTTACATTTCTTTTGTGAGATACCTGTGCATACTCTTAGCTCACTTTCCTATTCGTCATTTTAGCTTTCATTTACAGAAGCTCTTCATATATGATGACATTAAACTCTCGTTTGTTAATATCTGAGCAAATTTTCCTTCAAGTTTGTCTGCTATCTTTCAACATTGTTTTTTCTTTCTTTTAAAAATTTTTTTTATTATAAAAATCTCATACATAGAAAAGTAGAAAGAATAGTGATCTTCCGTATACTCATCAACTAGATTTTTGGTAACTTTAACATTTTGTCATATCCACTTTATCTTGTTTCTGTTGAAGTATTTTAAAGTCAATTACAGACATTAAGACATTTTACCCTAAATTCTTCAGTATACATCTCTAAAAAATAAAGACATTCTCTTACAAAACCACAATGCCATTATCACATATTTATGATATCTCTCACTCTAAGTTTTTTATTTGCATGTAGTCAAAACTCAATCTTTTATTGTTTTGCATTACTATTTTAGGAAGGCTTTCCGCATGCAAAGATTATAACAATACTTACCAAAATTGTTATCTGCAACTTTTATAGTCTTATTTTTCACATTTAGTTCTTTAATCCATCTGCAATTTATACTTGTTATAGTGTGAAGTGGGGAATCTCCCTATTTATTAAATATTTAGGTAATTCGATGTTTACCAGTGTTTTGAATACACACTAAATTTCCATGAATATCTTCTTATTCTCTTGCTTGGAATCCTCCCTATCATTTTCCATTGCTTTTAGAATAAAATTCAACTTCCTTATCCCGGCTTAAAAGGCCTCAGCCTGCGTCTGAAATTCACCCACCCCTGCCCTCCGTGCACTGTGCTCCGGCTCGTGGGACTTCCTTCTGCCCGGACACTATGAGCTCATTCCAGGCTGTTTGGCACTAATTTTGCACATGCTGATCCGTTTGCCTGGATGCTCCTTTGTGCGGCTGGTTCTTGTGAATCCTGCAGCTCTCAGCTCAAATGCCGCTTCTTCAGAGTCTTTCTCAGACCACCCAGTCTCGAGCGCCCACCCCAGGCACTAGCACGTCATCCTTTATTACCCCAGAGCACTTCTCACTATTTGCAATTACCTTGTCTGCCTGTCACCCTCACTAGCCGCGAGCACTGTGAGAGCAGGAGACCCTCCACCTCTGGTTCACTACTGTAGCCCCAGTTGTAGGCGATGCTCAGTCTCAGTTGGAGAATGGATGAGTCGTTGGGGCAAAGAAGATAAACTTTCACAATTTTGAGAAGGTTGCCAAATTGCCCTGAGAAAGGCTTCGTCGACTTACCTTCCTGCTGAGAGTCAATCAGAGCGCTCACCTCTTGCAACCTTGCCAGCACCACGCTCCAACTTTTTACCACGCTCCAAAACACACAAATCAAGAAATAAAAACAAACCCCAAACATCAAAGAGTATCTTATTTAAGTAAATTGAAGTTTATTTACTCTCACAAATTGCAATTCTTTATGTTTGAGTGCAGTTGTACATAATTTCATGCTTATTAGCCATTTATATATATATATATATTTTTTTTCTTAACTATTCATGTTCTTTGACAATTTTTCTATTTGTTTTTCTAATGATTTGTAAAATTCTGTTTGTTGAAGAGAAAGTCTCTTATACTGTGTTCCCAGTATTTTTCCTAGTTTTGACCTTGTTTGTGATCTTAAATATTCTTTGCCCACAGAAGTTTAATATTTCCAGGAATTCAATTTTATCAAATTTTTCCTTTATGATTTTCACGTTTTGTGTCATTCTTAGATCATCCCTAGTCCAAGATCTCTAGATATCTCTGTCTATGTGTGTATCTATGTCACTCATTTCCTATTCCAGTATTTTTATGATTGGGTTTTTTACTTTCAAACCTTTGATCCACCTAGAAATCATTTTGCTGTCAGGAGTGAGGTGAAGAATCTAGCCTTTTTTACTCTCCTCCCCCAGTGTGTGGCCAATTATTCTAAGACCATTTTGCTAAAAACTCCACCTTTTCCTAAAAACCCCACCTTTTCCTTATGGATTTGAAATGCTCCCTTCATCAAATACTCAGTTGCCATGTGCATTTATACCTATTTATGGACTTAATTCTTTTTCTTTGATTTGTCTACTTCTGTTTTATTGCTGCTTTAGTTACTGTAGAGTTAAAACTGTTTTCATGTTTGACAAGGCTAGTCCCTTCTCTTTAATTTGCTGGCTACTCATGTATGTTTTGCTTTTTAAAAGGGTTTGCACT
Organism: Equus caballus; assembly: GCF_041296265.1. Taxonomy (NCBI): domain Eukaryota; kingdom Metazoa; phylum Chordata; class Mammalia; order Perissodactyla; family Equidae; genus Equus; species Equus caballus. The sequence goes on from NC_091705.1 coordinate 18,232,940, forward strand.
ACGGCTGCAGGGTAAAGAGGGGCAAAGGGAGATGTGGGTTGACCTGATGGAAGTTTCTGGCAGGATTCCAAGAGAGATGGTGGGAGACTACCAGGGAGAATGGATTATCTATCCCATTATATTGCAAATTTCAGTCATTTTCAGGCAAAGCATTTTTATAATGTTTGACATATCTGCATGTTGCCTGTGCTATTATTAATTTAACTTTTTCACTAATTCAACTCACTTTTAAATTTTAAATACTTATATTAGGCTTATCCTATGTAATATCTGTACAAGTATGGATTAGATGTAGAGGTTCTAACATATTAAACTAAATAGATGACAATGAAAATAAACATTGTTTGTCCATGAGGTGCCTAAAACTATTTTGTGTGCTACCAGCAGTTTGAGAAACACCGGTTTGAGCAAACCATTCTGATCAGCTCTCCAGATGAAAATCTCCACTCAGCCACTTGGGCTGGCTGGTACTCTGTTGCTCAAACTGGATGCTGGGGGCACAGGCAGGTTCAGTTTGTGAAAATCACTGAGATGTTCACTTATAAGCACTTTTCTGTGTGATTATTATAATCCAATAAAATGTTTCAAAGGTGAGCTTTCAAAAGTTTTTAAAAGTATTGCTGTCTTGTTTTGTGCTAATTACCAGCAGTAAGATCTCTTACATGTGCTCTTATGCAGCCCATGCAAAGAAATAGACTAACGAAGTAAGTTACATGAATTTAAAACGCTGGGAGCAGTTCTCTTCTTTGGAGTTCTGAGGTTCCTGAAGCAAATCCATCCTCACACAGATCCCTGAAAAGGGCGACAGATGATATGCTGGCCTGTCAGAGCGTTCATAGGATAAGATATTGGTAGAGTGATCTGTAGGGCAGAATTAGATGATAATGGCAAAGGCCAGGGCCTCAATATCCTTATCTCTTCGTCTTTATTAAAGGTAAACAGACATAAATGGAAAATACCATCCTAACCTCATGAAGATCAAATTAAGGAGCGAGATTGCAGAGAATCAAATATCTTGTGCTGACCTGTCACAAGCACTTACTTAGATACAACCAAACACACACCATGCTCTTTTCTGTCCCTGCGGGGATTCTGGCTTTTAGACTTCTAAATTCTCTGGTTTCAGAGTCTACCTCTTGCTGGGCACCTTCAGCACTGATGTTAATAAAGGTTACAAAATTCCTGATATGAAAATCTCACTGCCAAAGAGAAGCTGCTGCTTCCCTGCATGGAGATTCAAAGAGCTCGCATCTTTTGTCCTCTAAAAACAGTATAAAATAATCCAGTTTCCCTCCGTTGGTAGCCATGGAAACTAATCTCCAATATTTCAGTGACTGCGCGATACTCAAAACGACAGCATTCTCCAAGGGCATCTATTAATTTGCTTCAGATTAAAAACCAATCAAACTAGTGACCTTAAAATTCAACCTGTAGGTTTTCAGTTATAAGTCTCCCTGGCTTCACAATTATTTGGGGGCCAGCTGAATAGGAGAAGCTCATGGAGAAAGACGCAGACAATCGCTTGTCAGAGGAAAACCCGGAGTCTTGTTTTCTCAAGTGTCTCTCAAGGACCCACTCATTTCCTGTTTCCTACCATGCAGGTCTCCTGCCGGCGGTGCCTCTGCACTTCAGCGTGGAACACTGTTTCTTACCTCTGATCTTCCCAGAACTGGAAGCCTGGCCTTTAAAAGGCTTATCTCGCCATCCAAGAGTCCCCAAGAGACCAGTGTGGGAGGGCACACTCGCTCTTTTTTTTTTCTTTTTTTTAAGGAAGATTGGCCCTGGGCTAACACCTGTTGCCAATCTTCCTATTTTTTTTTTCTCTCCCCAAAGCCCCAGTATGTAGTTGTATATCCTAGTTGCAAGTCATTCTAGTTCCTCTATGTGGAATGCTGCCACAGCATGGCTTGATGAGCGGTGCGTAGGTGCGTGCCCAGGATCCGAACCAGCGAACCCTGGGCCGCTGAAGGAGTGCACGAACTTAACCACTCGGCCATGGGGCTGGCCCCCACACTCACTCTTAATGTACACTTATAGGCTGATCTATTTGCATAATCAGCTTTCTGGAAAGCTTATGGAGTCTTATGCCAATTAAATTTCACCTAAAGTTTCTTAAAATCGAATTGCACAGCCTTGCCAGCTTCTCTTCTTGCTCCCCCAAACAAATGCTATAACCCTTTCCGTCAATGTAACTGGTTTGAAGAACTGTCGAGGTCAGGATGAGTACGAGGCCTCCAATCACAGTTTCAGAGAGCTTGGTGCCAGGTGATGTCATCTTACCAACCGAGTCTCAAACGGGGGCTCAGGACACGGCCGGGGAGCAGAGCATCTGCCAGTGCGAGCCGGCACCGGCTATTTAAAGCCTCTCCCTGGCGAGGCAGAGCTCAGGCCTAAAGGGCAGGGGCAGGATGGCAAGGAGCACCTGTTCCCGGCAAACGTTTGCAGATGGAGCTCAGGGTGTCAGAAGCAAGAGCAGGATCGGGGCGAGGGGCCAACCATTCAGAGGGTGACACAGGGTGCTGGCAGCAGGCAGGCAGAAGGCAAAAATAACGAGGAAGGAGTCGACTTGGGCAGAAGATTGCTGTTTCTCTTCTACCACAGACTGACAAGGCTGCGTCGTGTCAGCCTAGCACACAATTGAGCTTACGCATACGTTGGGGGTGGTGCACATTTGTTTTCTTCTCATCTTTCCCATTTGCAATCTGATGAAGATGAAGAGACTTTCCTTTTTTTAAGAATTTGTGGATCTTAGCTGTTATTTTAGAGTCCGAATGTTCCTTCCACACCCAGTTAGTATTACAAAATAGGGTGTTCTGGCTTTGGAGAGAGAAAGCTGTGATTAAGATGTGATGTACTTTCGGAATCTGTATTTAAATCTTCATATTATTTTAGAACATATGTTCTCCATCACATGGTCTCAGTTTTACAACCTGGTACAATTCTTGTATGTGATTCAGCATAAGGCTTTGTACTCTTCAAAAAACTCATCTGATGTAAGCCTGTTCTTGTAGGTCGGGTTCTCCCACAAGTACACCCTGAGTCAAGGATTCAGGTATAAGAGATCTACTAAGGAAAGGTTCCCAGGAGACACCAGTAAGTGAAGATGGGAAGGAGGACAGGGAAAGGGAAGGAGCCAAGCAAGAGTGTGATTTCATGTTACGTCCCAGCCTTGGCCTGATCCAGAGGGGAGCTCTGCGGAGTAAATTATGCCTCAGAGCATGTCTTCCTTGAGGCAAGGAAGGTGGGCTTCTGGACTCCCAAACCAGTCAGTCACTGGCCTTAGGTCAGTGGTAGAGGGTAGGTAGAGGGTAGGAAGTGGTAGAGGGGTGGGAGGTGGGGTGACCGTGGGGGCTATAAAACCCCCAGACCCTGCTGGCTCTCCATATGGGCGCAACTGCCTCCAGCACTGGGTCACTGGGGGCTGGGCACACAGAGCTGGCAAGAGAGACCTGAGGGGATCTGGGTGGTGCACCCTCCATAGTGTCTGCTCTAACCACCAGGCACCAGTTATGGATCTTTCATCACATTCTGCTGCAAGAGGAAATGAAGAACATCTTTTGAAAGCCCTGGTGTTGGCTTTTCATCTTCTAGAGACATACTTCCTTCTCCTGGTGCGTAGAAGTGGGCGTCCCTGGAATGCTTCCGTAAGACTGAGCAGCCATCCCGATTGAGGATGACCCGGGCCATTTGAAAACTGCGGAGGGCATACCTCTGGTTCTCCTGGCCCTTCAGTTCATTGATTTTCTGAGACAGACACTGGCTGACAGATGCGGAGAGTGGATTTCCAAAGGCTGGCTGTGGATGGCTAAACATTTCGTAGAATCTATCCAGGGATTGCCGCAGTCCGTCATCCTCTTCCTTGGTCTCCAGCTGGCCCTTTACAGAAGGGTCAAGCCAGAAGTTCTCAGACGTCCAGGAATCATCTTGTGCAGTATGGAAGTTACTGCTGTCTGCAAGAGAAAACATATTTCAATACTCGAACACACGTTCAAAAACATCAGACAGCCAGCCAAGAGCAGAGCATGTCTCTTTTCAATTCAACATAGTTACTGCTCCTGGGAAACCGGCAGCGGGCAGAATCAGCTGATTTCAGAATCTTTCCCATCACCCTGGGGTTATGCTACTTGTTTGCACAAAACAAGAACATCTTACTGGCATGTTTCAGGGGTTCTTAACCTGGGGTCCTTGAATAGGACCTTGCTCAGGGTGGCTGTGAACTTGGATGGAAAAAAAAAATCCTATCTTTATTTTCACTAACATCTACCTGAAATTACGCATTTTCTTCCATGATGAATGTAGGCAAGGAGCCTCTTAGCAGCAGCACCTGTGATTTTTGTCATCAAGAGATCACAGGAATTTTCATATCACATTATAGTTTGTGGCAGATGTTTTGAAATATCATTTATGCCTATCACTATGCTACGGACTGAACTGTGTTTCTCCAAAATTCATACATTGAAGCCCTAATCCCTAATGTGACTATATTTGGAGATGGGGTTTTTAGGAGGCTATTAAGGTTAAATGAAGTCATAAGGGTGGGACCTTAACAGGAGAGGATTGGTGACCTTATAAGAAGAGGAAAAGATATCTCTCTCCATGTGCACACACTAGGGAGAGGCCGTGCGAGGACACGGAGAGCAGCCAGCTGTCTGTAAGCCAAGAATAGTCCTCACCAGAACCCAGCCACGCTGGCACCCTGATCTAGGCTTCCAGCCTCCAGAACCGTGAGAACGTAAACTTCTGTGGTTTACACCACCTAGTTTATGGCGTTTGGTTATGGCAGCCCAAGTAGACTAAGATACACTACCTCGAAATCACCATAGTTATTACTCCTGACACTGGATCTTATTATTTAAGCATTAATTTAAAAAGCATATATTCATTACAATATCATACATTTGTTCTTTAGATATTTCAATAAAGACATTTCAATATTTTTTCATTGATAATCCTGTATATTCCGCTTTATGGATTTAAAAATTTTGTTCTGAGAAGAGGTTGATGGGCTTCACCAGACGCCAAAGGGATTTGTGGCACGAACACGGGGAGGACCCCAAATGCAGACAGTTCTGGGCATTCACATAGTTCAGATATATTCTTCCTCTACTCCCTACTATAATCCAATAGACTCTTTATCTCCAAATGAAAAGCACCATCTTTGTTTTTTTTTAAGGCGGAGTAACAAATAAACAAAGTGATTTAATGATAGACTATAAGAAACCAGAACTGGAGCAAAATCCTTGTTCTTGCTCTAACTTTCTGCACCTGTCTGGGCACCCTAATCCTTAACGTAGGAATCTCTTAGGTCTTTTGAAACAAAGAACTTTCCTATCAATGTGTTCTAGAAAAGGTTTTACACAAATAATTAATTTGTAAGTTGCAGAATTCCTTATATAGCCACCAGTTTTATTCTTTAAAATTTATACTTTAAGTGAAAATAGCGTATTTTCCTTTTTTTGCTCTGATATAAGCTTTAATAAATTATCAGCTTTAATTCCACATCCTCCTTGCAAACTCAATTAGTAGTTATAATAAAAATATTTGTGCTTGCTAATGATGAAGAGAGTGCATGATGCAGTGAGTGGAGTTTTGGAAAAGGAGCTGAGACTTGGAGTTTTGACTCTAGTTTTGCTCCCAGCTAGATATGTCACCTTGAACAAGTCATACCACCTTTCTGAGCTTCAGCTTCCTTATCTACAAAGCAGGAGTTTTACTAAGAGATCTCTCTTCTAGAACGTCAATGGTAACACAGGGAACAGAGAAGTAGATAATCCAAAGCATTAGAGCATTCAAAAAAATGTGGACAGACGTTCTGTGCAACACATGTAGGCCCCACAGGGACAAGCATTCATTGATTCAACACACAATTAGCCTAACAACAAAGCACCTACGGGGAGGAGAGCCAGCTCGAAAGGGATCCCCTGGCCAAAGCTAGAACAACTTGATCATCAAAACAAATAACGAGAGTAACAGATTATAACCCGTTTATTAAAACAGAAAACTGCAAATCCACAAAAGAGTTAAAAGTTTAATGAGGAACAGAATATTTACAGTCTCAGAGTACTTCCCTCTAAAATACTTACTAATTACAAAGGGGAAAAGAATAACTTTACAGTGGAGAAGCCTGGCAAATATCACCTTAATCAAGTGATCTGAGTGAGCACCATCAGTAATGGGACAAATAGAGATCACGTGCCACCTGACCAGATAGATGCAACAGGAAGACCCGCACCACTTCGCTGATAGCCTTGCCAAAGGTGCGTCACCTGAACCCAATCATGAGGAAGAGTCAGACAAAACCAAATCGAGGGACATTCTACAAAGTGACTGGCCTGCGCTCTTCAGAAGGGCCAAGGTCATGAAAACCAAAAAAAGACTGAGCAACTCTTCCAGACTGAAGGAGACTAGAGAGACACGACAACTAAACGCACATGTGATTTTCAAGTGGATCGTTTTTGCTATAAAGAACATTGTTGGGACCCTTGAATGGGTCTGAGGAATAGATGTCTGAGGATTCAATCGCTTTTAATTTCCTGATTTTGATGGTTTCATTGGGTTATGAAGGAGAACGTCCTTGTTTCTGGGAAAACCAGGGGTGGTGAGAATCTGGTTGGCAACTCACTCTCAAATAATCCATGAAAAAAACTTATCTATATTGTACTTGCAGTTTTTCTATGAGTTTGATATTATTCCAAGAAAAAAATGAAATAAACCTTTGAAGGGATAATTGTTAAAATTTCCTTTGGTGGCCTACTTTAATATTAAAACAAACAAACAAAGCCTTAGCTCAGGGCTTGACAAATGGTACTGCTCTGAGAGAGCCAGGGAGAGAAGGGAGAAGGGAAGGGGTCTTACAATGGCAGGAAGCGGTGTTCCTTCCCACCTTCTTCACAGATGATCTGGTCCTGGGGTGGCAAGACAGGGAGACAGGGGCTGAGAAGGGTCAATGAGAAGAGTGGAAGAGAGAAGGGAGATACTCAGCAGTAATGCTGGGAAAGCTGGAGAATTCCTGAAACTGCCCACCCGAGGCAGCCACTTACACAGAACACGCCAAGTAGCAGGGCATGTACTCATTAAGGAACTGGTCAGTAACTCTGATATGCAGGATTTTAAATTTTCATCTGAGTTTCATCTTTATATTTCATTTAATTTTTGAAATTCTGTATCCACAAAAGATCCTAAAAAACTAGCCAGTCTGCTCTATTTTTCATACAAACGTCAAGCAGACTGCAACTCATCTTCAAAGTACCCCTCCCTCCCCTTTCCGGAAGAGCGATGACAATGTGGGTTGAGTCATTTACTGCGTCAGTTCTTTCGAACACTGCCTCCAGTTCATTTCAGTCTGATTTACTTTTAAGATTTGCTTTACAACCAAGTACAAGGCCATCTCGCTAATCATGTAGCTATTGTGGCCTTCTGGATGTCACTGCTTCTTGGCCAGTATATAAAGTTAATTACTTCTTTTCCTGATGCACCTACTCGTGGACAGAATGATGGATCTTTGATAACTCTGTCAGTTCCTGCTCAGTGGTGCCTCTTCTCGGCTGTGTCCAAGACTCCCCCACCCCACCTCCTTATTCTACCTGTTGATATAGCCCAGAATTGTAGGGCTCTCAACTGAGGACAGTAGTGTCTACTCTAATCATTTTTATGTCAGTGAGTGGGATCAAGGATGTAAATATCCTACATGGTACAGGATAGTCCCACACAACAAAGAATCATCCTTCCCCGAAATGCCAGTAGTGACCCCCACTCCCTCCAGAGGAAGACTGGCTCAAAGGATGGATTCTGGAAGGAGTGGGACATGAATGGTGAATCCCACCACACTGTAATATATTGATTTGCCTTGAGCTCCCCAAGGCACCTTTACTATCGATCCCTGCTCAGTGCCCCTCTCGCTGGCACCCATGTGCACCATGCATTCTTCCCTTCTCACACCTTGAGATGGCGTTTTTTTTTTTTCCTCTCAGCAAGGGCCCTAGTCCCAATGATTCTGGCATTATCTAAATTGGGTGGAATTCCCTTTTTATTTCAATATGCTTTCTGTCCTGAATAGAATTTCTTTAGGAATTGACAAGAAGAAAAGCACCAGGCTTGATATGGCAATGCTTTCACGTGCATTGTTTCAATGAGGTCACCTATCTACCAGAGCATCCATTTCTTAAATTTTCTTTTGACCAAAGACAGAAGAGAGAATACATAGGTGTTTGAGATCCTTATCAACCTAAAAATATTTTTATACATTTAGGAGTTATAGACGCTAATTTGAGTCAGTGATCCAAGACAATCGATTAGCATGGAGCATTTGAGATCAATGGTTGTGTTCTGTGAGATGCCATTAGCTTTTGGAAACCCAGATGTTTAACGGGGGTGTCTTCCAGAGAATCTTCCATGCTACTTCTCTGGTTAATAAATGTACAGCAGGATTTTATCTCTGAAACATTTTAGCCTTCAACTTTAACAGGTCTCCTCCAAAGGGTTTTGACATTTAGAATTTGATATTTAGATAATCTAAACTTGATATTTAGAATTCTGTCTCCTCCATGCATCAGCATCAATAGCCACCCACTCGGCCTTATTTGTCCAGAGTTTCTTTTACTAGCAATTGGTAATGAGGAGGATCTGTGATTTCAAGGCTGTACAGAGCTAGAAGAAACCTAAGACTTAATAAAAAAATATGGAGAGTTATCAGGACTTAAGGAAGGAAGAAATATGTGGCTTGCATGGTCTCCTACTGTGTGGCCCGCAGGGGAAGCAGCCCCTTTCTCAGGGCACTGTGTGGTGCTCCTACATGTGGCCCGGCTGCCTTGGTTTGTCTGTTGGAGGCTCCCTGGGTTCTGTGTGGCACTAAGAAAGTCACGGGAGGAGAACAAGGTGAATGGGGAGGGGGCATGTCCTGGTCATCAATGGTCACCTAGCACACTTTGCATGCAGTGACTCGTCTCCTTTATAATAGCAGTCAGACTTCAGAGGCCTCAAGGTTCTCTACATGGATGACTATCATTTTTAGTGTATTAGGAGCTGTGGCCCATGGGTCTGAGGCCCTGCTCTGCTAGGCTGTATCATGCTGCTCCAGATCTCACTTTCTTTTCCTTCCTACCCTCTTCTATTTCTCTCACTCCTGCCACCCCACTCCATACTCTGTGGAGGTAAATGAGAGTGAACAGGATCACTGGATGAACAAGATTAAGGCCTATCTCCAGGCCTATAGGCCACATGAATGTCTGAAATCTCGCTTTATTTCTGATCCTCGAATGCATCAAGGAAGCTCCCTCTTCAGAGCCTTTGCTCTTGCTGTTCCTCTGTGTGGAACATGCTTTCTCCACATATCTGCAGGACTGGTTTCCTCACCTCCTTCGGGTCTCTGCTCAGATGTTACCTTCTCAGTGAGGCCCTTCTGTATCAGTCAGGATGGGCTAGGTAATGCTACACAACAAGCAAGCCCCAAATCTCAGGGGCATAAAACAACGAAGGATTATTTTCACTACTTGCAGCTCTGAGTCATACTACAAGTAGATCTGTATCATCCTTGCTCTTACCCTTGAACCCAGGCCAATGGGGCAGCCACTATCTCAACATTGCTTAGTGACTGCAGCAGAGGAAAAAGAGCATGGTGAAGCAGGCAGTCACCGGGAAAGCTCGGTCACTTCTGTTCACATATCACAGGCCAATGATAAGTCATACAGCCAAGCCTGATTTCAAGAGGATGAGTATGAAAAATTCCTCTGTAGGGAGAGGCAGAGAGTATTGGTGAACAATAATCCAGTTTACCAAACTTCCCTGAACACACTATTTAAAACTGCATTTCCCTCACTCCCCTAGGCTCTGGCTCTACCTATCTCCCTTGTCTGCCTTCTATTTCTACATAAATCTAACAGCATCTAATGATATATATGATCTGTTTGTTTATCATCTAGCTTCTCCTACTCAAGGATTTTTGTCTCTCTTTCTACTTGTTGTAGCTCCAGGGCCTAAAACAGTGCTGGCACATGGTGGATATATTTTCAAAATTTTGATGTTTTGTTTCATTTGTTGAGTTTCATTTTCAAATGAACATATAAATGTGTGCTATTACTAGGGTGACCAGTACTTACTAGGGTGACTGGGAGGTTTGCCCAGGACGACTCCAGTCTATGCCTGTTGTCTCAATTAATTATTAATGGCATCCTCTTTCACTTGCAAAGGGGCCCTGGGTTACATGATTCATTGAGTGTACACATGTATCATGATGTACTACATATATCGGCTGACGGTGGAGGGGTAGGGCAGATATGTCTGTGTTAACAGTGAGAAGTTCCCGCCATACATCCCTATGTCCTGGGGGGGCTGATTTTTGCTACCAGAAATGATCCCATACTGTGGTTTAAATAAATAATAAGGTGTCTACAGACTTTTGTTTGTTTTGTTTGTTGCTAAACCTTCTCTGGCTTTGTTCTACAGCACTCCAAGACAATCCTCCTTTCCTTTCACTTCTTTTTACACAACTGGCACTTCTCCTACCCCCTTGCTGTCAAGAACCTTTGGGTTTCTGCCCTGCAAGGAAAGGACCTTCATTCACTCCACCCCTTCAGCAACTCGCTTCAGTTCCTCCTTCTGGTTTCGTCCAGCTTTCCCCCGCTGCGTAACAGCACCAGCACTGGAGTTCTAAGGCACTTACTTCCTGTCTTATTAATAACATAAAATTAATGACAAAAAAATCAATAAGCTTAAGCTTCCTTTTGCCTGATAGTACCCCCACCACCCATGGTTTATACAATTTAGAATTTGCAACTGTTCCTTTAAAGGACAAAACCCACATACTCACAAAGGTAGGGGGCAGGGTGTGGACGTCAAGAGATTTGATCCAAATTAACTCTTCAAAGGATGACCGGTCTGGTCAGGTGCCTTTGAAACGACAGTCTCAGTCTGCACGTGTTTACATCTGAAAGCTAACACTGGATGATTCTCCCAGAGGGAAGGTGGCATATGCTGTCACCCTTCATCCTAAGGATAAACAGATGTGATGGGTAGAGGACAGGGTCTTCTAAAAGGCAACTGCTGAGAAATAAAATGAATGCTGGAAAACCCCCAAATACGTGTGATCAGTGAATAACCAGAAGATCAGGTGCCCAGGCAACTAATCAGGCCAGTCTCCACGGTCTGATTGGCAAGCTATCTTGCTTCTACCGTGGCATTTTATATTCTTCTTAAGAAACTAAAATGTTCTGAAAATTATAGGGAACTATAATATCCAAGTTCACAACAGTCCAAATTGACAATTCACATATTGCCACATTTTCTTCAAGTCTTTTTTCTTATTAAAGAAGAATGAAACATTTCAATCAAAGTTGACTAGTTCTACATAGAAATTTGTTCCTTCCAGCCCGTTTTTATAAAGGGATATAAGGAATAGAGTGTTGCTTTGTGTGTGGTGGTCATTTTAATCTTATTTTCAATATACCAAGTTTTGCTTTTTTTCACTCAACTTTACGATCTTTTACTTCTAGCCATTGCTGACATATAGGGATCGGCTTCATAGTATTCTAATATAGGAATGTGCCGTATTACTTTTCATCCACTCTCTTGTTGATAGACATGTAGGCTGCATCTAATTTTTCACTATCACAAACAAGGCCTCAGGTACATACTTCCTTGTGCACTTAAGCGAGACTGTCTCTGGAAATACATCCGGAAGTGGAGTCGCTGAGTTGAAGGGAATGTGTGTGTCAGTTCCACTAGGTCCTGCCAAATCGCTCTCCAGGTGGTTGTAACATTTACACTCCCACCAGCAGGGTCCAGTCTTCCTGTTTCTCCACAGCTTTGCCAAACCCTGATATTGTCAGACATTTTAAATGGTGTCTCCTTATTTGGCCTCGCATTTCCCTGATTACTCGGAGGGCTAAGCTGCTTCTTATACTTAACCGGCCATGTGGGTTTCCTATACTGTGAGCTGTCTACTCACATTCTTGACTATTTTTCTATTGGGTTTTTGTCTCTTTTCTATCTTCTTTTTAATGGCATGACAAATGAATGACAAAGAAAACAATATCTTTGCCTGACTTTTCTTCGGTTCATCTCACAAGTGGATTAGTTTGAAGGGGATAAAAAGAATGTGAGGGTGAAAAAAAGACTTCATGAGAAGCCTCAAGTTTTGTTTTTTTCACAAGGCAATCAGTGTCACCTTATCACTACCAAAAGTGATACTGTGCTTCTGTTTAATAAAAACATCATGTACCACGCGGGACTTGGGGGTGGGGAAAACATCCAGCTTTCCAAGTCTCATTTTCTAGACAAGAAAATTGAGAGAAGGACCAAGTCTCCAGAATCACTGGATGAAGGGGTAGGAAATAGAACATAGAAGGCCAATCTGCTCATTAATTTTCTTAATAAAATGATCTTCACATGGCTGTCACTTGCCATAATGAGGATAGTGAGAGCTCGACATGCTGGCGACGAAGCAGGGCAGTCTGAGGCCTCCCTACGTGATTCAGATAATAGAAGTTTACGAAGCACAGACTTAGATCCTAAAAATGCTTAACAACTCTCTTCTTATGATGAGATTGAGGCTTGATATAAAACAGCTTGGTTTTGCATTTTTGTTAAGTAGTAATCAAGTTAAAGCATCAGAACCTGACCCCTTTCTAGCTAGAAAAGCCATAGGCAATTATCTGGTTCAACTCTCTCACTTTCTTGATAGAGTTGGAATACGAACTACGATCCTCTGACCCCCGAGAGAGAAGTTCCTTCAGGAGCCATTCGGAATTAGGAGCTTCACTGTGACACTGAGCGCAATCATTTTCAACGTTTTTCCCCCAATTGGTTTTTTAAACCTCATTTTACGTGGGAGCCTTCAGATTTGTTTCATATCCTGGCCTAGATAGTAAGGAACACTTGTGAGCAGAATGGAAAAGCAAATGATTCGGATCTAGGTTGCTATGGCAACACTGCTATTTCGAATACGACTGTTTACTTCAGCAGAGTGAAGCTAAATGTGAGCAGCTGATTAAGACGATGCCTGAAACTTTAACCTTAACCTTTACTGTTAGAAAAAAATAAGCACTTTAAAAATGATGCTTGAAGTGTTGCTGGAGACACATTTAGCGGGGAGATCATTTCCCTCTGCTGGGGAAGCAGAAACTTGATCCTTTTTCCTTGAAGAGGAACAGAGCCTACTCACAATCTGTGCAAATCCACAAGTCAATATTTCCTAATTTTAAGATTTAAAGAGGAACAGAACCGAATTCCTAACAAAACAGAGCCAGTTCCAATGCTGACATCAGCAGTAAGGCTTTCGGAGACTGTGATAGACAGGAAAAGTCTGATATTTTTCTATGCACAGTAGCATTTTTGTTAGATGCATACTTATATAAACAGATTTCACATCATGTCAAATCAGGGTCAAGTATAGCTATGAAGCAACAGATTGAATTGTAAACCAATACACCAGAATGTAAATATATAGCCGAGTGCTCCCCCTTCAAAGTAATCAGCATGGGGGCCAAGCTCTTATTTTTAAAGTGCTGACATTGCTGAGAACATGTCAGAGGCTCTTAGGAAGTGTTTCCACTCCCTCTAGAAGGCTCTTCTGAATGTCCTCTTCAGCGGCAAATCTCCATCCTCAGAGGACAGACTTACCTTTTTGGAAACTGTCAAGAGACATTAGGAGTGAATTCTGATAAATAACGTAGGTGATCAAGCAGTGTAACACGGCATGGGATAAAAAGAAAGGTTTATCTCCAAAAGGAGACTGTTTTTCTGTGTTTCACATGCTGGTTCTAAAAGCAGTTCTCACAAAGGAATTCCAAAATCAGTTCTGCACAATGGCAGGCAGTATGGTTTCGACGTATACATACCTTCAAATTTGCTACCTTGAAGGAGAGAAAGTGGATTTAAGTTCTGACCTTTGTGAAAAAGCTCACAGTCCTAGATCAGAAATCTGCATCTTTCTGTCCTGACAGACGAGATGCTCATGAGTGTGGACTTTGGATTTAGAAGGTTTGAATTTGAGTCCCAGCATGGTCACTTACTGGCTATGTGACCTTGGGCAAGTTACCTCACATCTCTGAACCTCCATGTCCTTATCTGTAAAATGGGGATAATAACAGCTCCTACCTCATAGGACTGTTGTAAGAATTAAATGATTTGTTAGCAGAAAGCCTAGCACATGATTAGCACTCAATAAATAAAAGCTATTTTATAATTATTATCATACTGACAAGGGTAGTACCAGCAACAGGGTTGTTACATATAAGTATTAAGGTATTTGTGGTTTGACATCTGGGATTTTTAATAGTGAATTGTAAATGCTCCTGTATGTCTAGTCTGTAGTGATAGGGGCCTCTCATCAGGAAAGTCCAGATGAACAAGCATTCACTCCTGACTGGAAGGAACATCACCTCTACCAATAGCTACTGCCCAACCTGGCATCAGAGTTGGTGGGATGAATCATAATGAACATTATCCATCTCACAGCAGTAGGTCTATGACTACAGCGAGGTCCCAAGTGCACGCTCTGCAAAGCAAACACGCTCCCAGCGTGGGTGGAAACAGCAGGTACCTCAGTGTGGGGGAGTGTCAAACACAGAAGCCCAGGCTGGTGGAGGCCTCCAGCTGTCCCCAACACGTCCCTTCAAGGGGGACCAGCACCAGAGTGTAGGTGGCATTGGAATGACTCAACCTCCAGGGAGCCTGAGGCGGTGGTAGCTCTTGGAAGTCGATGGAAACTATAAGTCAAGCGAACAGCTTCAGGGAAAAGTTTAGGTTAGTAAATACATGGAAGGTGGAGAAATAGGCTGCATTAAATTAAAAAGATTGATGAGAGATTATGCAGAAAAGATCTAGGGTTCACATAATGAGTGCCGGCTGAGTCAGAATTGTAGTGCTGAGTTAAATTTTAAAAGGCAAGATGAGACTGGGAAATATAATGAGAACAGTTATAGGAGATAATTGCTAATCTCCTGCCCTCTCCCCTCCCCATTTACAGTTGAATCTGAAGATAGGCAAAGCTTTGAGCCTTCTCTTCTGGAGCAAATAACTTCAGAGAACACAGAAAACTCAGAGAAACTGAAAAAAAGCCACAAACGAAATTTAAAAATAGCATAATATAATACAACCTATGCAGAAAAGGCCTATAGACAGCAGCTAAGTGAAGCTGGGGCTCAGTGAATGACAGAAAATATGAGATGAGGTTTAGGATGTATTTGTGTTAAAAATGTTTCTAATTCTGATTATTATGGGCTAGAAGTGGGTGCAAATATAGAATTAAATTTCCACCTTTACAAGGACACCTTTAATAGGACTGCAGAGATAGTTTTATATTTTTGACAAAAGAATATGGTGGATAAGTTATTATAAAAATCCTCCCTGTTACCAAATGTCTAAAGATACTGGGTAAAATATTTTTTTAAATATTTAAAAATGCATGACTGAGCTGAAATAAAATAATGTCCTTAGAGAACAAAAGCAAAATGAGAGAAGGCATTCCAAGAGGTGAGTGAATCCTGAGCTGGTGTCTAGACCTCACAAATCAGCTTTAATGGCCCCATAGGGTTCAGGACACAAAGTCTAGAGTCATGGTAGGATGGGGTGCTTGAAGGGACATCATTGTATAAAACTGAAAGCCCTGAGAGAAAAGATGAACTAGAAAAAAATTATGCCTTGCAAAGGGCAGCAGTAAGAAAACTTATTTGTCTTGGCTTTGACTCTGGGTGGAGGAAAAAAAAAAAAAAAACATCTCCTGAGATTTAACTGTGATCCAGACCTCACATGTTTGTGGCCTGATTTGAGACTATTTTTGTGGTCTAAAAACCTCCAAGCCAGCTATTTATTTTAATATGGTTCCAGATTGATGTGTCCTCCTATGCTTAGAGAAAGCAAAAGCAAATCCTCTTTAGAGGAATATACTGTCAACCCAAATCTCAAAAGAAACTCTACACATAAAGTTCCATTGAACATGAGCTCACAAGAAAAGCAATACTCACAAAATACATACTGAAAAAAATGACCTTTACTGAGAGGGAGAAAACCAAAAGAACCAGCACCAGAGTGAGACTCAGAAATTTTAGATATTGGAGTTCATGGACACAGAATATAAAAGAAATATGCTTAATACATTAAAGAAATAAAATAGTAAATAGAAAGTTTGAGTAAGAAACAAGAGACTACAAAAAATGAACAGATACATTAGAAAAAGAAAAAATTACTTAGAAAAATTATAATAATGGGTTTTTATACCTCAGTAGATGGGTAAAACAGAAGATTAGACACTGCTAGAAAGAGAATTAGAAAATAGAAATAAGATTTTTAGATATTACTCAGAATTTAGCACAAAGAGACAGAGATAGAGAAAAGAAGACAAAAAAATTAAGAGATATATAAGTCACAAGGAGGCAGTCTAACATGCATCTAATTGGCATTGCAGAAAAAAATAATAGAGAGAATGGGGAAAGGTCATGCATGATGAGTTAATGGGTGAGAATTTCCCAGAACTGATGAAAGCATGAATTCTCAAATTTATCAAACACAATGTTTTGCAAGCAAATAAATAAAAAGAACTCTATGATAAGGCACAAGAGAAAACTCCAGACTATCAAAGGCAAAAATAAAAATCCTAAAAGCACTCAGGAAGAAAAGGCAGATTACCTATAAATGAATGTTGATTAAGCTGACTATTGATGTCTCAACAGCAGCAATGTAAGCAAGAAGGCAGTGGAATAATACCTTCAAAGTTCTCAGAGAAAAGACCTTCCAACCTAGGGCCACTCAGGAAATGGTGAGGAAATTAAGATATCAATCTCTTAACTGACCAGATCAGCAAAATGATAAATGTCATAGCCAGATTGCCCTTCTATCCAAAGCTCATTCTCTGAGAGTGCTTAAAAGGGACAATATTCACACCATCTCATATTATGGAGATTTTGTCTGAAGGCAGAGGAATAAGCTACATAGAGTTTTCATGTTTTCTATTCCTTTGGTAATGTGAGTCTGTTTAATTCACTAATATGGTCCAGTCATCCTTGAAACAGTATTCCAATGCCAGACTTTGACCTCAAATCACATGTGATCATCTTAGAAGTGTAGTTCATGTCCACCCTACATTTTGTTTCTGTAAGTTTCTTTTTTAAAGGTTGGCACTTGGGCTAACATCTGTTGCCAATCTTTTCTTCTTCTTCTTCTCCTTCCCCTTCTCCTCCTTCTCCCTAAAGCCCCCCAGTACATAGTTGTAGATTCTAGTTGTGAGTGCCTCTGGTTGTGCTGTGTGGGACACCGCCTCAGCATGGCCTGATGAGCGGTGCCATGTCCGCGCCCAGGATTCTAACCCACAAAACCCTGGGCCGCTGAAGCAGAGCGCGTGAACTTAACCACTCGGCCACAGGGCTGGCCCCTGTTTATGTAAGTTTCATTCTGTAATAAGCCAAATATGTAAAATCATTCAACTTCAAAGTTGTTCTAGTTGGTTTTATAAAAAATGTAGATGATCTTAATGTTTATCAGATGTCATTTTCTCTGTAATCAACTATTTCCATTTGCTTTTCAAATAATTACTAACTTTGTCTTCCTAACTCAGCTCATGCCTGCTGTTCCAGTGCCCTCACCATTGCAGTACTAGTTATGCAGCCAGTGGCCCACGGAATAAGATAGGTGACCCAAACACTCTTCAGGAAAAAACGGAAATGAACTATTTTTACCCTCTCATGATAGTCACTCTCTTTGAAGAGATCTCATGAAAGAAGCTGTATAGCTTAGTGCTAAGAAAGTAGTTAAACTTTCTTTCATCCAATAAACTATGTCAATCGTAAAGAGACAAACAGAGTCAGAGATTATGACTCACAAGTTATTACTGGTAACCTTTATCACCTTATTGATATTCTGGAATTTTCTGTTACCTAAGGTCCTCCTTAAACTCATTTCATGTCACATATAAGTAATACAGTTTTCTTGCATAAATCTAGAAAAGAATAAAATTTTTAGGGGACTGTGAAGAAGAAAAAATAGAAAAATGACCTAATTGTACTGGTTATTCCAGATGATTAAATATTTTTGACCTCTGAGCGGCAACAACCTCAAATGCATTTGAAACTTTAGCTCCTAAAAGGAGCACAAAAAACCCAAGCACACAATAAATCTTTCATGCACATTCCTGTTTTTCTATATCTTGATCTGGCTAGTGATTAATTGGTTATACACATATGTAAAAATCCACCAAGCTATAACACATTAGATGTGTGTACTTTACTGTATGAAAATGGTATCTCAATTAAAAAATATCTACACACACACACTCCCTGTCTTCAGTAAGTCTTAGAGGTGGCACTCAAATTAAGTTTTTTAAAAAAGATTTCCAGATGGTTCTAATGGTCACTTAGACTGGCAACCACTACCCCAAAGCAACTAGAATAGGTCTTGATCAGAACAGAAATTCAGCAAACATTTGTTCCAATGAATGGATGAATGAACAAATCAATGAATGGGCCAACAAACTAATAACTATGTTATTCATGGTTGTAGGTATATCATTGACAAAGGCCAGAAAAAGCCTTAAGAATATATTTTTTTAAAAGCCAGATAATGTTTTAAGCCCTTTAAATGTCTTATCTTATTAA
Source organism: Equus caballus (assembly GCF_041296265.1). Taxonomy (NCBI): domain Eukaryota; kingdom Metazoa; phylum Chordata; class Mammalia; order Perissodactyla; family Equidae; genus Equus; species Equus caballus. The sequence continues at coordinate 18,251,521 of NC_091705.1, forward strand.
CTCACACAACAATTCTGTGAGTTAGTTGACTGTTCGGTCTTTAGTTGCAGCCAACATAACTCACTTCGCCACTTTAAGCAGAAAGAGAGGTATGAAGAAGTATTACACAGTTCACACCATTGTTGGGAGAGCACAGAAACAGAATGTTAGCTGAGACTGTAAGAACTATTCCTCAAATCACTAAGCAGAACTGGACAGTCAAAGGGGCTGCTGACTCTCTCACTATTAGGAACCTAAAGAATTAGGAAGTTGCTGCTCCAGATGCTGCCCCACATTGACATTGTTTCTGCTATAATCTGGATGTTCCCTAGTCAGGAAGCTGCCTGTTGAATCAGGAAGCTATCATTACAGTTCCAGAACTATGCTGCCTCTGCCATTACCCACACCAGCTAAAAATGAACATCCCATGTCCCATCTCTCTATCCACACAATCTAGGTCTGAATTCAAAGGTTGCCGGGGATGCGCTTGATTAGCAGTTCTAACTCACATCCAGAACACTAGCTGCAAGAGATTCTGGAAATAGAAACTTCCACCCTCTATAAGACAAGAAATCATGCTAGGAGGAGGCTGGACTAGGCATTGAGTGGGCTAATTGATTGACTCACCGATCATGAAACCAAGGTGCAGAGATTAAGAAACTTGCTCAAAGACACATAGCTAGTAAGTGGCAGGGTCAGGATTGAGACTCAGGAAGTATGGCCCCAAAGACTCATAAGGCACATAAGAGAATAATAATAGAATGAACAGGCAAGCTCATGGGAGTGAGGTGACCAGTCCTGACATACAAACTTTTGTGGTCATGAAGAGCAACTTTCAATTTACTGTACTCATTAATTCTTACATCAGCTTAGAATTTTATGTCTTGTAGTTTCTCGTCTTCAAAATTCAAAAATGTATCAATTTACTTGATCCATTTGGTTTTGATCTAGTAAGTGTTCTCAAGTGTTTCAGGGTGTTGGGAGTTTGTGGGGGGTGGAGAAAACTGAAGAAGTTTCTATCACCAAACAGTGACTGAAGACATCCACACCATAACGGCCTCCAACTCCAGCTCCTCTCATTAGTTTCACAGAACAAATTAAAAGAACATTTAAAAGTATCCTGACGTTATTTTAGGACTTTCTAATGGAACATCTTACTGATTCCACTTTCATCGAAAAGTTTGGGAAACTATTTTGTATATAGTAGAATGATGGTTCTTTAGCCTCTGTTTAGAAAGCAGACCATTATACAGCTTTTATGGACTGAAAACCTTGAGACTAAAGCTTATGATGTATTCTCTGTTACCTTAAACTGTATTTCCACACATCCTTAGTACAGTTCGGTCTGTCAGTCTGCCTGTCTGCCTACCTGCCTATCTAGCTAGCTAGCTAGCTAGCTAGCTATCTATCCATCTATCATCCATCCACCCACCCACCCATCCATCTTTCTATGAGAATGACCCAGATAGCAGAATAAAAACATTAAACTGTATCCAAAATAAATACATCAATACGTACAGACTAAGGCTGAAAAGAGTGAGAAGGGCCAGTTCCAAATCATAGGATGAAAATGTTGAAAGTTCCCCACAAAGAAGAATATGGTAGCTATTATTAAGAGACTATAATTTTGAACAGAGATCCTTCATGTGGTGGGAGAAAGAGAAAATACTTCCCTTGATGTGACAAGTTATAAATTGCCAATCTGCCAGTTTTGGAAGGGTAAATATTTGCTGAAGATTAAGCACAGGGCAAAGGTACGTCATTAAATCGAAAGTAATTAAAAACTCAATTTAGTATCACGTGCATCGACTCCATTTTTAATGAGCAGACAGCCTCAACAACCATTTATGAGCCATAGTCCAATCTGTCTCCATGGTGGAGAAGGAAATGATAAACGTCTTCAGCGTGACTTCCGACAAAGCGAGTCTGAGTTAATTACTCTGTGTGCAAGTGAAAATGGATCTGGTTAAACAAACGAGCCTGCCAGCCAAGGAGATCAACCACATGCCGGACTAAATTTCATACTGATCAAGCGCACATCAAACTGTATCAGTGACATGTGCACAGAAGAAGGGCTGCTTAAAACTTGTATTTTATTTCCTAACTAATTTTTATGTTTATCAAAGTAATATATATGCTCAGAGCTTTCAAAAGTCAGATGAGGCTAAAAGTCTTAAAATGAACAACAGCAGTTCCCTGGTTCCTCCATCCTCCTTCCCTCTCCTGAGTCCACATTGCCACTTGCTGGTCCTTCTGGTTTTTAAATATGTCTAATTAATATGGTCACATATGATAATTTATCAGTTTTAGACAATATATGTTGATATCCTTAGCCCTTAGGGACACACACTCGTATATGTACATGTACACAGAGGCTTACTCTTCCCCCATTCTCTAAACACATTTATGTTGATTTCCTATGAAAGCAATATTCATTGTTTATATTACTGTATCTATATAAAGTCGATCACTGCAAAATGCACTAAGAATATGTTTCCTTTATTGTACGATATTATTGTTTCTATGGTTAATCACTATTTCTTTTTAGCATTTGCTTGCTTTGCTTTATAACCATCTCTAACTCTACCCACCCCTCCAACAGCCTCTCAGGAGAATTTTCCACACATCAAATTTGACAGGATAAACTCTTCATTCCCTACCCTCCTGGGCACTTCCCCTGAGAGCCTTCCACCCTCTTGCTCCACTCAGCCTGGCTGCTCTCCAGGCTCCACAGCTGTTGACTGGGGGCTCCCTTTGGTTGTCCTCCTAAATTTCTTGTATTATTTCTGCAGTAACTTCCTCTGCCTCATTTTCTGTTTTGTTTTTTGCAGATTTCTTCTGTTCCATCATTGTCTCTGTTTCTTCCAAGTTCTTTATTTCTTATTAGTCTTGGTCTCTGTATTTCGTGATGGACAGTTTCCTCAAATATCTGGTGATCTCTGGCTGTGAGTTCAGAATGTAAGGGGGAGGCATTAAAAAGCCAACTGGAAGCTCTTGCCATGGGTAGGGCTTACAGACGGGTGAGCTTCATACAGGGTGACGGAGCTGTGTGGTATTCATTCAGGTTTTCCCGAGATGCATCCTCTCCTCTCCTAACTGGTCAGAGAGTGATAAGTGAGGATGCTGTTTCAGATGGAAAGGTCTAGGAAGTCCTAAATTTAAAGAGGGAGGAAACAATGTGAATATCTGGGGCAGGTGGGTTGCAAATAGAAAATGGCAAATGCAGAGCCCCTGTGAGGATGAGCCAGGAGGCCACTGTCGCTACAGCAGAATGGGCAAGGAGGAAACAGAAGGAACGGTAAGCATTTATAATTCATGGAAACAATTTTCATGCAGACCTTGTCAGAGACATTAACAAGCCAAATATTAAAATCTTTAGTGATATTTCCTAAAAGTGGATCTGAATCATTGCTACAGCATTTGACATTAGACAAAGAAAAAACCACGATGGCTTGCCTTTGTTTGGTTAATCAGGCAGACGAACAGTTAGGTGAAATTATCTATCCCTGTTTAATCTTGTGAAGATTCTGAAAAATCAAGTCTATACCTCATAAACACTTACACTAGAGACTCTCTGAATAAGATATAAATCTGTACAATATCTGAGTTCAATCAAAGGCAGCAGCTCATGTTGTTGAGAAAAATCAAAAGCTTAAAAAAAAAAAAACCCAACCAGTTGCCAAGGCAACAAGAAAAAAAGTTACACAGAAAATGTAGTTTCCACCTGAAGCACTGTCACATTCAGAAGCTGAGTATCCTCTGGCTCTGCTATGGAAGTTTTATTTAACCTTCAGTCAGTCGTGTCTGGAGATGGGGCACGAATGGAGAATCCGCAGCCCAGGGCCTTTGTCTAAGCTGAGCAGTGGGGCAACCAGCTAGGAAAAAGCCCTTCAGAGAGTGAAAGTGAACCCGATGGTTCACAGGCTAAGGCATAAGGACTATTTTCTCTACTTGAAATTATTCTGCGGCTTTTCTTGGATGACACAATTTTACAGAGAACTTCCATTTATGAGCCAGACACCAAATGGTTACTGAGAGATTAGAAGGTCAAATACCTTGCTGGAGAGTTTCCAGATCCTTCTCCTTGAGTTTCTGTAATTTCAGAGAATGACTCAGAGCTGGCTTTCAACACCATCTGTGCTCCTCCACCAGCCACCCTGCTAAAAGCCCTGCCACTCGCAGGCTGCCAAACACCATCTCGACTCCCCTGGCCGGTTTTCTCCCCCTGGAGAGTCCACTGCTCCTTGGGGACCCCGTGCGCAAGCCCCTCCTCTATGACGCCTTGCCAATTCCCTAGGCCAAGTTGGCGGCCCCCACTCCTGGTCCCACAGCGCCCAGTATATGGTATCCAGCAGCTCATACATCCTACTGAAAGTCTGGGCATGGCTGCTTTCTCATTTTAACGTGACTTCCTAGAGACAGGAACCGTCTCATCTATAATGGGACACCAGTGCCTGGCACAGTGCTGAAGGAATGCTTTTGTGAATAAGATAGAATGAATTAATATAGCACTGTAGCTTTTAATGCTGAAGGACAATCCCAAATCACAATCAATACAACTAGTGGGAAGAATCCGGAAAGCTGGTGATGGGTAGAGGGAGGCAAATGTGTCTGGTCAGGCCCAAGCTGGCTGTGTGACTACTGAACCTCTCTCATTTTCCAAACTGTGTCTGCAGAACACCACCTGTGTCCTGAGAGATGGCAGCAGGTGTTCCACGAAAAAGGGGATTCGATTTTTCAATAAATTCAAGATGATGGGGGGTTAAAAACATTAACCAGGTCTTTTTACCGTAGACCTTTGCACAATGGCATCTTGCTTACAGAACTGGAGGAGGACGGAATGAAACCAGACAGGCGAAGCCCTACTGAGTGCTTGATAAATGCTAGTTGCTGTTTTCATCATTGTGACTCTTCTCATCTGTCTATACTCTGTCGATTTTTTTCATAATGTAGATTAATTTGAAAAACATAAAGCTATTTTACTAAAAGAATTAGTCAAATTAGAATGCAGCGCAGCTGGATGAGTTTGTAACATGTTTTTTCCTGTATTATCATAGAAATTATCCCTTTCCTCGTTCTTCCTCTGCATAAAAGTCACACACTGTTAATTTCTCTATCAAAGAATTTTTTTAACTTTGAAATGTAATATTTGAAGAAAAGGACTCACAGAATAGGAGACCCACTCACCTGGAGGCAGGAAGGCTCCACCCTAAACCTTCCTCCTGGCAGGCAGCTGTGTTCCCGGCCTCCAGAAGGCCGGGACATGAATGGTGGCTCCCAACCTGCTTTCCCAAAAACTGAGCACTGCCTTCCTGATAATGGTAACATACACATCACATCTATAAACTCACCCTTCAGCAGCTATCTGCATTCCAAGCATCACAAACTTGAAGGGAATCAAATGTAAACACATGTGAAGTTTTGTCTCCTCAATGCCGAGGACAGCAGGCGCATCTTAGGTGAATGGGGTTCCAGGAGAGAGGATTATGGGACCACATCAGGCCATAGGGTTAGGTTAGGGTCAGACATAGGCCAAGGGTTAGACAAAACGGAAATGATAAAGATATGGATCCAAATTCAATCCCTTTTCTCTTTTCCAGACAACTATTCTCTTTCTCTCTGTCTCCCTCTCTCTGTCACACACACACACACAGACACACACACACACACACACAGAGCAGGGGACTCACTTTAGAGGGACTCTGTTCAGGACAATTATTTATAGCGACACGGTTAAGCAGAGGCCTAGAGATAACGCAAATGTCACAGAGCCCTCAACCAGAGGAGAGCTGAACAAACAAAACAATGTACCCATTAAGGTATTTTAAAGGTCAAGAGAAACAATCTGTCAGGGCGACAGGGGTGATTTTTCTTCTTGCCAATGAATAATCTCATTTAAACAAGTATCAATTAAATACTTCAGGAGTCCAAGGAGAGACTAGAGACAAAGCTCAGAGGAGTCTGGAGGAAAAAAACTAAAGAAAGTCCAGAAGGAGAGAAAAATAGGAGTCTGTTTTAGGACTATTTCAGGAGGAGGAAGCAAGAATACAAATACCGTATGGCGTGTGCATCCAGGAGCACCACAGAGCTGGAGCTCCAGGCCACGACAAGGAGGACAGACACATCAGCCACATAGCAGTGGTGAAGGGAAGGTGATTAGCATGTCGTTCCAGGAACGTAAAGAGCAGCACAGCCTTGGACAGCCTAGAAATCTCTACCAGGAGGGGCAAATCTTCTGTTAAGATTCTTAGGCAGAGAACCAGGATTAATGGGATTTTAAGGTCAAAAAGATGTTAAAGTCTAAGAGATCAAAAGACCTCATCCTGCCTTCAGGATGAGATTGAGGACAATAATATTAGTAAGCAGAATGGTTCTATCCTGGAAGAGCTCCAAGTCTTTTTTAGTATAAAAAAAGTATAATGTATCCACCAGCCAAGCTAATCTCAAAAATTTAAGCAGTGGATAAGACAAGCTTGAGTTACATATTCTGTCAGACTATTCTGTAGCGAAGCATGAAAGCCCAGTTCTTAATCTAAATTACACTTCACATATGGAGAGTAAAGAAAACCGAGCAGAAAACCGAAACATGCACAGTTTCTACCCTACCCAAGAATCCTTTAAAACTATGGAGAAGTTTCTCTCCTAGACTCACTTCCATTACCACTAAGAAATGACAAAAAAGGGCGGAGAAGGGCAGGGAGCATGAAAGCAAAGGCGTTATAAGAAAAGCAAAAGAAAATATAGTAAAATAGTAAAAGAGTTTCTCTCTGAGTGGAAGGATTATGGGTGGTTATCTTTTTCTTCTCTGTGCTTTTTCATATTTCCCAATCTTCTGCAATAAACATGTAAACAAGAAAATTTTTCAAGAGAGAGAGAGATACCAAAGGGATTAGAGAAATCCAATTGAGACTACTCAAAGGAAGCCACACAAACTATTGCCACTTAAAAGCAAAAGCCTGCTCTGCCTCAGACAGGGCCTCTGTTCATCTTCCTATTTCTTCAAGGGTGACAGTCATTTGTCAAATAGTTATTATATGTCCACCAAGTGCCTGACCCTGGATGGATAGATGAAAGGTGGGGCTGTTGGTCTTGACAAACTTGCAGTCAAGAAAGAATCAAAAGAAATAAAACCCCTAGAGCACTATGAACTGCTAAATTCTTTTGATGATGGATGTTATCAGAGCTGATAGAGAACAGAGGTCAGAGCTGCCATAAAGATTTCACTGAACCAGGAAAACAGAGCTGGTGCCTAAAGGAAAAGGGGATTTGGATAAAGCTCCCATGGTTCTCCACAAAAAGGTCACGGCTGGGTTGAAGCATCTCCGTGGTCTCTCTTGGTAGGTAATGTGGTTCAGCTTAAAGACGGGGCAGTGCTTGTGTGCCCTTGAACCTTCTGTCAAAGCATCATTGTAAACTTCTGCCTTTTCTAATGAGTCAGCCTGAAAATTATAGTGGCGTCTTATTTCCAAATTAATATATTTTTAACTTTGTATTAAGTTATAATATATGTATAGGAAAGTGCCTAAATCACAGCTCTATTAATTTCACAAACTGAACACACCCAGTATAACCAACACCCAGATCAAGACACAGAACAGCATCAGGACTGCAGAGCCCTTCTTGTCCCCGCTTCCAGTGACTACCCTTCTCAAGGTTACTGTCATTCCCACTTCTAACACCTAGATTGCTTTGTCTCTTTAATACTGCACATAAATGGAATTATACACTAGGTGCCCTTTGGTATCTGGCTTCTTTCACTCAACCTCATGTTTGTGAGACTCATTCCTGTTGTTATGCAGAGCAGCAGTTGGTTCATTTTCAATGGCGTATGGTATTCCATTGTATGAACACATGACCATTTATTTATCCATTCTGCTGATGATGGGCATTTGGGAATTTCTAGTTAGGGCTGTTACCATTAGTGCTGCTATGACTATTCAGTCTTTGTCTTTCCACTAACATCCGGATGCATTTCTGTTGGGTACGTATCTGGGAGTAGAACTGCTGGGTTGTGGGATAGACAAATGTTCAGCTCTTAGAAACATTGCAAACAGGTGGCATAGCTTTTCTGAGAATGAAGGGCCCATCTCTGTTTTTGCCTGTTCCAAGCTCTAATGTTGGTGTCCTGTATCAGGCCTGCCCCAAGTCTCATCTTCTATCATCCAAGATTAAGAGCTCCCAAACCATTCTCTTTTCATTTACCTGAAAAATATTATTTTCATAGATATTGCCTATGCTTATTTTTTTTCCTAAAGAAGAGGCTTTTAACCACGAAGGGCAGAAGAAATTATATTGTAGTTAAAGGCAAATTATATTATAAAGGACAAGCTGTCTGGTAAAACACAACTTATAATTACAATTATCTTCAAAATAAATCAAATTATCCATATAAACTCAACCACTCCCTGGAAAATTAATGAAAAGCATGACAGTGTTGAGCTTTTAATTGCTTCTAATGCAAAACCTCTAAACCTAAACTTTGGTTATCAGGCAGAGAAGAGGCAATTAGTTTGCAACAGATGCGTCAGTAAAAACCTGTTACTACGTGGCCCCAGAATTAATCTTCTCTAGTTTATGAAGTCCATCTGTCCAATTTTTTCAGGTTTTCACTTTAGGCAATCCTACTTAGACTGTCCCTCCAAACTAATTGCTCTTTCCTCTTTTTTTTGATCAGGATCTTTTCCTAATGTCTCCAGTATGTAAGCTTCACAAGAGCCCTGTTATCTCAAACCCCAAGTTTAATTTCCTTTCCAGAACTTTTTTTTCCAGAATATTAAGCCTCAGAAAAACAGCAGATGAAAAGATCATTGAGCAACGGTGGGTCTTAAATAAATCAAGGCTTCCAGGCTGTGTTGCGACTTCCTGTTTCCAAAAAGTAATCTTTTTTAAGGTTATTAAACATCATTTGTGACCTTTAAAAAGAACTCCCTGAAGTCATTCATTCATAATAAAAGATGGTTAGACTATCACAACACTGAACAATATAAAATGACGCCAGTTTTCAATTCTAAGACCTGGTAGTGCCTAATACACATTTTTAAAATTACTGAATAGGTTTGAAATGGTCCAAATAACAATTGAATACATTTTACTTGGCACCAGCAGGTTAAGAAACTACAAATAAACACAATGAGGAAAGAGAAATGAGAAAGAGAATAACTTCAGAAAAATGATAATTCTCCAAATATTATATTCTCTATGGAGACTGAAGGAAAAGCGGATTTGTTCTTGGTATAAGACCTGCTCCCATACAAGTGGAAAGGGTGGCTGCTCTGCCGACAGGAGAGTGGGGACATAAAGAAATGACTCCTTCAAGCAGTAAGGAATGACTTGAGGGGCATGCAAAGGGAATTCATAGGCCCTTCCATGGCACCTAAAATCCCCACTCTGCTGGCCTGCTGAGGTCATGACATGTCATGGAGCATTGTGATCAATATGTTTATTCATTCAACATATCTTTGTGAAGGATCTATGATGTACCATAGACTGTTCTAAGGTCTGGAGACTCTGTGATGAACAACACAGATATGGTCCCTGCCCTCATGGAGCTAAAGATCTAGAAGAGGAGGTAAAACAAGGAATAAATAACTCCACAGATAAATTCTAAAGAGTGACGTATAGGGTGCCTGCAGAGAATATGACAGCAACTAAATCTGGATGTGGGGGAAGGGGTCAGGGACTGACTTGGTTATGTACAACATGTGATAGAGTTCACCAATGTTAAATATGCTCAATCCATTGTTCATAACTAACGCCATCTTTAGCCAGGTAAGTGATATTTATCATATCTTTCCATTAGCCATGTCAATACAACTAATTTTTTTGAGTGCTTGTTTTTATTTCAACCATTTGGAAGCTTCACAAAGGAATGCAGAGATGAGTATGGTGTGGTCTCCAATCCTCAAAGAGTGGATGATCTAGTCTGCAGAGGAAGCAGTCCCCGAAACCACCCTCCAGACCACAACATGAAACGCACCGTAATGAGTCTGTAAGGAAATCTAACTGGAGGCAGGGCGAGACTGCAGAGAACAAGCATATTTGGGCTGGATCCTGTGAATCTGTAGTACTTCTCCAGGCCTAAAAGGAGAGAAGGGAACTCCTGGGGAAGGGAATGGGCATGAAAAGTTGAAAAGAGGCATAAAGGTCACGGTGTGTTTGATGAGCAGCCTACAGACTGGCTGAGTGGCAGGGGAGGAGACCAGAGCAGCATGGGGGCAGAGGCAGGAGGGCCTACGGGCGTGGGCCAGACCAAAAGCCATCATGTCTCAAGGCTGAGGGGGCTGTAGACCAGCAGTACCCAGGGCACTGTGCAGATGTTTTCCACCTACCCTCTGGTCTAGATCCACTCTCTACCTGGTTCCACCCTGCTCTGCCCTGGGAGGCTGATTAAATAGACTGCATCGAGGGGCTGGCCCCGTGGCCGAGTGGTTAAGTTCGCGCGCTGCGCTGCAGGCAGCCCAGTGTTTCGTCAGTTCGAATCCTGGGCGCGGACATGGCACTGCTCATCAGACCACGCTGAGGCAGCGTCCCACATGCCACAACTAGAAGAACCCACAACGAAGAATACACACAATTATGTACCGGGGGGCTTTGGGGAGAAAAAGGAAAAAATAAAATCTTTAAAAAAAAAAAAAATAGACTGCATCGATGGGCACCTTGCCCTCTGTGTTGGAGTTGGGAACTACGGGGAGGGCTGGCAGGAGATGCAAGGAGGGAGAAAGGTGAGATTGGACTATTTACTTCCCTGGCTCCCTTCTTGGGTAGTTGCCATGGGCTGGCTACATCCCTCCACCTCCACCAAGCTCACAGCTCCTGTCAGGCAGCCCACTCATCACAGCTCCTGTGAGCGTGCTCTCTTGGTAGTGCTAGGCCTGTAGACTACTGTGCTTCCCCCTGTGGTTCCTCACACCTGCCCACACCTTCGTACACAATCTCTTATTAAGCCTTCCTCCAATTACGTGGCTCGACTGTGCTACCTGTTTCCCACCAGCACCTGCATTAATACAGTCATGCAGCAAGGACATCAGGGGGCGGCTAATGAAGCTATTAGAGGCAAATGCAAAGAGAGAGATGCCTATGGGAGCACGCGGGGACTAGGGGACAGACGGTCATGATGACAGTGAAGAGTAGGGAGAGGGGGAAGATGGAACAACAGACTAGCCACAGACCACAGCACTTATGTGAAACCCACCATGGGCCAGGCACTATTCCACAGGCTTTAACATAGCTCATTTGACTCTTACAGCAAAAGGTCACAAATGACGTTTAATAACCTTAAAAAAGATGCCTTATGAGGCATCCCACTTAACAGATGAGGAAAATGAGGCACAGAGAGGCTGAATGACTTGCTCAAGGTCCTAAGCTAGAAAGCGATGAAGCTTGGATTCAAACCCAGGGATGTCTAGGACAGAGTCACATTCTCAACCTCTGTGCAGGACTGACCGCTCTGGCAGGGGCACAGAAGGGGACTTCAGAATTCAAGATCTTGGAGGCGGCAAGGCCCTGGTGATGACAACTCTCAGAAAATCATCTGTGTAGATTGCTGAAGTAAGGCTACTTGGAGAAAATCTTGCTGCCCTATACAAACTCTGCTCAGTGACAATGCTGAATCTTGTGCAGGTATCAGAATGGCAGAACTTTCCAAAAAAACTGACCATGTCCAAATAAATTACAGTTGTTTCTGCTATCAAACCATAATTATGTTCCTAAGAAACCTCACATTATCAAAAAGCATATCATATAAATAGTTATTTCAACATGAGAAAAGGAGGATTGTGGTTAGAGTTGATAAAATTAGATAATTTTTCCTGTAGGAACTTTGACAATAAAGTTTAATTATATTTTGTTACCATCAAAAAATAATAAATGGCTTGATCACAGACCAACAAAAGAGAACCAAAGCAAAACCTGAACAGCAGAGAAAAATAACCTGCAGCCAAGTTCACACCCACTGTAGGTAAAGAAAAGCCCTTGATGCCACCTGGCCTCCGGCCACTCACACAGGGCAGCAACGCTCCCCTGCGCTCTGCGGGCAGATGCTTCTGTCCTCCAGGCTCAGGATTGTCTCTGATGGCACTCACATGACAACCCCTAGTGATCCAGAAAATGCAAATTGTGCTTCCCACATAGTCAAATGCATAATAACCAGTTCTGGGAATGCAAACTTATACCATAAGGAAAACATTGCTCAATAATGTTTGTTTCAGGTCTCTTTCAGCAGACCAGACCATGAACACAACAATGCTCTAGAAAGTGCTCTGGGAGTGCCAGAGACATGTAACAACTGCATGGCATGTCTCATGACATCCTAAATGGCATCTCACCATTGTAACTCAGGCTGTCTTCCTTTGGCCAGCAGGCCAATGCCAACACATTCCTGTTAATATCAGAAATAACTCCCATAGCAATCATTTCCCTTTCCTTAAGGAGAAAGAGAGGAAGGGAAAATATTCCCTAGTCAGACTCAAATATTCTTCACTTGCACTGGGGGCTGTCAAGCATGCCAGCCTAGCTGAGGCTATAATGAGCAATCCAATAACAAGCTCTTACACACGTCATTTGGGGGCCTGCAGCCACACAGCGGGCGTTCGATAATAGCTACTGACCGTATTGACCAGCCTCTGCCTTATTCTGTTCTTCCTGAATATGCCCATGCTGGGTCCCATGCGCAGTAAAGACGGGGCTATAGAGAATGGTCCATTTCTGCAGTTGTTCCCCTGATATCAGAGGCAGGTTGCCATGATTACGTGTACACGCAGCTTTTCCATGCAAGACGTGGTAGCTGGTGGATGACGCTTGTTAATCAGTGATGTTCCCTACATTCACAATAACAGGAGCCAAGAAAAGCTGAAACTATGGCGAATACTTATCCTTTCAGGTTCAAACTGTTAATTTGTTTTAAAGGCATACACCCTCTCTTTGGAGTTTACCAGGAGAGATTCAATAAAGTACTTTAGAAGGGATGTGGTTTAGCTAGGTGTATTGTCAGTTTTAAAAATTTCCTATTTCCCTGATGCCTCAGCATCCCCACAAACAGGCTGTGGGCGACCAGGCGCACGGCTGTGATAAAGCTGGTCCCTGCTACAAGCTCCCTTCTGGCCCGCCCCTGACTGTGACCGAGTGACATTCAGATACATCAATAAAATCTTCTCATGCCTTTTGCCTGTGTGGGGATAGGGCCCGACCCCAGTAAAGGCACTTGCTGCAGGTGCTCACGCTCTCTCGGTTCCCCACTTGGTTGGTTGAGTCTGCTCCCCGGGTACTCCTCCCCTGTGGCCCCCTGTGTGGCCTGCCTCCTCTAAGACCTGTAAACATAATAAATCCTTTCCTTTCATATGCCTCTCCAAGTGCAATTTCTGTGGCTCTGTTGCAATCATCTTTAAAGACTCCACAAGAGGGATTTACTCCCCCATTTACACACACTCAACCATCCAGTGGTTTTGAAAAGGAAGTGAGGGCCTCTGATGACCATGGCAGTCAAGGGATGTATACGGGCCACAAGAATTGATCCACATCCTTAGACTTGAAAAGTGCAATCCGAACATTAGGATTTGGAAAAGGCAACCTAAATTTTAGCATCTTCAAATAAAATTGAGAAGACACAAACGTCAATGCACATTGTAGAAAATTGGAGATTTCACCATAAAATTGTTCCATGGGTACCTTTTCCCCTTAAAGATGCAATCTTCATGACTACTAATGAACCAGCTACGTGCACTGGTGTAACCATGGGCCTACTAGGAGCAGTTCAGCTGACCTCACCTGATCAACAGAGTAACTAAGAGCTGTCTTTCAGGAACTGAGATGCCCCCCCTTGTCCAGTTCAGGCCAATTGAGACCACCAATCCATCAATTGGGCCTGTGCAAATGCCCGACGAGTGTCCCTTTCGACATCAAGGGGCTGAAAGCTCCACCCTCAGATCACACCAACACCGCCATTTGTGAGCATGCGTCCTGTGAGGGGCCGTGAAGCTTGATTACACTTGCTCAGATCATCAATTACATCACTTCTCTCCTCCAGTCATCTATCTCCACGCTTCAGACGGCCCTGCCTTTCATCCCATAAATTGTGCCCCAAGCCCTGGATCAGGGAGACAGATCTGAGGGCCCATGCCTCCTGTCTCCTTGTAGACTGATTTTGCAATAGAGCTGTTTCCTTTTCCCAAAAGCTGATGCCATAATAATTGGCTCTTTATGTGCATTGGGCAAGAGAGTCCCAATTTTGTGCAGTAACACTGGTATCTTAAGTGCAAGTTTTAAAGCAGGTATCTATGTATTCTGCTTGGTTAACAAATGTCCATTTGTAGACCTTTCATGCAATAGAATTCAAATTGTTCATTAAAACAAAACAAAACAATGATATAGGAGAAAATTGCCTTCCTGGATAGGAATATAGAATAGCAACATTTATGGATTTCACAATAAAGAATTCAATTCTTTACATGAAAAAAAAAAAGCAACCTTCATCTTCTAAAGACAAGGTTGGGAGCCGGCTGCCTGCAGGACGCGCGCTTTCTGGTCTATTCCTCCACGCTGACTCTACAAAGGGCAGCTTGCCCCTGTGGGCAGGGCCTGTGTTATTCAGAACTGCCTGTGATTCCTGAAATTCCTCAGTTATGGCTGACATAGAGGAGAGGGTACATTGACATCCTGCTCCATTCTACTGCAAGTAGTAGCTCTGAGAGTGTCTCCCTTTTTTCCTTCACATTGCACTACCTGTCCCCCCAAATCTGATCGCCTCTTCCATGAGCACACAGCTAGGCTGCCTTTGCCAGCCTCCCTTGCTGCCAGGTGTGGCCATATGACTAAGCCCATAACAAGTGCAGTGGTAAGTGTGTGGAGGGGTGGGTAGAGGGTGGGTGGGAGGAGAGGCAAAAGCCTGGCTGGAGTGGTTTGGAGAGAAATTGGGAAGGTAAGAATGGAGACAGCGGGTCTAGCCAAGTTAGATGTATTTTTCACAGCCCTTTGCTATAAAAAGGAAGAGAGAAATGGAGCTGTAGCTGAAGAGCAATGTGAGTCAAGGGAGGATTTCTTTTTTGAGATGGGAGATATTACAGTACGTTTTATGTTGCTAAGAATGAACAAGTCGAGAGGGAACCATCAGTAATGCAGGAGAGAGGAGATAACTGGAAGTGTGATGCCCGTGACCAGGAGAGAGGAGACGGGGACTGCCCACAAGTGGAGGGACTGGCCTTAAACAGGAGCAAAGACAATTCACCCACTCTAACAGATGGGGGCACCTGGGGACCAAGGCAGGTGGTCGGGGATGAGAAAGCTTTTTTTCTCTTGTTTGGCTTTTCTCAGTAAAATAAGAAGCAAGAAGTAAAGTTATGGGCTCATAGAGTGATCCTTAGAAGAGGCAGATAAGACCCTGCTTCCTCTAGACCCGGCAACAACAGCCTCAGGCTGGACCAGTGGGGGCGCCAAAGTCCACCGGGCCGCCCCGCTCCCAGGCCAAGAACTGCCGAGCCCTTTTCTTTTTCTTTCCTTCTCTCTTTCTCCCTCTCTCTTTTAGTGATTTATTTATTCATCTATTGCCACTGCAGGTTCATAGTCATGTTGTGAGCTGAAGTTTGTTGTGAGTTTCAGCAAAACGATATAGTGCATAACATTAAATTAATGCTGTTAATTTATTAGTTTTATTGTTTATTGTTTTGGTTTTATAATTGTATAAACACCATAAGCCAAAGG
Source organism: Equus caballus (assembly GCF_041296265.1). Lineage (NCBI taxonomy): Eukaryota > Metazoa > Chordata > Mammalia > Perissodactyla > Equidae > Equus > Equus caballus. Next base: position 18,267,190 of record NC_091705.1, read on the forward strand.
CATTTTTTGATCTTAAGTGTTCTCAACAAATACCAACATACACACAAACAGTTAACTATGTGAGGTGATGGATGTGTTAATTACTTTGATCTTGATAATCATTTCACAATGTACGTGTATATCAAATCATCACATTGCACACTTTAAATATAGACAATTATGTTTGTCATTTATTCCTCAATAAAGCTATTAAAAATGTCAAGCCCATTTCTAAGGAGAGGAAATAGTTGGGAAACCTGACCGAGCAGCCAGGAAGGAGCAAAGGAAATTCTCAGGAATCAAGACCAGGGAGAGTAAAACTACTAACCTTTTAACCATGCTTAAAAAACTAAAAATCCTTGATCCATTCACTCAAAATTTCCCTAGTGAACACTTCCTACTCACTGAGAAAATTACCAATGCCCCAATAGGAAAAATAGGCTAAGGACATTTTCAAAGAATTAATAGGTAAAGAAACGTGAGAGGCCAATACATCTAAAAAAGTATTGCATATCATCCATAGAGTCAGAAAGCAGAAGGGTGGTTGCCGGGGCTGGGGGAAGAGGGAAATGGTGAGCTCGTGTTTCATGGGTACAAAGTGTCAGTTTGGGAAGATAAAAAAGTTCTAGAGATGGATGGTGATGATGGCTACACAACAGGCAAATGTACTTAATGCCATTGAACTGTAAACTTAAAAATGGTTAAAATGATAAATTTTATGTTACGTGTGTTTTACCACAAATTAAAAAATAATGCATTTCATTGGCAAAGAAATGCAAATTAAAACAATGAGATGACACTTCGTACCCATACTATATCCTCAGTGAGGACACGCAGTGAGTTTCCATTCCTGTGGAATGAGTGCATGTTGCCAGGATGCAGGGAGATGAGCCCCCTCCCAGCCTGGTGGGTGGAAGATAAACAGGTGTCATTATCCTAGAGGGCCATGGGACTCAAATACTTTGACTCTGTAATTTATCTGTCAGGAGTCTATTCTAAAGAAAGAATCAGCAGCCAGGCTCAGAATATCTAAGTGTGTACACAGGAATCCACTACATGCTGGAAGGCTGAGAGGGCGCCATCAGCGGATGACAACTTGGAGGAACGTCTGGAAGGTACAAAGGCAAGACAGAGTGTGAAACCCAACAGTGCGGGCACCCAAACCCTGCCTGGCTGAAAGAAGATGGCACATGAAAAATGAGTTTCCCAGCAGAAATCGGAAATGATCCTACCATCAGAAGCAGGAGAAGCTGGAAGGAGAAAAAGTGGGGGAAGGAGAGGAGGAGGTCGGTCTGGATATTATTCAAAGGGATCCGAAGAGCTGAGCCAGTACCCCCCCAACACACACAATAAACATGCATCTTCTCAGAGTTGCCAGCTCTGGTGTGTGTGTCAGCAGAATGCAACACAAAACCTGTGAGACATCTATGGTCACAGCGGCATTATGTAAAAGAGTAAAAATAATAATAGCCAGCAAAAACGGTTAATAAATTATGGCACATCTATATAACGGAATGGTTTCCAGCCATTAAAAATGACTTTTTAAAAATTTAAATGATATAAGAAAAGGCTCACAGTATAACATTTAAATAAAATTGAGACAATTGGCAAAAACTGAATCAGGTCTGTGGATCAGATAAAAGTTCTGTATAAAGGTTGGTTGATCCTGATTTTGATAACAGTACTGTACTTACATAAGAGAATGTCCCTGTTTTTAGGAAATATACACTGTACTAAAGTATTTACAGGTAAAGGAGCATTATGTCTACAGTGACTGAAACGAGTAAGAGAGAAAAATAATAAACAGAGAGAAGATGATGAAGCAAATATGCTAAAATGGTAACAACGAGAGAATCTGGGTGGAGAGTATAATTTTGTAGAAAAGCAACTAAACCAATAAAAAAAAGAGCTAACAATATGGACAGGTAATTCACGGGAGAATAAATAAAGATGTCTAATGAAAGCATAGGGTGATGCTCAAGCTTACTAATAATCAGAGGAACACAAACCAGAACAATGAGTTCTTGTTTTTCACCCATGTCAGCAAGAATGTGGGAAAACAGGCATTTTTAGACAATTTTGGTACAGCCTTTTGGAGTGTTATCAGCAGTTACCTCACAAATTTGGGAATGTGCAGGCCCTTTGACACAGAAGTTCCATTTATAGGAACCTATCCTACAAAGGGAAGAAAAGCAGCATGCAAAATTACACATAGAGTATGATCCTTATTTGGTTAAACAAAATAGCTCAAAGTAAATCACAAAAGCGGTAAAAATTAATGATTATCGCCAGGTTTTAAAAAGGAGACTGTTTTCTTCTCAGCATCCTTTAAAAACTATGAAACATTCAAACACACAAAAGCAAATACAGTAAACCCCATGTAGCCACCAACCAAAGCTAACACATGTTAACAGCTGTAAGAAAATAAATCGGTAGGTATTTGAAGACCATCCTAACTTCTTTCCACCCTTTTCCTCCTAGAGTTTCTTCTTTATCCACTTTCTTCTTTAAGTTCTTCTAGCTTTTCCACGGATAACCTATTAACCTTATAACAACCACAAGCCTTTTCAAAGCGCAGTACTGAATGCAAATAAGCAAATCGCACACTGCTCATTATGTCCAGGGGACTTTGGTAACTCCCTCTGATGATGCACTTGTTACGGAAGAAACTGTGGGATTGTCAGGCACCTCCACTCGCACGCCATAGCACAGGCTAGTTGTAGAGCTCTGAGTTGAAATACAAATGACATTTGGGAACCAGCAGCTTTTCCATTTGAATGCCCAGGTGACTCCTCAGAGGAAGACAGCAGTCGCAACATGACCAAGGAAGGACTGTGCTGATCCCCTTTCTTTCTAGCCCAGTCACTTTGTTACTGATGAGGAATTTAAGGTCCAGAGCAAGCATTTGACTTGCTCAAGACCAGACCCCAGGTCTGCTATGGGGGAGAATAAAGGAAGGGCCTTCCCAGGAGCCTAGCACTGGATCCCTTTCTCTCCCTTTTTGGAAAATGAGGATTAAAAGGTGCCCCAGACCACAGCTTTGAGGTGTTCCCAGGATGTTCCACTGATGTCCCTCCTCAGATTTCCTGCACCTTGAGCCCGGCCAGTGCCCCCTTCATTGGACAAAGAAGAGGCTTTTCCCATGTACCTGGCTCCCTGGTCTTGTTCAGGTTGACATTTGTTCATCCAAACTTAAAAGTCTTCTTGGGGGCCAGCCCCATGGCCGAGCGGTAAAGTTCACGTGCTCTGCTTCGGCAGCCCAGGGTTTCGTCACTTTGAATCCTGGGCGCGGACATGGCATGGCTCATCAAGCCATGCTGAGGCGGCATCCCACATGCCACAACTAGAAAGACCCAGAACTAAAAATACACAACTATGTACCGGGGGACTTTGGGGAGAAAAAGGAAAAATAAAATCTTAAAAAAAAAAAAAGAATTCATTCATATTTAAAAAAAGAAGTCCTCTTGGTGATCGATCCTTGCCTCTCAGGTGTCAGCTCTTTGGCCTTATAGTATGATAAGGAACTATCCAATTGCTGGGACTAAGAGACACACACACAGCCCCATAGTGCTAGGTTGTCACCCTATATTTCGCAAGAAAATGGACAACAAAAGCAGTAAATATCAGCTCTCCTGAGCCAACATGATGAACTTTTAAATGAAATTTTGCCTGACTAATAGCCCACGTGGTAACCATCCTCCAAGATGGCCCCCAGGGATCCCCATCTCCTGGTATTCACATCCTTGTGTAGTCTCCTTCCACACTGTACCAGGGTTGGTCAGGGTGACCCATAGAATACTGCAGAAGTGATGTCTGTCACTTCTGAGACTAGGCTATAAAAAGACAGTGAGCTTCTGTTTTGCTCTCTGTCTCATTACTCACTCTGGGGGAAGTCAACTGCAGTGTCTTGAGGATACCCAGCAGCCCTGTGGAGAGGGCCATGTGGAGAAGAACTGAAGACTCCGGACAAGAGTCACATGAGTGAATCTTCTTGGAAGCACTGCATCTCGCTCCAGTCAAGGCTTCAGCTTGACTGCAACCTCATGAGAGACCTTGAGCCAGAACTCCCCAGCTAAGCCACTTCCAGATTTATGACTCCCAGAAACGGTGAGACAACAAATGTTGTTTTAAGCCACTGAGTTTTGGGGTAATTTGTTATTACTCTCAATAGATAACTAAGCTCCGTATCCTTCAATATCCAGTATGCTATAACAAAGTTTTTACCAAACTATATTTTAGAGGATCAAAAGATGTTGGTCACAGACTTCCACATAATTTTAAAGCCCTTTATTCAATATATTTATAATTGAGGGATCCATATTTTTTATTTTCTCAGTTGATGAAACTCAGATAGTAAAAGATTTTTCAAAGGACTAAAAATTGCTGCCATAACCTCCAATACCCAAGCAAATTGTGTATTTCAAAGAAGGAGTGGGAAACTCTTTATTTTATGGGGCTTTAGGGTGTCTGCCTTCCCGGTAGGCTCTCCTGACCAGCCTGCTGGAATCCTCTTTGTAGCTGTCAGAAAGCTCCAGATCTAGGACGATACATCAGGATTGTAGCTGCGGCCTTTGTCATCCCTGGTTTCTTTCTCCAGGACACTGTAAATCAAAGGCCCAGGCTAAAGTTATACATCAAACCTGGAGATGAGAAGAAATGACCAAAGGAGACATAAATAAAAGCTTTCCCCTGTGAGACAGTACGGCAGCGGGCTCAGTTTCCATTTAACATCAACCTGAAGTAACATTTTCCCTTCTTTTCTTTATGAACTCTACCTGGTCTTTCACAACTATGCTTTTTTAAACCTTCTCATGACAAACAACTCTGAGTTGGCCTAGTGAAAATATCACTGTGGGAGGATGTCTTCCAATCTGAACACTTCAGAGGCTGGTTTCTTAGGTTTTCTATCACTGGATGGTAAATTCCAAGGGGCAGAGACTGCATCCAGCTCACACCTCACCCCAGGAGCTGGCACAGGGCCTGGCATATAATAGCTGCTCGCTGAACAATCTGATGAATAAATGCACTGAGAGGTCTCTGAAGGCCTTTCAATCAATCAAAGGGTATCAGCTGAGTGCCTATGGGTACAGCAGGTACAAGGAGCTCTAAGAGCCAAGAAACTTAACATGGCATATACCTGAAGGACTTAAAAAGACTGTCAAGTCTTCCTTCTGTATCTGCTGGAACCCAGTAGTTCTTTAGGCATAAACACAAAGGTGTGACTGTCTTAGCAAGTTACATGATGTTTTAAATATTCTATGTAGTTTCTGCAATGCCTGAAATCAATAACATTCATTGAGTACTTACTATAAGTGATGAAGGCAAAGCAGTTATAAAGGTGGTCATTACCTTTAATAAGCAAAGTTTGGGACTGGAAATAATAGATAAGGGTAATAGTATAGATTATTTCTTTTCCTTCTAATGTTCTGTATTTTCAATTTCTCCTATAACTGGCATCTCTTGATTTAAAGTCAGAAGAAAATAATGGTACTCCTGAAGGGGTGGAATGAGGTGGAAGGGGGAAAAGTATTAGGCAAGTCAATAAAAATGAGTCAGGGAAAGGAACCCCTGATGGTAAACCGCAATGAGTAAGAGCACAAGCGCTGGAGTCTGCAGATCTGGGTCCAAATCTCAGCATTGCGGCATACTAGCTGCATCTCTGGGCAGATAACTTTGCCTTTCCAAGCCTCAGTTTCCTGACCTGTTAAATAGGGATAATAGTGTCCTCTTTAGGTAGAGAATAAAGATGAAATGAGATAAACACTGAAGGCTCTCCGCACTGTGGAAAGGATAGAGTAAATGCTGGCTATTATTTCAATATTACTATGGGTGACAGTTAGTGATATCTGAAGTGACTCTTGGGGTTACTACAGCAGCTCCAACTTCTCTCCTGATACACAGCTGCAGAGCTTCCTCTGACCCCATTCTTCTACCACCATCCTATTTAGTTTCTCTCATCTCTGCCAGGGGTAACCAGTAACACCCACTGGTGTGCTTAGGTCTACAGGTGGGATCCTGTTAAGTGGGGCAGGGCCAGGTCATGGGACCCAGGGTTCCTGCCATCCCACCAATTCAGTATGTGATTTCAAGCCTCTTACTCACTCTTGGCAACTCTGTGTCACCTAACCTACAAAATGGGGACAAGATCCCTGCCCTTACTTACTACCAAAAAATATTGGGGGTAAAAAGAACTAAAGAAATAGCCTCTGGCAATGACAAAGTAACTGGTACCAGATGTGCCCTTTTGCTGTAAACAACTAGAAAACTGGAGAAAATGTATAAAACAACTGTTTTCAGATATTGGACACAGGTAGTATAGGACTTTTATCCCTGAGAGAAGGGAAATAAGTAAGATGTGCCTACAATTGCCCCAACTCTCTGCCTTGAGGCACTTTGTAGACCACAGTGCAGGGAAGGGCAATCCAAGCAGAGGGCAGCAGTCTCTTCACTGAGGAGACCAAGAGCGGAGTCTGAGGTACTTGAAATCTGCGAGGCAGAGTCCTTGAGAGAAGGGGAAGGGAGCTACACAAAGAAAGAGCTCCAGAAATTGGCTCAGGGACTCTTTTGAGTCTCACTGAACACCAAGCTGTGCTACTTAGAGAGAAACTCCATAAAGCCAGGCAAAGCAAGGGAGCTGAGTTGAGCAACTCCCAGAGCTCACACAGGGCGGGGAGACATGCCTGTTCTAATGCCAGAGTGGAGGGACCTTGTTGAACACCTGGGATGTTCAGTAAAGACCCAGAAAGGCCACACCTTAGTAGTAAGTTAAACCAGCCATAATCTCCCTAATGAGCTTAAAAAAAGAGCCTTGAAACCATCACCTTGATCAGCAGATAACTTAACTGCCTACTCAATCAAACTTCAGTACTTTTTAAAGACAGCAAAATCCAGACATTCAACAATGTAATATCATGAAGTCCAGCATCCAGTAAAAATCACTAGACATGAGAACAAGTAGGAAAATGTAACCTATAAGCAGGAGAAAAATCAGTCAAGACAAACAGATCTTGAAATGACAGAGATGATGGAATTAGCAGGCAGGGATTTGAAAGCAGCTGTTATAAATATCATCAAGGTTTTAAAGGAAAACATGAACACAATGAGAAAAGAAATAGGAATATCTGTGATGGTTTTTAAACTGGCCCTTTTACACTGTCAAGCATTTTAGTCATAATATTAGTTCTTGAGCAGAATGTGAAAAAAGTATGAACTAGGGATCAAATGAGGAGAACAAGTTCCAGCTCCAGTTCTGCCACTATCTTGCTATGGTCCTCAGCTCCTCACTTACATTTTCTAGACTCACACTACCTCTTGTTTACCCACAGACAACAGATCCCTGAAGAAACAGACTTCACTTGTTCAGCATTTCACTTGAAATCAACCTTTCATTTACAGTCAGATTGTATTTGGCAAACCTGGGTTCGCACAGAAGAACTTTGTTATATCTGAAGAGGAATCTTCAATGATTCTTGAATCTACATGCCCTGGGAATCCTTTTGTAAAAGTACGAAATTTTTATTCAAGGAAAATGCATCTTTGTGGTACTACATTGACAATAAAATCACCAAAGAATTTAAAAAAGAATGTAATTAGAGAATAGAAATTTCTTTTAAAATACTTACATTTGTGTTCAATTCCATGACCAAAAAATTCATGGGCCTCAAATTCTACCAGTTATGCTATTACTTCTATATAGAAATAAATTCCTAAGTACAGGAAGAGAAGGAGCCCATGGCATCCCATAAAGTGGGATAATACTGAGAAGGGATTTTCAACGGTTATGGGAGCTTTATCAAGAGTCCTTCTTCTAGAGCAGGGGTTGGCAAATATTTTCTGTAAAGAACTTGATAGTAAATATTTTAGGCTCTGAGAGCCACATATGTTCTCTGTTGCATATTCTTCTTTGCTTTCTTTTCTTTCTTCCTTTTTTAAAAAAAACTTTAAAACTATGAAAGCCATTCTTAGCCTGAAGGCTGTGCAAAAACAGGCCTTGGGTCAGATTTCGTCCATAGGCCATAGTCTGCCATCCCCTACTCTACAGCCTTACTTAAACACCATTGGCCTCCATTTCAGACGTTACTGAATTAGAATCAGTATTTTAACCGGATCCCCATATGATTGATATGCACATCACATTTTGAGAAGCACTGCTCCAAGGCAGTGGTTTTAAAACTTAGCTACATATTAGAACCACCTGGGAAGCTTTTTAAAAATCCTGATCCCTGGGCTGCCCGCCAAACCAATTAAATCAGAGCTTCTGGAAATGGGTCCCAGGCATTAATATCATTAAAGTTCCTCCCAGGTGATGCCAATGTGCAGTTAAGGTAGAGAATTGAGGTTGAAGAGGCTCACTTAGCACAATCAAGCTTACCAGCAAGCTCATCTGCTAGTAGAAACAGCAGCCCAACGCTCCCCCAGGCCCACTCCCTCTTAGGGGTGAATTGATTCTAGAACCACAGAAACCCCTAAGGAGCATGAGTCAGGAAAAGGAACTTTAGAGCAAACTCTTGATGTCTCCTTCCAGTCCTCTGGTGGTGTGTGCCATTAGAAAAGTCATTTTGGAAATACAGAACTTATTTAAAAGGATGCTACCATTTTAGCCTCAAAAGGTAAATATTTAGCTAAAAGTAGATAACTCATTCATCTTTTTTTTAAAGATTGGCACCTGAGCTAACATCTGTTACCAATCTCTTTTTTTTCTTCTTCTTCTCCCGAAAGCCCCCCAGTACATCGCTGTATATTCCAGTTGCAGGTCCTTCTGGTTGTGCTGTGTGGGACGGCCCCCTCAGCATGGCTTGATGAGCCGTGCTAAGTCTGTGCCCAGGATCCAAATCAGCAAAACCCTGGGCTGCCCAAGCAGAGCGTGTGAACCTACCACTCATCACTGGGCTGGCCCCTCATTCATCTTTTTTGACTTTGGAGTTATCTTAAGGAATTAATTCTATAGGGCTGTGCTCAGAAGCATTTCAAATTCAGGAACATTTAACAGAAAATATGCAGATATTCCTAAATAAACCACCACTGAGTGCTCAGTACTTTTCTTCAAGACTCTTGGGTCCCAAACAACAACCTCATGGATGAGACTTACTTTTTCCAGTGTTAATAAATATTTAACACCTTTAAAGATGCTTCTTGGATCGATACCCAGGCTACCATGGAGGAGAAGCAGTAATAGATGTTTTGAGAAAGTTGGCTCATTTCTTGGTATAAAGTCCAAAGCAACCACTTCACTCAGTTCCTATTGCTTGTTTCTTTTTGCTTTGTAATTTGAGGAAATAGTGCTGTAAATACATGACTTTTTCTCCATTTGCTCTTTTCTGATATTTGCATTTCCTCCTCCTCCAGAGAAAAGTATATAAGAGGCTCTTTATCACAGAATTAACTTTAAAAGCAAAAGAAAAACATATTAATTTACTCCATTAATACTAAAATCCTCCCAGATGTTACCTGTCAGAAAGGCCTTTCCTGGTCATGGTGCTTAAATTACACTGCCATCTCCTATCTTGCATTCCTTTTCTTCATAGCACCAGCTGATACCTTATTTATTTTTTTGTTTTATTGTCTAGCTACCCCTTCTATACCCCCTCCAACTGCGACCCCAGTGCCTAGAATAAAAGCTCCTTGAAGGCAGGGTCTATATCGGCTTTGTTCAGTGGGTATCCCCAGTGACAAGCACAGGGCCTGGTTCATAGTAGATGCTCAATAATCATTTCTCGAAAGGATGAGTGAACAACATCTACTACATTTTAAAGAATCAAGTCATTAGGGGTTCAGATAAACAACCAGATACAATATGGAGAAAACAGAAAAGAACTCAGCAGGTCGGCAAGGCATAATACTCATGAGAGTGTTACAGAGGGCAAAGTTACTTCTCATTAATGTAAGATTTACTCTATAAGGCAAAGAGACAATTTAACTGAGCTTGAAGCTTAGTATAATCTACTAAAAATATGATCCACAAACCTTACAGAAATCTCTCCACCAGAGAAAATTTAATCCACAGAAAAGAATAGCCCTGTTGTCCTACAAGAGGCCACTCATTCGCTCGTCCAAAGATATCAGAATTTTTAGAAATGGAAGTAGCAACTCTTGAATTTCATGCATCATAATCTCTAAGCAATAGTTATCAATAACACTTCTTACCATTTTCCAGTCGCCTATTAAGCACCAGGGCACAGGAAGCAGTGCTTTATACGCTATGGATGTCAAAGTGTCCTGAGCACGGGACTATAGACTCGCGCTAGGCCCTGAGCAAGTTCTCACCAGTCCATGGCCAAGTGAGAAACTGGTGAATAGGGAGGGCTGCTTGTTATCTTGGGATTAGTCTTTCTTCCATTTTGGATATTAAAATATCCTTTCTTTTACGAAATGATGGTAGATTTGTGAAGTTAGTGATATAGATCTTTCCTTGGCAAAATAAAAAGTTGGGCTAATTTATGTTGTCCTCAAAAGAGACAAGGAGGAGGGGGAGGAAGAGAAACGGCAAGAGGAAGAATAGTCTAGGACTCATGGACATATATTATCTCACCTGATGCTCACAGCAACCCTGTAAGATAAGGATTAGTAATTTCTATTTTACAGATGAGAAAATGAAGACTTAGAGGAAAAAGAAACTTGCCTGGGGTCACACAGCTGCCAAGTGAAGGAGACAGAATTTGATGCCAGTCTCCAGATCCAAATTGCATTTGTCTACCATTCTGCTGCCAAAGAGAGACCAGATTAGGACTAACACCTTTCACGTTAGAGATACCTTATTTAGGCAACTGGAACAGAAGGGATTTAAAACTCCTGAGATTTTTGTCTGTTTTGTGAGATTTCACCATTTGGAGGGCATGCATTTTCCAATTTGATAAGTAAAGGTTTCAACTCTCAGTGCCACTGGCTGTGGTCCTGCTGTCCTGTGATTTGGTGAGAAGGAAGATGCTCCCTCCAAGAATTAAGGTAAGCCAGGAGACATCCATCCTGGAACTCACTGTCACCGAGGGAGCGACGTGATCTGGGGCATCTCTCTGAGCTGCAGTCTCTTTGTCTGTATTTGAGAATAAGCCCTTTCCTGCTTTCCCTCAGGCTTATTGTGTGGAGCAAATACTTTGTACAGATCACCACTCAGTAAACATCTATTTAAAGAGAGCTGCATGAATGAACTAATGCTGTATATGACTGCCACAAGACAACTAAATGTCTAGGCTGAAATGTTATTATGTTATTAGAGCTTCTCAGAATTGGATAGATAGATTCAAAGCACAGGATCTTAAAAGCCAGGGCGCCTGCAGAGTGGGCCAAGGATTGTATGACAGAAGTATGTCTGGTGGTAGGGGAAAGAAAGAATCAATGGATGACATATCTAAAAGAACATCTTACGTTTCTACTGCTCATCCTTACCCCACTTCAAAGTTCTATTTGCAGTGGCAGAATAACGGGATATTTTAACACTTAGAGAGACCCTGTAGATAACTCAGACGAATGCACTCATTTCACAAAAAGGTATTAAATGGCTTGCCAAAGGTCCCACAGCAAATTAAAGAGGCAATAGTGAGATATTAGAACTCCTATTTCCTGATTCCCAACTAGCCCAATGCTAACATCAGTCCACCATGATATCAGTCCCCTTAGTTACTTAATGTGTAACAATACAGTTTTTGGCAAAAGTGCAGCACATGATAAACTAGATACACTAGAGAAATGAAATAACAATGAGACCTCAGTATGAGTCATCACTGTGTAGAGCAGGGTTTCAGAACCTCACACTATCGGGCTGGATAATTTTCTCTTGGGGGCAAAGGAAGCTGTTCTGTGCACTGTAACAGGTTTAGTGACATTCTTGGCCTCCACTCCCTAGATGCCAGTAGCATATGACAATCAAAAGTGTTTCCCAACCTTGCCAAGTATCCCCTGGGGCACAAAATCACCCCTAGTGGAGAACTGCTGTAAATACTTGCTGTCTACACAAATGAAGGAGGATGGAAGCAGGTGTTATGAGATATAAGAAGAACATAGCTAGAAGAAAACTTGTCCTGGGCTAAAGCTGGAGCTGCTGAGGGCCAACACACTGGGTCATTCTTGGTGGCAGAGTGGCAGCCCCTTTGGGAACAAGCTGGACTGTAACACTAAGGCCCACCTCACGGGAGACACACAGCTTTTCCGACATAGATGCCACTAATCAGACACCTGATATAGAGATGAGCGCATAAACGGAAATACAAATGTAACTGAACTCAGAGCAAATGTATCTAATTCTAAGGATCCATTTAAGGAGAGCCATGTCAGTTAATGCTATCAAGATTTACTCTCAACAGCAGTTAGTACGCATTTCATGGAATTAAAATGGGTTGTCTATTTTTGTGCAAACAAGTACCTTCAGATCCTTTCTATTATTTAGCCATACATCTAGTTCTTTAGTGATTTTTTAAAAGCTGTCATTTAATCACTTATGAACACAGTTTATCCACCCCCAACATTTCTCACCTCCTCTTATGAGAAATTATTCTTTTTTAGTTCCACCTCTGGAAGTACATTCTAATGATGTATGTGCCACAGCTCAGTATCTGCCACTATGGCAACTCATTAAAAAATGCCACCCCCTTAAATCCCTTCATAGTGCATTAATTTGATGTTATAAAACATATTTTACCATGAATTAACTCCTAGAAAATAATAAGATTAACCTAACTGGCTTCTATAACACTTCCACCATATGTAAATGTGTTTCTTGTACATTTTCAAGGAGATCTTTTGTTAGTCATTAGGCCACATTATAAATATTCTCTGCTAAAATCTACTAAATCACTAATATTTAAAATACAGCAATATATGGAGGTGGCCCAGTTGCACAGTGGTTAAGTTCACGCACTCTGCTTTGGTGGCCCGGGGTTTGCCGGTTCGGATCCAGGGCACAGACCTACATACTACTTGTCAAGCCAGTCTGTGGTGGTGTCCCACATACAAAGTACAGGAAGACTGGCACAGATGTTAGCTCAGAGACAATCTTCCTCACCAAAAAAAAAAAAAAAAAAGATACAGCAATATAGTTCTCCAGATATGATTCAGCTAATGAGAATATTCATTTACCAAACGCATTGGGTAAGATACGTCTGAGGAAATCCACTACAAGATTGAGAGTAAAAGCGTGGGTACAACCTAAACATCCATCAACAGACATCACATTAAATAAATTATGGCCCAACCATACAGATGAATAGCATGCAGCCACTAAAAATCTGAGATTTTCATGTGCTAACATGGTAAGATGCCTTGATATAGCATTAAGTGCAAAGAGTAAGATACAAAATGGTATGTATGGTAAAACTCCATTTGTATTTCTAAAAACTAAACATATGTTCTATTTGTGTGTGTGTAATATATGTGTGTATGTAGGTATATGGATGTATAGCTGTATGTATGTATATGCTTATAATTGCATAGAAAATATCTGGAAAGATACACGAGTTATTTACGATTACCTCAAAGGAGAAGTACTGGGGAGACCCAGGACTTTTACATTTCATTTCATACGCTTCAGTACTATTTATTTTCATAACTTTTTTTTAAAGAAAAGGATGACCAGTGCCTTCATTACAAATATCATAGCTATCATACAAATACCAGAGTGAGGCCCTCCCTCCGAAGACTGGGAGCAGCGAGTCTAGAACAAGAGCAAGATACGCTCGGATTTATTCTCTCCAGCTCGTGGCCTGAAATCACCAATGGCTTCCAGGGAGCATGCACCCCGAAGCCTGACAAAGAAAGACTATATGCTCAAAAAGGAAGTCTAAGGGGTCCCTCTTTTCCAGCAATGTTAAAATCATCCTAGGGGCGGGCCCCATGGTGGAGTGGCTAAGTTTGTGTGCTCTGCTGCGGCAGCCCAGGGTTTCACTGGTTTGGATCCTGGGTGCGGACATGGCACCGCTCATCAGGCCACGCTGAGGCGGCGTCCCACATGCCACAACTAGAAGGACCCACAACTAGAAATATACAACTATGTGCTTGGGGGATTTGGGGAGAAAAAAAGCAGAAAACAAAAAGAAGAAGATTGGCAACAGTTGTTAGCTCAGGTGCCAATCTTTAAAAAAATTAAAAATAAATAAATAAATAAAATTATCCTAGGTTGACTTGCCAAATTGGGAACATTCCACAGAAATAGGTCTCTAACTTATGAAACTGCTTTAAATAATGCAGTGTTATATATATATATATATAGGGATGGGTACTATTTTCAGAAATATTTTCAGAAGTTAGGAATTTACAGTATATTTTTGGATTTTAACTTATTTTTAAACCAAAGTGATATCATTGTGCCAATTTTGAATCACAATTCAAGCACAGGCAAACATGGCCAAGAGCTGCCCTCAGCCCAGCGCAGGAGAGGGACACCAGGCAAAGGCCCGTTGAACAGAGGCACAGCCCTGTAAGGCTCCAGCTGAAAGCTGCGGGCACCGTCCTGGCACATGGCTGCTAGCCAGCGTGATCATGAACAAAACGACTATTCAAGGCAGAAAACTACAGGTAATGGTTATAAGACCACTCATTTGCTCTCAGGTACTAAAAGCAAGTCTTGCAGTGGAAAGACACAATGTGTGGTGTTCTAGTGGAGAAGGTGGTGACAGAGGGCTGGCAAATGTCACTGCCACCACTCTGCACCTTCCCCCACCCCAGCTTACTCAGTTCATATCCCCTGGGCACACACAAACAAGAACACGGGTTGTAAATAAGGAACGTTGGTATCTTAACTGATCAGCATGTCATGGACAGGCAAGATGACTATGAAAGTCAGCCCTCCCATCATTCTGCAGCGACACAGTGATCAGGAATCTCTCTGTCCGTGGCCAGCAACCTCAACAGCTCCTGGGACAACTCTGTGGGCCTCTGTTCCACTTCCATCAAAATTCTATTATATGGTTTCTTTTAGGCCTAAACCTAATTCCCTGAGATGTTGAGAGGTAGTTTATCAAAACTGCACGCCTAACTAGTAAGAGTAGAAATGGACACAAGGCATTTCTTGCAGATAATCCACTTCTCCACAGTAATACAGGAAAATGATCAGTGCTTCTTAACCATCACAAGGGATGGGATCTATGATAGAAGAAAAAGAGACAAGCAAATGCTCTAATGTTCAACATGGAAGAAGGTACAATCCATAAACCCAGACATTATGGAGCACTCATCCTGATGCTTAAGCAAGAGTTAAAAGCATGGGGGTGGGGACCGTCATTTGCGACACCTATTGTGTGTCCAACTCCATTGGGTAGGTATTATTGCCCCCATAAAACAGACGAAAAACCCGAGGCTCAGCGAAGTTCTTTAACTTGCCTAAAGACACCAAGCAAAAAGTGATGAAGTCCTTCAGACCCCAAAGGCTGTACTCTCCCCATTCAACACAGAAACAGAGGTCACCAGGAGCCACCGTCAGTCCTACCATGTTAGGCCCATGTCTGTCTGATCACAAATTTAGCAGAGTTCAAGCATTTATATGCTTACTTTGTTGTCTGCCCCAAATAATCTACCTTTCAGCCCTTTTCAAGAAATTGAAAAATGTACCACCTGTAGAAAGACCGAATTTCTTAATTTGGGGAAAACAAAAGGGGGATCAGGGCACTGACTGACAAAGGAGAGTAAGAGGGAAACACAATCGTCTTACCGCAGCTTCATGACTGTGAGACCAAGAGTTGGGCGTTAAGGTACAGCTTTCCCGGGTCGAGACAACACTATCTTCTGGGAGGGCGAAAGGGCATTTGGGTTAGTGTTGCCAGATTTCTGTTTTTCCCTCAGCTGGCCACTGTGGAAGGTTGCCAGGGCTCCTGCTGCCTGGACTCCACCAAGATTTCCCAGGCAGGGCAAAGGCTTGATTTCAACACCAGCACACAGCCCTCTCTGCGGTAAACAAATGACAAGGAGTCTTTCAACACGCAGAATCTCTTGGGTTGTTTATTAGTTTTTTTTGCCCTGCCTTCAAACACTTCAAGTTTTCCAAGTCAATAAGAATTATCTCCTGCAAAATTGGATAAGATCTCACTTTTTTTTTTTTTTCAGATTGGCCCCTGAGCTAATATCTGTTGCCAATCTTCTTTTTTCTTTCTTTTTTTCTTCTTCTTCTCCCCAAAGCCCCCCCAGTACATAGTGGTATATTCTAGCTGTAGGTCCTTCTGGTTGTCCCATGTGGGACGCCGCCTCAAAGTGACCTGATGAACGGTGCCACGTCTGCGCCCAGGATCCGAACCGGCGAAACCCTGGGCCACCAAAGCAGAGTGTGTGAACTTAACCACTTGGCCACAGGGCCCGCCCCAAGATCTTGCTTCTCAACACAAATTTCTGTTGGATGCACCAGTACGTGTTTCCAGGCAGACACCTTCATCAAGTGCAATTTCTGCCATGGAATTCCTGGGATATGTTAGGCTGTAAGTGAAACGCCCTTGTAGAGTCACAGATCAGCTGTAAGATAGTGGAAGATTACAGGATGTGACAGACCTCGAGCAAACAAAACTGGCCTGCAGGGACCATAAAGTCACGTAAAAAACACACAGGAGACAGTGTAAGCTAGATTATTTTTTTCTTGCTCTAGACTAATGTTTTGCATTAATTTTATTGATCCAGCCATAGGAACAGACAGCTTCCTCTTTTGATTACAGAGGCAGGAGGCAGGCTCCCAGCTCCCAAACAGCAAGCCCACCACCACCTCCTTTTGTTATTCTTGTTTCATTCCTTTAAATGTTCAAGTCAAGGCTTCTGGGTGCTTCCCCTGAAACCACATAACTCATTTGAAGCCCATTTTTTTCTGAGGAAGGCTTTCATTCTTTCTATCAGATTCTCAAAGGGATCTGCAATCAAACAAGGGGAAGCGCAAATGTCTTCAAGGCTCTCCAGTCTTCAGGAATGTTTCTACTTAAATACAGCCCTCTTGAGGGGTGTGGTGTGGGCTTCTTGACTATATGCTGAGTACAGGGAGAAGGGAAGGCCAGGGCTGGTCATCAAGCCAGATGGGAGCCAGAGCAAAATGGAACCCATTTCACTTTGTCCTGGCACTGGCCCAGGCCCTGTTGTGTGTGTGACAGAGAATTCTACGGTGTAACCATTAGAAGAAACCTCAAGAAGCACTGCTGCTTTACAGGGTGCGGAATGAAGGAGCCACTTGGTTACGGGGCAGCATTGCAAATGGCAGTCACTGACAAAGACCTGGTTATACTGCCTAGTTCTACCCATCCTGTGTGGCCTCAGTTAAATGACCTAGCTGGGCCTCAGTCTTCTCAACTGTAAAATGAGAATGAAAACAGTATCTCTCCACTTACTTACTGGGATAAGGCCAAGTAATCACTCAATAAATGTCAGCTATCATGACTACTATCGGTAGGTGACTTTATACTCCCTTTAAAATCATTTTTTGGTGTGACCTTTATAGTGAGCACTTCCTGAGGGTGAGAGATTTATCACGATCCCTGTGTTAATTCTTCCATTTAAGAACTTGTGGCCACGTGTGTTAAAAGTGTATTCTTAGCTTTGCTACTTAACTATTTCAGAACTTCTATCTTCAAAGGACCAAAGCAAGTTATCCCTCCACATTTTTCTTATATCCTATTTTCTACAGATATCACGTGAAGTCTACAAGCATTTGAACATTTCTAAGCTCAAAAGACATAACGCCAAGGTGGATTTTCCAAACTCTCCACTGACAACACTTCCTGGATAAAACTGTCTGTCTATGCAGGATGCTCTGAACCTCTTCCAGTGCTTTCATAACTACTCTTTATTTTATTTGTGCGTTTCTTTCTTTATTTATACCCCTACCTTTTCCCGTCAAGGGCTGAAGGTGGCTTTAAGGACACACAAACGAAAGCAAGATGGCATAAAATAGAGAGCCGAGGAAGAAGAACAAGGAAGAAAGAAACCCCAAATCCCTGGACATTGGGAAGAAAAAGGTATTATTCCTGCTTCCCAGAGAAGGGAACCAGGGCACAGAGCCACTAAACGCTTTTTGAAGCTATGCAGGTTAAAAGCTAGAAATAACCTGAGCCCAAGCCAGCCCTAAACACGACATCCTGGGACTCTGGAGTATTGGGACATTGACTTAAAACAAAAGAAACCAACTCAAAGAAACCACCATCCAGGTCAGCAAAGCTGGGGCAGACAGACGGGGCCTCTTTCGGGAGAAGTCCTGGGAGCTGGATGTGGATGGAGCTCAGAGGGGCAGTGGTGCTGACAGCAATGATGATGATGGAGACCATAGATCGGGTACTTAAAAACTGCCAGGCACCATTCTAAGAACATTCTCAGCATCATCTCATTTAATACTCATCACAATGCCTTATGACGTAGGTACTACAATTATTCAAATTTTGCAAATGAGGTCCAGAAAGATGAAGTAACTTGTCCAAAGTCCTCGAGTGTGTGCGTGGCAGATTTGGACCCAGGCAGTCTGACTCCAGAGCTCCTAACTTCTAGTGTCTCCAGAGACCCAGCGCAGACAGAGGCCACCCACAGGAGAGCTGGGCCTGGAGGACCAGGGACATCCTTTCACAAAGCTGAGAGGGTGAGACGAGCAGGCATGGGGGTGAGCCAAAGAAGCTGCAGGGAGAAATGAGGACTCAGCCAGAAAACAAGGGAAGTCGGAATCTAAATCCCCCTGCCTTTTATTTGGATTCTGGCAGCTTGCTGAGCAGGAGAAATTCCTTAAAGTGACCTTACAAGACATTTACTTGTTTCAAGACATAACCTTGTTTCCAAAACCAACCTTATCTGTGAGATAGGATAATGGGATGATGATAATAATACTACTACTAATAATTTTAAACAGTTCTTCCTGTGGTTAAATTTAGAGCCATCATTCAATCAATTAATATTTCCAGAGCACACACTATGTACCAGGCACTGTACTAGGCACAATGGTTTTGAACACAGGGGCTATACAGAAGACTTTATGTAATTTCCATAGCACATTAAATATTTTTTAAACATTAAAAAAATGTCTAAATTTTATAATTGAGCACTCCTAATTCTTCCATCTCTGAAATATGAGTGGGTATCAACTTCCCAGGCTATTCCTATCACAGTTCTCCAGTACATTACTGGTTTTTTGTACAGGGTCCCCTCCTCCTCCCTATATCTTCAAGAGTCACTCATACCTTCCACAGTTCTTCCCTGTGCTCACTTCTAGCTGTGGCTTCTTCCTTCCATCAGATCCCCCCTACTTTGACCTTTGAAGGAGTCAGTAAAGCTATATGCCAAATATTTCCAATTCTCTCCTCTCCAGGCCAGGATTGTTCTTCCTGGCTCCTTCGTGGAAATGGGGTCATGTCTATAGTCGCGGGCAACGGAATGTGAGTAAAAGGGATTCTTGATGCTTGTCACTTTCAGGAGGGATCATTGAACTGCCAATGCGAGGCCCTCCAGAGTCCTCTTTTTCCCCCTACGGGGCAATGGCAATATTTGAGATGGTCCCTGGGTCCCATGCTAATAGCCCAAAATTAACATGTAGAGTGGATGAGAAATAAACTGCACAGTTTGTTTTGTTTGTTTGTTTTTTTGAGGAAGACTAGCCTTGAGCTAACATCTGCTGCCAATCCTCCTCTTTTTGCTGAGGAAGACTGGCCCTGAGCTAACATCCGTGCCCATCTTCCTCCACTTTATATGTGGGACGCCTACCACAGCATGGCTTGTCAAGCGGTGCCATGTCCGCACCCGGGATCTGAACTGGTGAACCCCAGGCCACCGAAGTGGAACGTGCGTACTTAACCACTGTGCCACTGGGCTGGCGGCAAAACTGCATAGTTTTAAATTGCTTAGATTTGGGGGTGTTTGTTGCCATAGTGTAACTTAGCCTCTTCTGACTGACACAGTCTTTTAGTGAGGCTCAAGATTTCTGATGTACAGTGATCACTTCTTCTTTTCCAGGAGATAGATAGAGATAGAGACAGAGACATAGGGACAGAGCTACAGCTAGAGTTAGATAGAGATAGAGACACATATAGACACAGATATAATTTTTCTAGTAATTTCTTAGAGTTTGAGGTGGGAGGAAGAGGATGGAATGTGTCCCCTACCAGCCATCCTGATCCAATCTCTGTATATAAATTATTTAAATACAAAAGTAAATAGAAGCTGCAGCTTCAAGACACCTTAGAGAAATCTCACAATTTAAATCTGGAAATATACAAATGAAAGGATGTTTTTTTAAATCTATGAGATGAGAGACACAAATGATGTCTTGGAGTATAAAAAGCAATATGCTCTATATGAACTTACAAGACAGTATGGGAAGAATCTTTGCTCTAGCTCAGGGTTTCTCGACCTCTGAACTATTGACATTTTGGCCCAGAAAATTCTTTGTTGTGGGAAGGGCTGTCTTGTGCATTGTAGGATGTTTAGCATCATCTCTGGTCTCTACCCAATAGATGTCAGTAGCTCTGCCCATCTCCCCAGTTTTGACAGTCAAAAATGTCCCCAGCATTGCCAAACATTCCCTGGGGGACAAAATCATCTTCAGTTGAGAACTGCTGCTCTAGCTATAATCACAAATAGACTTAAACCTCTAGCTATAATCACCAATAGACTTGGATAACAATTTTCTTTCACAAGAGATTAGACGGTATCATGTTTATGTACTGACACAAGTGTTGTTCCAGTGCCACACAACTGGATCCAAGACAAATCAGTGCAGGCTCTGATGTTTAGACCAATGACGTCTCACCACCTTTTTCAGAATTACTTCTGGGGCATGAAACTTGAGCCTGTGAGTGTCCTTTTAGAAGATTTAGACTCAGGTCAGGTAAATTTAAAGGAATGTGGTGTTTATCCTACAGTAAGATGGCCACTAATCAACACTTTCCCTCCCAGTGTGCACATGCCATTCCTGCATCAAGAGTGGAGTCAACTCCTTCATCCCCTTGAATCTGAGCTGGTCTGTGACTGCTTTGATGGATAGAAAACAAGAGAGATAAGGCAAGCCCTTAAGAGGATTGATAGTTTCTGCTTTTCCTCTCTTGGAAGGTTCATTCTTGGGATTCTCCCTATTGGGACTCAGCCACCATGTTGTGAGAAGCCAGAGCCACATGGGATTGGAGAGGCCATGTGTACGTGCGCCAGTTGACAGGCCAGCTGAGCTCCCAGCTGATGGCTAGCACCAACTGTCAGTCATACGAATGAGCGATCTTGAACATTCCAGACCATTCAAGCTCCCAGCCAACATCACACGGAGCATAAGAACCACTCAACTGAATCAAGTCAACTCACCAAATTGTGAGCTAACAAAATGGTTGTTGTTTCACACCATGAAGTTTGGGAGAAGTTGGGCAGCAGCAGATAACCAAAATATGACCTCACATACAACTTCTCTTGGTGACAGAGAGTAGAAGGGTCATATGTATACGCAAGACAGACATGTAGCGAAAATAGTGAGCAGAGAGGCCTGTGACAATCACAGAGTCTAGGATTGCATGGCCAGGACTGTGAAATTCCTGAATATCCCAGAGATGTCAGTGAAATCAAGTGATTGGATATTCACGAGTAGCAAAGTCATTACAATGTGACAAACAAATGTAGACATGTCTTCAGTCAAACATTATTCCCTGTAACATACAATTTTACATGAACATCATCATGGCAGATACTATTGACCGTGTGTCTAGTTATGTGTGAATACTGTGCTTTATATACATTATCCTTCATGCTCGATGAAGTCTTGGAAGATAAGCATCCTTGTCTCTCTTTCCCTCTACCCTCTTTCCTTCCCCACTCTTCCTGCTTCCTTCTTTCATCAAGAAGGGCAGTTTAAAATTTTTTTAAATCGCATCAATACACTGTTAGATGAGAGAGAGCTTCCTGTCATTACTTTGAGCAAAAATAGAATCTAGAGCTCTGTTTATGTTTTTCTTCCCAGGGCTTAATATGCTGAAAGACACTAAATAATCCTTCTTAGTTTCCTGGCTGGTTGTAAACAACTTCAAACTTCTCATGCCTTTGAAGGCTGAGATAATACCTGAAAAGTGATATGCAGGTTTACGGTCTAAGATTGGGAGAGATCAAGTATCCTTCAACTCCCCTCCCAGGTTCTAACTCACCCTGCAAATGTTTACTGAGCGCCTGCCATATGGGGAAACACCATGTCACCTCCTCAGTAGACGAAATCTAGAAACAGATCACAAGTGGGAAGATTCTATCCGGACAGATACAAACAGCTTCCAATAATGGCAAGGCTTGTGGCCACAATCTAGTAGTAGGAAAGACATTTACTTTCCACCATTCTGTAGAGTTCCTGGATATTCAACACCAGGCATAGTAGTCAATATAGAGCATGCACTTATGCAGTGTTTACTGGATGAATAGAAAGCATTACAGAGACAGCAATGTGCATGCGTGGAAATAACGTAAGGCAACTGTGTTCACTGTACAGAATAAGTAAAGTATGATTATCTGATATTATTAGTTCATACTGACCCACAAAATTCACTTGAATGTATAAAAAAAATTCTCATTTACGGCATGTAGCCAATTCCAAATTTGTTTTTACCGATTTCTGAATTCTGCTAATTCCTGTTTTTGCTCAGGCTGTTATTGTCTTAGACGGTTGTAGGAAATTATCACATAATCCATATTCATGAGGTCCCAGTTTGAGAGGCAGACATCACATTTCAATCCACCTGTTCTTTGAAGGAAGAAATCACGATTAGCCCTAGACCTGGCGACAAAGATCAATGGTCTCTTCATCTTTACAAAGTAACTCAAATTCAAATTTGGGGAATAGCTGAGAGTTTACAAGTAGAGAGAAAGCAGTGGGAAAGTGTAGGGTACTTCTCAGATGTACCACGAAAGAAAAACTCCACTGGAATCACCTTAAATCATAATTTAATGGCTACCTGTTTTATTATGCCTATTTCCCTATACCTTAAGAATGTTAATAATAACTAGGGCCAACAGGGCAATTTTAAAAAATAATTTTAAAGTCTACAGGTAATTTGAAAGTACTCACAATAAGAAAACTCTGAAGTCTAGGATAAACAGTTATAAAAATATTTCCTCAAGATCGATTACAGTTTGCATTATGGCTTGTCTGCTTTGGTAAATGTAAAATAACATGCTAATTTCTATTTCTTAAGGAATATTTTTTAGCACCACTCAGAATGCAATAGCTTCAACAGCTACTCTTTTCTTAGAGGATTCCAACATGGGAAAATAAGAAGACACCTGCTCCTTCCTGAATAGATGGTCTTTTCTTGAATGAGTTTGTCCATTTCTATTTGTTCTGGGCAGCTCTGAAACTCACACTGCCTGATTTTGTCCCCTCCTATTTTGTTTGCATGTCTTATTCTCCCAACTAGACCATCAACTCCTTGCACACAGGATTCACGTGTTCCCACTGTTCTACATCACCGTCAATCTATAGCATAGTGCTTGATACGAAGAAGACAATAAAAAACTGTTTCATTTGACTGGTTAGACCTCGAACAAACACGCCACATAACACGTCCTCACACACGCCGTTCTGCTTAGAGCCAGCTCAAATTAACCGGGATCCTTCATCATACAATTATTTGTAGATGCTGCATAGGAGCATCTTCAAATACAAATCAAAGCATTTTGCAAATGAGAAGGCATCCATTGACAAATACAACATTTGCAATGAAGAGATTATATGAGAATAGAATCATATAATTTGCCTATAATTATACCCAAAGTTAGCAGAAAATATATATACTAATAGAAAATGCTAGGAAATAATTCCACAGATGCTTTGGGTCAGTGTTCATTAGCATAACTTCTCTGTAAGGCTCTGCCCCAGTACAAAGTAATTTTTGGCCAGTACTGAGCAACAGAAAGAATTAGAAGGCTTGATCTCTTCCTGAAAGGAATTCAACAAGGAAGAAGTGGAAGTCTAGAAACAACCCCAGGGACACTACTAGTTACAGCAGCAGCGGTAGCAATGACACCTACCTTTGCTAAGGGTACTAAGCTCCAGGGACCTCACTCAGTCCTCATGACAGCCTCAGAAGCAGCAATATCATCATTCTCATTCTAGAGATGTGGAAACCGAGCAAGGTGAAGGGTAGCAACTTGCCCAAGGCCAGAAAGCTAACAGGTATGGAATCAAGGCCAAACTCAAATTAGTCTGGCTCCAAAACCAAAAGTAAGAATGCAGAATATGATCTTTAAAAAAGTGATGGGAATATTGAAAACCAGAGGGAAAAATAAAACAATTAAATAAACAGCATAAAGACAACTGGCTCCCATTGGAATACAATAAAGCTATCACCCCACCTCGTACCTTACATCAAAATAAAGATTTCAAAGTAAAAAAACTAAACTTTAAAAATACTGGGAGGTGCCTATTTATATAATCTTGGGAGTGAGAATGATTTTCTAAATATTACACCAAAGCAGAAGCACTGATTAATAAAAATTGACTATATAAGACTCTAAAATCTCTACACATCAAAAAACCAACATATGTACTTGTAACCACTAAAACTGGAGACAAACTAATAACGATTAATAGGGGGATAGTTTTAAAGATTATAGTGTATTTGTACTGCAGAAAACTACGCAGACCTTAAAAGGACTGAGGCACAAACAACTAAAGGATGATGTGATCGACTGTAGAATTTTAAAAGGCAAGTTGCAGAACAACACGTTTTTGCTAGAGATTTTTTGGTTTGTTACAATCAAACACAAACAGAGACCAGACTTGAAAATTCCCCGAGCAGACAAAACCAGTTTGGTCATACAAGCAAAGCTTAATTTAGCTTATTTTGCAAGACAAGCTACACTAACTTGACATGGGTCACTTCTTGCTCTGAAAATCATAGCAAAACTTAAATTGTTGCCCAAAATTGATACAAGGTAACCACTAACCAGTTCCCTTTCATTTAAGAAAATTCTAATCCTGTAACCAATCCCTGTGAAGAATTAACAGTCACTGCCTCCTCACTGCATAAACTGCTTTATAACAATATTCCTCTGAGCCTCGTTCCATGTTTTGGTTTGAGTCCTCCTGGTTTGCAAACTTTTTGGTGTGTGCACAATAAGTTTTTACTAATTACTCCTTCAGTGATTCATTGGTTTTACTTCTGTTTTTCTTTTTTTTGACCTTTTGACAGGTTAAATGCTATGCATGAACAACTGTACTAAAATACATACACTTACATGCACAGATTTACCCATTCTGGGATACATTTATGGGTAGACCCCCTCCCAAATACACATAACACTATTGGT
Organism: Equus caballus; assembly: GCF_041296265.1. Classification (NCBI taxonomy): domain Eukaryota; kingdom Metazoa; phylum Chordata; class Mammalia; order Perissodactyla; family Equidae; genus Equus; species Equus caballus. The sequence goes on from NC_091705.1 coordinate 18,292,363, forward strand.
TACCATGAGGAAACAGAAAGTGGAGGGTGAGACTAGAGAACATTCTCTTTTTGCTTCTTTTTGGTCTGTTTTACGTTTTTTTTACAGTACATATTACTTTGGTCACTTTAGAGACAATAAATTTTAATCAGAGAATGTATAAAAATTAAAAGGCAAAACTGGGAAAAATAATTGCAAAAAAAGCTAAAGAGTTAGTTTTCTTGATGTATAAAGAACTCTTAAAAATTACTAAGAAAAGATGAAAATTCTAATAGAAAACAGGCAATTCATTGAGAAAAAATATTCAAGAAAACATTTCTTTATACTGTAATCAGATAAATGCAAATTAAAATAAAAAACCCTTTGTTGGGGGCCTATAATTGGCAAAGTTTTTTTTTTTTTTTTATTAATGTTATGATAGATTACAAGCTTGTGAGATTTCAGTTGTACATTTTTGTTAGTCATGTTGTGGGTACACCACTTCCCCCTTCGTACCCTCCCCCCACCCCCCCTTTTCCCTGGTAACCACCGATCAGATCTCCTTGTCAATATACTAATTTCCACCTATGAGTGGAGTCATATAGAGATCGTCTTTCTCTGACTGACTTATTTCGCTTAACATAATGCCCTCGAGGTCCATCCACGTTGTTGTGAATGGGCCAATTTCGTCTTTTTTTATGGCTGAGTAGTATTCCATTGTGTATATATACCACATCTTCTTTATCCAATCATCAGTTTCTGGGCATGTAGGCTGGTTCCACGTCTTGGCTATTGTAAATAATTATAATTAGCAAAGTTTTAAGAATTACAATGCTAGTGTTGAGAAGAGTCTTGGAAGAGTGATTTTCACCCCTTTTCTGGAGGACAAACTAGCTACTATAATTCCATCAAGTAAACCACCTTTAAATCCTTTAGTCTTATCTTTAGGGAAAAAAAGCGCAATTTAACTTGGCAAACATGCAAAGAAAAATTAGACATCAGTCTTTACGTTTGTATTCTAGTCTGTAATCAATCAAGCAAGATAAATGAAAAGATGTCCTCAAATTAGATAATGCATGTGCAATAACTAGACCGAAGATTAGTGGCCTTAGGACAAGTTAGCTTCTCAGATTTTAGCTGAGTAAAATAATCTCTAACAACTTGAAGTTTTATGTCTAGTAGGTGCAAAACTCTGCAAAGAGTGAATTACAAAGGCTTAACATATCCGGTACATTTAATTTCTTTTTCTTGGCGAGGTTGAGGAATATGCAAAAAGTAGTCACTAGAGGGCAGTAGACTCAAACCCTGCCCCACAGCGAGAGCTTGCCGGGCACAGCCAGGCTCCAGAGCCAGAGCAGCTGCTTAGGTATTACTGGATAAAAACATGGGATATCATTTTCACCCATTCTCCCCCAAACTTTACTTCTAAAATGGCATTGGCCCATGGGTAACTTTCTCATTTTTTTATTTATATTGTGCCTAACATTCCCTAGTATTTTCTAAGATTTCTTTGTAAAAGAAAATTCTAGACAATTATTGACTATATTGTGAAGAACTGGGGCTAAATCTCTTTGCTTGCTTGTTAGTTTTTAGAATTTATTTAAATTTTCTACTCACTTGTATTCTTTTTGTAGGCAGGGAAAAAACAGTGCTATAAAATGTGATAGGAATACGGTTTTCTTAAGAAAATAGCTTTAAAAAGAAGTCTTTAAAACCATAACCATAATCTCATGCACTGTAATTACAGAGATATTTGCTGAAAAAGATAAAGAAACAGGCCTAGTAGAAACGTACTTTCTTCATGATGGAGAAATGTAGTGATACCTTTCTGCTCTTGGTAACATTATATCTCCTCACAGATGTTCATTTCTCTGCTGCTTTCTTATCAAGGAAAAAAGCCAGGGGGCTTTAGAATTTGGGCTAGTCTGAAGGCTTTCTAAATGAGAGTCAAACAAATCTGCAAGGCTCATGTAAAAGTATATGCTATTCAACTTAGAAATTTTCTTGTCCTATAGCAGTCATGTGCCACATAACAACATTTCAGTCAATGACAGATCACATATATGATGGTGGTCCTGTAAGATTAGTACCATACAGCCTAGGTGTGTAATAGGCTGTCCCATCTAGGTTTGTGTAAGTGCACTCTATGATGTTCATACAATGACAAAATCACCTAACCATGCATTTCTCAGAATGTATCCCAATTGTTAAGCGATGCATGACTGTATGCATAAAATCAATCCCCGTATAAATTTGATGATAAAGCTATAGACTGGTGATCAGGGTACTGTGATACTTTATATCTATTTTCAAATATTACAAATTTCACTTATATATGTTTTTCATTTATTCATTCAACTAGCCTTTACGGAGCACCTACTCAGTGCCAGGCACTGTCACCTTATCCTCTGCTCACACAGCAGAACCTAGGTTTAGAGGGCGGCAGCCGCAGGCATCGTGATTAGACTAGGGAGAGGGCAAAACGTGAACCCTGACAGGCAAGCCTCAGGGAGCCAGGAATGAATTCAAAAGCACGTACCCTTAAAAGTTACGTTCCAATAAGCTGGGTTTTTGTAATTTCAAGCATGTTAGCAAAGCTCAGCTCTATCAAAAACTCCAGGGAGCCTGCAAGTTGGTAGAGGGCAGCCACTCAGCAGACAAAGAGCATGATTTACAATTTCAAAGGCAAAGAACCAAGAATAAGGAGAGTTCCTGGGCCAAATGAGAAAATTTCTTCTGGATAGAAAAAGTTATCAAGGGTTTCATTTATTCCAGCAAACGAAGTTAAAATTCCTGACTTTTCTTCCTTTGGTTTTAACATAAGAAGCTGGATCCTGCCTGGTGGGAGAAATTTAACTGAGAAGGCAATGCCTTTTCTCGGATTAGTCAGCAGGTAGTTAGAGTTCTTCAACGATGGGAAGACGAGAGGTTGGAAGGGGAGCTCAGTAGGCAGTGGACACAACGCTGGTCAAATGACCAGAGTCCTGGTCGCCCCCAAGAGGGTGCTGATATTGAAGATGGTCAGAGTCAGCAAAGTTGGCAGGAAGAAGCTGACAGAGACCGAAGGAGGTGACTGCAAATAATTAACACTTAATACTTACTACTTACTCATACCTGGATGTCTGCATTTCTTTAGAGTTCTGCCTTTGAAGTCAGCCTGACTCAGATTTGTCTCAGCTTTCCACCATTCTTTGTGTAACATATGAATAGGTAATCTAAGGCTCTATCTCCTCATGGGTAACACGGAGAACATAATAGTATTTCTTCCTTGGGATGGTTGTGAGAATCAGAAGGAACAATGTGTGTAACATGTATAGCACAGTGCCTGGAATGTAAGTGTATGATAAATGATAAACTATTCATCCTTCCATGTTCCCTTAATTATGTATAGTGTTCTTTGTCCTACAAACATATAACAATGAATGACACTAGTGATGGTGTATGTTTACCTATTTTAATCAAGTTATTTTCTCATACTTTAAGAAGACACAGCTGAGCAATGAGTCATGAGTGAATGTCCAGTTGGAGAAGGCCTTGAGAGAGCTCTGGGGTCACGGCTGTGCAGCTGGGCTGAAAAGATAAAGGCTGTAGGTGTGGCTCCAGACAGGAACACAGCCTGTTTTTCAACTCAGTTGGGATATCTTTTCAAAGCAGCAACTGCAGGCAGAGTACACAGAGGTAAACAAGTCTCTTCTTCCAGAGCAAGTGTCCTTGGAACTCCAAAGCGAGGAGCAATGAGAGATGACACAGATGGCAAATAACATTCTTGAGCCTTTATAATTCTACTCTTAAACTACTGCCATCTCTAATGGCCATTTAAAGTTATCTACACTTTAGCAGTCTAAAATAGAGAATTGTATTTTGTTATTTTTTTAAAAAGGGAGAGAAAAGTCACAGTTAGAAGTTGTCTGTACAGACGGCCACCAAGGAAATAGGAGTTGCCAAGTGTCTATGTGACTTTGGGTGATTTCCTTCATTATGCTGCGGTTCAACTTCCCCTTGTAGAAAATGAGACAACTAGGTGAGCTTGGTGGTTTTCAAACCGTTTTTGGGCCCTGAAATCCTTTCTTCCAATGAATGCTTATCTGGAAGCCCACAAGGTAAATAAGCTGATACAGATGAGCAAGAGCGGAGAGTGAGTCCAGGGTCCCTGTAAGCTCACTACCTCCTCCCCATCTTGACCTTGTAGCTCCTAAAGGGCTGCCTGGAGCACAGTTTGAAAACCACAGGCCCAGAGGCTGTAACATTCTCTAACTCTATGGGCCTTAGTCATACACACTCATGTTTTATCCTTCACTGCTTGGGCCACACAATTAGGACACGTTGCTGCCTTCCCACACTGGCAAGCAAAGAGTTCAAAATCCTGTTCTGGACCTGAAAATTGAGTCTAGGTGGCTGAATCTACAGAACTCAATCCCGGAAGTGGTAACAAATGCAGAGATACATTGCCATGCAGAATACTCAAACTTTCCAAATAAAACCCATCAAGTTGAATACGTGATATGAAGTTCTAGATTTTGTTCTACGATTTGTCAGAGAACTGGTTCATCAATCTCCTTCTTTCCCTTCCTCACTGTGTCTTAGGTCCAGTTTAGAAGGTGCTAGGTCATTAGCTACTAGGTTGGATATCACTCAATGCATCTATAAAGAAAATGTCTTAAACATCATTTACACGTCTAAAATATACCCTGAATCCTATTTAACAACACGTAAAGAATTCTATAATTATTATAGAATTCTATTTTGAGATTTTGGATTTAACAGCTTATAATTTCTTATGGAAATAAAATTTTCTACAATTACAAATAGATACTATATGAATCACAGAAAGAAAAAAAGACATATTTATCTACTCTTAAATATTAAATTCCTTGGATGAAAAGCCTAAATACACAGGTTATATGCAGGCCTTTGAAACTGGGATGTTGACAGACTCCAAAAGAATAGGGAGTATTAAGCTACTATTTACTTTAAACTTAGGGCTGCCTGTAAGCTAGGGCCTTTAATCATCAAAGACTTATTGTGTTTAACACCCAACTTGCTGTACACATTCAACCAATTTCCCCAACAACTGCACCGAGAAGTTCAAGTTTGAGGACAGGGCTGAGGTTTCCCACCTCCATATTGTAACGTCTAAGCAACACCTTTAGAGAAACTCTCTGTCTGGCCTTAGAATGCATCTCGGGGGCTCTGCAGGACAAAGGTGGCTAATGAGCTGTGCCACACAAGCTACCCAGAGTTTATCAAGCCATAGCAGTGCACACAGGACTGCGCCTCCAGCAAACCTTTGTGACTTTGCCATTGAGAGGTTTAACCAACACCATTTGCCACTTCACGGGGCGCTTCCATTCTGCTTACACTATGCTTTCCTTGAGCCCAGTAACAAAGGAGAAAGGAAACAAGTATCTAACAACAAATTGTTGCTATCCATCAACAAGCTGTACTCGGGATTAATTGATGGATTCAATTCAGCAGTTTCTGGAGTGGATTGGAGTTGACCAGGGAGGAGGGAGCACGTTTCAAGAAGGGGAACAATGCAGCTGAGGCATTATGGCCTGACTCAGCACAAAAGCAGGCTCAACAGGAGTGGCAGGCCCGTGTTAATGAATAGTTAGACACCAGCAGGGGCCTGTATTCAGCTGGCATGCACCTGTACAGCCTTGCCAGTTGGTAAAATATTGCAATACTGCTGAATTGGTTGTTAAATATTTTGAACAAATACCCTGAACATCAGATTGCACAGTCCTGAAAATGAGGCACGGGAGCGTTGACTGGCGTTGGCAGGAAAGCGGAAGCGTACGATGACATCTCAAAGGGACAGAAACAGAGAAAGTGGTGGAAACGGTGTTTCGGGAAGACCTTTGTGGCAGTGTGCGTCTTCTGCCTGATCCGACCAGGAAGAGCAGAGGGAGGGAGTTTCGTAATGCTGTGCCTGGCTTAGGTGACAAGTTGTTTGCTCCACCAGCACTTCATGAGAAGTGGCTAGTCGGTCACTTCAGGACAGATGAACTCTGTTTATTTAGACAGATATAGCCCAGCCTCATCTGCTTTTGGGTACCCAGACTGAAATGACCAAGGCTTTGAGGTTTTTCTGACTAATACTCTCAGATTCTTATCAACCCATTCGTTTCTTGGGAAGTGCTCTTAAGTCTCATGTCCCTAGGCACTAATATCCTCCTCCAGGGCATGAACAGTGATAAGGCTGTTGCACATATAAGATAAGGGAGAGAAGTGTCCACTAGGTTTAGCCCCTGGGGACACTCACTCGCATCTGAACCAGGACAGGCTTAGTCAAGTGAGTAATGGGGGCAGAGGTCATGTGCCCGAGAATGAGGCACAACAAGTCCTTCAAAAAGCCTGGCTGGGCAGAGCAGGTCAGTGATAGGCTCCGAGCCAGAGGCAGCTGCAAAGTGAAATGGGGAATCCTTTACAAAAGTTAGGCTTAAGCCTGGGTCCATGTCCTTGTAACCTGGCTTTTGCAGTAGTCCCTGCCTAAAACAGACTGCCAAGAGACAATCTTGCCTGCCACTCTTCCAGGATTAGAACTGTGATGCTGACTGCAACCTTGAAGCTGGGACCTTGCCACCCACTGATAAGCCAGCTGCACACTGCCTGCCCCAGCCTGGATTTCTGAGCACTCTCTCTGCATTACCTGTTGCAGGGCAGGGGTATCATCCATTGGTTATTCCATGCCACCACTTGGCGCCCCCTTCCCCTGCCAATTATGTGTCTGGATTTTGACTGGAGGTTTTAACACTGGGGTCATTTGACTGAATCCTAATGGTTAGGTCGTGGCTCCTATTTCACCCAGCAGCTGGGGAAGCCAGGTCCTAGGTTCACGCTTAGACCTCCATTCCACTGTAAGCAACCTGCCATACTCTGCCAGTTCTTGAAATAGTCAACTGTATTTTGAGCCAAGCACAAGCTACATGAGTGCAGCCAACAGTGAGTGAGTACGAGGGTGGGTACAGTCTAATGCCGAGTTACCCTGGATGACTATCCAACTGGAAACCTTTGATTGTAATTCACCAATCCCTCGGAGATCAATTCCTAACAACACCCAAGCAAACAAGCAAACCAAGAACGCAAGTTGCCTTGGGAACTGGATGTGTTAAGGAACTGAGATAGAACGGTAGCCATCAGAACACCAACAGAGATCAATGTAACGGCAGACTGTGTCTCTGAGCAAACAACAGATCCAGAGTTATCAGAACTAGATTAAAATGCAGGGGAAGTCTGCTGCAGGGCTGTGGGGAGAGACCCCATAACGACAGCCAACTACAAACGTGCAGCGAATGGAAGGAAGCGACATAACTCATAAGTAGAAAATGAAAAACTCGAGCTCCTGGACAGCTTTGAGAACTCCGAGGTGGAAGATGGTCAGACCAGAGCAAATCAGGCTGGGCAGATGGGGCAGGGACTTCCCTCAGAGCGTAGGGTGGGCCACGTCAAGTTGGATGCTCAGTAATGGTCAGACTGCCAGTGACAACCTTTCGTAAATTTACTTTGTAGAAAATCTCTTTCCCACAAAAGGCAGCTCTGGAAGGTTTAGAAGAAAAGAAATAGCCTTCCGTGCTGTGTAAATCCCTCCTAATGATATCAGAACGAAGTTCCCTTTGTGGTGGATACACCTGAGCGATTTACTTGCGCTTACATAAACTATCAGATACAGGGCTATTAAAAAAACAGGAGGGCTGTCCTCCACTTGATCCCAGTGTAATCCTTGCTCCCATCATGGCTGGAGGTTATCATTTCACTTAGTTCTTGGGAAGTTCTGGGGGATCTGATTCATGTTTTGTGTGTGTGTATGTGAGGAAGACTGGCCCTGAGCTAACATCTGCTGCCAATCTTCCTCTTTTTGCTTGAGGAATATTATTGCTGAGCTAACATCTGTGCCAATCTTCCTCTATTTTGTATATGGGATGCTGCCACAGCATGGCTTGATGAATGGTATATAGGTCTGTGCCCAGGATCCGGGCCTGTGAACCCTGGGCCTCTGAAGCAGAGAGCACAAACTTAACCACTATGCCACCAGGCTGGACCCTGGTTCATTTTTAAAATAGTCATAATGAGTATTACGAGTAATAAATGCCACAACATACAAAAGTACCATAGAATGACAGAGTGTCCAGCAAAATAAATGTTTTTAAATATTTAAGCCTGAATAAAATAGTATCAAAAACTTAATATATATCCTTCCTAAAATTACACCCTCCCAAACTGAGTTGTTTGCTCTATCAAGCTAACAAACTTGCTGAAATTTATTTCCAGCAGTTGCTTGTCTCACCGGTATCATCCACTTGGCTATTTTCCAGGTAAGGAAAAGTAATTTTTTTCCAATAAAAATATGATTTAAAACACTGCCTTTGGATTCAGCCCTGCTCTGCCATTTATTAAGTGACACTGGGTAAGTTTCCTAACTTCTCCAAGCCTCCATTTTCTCACTGATAAAAGAGGGCTGATTCCCACTTCTCAGGTTTTGGTAAGAATTAAAAGTGGCAATGTTTGTAAAAGTGGAAACACTTATCATGGAGCCCAACACCACCAAACCTGACAGGCAGCCAGCCCTCCATAAATAGGAGTGATCATTACTAATGTATTCTAAGACATTCCCGCATCTAGCTATGCGGAGAAAAATGGCCACACACCAAACCCTCTTTGGGGTAGCATGTGCAAATCAATGTGAGTGTTTTAAACACGTGTTGCGGAGGACAATCAGACATGGCCAGAGAGAAGAAATGGGAGAGGAGGCTGGACACTGAGGAATGGCTCCATCTGGAAAGGCCAAGTGGGGGCCGGGGTGGAGAGGAGAGTGTCAGGATGTGTCGGGGTGGGTAACAGAGACAGGATGCCTTTGAGGGACATCACGGAGGCACCTCCCCCAAATCTCTCTTCTACCTGCTCTTGATTCCTGAAATTAAACCACTCTTTTAGGTTAAGGCTACATATTCTTTTTTTAAAGATTTTTTTTTTTTTTTTCCTTTTCCTCCCCAAAGCCCCCCGGTACATAGTTATATATTCTTCGTTGTGGGTCCTTCTAGTTGTGGCATGTGAGACGCTGCCTCAGCGTGGTTTGATGAGCAGTGCCATGTCTGTGCCCAGGATTCGAACCAACAAAACACTGGTCCGCCTGCAGCGGAGCGCGCGAACTTAACCACTCGGCCACGGGGCCAGCCGCAAGGCTACGTATTCTTAAACGAAGACCTTCCTGGAAAAGTTAACATTTGAAGCTACAATCAGTCATTTATATTTTAGTCTGAGTAAGTTTCAAATTGTTTCTGGAGGGATCTTGATGCGTGACACATGAAGGACCTGGGCACCCAGGGATAGGGCACAGGCCCAAGCAGAGAGAAGAAAAGAAAGTGAGAAGAACTTGGGCTCCGAAGGACACAGGAGTGACTCACCTGTGTGTGGGGCGCACATTACACACCTCTTGTGTTCTATTTTGACAGAAATGACCCAGAGTTTATGCCACTGAACAGCAGTTTACAACTGACTCTGCACACGTTCAATGGCTGACAGTTCCGCCATGTCTCTATCAGTTACACATGGTGACAGAGGAGGCAGAGGAAATCTGCCAGTCTCCTCTTCCAACACTGATCATGCTATGGGGCTAAATTTAGGCTTCTACTCCTTAAACAGGGAACTTTCCAGTTATCCATAAGCAGCCTTAAGCTGTGTGTGTGCATGGGGAAGGAGGAGGAAAATGGAGATGTTCTATGTTGCTATCAATTTCAGCCCTAAATCCATACAGGCATGTCTCTTAATGACATAATAAAAGAAGTTAACATTCACTCATTCATTCGTCATACAAGTATTTATTGAGTACCTGCTCTCCTGGAATTTATATTCCAGTGGGGGAAGACAAATAAATAAATCAAATACACAGAGTGCCTGATGCAGCAGTGCTGTGGAGAAGAATAACTCTGGGAAGGATACGAGGCAGTGTTAGCAGGAGCTGGCTCTTAGACAAAGGAGGCAAGGCGAACCTTTAAGGGTGAGGATCTAGGGTAGAGGCCCACGCCTGGTGTGGGAAAGGCCCAGTCCAGTGGGGGCAGGGAGAACGGTAGGAGATGAGGTCAGAGAGACAGCAGGCCCAGAGCCCAGAGGGCATGGGTGCCAGGTAAGGACTTTGGCTTTTGCTCTGAGTCAGATGAGAAGTCATAGGAGTTTTGCACGAAGAACATGATCTGGTTTATATTTTAAAAGAATCCTTCTCGTGGCTGTGGTGAGAAGGGATTGTAGGAGGATAAGGGCTGATGTTGAAAAAACTAGTTAGGACACTGTAACAATAATCCAGAAGACAGATGATAGTGGGTTAGCCCAGGGTGGTGGCAGTGGAGATGGCAGAAACTGTTTAGGTTCTAGACTTATTCTGAAGGTAGAGTTGACAGGATTTGCTGATGGACTGGATGTGGGGTTTAAGAGAAAGAGAGAAGTTGAGGATAACACCTAGGTTTTTGCTGAAGTGAACAGAAGGATGGAAACATTTTTTGAGACGAGAAAGCCTCAAAGAACAGGTATATGTGTGTTTATGAAGGGGAGGGACTGGGGAGGGGTAGAAGAATTAGGACTTTGGTTTAGGATATATGAAATTTAAGAAGTCCAATAGAAATGTAAGTGATGGCGTCAAGTACACAGATGCTCTAAATGTCAAGCTAGAGAGCCAAGCTGGAGAGAGAAATTTGGGACTGAACGGGATACTGAGGGCATTTAAGGCTCCAACACTGGATGTGATCACTTAGGAAGCGAGTGATAACAGAGAAGAGATGTGATGACTCAGCCCTGGGGCTCTCCAACATTAAAAAGCTAGAGAGGCCAGAAGGAACCAGCAAAGGAGACTGAGAACAAATAGACAGTAAAGTGAGAAGAGAACCAAGAGAGGCTATTTCCCAGAAAGCCCAGTGAAGAAAAAATTCAGGGAGAAATTCAACTGTGTAAATGCTGCCGATGGACCAAGAAGGATAAGGCTTAAGATGTGACCACTGGATTTAACAATGTGGAGGTGATCAGTGATCTTGACAACAGCTATTTCCATGGAGTGATGGAGATAGAAGCCAGGTTGGAGGGTTTGGGGTCCAGGGTGGGCATTTTTTCAAGATGGGAGATATTACAGTGTGTTTGTACAATCATGAGAATGGCCAATAGAGGCGGAATCAATGATGCAGGAGATTGCCAGAGTGATGACCTCGAGTAGGGGAGAGCAGACGGGATGTGGCGCGGGAGTGAAGGAACCAGGAGGGAAGGAAGCTGATGGATGTGGAGTGTGAGTGTGTCATCATTCTCTTCTGATTGTTTTTGTTTTCTTGATGGAAGAGGAGACAAGATTATCAGCTGAGACAGAGGTTGCCAAGGAGGTAATGGAGCTTTGCAAAGAGAGAAGATACAACACAGTCATCCAGGAGGGAGGCAGAGTGAAGGCACTAGGAAAATGCTGTGCGATGGATGGGCAGCACGAAGGGTTCACTAGAGGGGGGAGCTCGTGAATTTAAAGGCAGCCTGGTCAGTGCGTTGGTGTGTTGAGTGGCCCAGGTGGACCGACCCATGAAGAGGTGGATTTCCAAGAGCCAACCATGTGCGAGGCACCGTGCCTCAGACACATTCATCCTCGTTATCACTCCCCCACAACAAGGTGGGTGTTACTATCTCCATTCTACAAATGAGAAAACCAACGCAGAGAGGCGAAGTGACTCGCCCAAGGTCAAACCACTAAAAGAAGCAGAATCAGAATTCAAACCACAGTCTGGCCCAGCAGCAACACTGCCAACACCATGCAAAATGGTTGTCTTAGCATTTGAGTGCTCCTTCTCATGTTGAGATATTTATAAGGCTTTCCAAAAGAACTTTTTTTGCATGAAATCTCTAGATTTTTAACAAATACTCCAACATAAATATTTCAACTTGCTTCTTGTTTTTACAACTGTCAACTCAATTCAAATTAATGACAGTTGCTGTCCTATGGACTATTCACCCAATAGGCAAGAAAAAATAAAAACTGAGTCCACACTGAATTCTCTGGAAGAACAGAACCATCGCCCTGAAGTATTTCAACAGGCTGACACTTCTAAAGTCCTGTTCACCCATTCGCTTGTTCCAGCAAATGCTGCGATAACCAGAGACAAGGACCCAAATCAGTCTGAGGGGTGGAAAGTAATGCAGAGGCAGCAGGACAGGAGGGGGAAGAGGGAAGGTTAAACAAACTAAGATTTTGAGTCTAGAAAGGAAAAGGATAAAGAAGGATCTAATTCTTGGTCAGGAACTAAATTAAACAGGAGGTTGACTGATCTGATTACTCTGTGTCCTGAAAATGAGAACAGAATCATAAGGGCATTTAGAAGTATTTTGTTTCATAGAATTCCCAAAGACAATGACTGGGACACATCCTACTTACTGCCAACACTGCATTCATCATCATTAAGGCCTACATTTCTTAGTACTTGAGTTCTCTAAAAATACATATTTGGGGGCCGGCCCAGTGATGCAGCAGTTAAGTTCGCACATTCCGCTTCTCGCTGGCCCAGGGTTCACCAGTTCGGATCCCAGGTGCAGACATGGCACCACTTGGCAAAAGCCATGCTGTAGTAGGCGTCCCACATATAAAGTAGAGGAAGATGGGCATGGATGATAGCTCAGGGCTAATCTTCCTCAAAAAAAATAATTAATTTAAAAAATACATATTTGGATTTTTTAATATTAGTAATAAAAACAACACAAATACAACAACACAAATAATACGCACAAAAATAACTGGCTGAGCGCCCATGTTTGGCAAACACCACAACAGGTACTTTACATTGTTCCCTGAGTTAACTCTAACTCCATGAGGCAAGCATTCCGATCATCACTTTGTAGACGATTCTGGAGCTCAGAGAGGTTAAGAGACAAGCCCCGAGTCACACAACCAGTAAGTGGGAGAGCTGTGAGTCAGGTCCGTGGACCTCTAGGTCTGGACTGGACAATGACAGGGAATAGGTGGGCTTTAGAACCAGAGACGGTCACTAACCATGTCAAGGAGTTATCATTAAGCTCAAATAATAGACTGTTTGGCAACTCAGTCAGGGAAACTTGTAGAAAAGCTGCTACCTGAATGCAGAGTGTACCTCACAAGAGGAATACTAAAGTCCCTATTACTATTACCTGTAACACATAACAGGCCCACATGGTTATTTTCCCAAGTTTTAAAAACACAAAACATACCAATTCCACTCTCTCCCTGCTGAACCAATCGTTTCCCTGTCTCTGAATGCATTTGGATGGAGATCAGAAAGGGACTCAGACAAAAAAGGCCTCCAGGAAACAGCTCCTTGTTGTGGTCACACCAGCGAAGCTGTCCTTTGATGTCTCTCCCCACACTGTAAATAAGACGTTTGTCTACCCGAGACAATGAATCACTCCTTAGAGGTCTGCCATTAGAAGAAAGAGAAACAAACTATCACATACCTGTCTATGTTAGGGGATTTTTTTTAATATTAGTTAGTTTTAAACTTGGCTTCTTACCTGGATCCACATCAGAAGAGCAAGGAGTAGAAAGGGCTTCCACAGAACTAAAAGCCTCGCTGTTGGGCTCTTGGCCAGGTCTCTGCAGCACGTAATCTCTTAAGTCGCAAGCTGACGGCAGGTCCAAAGCACTGCTCTCCTCTGACAGGCTGCCTGGAGTGGCTTCCCCGGCCGCCATAGTCCTGCCACAGGAAAAAAAAAAAAAACAATTCAATACAAGAGGCTCTGCCTAAGAGGAGCCTCCATCAGAGTCACCACTTGAAAGACTGAAGTCCCAGCATCTTAAGGACCAAACAGTAGAAACAATCATTTCCCTTCCCCTGTTATTGTCGGTCTTCCTTGTCCTTCCTTCAGAACTAGTATTTGTTTACTGTGTTTCTTTATCATGAGAAACAAATACTCTCAGCACAGAAAGAAACCATTACTGATTTCAGCTGGGAAAAAAGCTCCACATCGGCGGGGCGGGGGAGGGGAGCCAGCCCAGCGGCGCAGCGGGTAAGTTCACACGTTCTGCTTTGGCGGCCCAGAGTTCGCCAGTTTGGATCCTGGGTGTGGACCTATGCACTGCTTGTCAAGCCACATATAAAGCAGAGGAAGATGGGCACAGATGTTAGCTCAGGGCCAGTCTTCCTCAAAAAAAAGCTACATGTCTGACACGAGAAAGGTTCAATCATAGAACTCCCACTCGATGAAAAATGCAGCATTAGAATTCCAGGGCTACAAGAATATTCAATGAGAAAGGAATCTATTCATGACAATATTAAATAGAAAAATATTTTAAAATCATAAGTCGAGTTTGATCCACATTTCATAAAATAAAACATGTGTGGGATGTGTGTGTACGTGAAATAGATGGATCTATAGCTAGAAAAAACCAGTCTGGAAGGCTAGATCCCAAAATCAATTTCAGGGGTTATGTGGGTAGTGAGATGACAGGTGATTTGCATTGTCCTCCTTGCATACTCAAACACGCACTCAGTCAGTTATGTAACATGCCAGGCCCCATGCCAGGCGCTGGGGATACAAAGGTGAACATGAGAGACCCTTCCCCGACATTGCTCACCGTTTGGGGTGATCCAAACACAGAGACCTATCCTGTTAACACAATGACAAGGCAGCAAGGAGCCCAGACAGGGGCAGTGGGCTTTCTGGAGGAGGTTATCCCCAAGCACGGGGCAGGCCAGGCCATGGCCCAGGGCCAGCATGAAGACCAGAAGAACCAGTTTGGGCAACCACAAGTGGCATGGGGTGTCAGGAGTTTGAAGTGAGAGCCAAGGAACTGTCACACACTGGGTAAGTGGGGAGGGACAAACCCTGGAGTCTTGGCTGGATGGCCGTGGGGCCCTCTCCTCTTCCGGCGCAAGCTCTGGGAAGGACAGCAGGGCCTGGCTGCTATCAGCAACTTGATACACAAACTCTCTAGCTGAGCTCTGGAGACTGCGACGTGGCTTACTGGGTTCAGGGTTTGGACATTTCCTGTTAAAAAGCAGGGGCGTTCCTCACCCCTCCTGGGTCTATGTCTACCTGTGGGGCCTAAGTTCTCTACCAGAGGGCTCTCTGCAATGCACCCAGCCCTGCCCACCTCTCTACAAAATAACTGTGGACCTGGGGAGACCCTGGACCCTCTGCTACTCTCTGCTTCATAAGGTGTTGTCATCAATAAATCTTATTATAGCCAACGCCACATGTCATGTGTGCCATGGGCCACCACACACCATGCAGAGGAGTTACATGGTCAGATCTTCAGATTTGGCAGCTGGATAGCATGTAGGTTTGTAGGGCCTGAGCCTGGTGGCAGGCAATCTCAGAAGCAACAGGAATTCATTCACTGCAGTGGTCCAGGTGAGAGAGGAAGAGCTTGTGAATGAGGGCATGGCACTATGGGTCAAAAGTAGGGGGCAGATTAAGAACATACTTAGGAGGGAAATGAGAGTAGAACTTAAGTGAATAGACAAAGGGGTTAAAGAGGAACTGAGAGTCGAGGAGCGGCAGCTTCAGCGGTTGGTTGTATTACTAACTGTTAGAAAAGACAGAAGAAGGAATAGGTTTGGAAGGAGGCAGTATTTCAAATTATGGCATACTTCTAGCTGTTAAAATGACAATCAGAACTTGAAAGATCTCAAAGACGTATGTTTGAATGAAAGAGGGAATTTCAGAATAAAATGATCAGTATAATAATAAGAGTAATTAACATTTATTGAGTGCTTGTTGGACGCCAGGCCTTGTGCTAAGAGCTTCATCTGCAACAGCCCTAGGAGGCAGGGAATCCTACTATTACCCTCATTTACAGTCAGACAGTCAGCCTCAGACACAGAGACGTAGCGTAACTTGCCCAAGGAAAGCCATCTAGAAAGTACCAAGCTGGGACGAACCCAGCTCCAAGACTTCCCAGCCTCCCGCATCTGCACAGCCTCCATGCTGCCGCCCAAACTACCTGATCAGGCAAAGACAGGAAGTGTATAAAAACAAATCAACAGAGAGGCCTGGTGAGATCCTTCTTGTTTGAGGACACCCAGTCACACGCTCTTGCGGCCATTTGCTCAGAGTCAGCCAAGATGTCAGATGATTGCTTCTGAAAGGAGTGGAGTGATCAAGGTTCCCAAAGAAGCAAGAACATCCTGTCTTTTCACACATGCTATATTAGACAACCAAGCCTGGGGTTTCAGCAACCACCTCCGCCACAGGCATCTGCTGTTCCTCCTCCCATCCTGTTACCACACACTGCTCGGAGGCTTCTGGAAGGGAACACACAGGTCAGCGAATGACATTGGCATATCCTGCCTGCCTGGAAAGGTGCCTTGAAATCAACCATCAATCAAGGGTGTCCTTAGTGATCCAAAATGAAAGGAATCCTTTTTGAAAACAAATAGCACATTGATCTGCTATCTGTCCCTTCTTTTAGGATCACTATTAAGTGACAAATCCATTCCAAACCAGGCATTCGACCTAAAAGGGAAAAAATGCCTACTGAAAGGCAGATTCCTTTATATTATAAAATAAGTATCTGTGCGTGTGAAACACATTATTTGGGATCCAGCAAGTGTGTACAGGAGAAAGCGAGTACTAGGGACAGATGAGACCCTTCTCATGGTCTGAAACCACCTTGGCTGGCAAGTGGAATGCAAACGTTATCCCTTGCCCCAAAACTTTTGATATGTGGTTCAACTTCCTTCTCCAGAACTGGTTTAATGACACAATCTAAAGATTGTTTTCCAAAACCGGAGAGTACAGGATGCCCTGGGGTTGCAGGCACAAGTCTCTAAGTACATAGACACCTGCGTACCAAGAGAAGCAGCCATTCCTCTACCCCACAGTCTTACAGACCTACACATACAAGCACTCAGGGTCCATGTCAAAGAAGTAGTTTAACTTCATTTACTTTTTTTCAATTAAATCTCTTTCCTTCCAATATTTTACATGAAAAATTTCAAACATAAAGAAAAGTGGAGGGCCGGCCCCGTGGCTGAGTGGCTAAAGTTCTCCACTTCAGCTGCCCGAGTTCAGAGGTTTGGATCCTGGGCATGGACCTGCTCCACTCATCAGCCATGCTGTGGAGGCATCCCACATACAAAAAGTAGAGGGAGACGCACAGATGTTAACTCAGGATGAATCTTCCTCACCAAAAAAAATGAAAAGAAAAGAAAAGTGGAAAGAATTATATAATAAACATCCATATAGCTACTGCCTAGATTTCATAATTAACATTTTACTATGATTTTATCAGATAACCATCTATCCAACTCTCTACCCATCTATCAATTTATCTTATTTTTATACATATTTCCATTTAAATTTTAATGTAATGAAACCTCCTGAGCTGGGGTGTGATAAGATCAGTTTGCCTTTTCAAACACTCACTCTGTTAGGCAAATGAAGCATGAGGCAGAGGAGGTTAACCACGAAGCAGGGAACACAGCCAGGAAGCTCGACAGAAATGTCTGGAGAGGTGCAGGGTCTCTGGAGTTGGAGAGACCCAGGTTTGAACCCCTGCTATCACTTTTTAGTTGTGTCACCTTGGGCAAGTCACTTAACCTCAGTTTCCTCATCTATAAAAATGGCTTGATAACAGTACTTACCTCACAGGGTTGTCATAGGAATTATATGAAATTAATGCAAATAAAATACTTACTCCAGGATCCATGCTCGATAATGTCAAGCTCCAATAAGTAAAATAGTAAGAAATAAAAAACACATTACAGGCTCCTATCTTCCCAGCCTACCTCCAGTACATGTGCCTCTCTATTTCCCATCTGGTAGCCATCTTGCTTCGTTCATCCCTACCTAGTTCACAATCTTGTTAATACCCTTCCCTGCCCATTCTGTCTTTTTATCACACCCCTTTGGCAAAACCCCAGCCTGGATGAACTCAACTATCTATCTACTCTCCATGTGCTGGACATGAGAGTCACATAACAGAGCAAACTGTTTCACTCTAAATGAATGAGCACCAGCCTAGAATGGGCTATCTGACCAAATGAATCCTGAGATGTCTATATCATAACTCCCTCTCCCCCTCCCCTTGACTCTTTCATGTTTTATCCACTCTTCTTCAACTCAGACCCACCCCATCACTCACACACCTTCCTCTTTCCAACACATCATCTCACTTGCTAATGGACAAAGGAAACAGAATCCAGCAGAGAGAAACAACTTCAACTCCCCTATCAAACATAGCAAAGGCTCCCACATCTGCACACTGGTTCACCTCTCTTCACCTCTCCTTACAACAGAGGAGTTGTCGCTCCTGCGGCAAAGGCCAAACCCTCCACCTGGGCTTTAGATCCCACTCTCTGGACCTTTCTGGAAGCCTTCAGCTTCTCTCGCTTCTGCTCCACCAGACCTTCACTTAGGCTTTTCAATATGCCCAAATTGCTCCCACTTTTCAACAAAACTTGGTGTGTAAGAGAATGTCTTTGTTCTCTGTAAACGCTACTCAAATATTTAGTGGTAGGGGGATATGATGTCTGCAACATACTAAAAATGTGTGTGTATATATATATGTGTATACACACACATTATACATAAAACATATACACACATGAGAGAATGTTAAAGTAAATGTATGAGGCAAGTGTAGACAATTGGTGAATATGGAAAATGTTATTTGGGAGTTTCTTGTACTAGTCTCGTAATTTTTTGAAGGTATAAAATTACATCAATATAAAATTTCTCAATAAAGAAAAAAAAAAGCAAAAGGAAAACCTTTAACACCTTCCCTCCTCACGGCCAGTCTCCAATTCCCTCTGCAAACATTTCCTCAGCTCCACCAGCTCCATCACCCTACCATAGAACTTCTAAAAACTCCTTCTTCTGACATTCTTTCTTTGCTTTTCGGGAAGTCACTCTCCTGCTTGTCCTCCCATCTTTTTGCCTTTGTTCCTTCCTGCCTGCTCTGCTGCTCACCCTCCATCTCCAAATGGACTTCCTCAAGGCTCTCTCCTCTTCTTTCCTCCTCTGCGACATCAATTATTGCCCAGAAATTTCTGTCTAGCCCAAATCTCCCAACATCAGGTCCCCTTGCTTTCCATGCTTCAGGCATAGTGGTTTTCCTTCAGATTCTCCAAAAAGCCCTGCTGCCTCCCACTGCACTTGTCTTTCCCTCTCTTGGATAACGCTTCTAAAAAAATGGAAGGGGAGGGAACACTTCCCAATTTGCTCTATGAGCCCAGTATTATTCTGACATTAAAACCAGAAAAAGACATCACAAGAAAACTACAGACCAATATTATGAATACAGAAATCCTTGACAAAATACTAGCAAACTGAACCCAGCAACATATAAAAAGGATTATACTTCATGACCAAGTGGAACTTATCCCAGGAATGCAAAGTGGTCTTAACATCAGAAAATCAATCAATGTAATACGCTATATTAGAACAAAGGACAAAAACAACACACACACACAAGCATTTGACAAAGTCAAACATTCATTTATAATCAAAACACTCAACAAACTAGGAATAGAAAGGAACTTCCTCACTTTGATAAAGGGCATTTTTTTAAAAACCTATAGCTAGCATCATATTTGAGGTGAAAGACTGAAGGCTTTCCCCCTAAGATCAGGACAAGATAATGACATCTGCTCTAACCACTTCGATTCAACATCGTGCTGGAGGTTTTAGTCAGCACAATTTAGGCAAGAAAATAAAATAAAAGGCTTCCATATTGGAAAGAGACAAGTAAAACTATTTCTATTAGCAGAAGACATGATTTTTGTATAGAAAATCCTAAGGAATCCACTTAAAAAACCAGTAGAACAATTAAACAAGTTAAACAAGGTTGCAGAATACAAGATCAATAAGTAAAACCATATAGAAATGATTTTACACTAGCAATAAATATTTATGTATATTATATAATAATAAATATATTATACACATTTACAAATAGTATTTATAAATATTGTGTAAATATTTATATACACTAGCAATAAATAATTAAATTGAAATTAGGAACATGATGCCATTTATAATAGCATCAAAAAGAATAAAATGCTTAGGAATACATTTAATAAAAAATGTGTAGGGGGCCAGCCCCATGGCCTAGAGGTTAAGTTCAATGTGCTCTGCTTCTGTGGCCTGGGTTTAGTTCCTGGACATGAACTTACACCACTTGTTGGTGGCTATGCTGTGGCAGCAACCCACATACAAAATAGGGGAAGACTGGCACAGATGTTAGCTCAGGGCGAACTGTCCTCAGCAAAAAAAAAAAAAAAAGTGTAGGGCGTGGACACTGAAAACTACAAAAAAAATGTTGAAAGAAACTGAAGATCTAAAGGAATGGAAACACATCCTATGTTCACAGAATGGAAGACAATTTTTTAAGATGGCAATATTGATCTACAGATCATTGTAATTCTTATCAAAATCTCAATTGGCTTTTCTTTTTTTGCAGATACTCGACTAAACTGTTTCCAAAATTCATATGGAAATGCGAGGGACCCAGAGTAGCCAAAACAATGTTGAAAAAGAACAAAAGATAGAACACTTATACTTTCCAAATTCAAAACTTCCTACAAAGCCACAGTAATCAAGACTCTGTAGTACTGGCAAAAGGATAGACACATAGATCAATGGAATAGAACTGAGAGTCCAGAAGTAAAACCTTACATTTATGATCAATTGATTTTCCACAGGGTGCCAAGACAATTGCACAGAGGAAAGACAGTCTTTTCAACTCTGAGACAACTGGACATCCACATTCAAAAATGTAAAATGGTGCAGGCACACTGGAAAACAGTTTGGCAGTTACCCAAAAGGTTAAACACAGTTACACTTTGACCAGGCAATCCACGCCTAGGCATATATGCTCAAGAGAAATAAAAGTATATGTCCACACAAACTTTACACAAATGCTCATAGCAGCTTTATTCATAATAGACAAAAAATGGAAACAATCCAAATGTCCATCAACTGCTGAATGGATGAATAAAATGTGATATATACATACACGGAATATTTTTCAGCAATAAAGGAATGAAGTTCTAATACATGCTACAACAAGGATAAACTTTGAAAACATTATACTTATTGAAAGAAGCTGGTGCTAAAAAACAAAACAACAGGCCCCAAATGGAGTTGCTTATACCAAACCCCACAACTGAGACCTAACTTAATCACAGTTTGGGCTCTCCCAGAAACAGAATCTTAAACCAATCAATCAACAATCACCTGATTAGCACTAGTTAGGTAACCCGCCTGACAGACCCCTGCTATTCACTAAAGGAAAGTAACCTCGCAATAACCAACCCAATTTTTGGCCTAGTATAACTTCTTTGTTCCTGCTCCTTTCTGCCTATAAAAATCTTTCATTTGTACAGTGCCTCTGAGCTCCTTTCTGTCTACTAGACTGGATGCTACCTGATTCGAAGGGATTTTTGCTAAAATAAACTCCTAAAATTTTTAATATATCTCAGTTTATCTTTTAACACCAGTCAAGAAAGACCACATATTGTATGACTCCATTTATATCAAATGTCCAAATTGACAGATCTATAGTAGATTAGTAGACTAGATAAGTAAACCAGTAATTGCCTAGGACTGGGAAGTCATGGTGAATGGAGAGCGACTGCTAATGGGTACAGGGTTTTTCTTTGGGGTGATGATAACTAGACTATGGAGATGAATGCACAATTCTGGGAATATATGAAAAGCCACTGAGTTTTACATTTTAAATAGATGAATATTATGGTATGTGAATTATATCTCACCAGAGCTGTTTAAATGGAAGAAAAAGATTCGAAGCTCATTCAGACATACTGCCTGCAAATTCCAAGGATTCCCCAAAGCAGAGGCTGCTGAGGCAGCCAAGGCCATATATTGGGGGGGTGGGGGAAGGGAAGGGGGATGAGGGCGGGAAATTGGGAATGTACCAGGGGAAGCCTCCATAACTTCCCAACTGTGAGACAACGATCCGATACGTTGCTGAAATGCCCTCCCTACTTCCAAACCAAAGGCACTCCTGAGTCGACAGAGACAACTGGCCGAGAAAACTCGGCAGCTGCCAATTACACTCACCGCCCCGCGAAAGCAGCGCCCCGGAATCCGGAAGCGGAAGCGCAAGTGCCATATTTGTTATGGGAAAGGCGAGGTATGAAAAGAAGTCATCGGAACCATCTTTGCTGAGGGCAGGCAAGGGCAATGGAAGGTAGTCGCGGCCATGTTGACTGAGGGCATTTGCGCGGCCGTCGAAGCTTTTCGCACATGGCTAGTTTGGGCGATTCCTACAGGAGGCCTGTTGGAAAATGCGCTTGGTGGACACTAACTGAAACAGGAAAAATATTGAAAAAATTTTTTTAAATGTAAATGTCTACATTTAAAAAACCATAGAAAGTAGACAGATATATTAACAGAAAGAATGACAATATTTTACTGTGTTGCGTGCAGGTAGCTGTACACAACTGCCAGAATTGCAGGTCCAAAGAAAAGAGACTGAGGGTTATTGTCCCATCTCTCTGTCTTCTTGAAAGAGTCTCATACACTCACAGCCACCTATGAGGAGGATTGGGAGAGGTCCCTATAAATTAGGAGTTCTGGACTTGAGATGAATATTTTAAATAATACTAGCTGAGGTTTGGCCAACTACATGCCAGATACTGTGAGTTTAAGACACCCTGGGAGATGTAGTGACCTTTTGGAGGCCAATTTAAAGGTACAATTAGAAGTAAAACTAACTTTCTTTCACATTCAGACAAACCTAACACAGCAACTGTAAGTTTCATTTTCTCTTCCAGCATTGTGCATTGCTTATCAAAGTGTATAATTTTGATTTTCACCTTTTTTCATGTCATATATCTCATAAAAACACTCTTTCAAAGTAATTTGATAGATTCTGATTAGAAAAAGTCTAGAATGACATTAAGTTACTTTCCTATTTGTTTCAGAAAATGACAAACTCAAATATAATTGAATAAAATTATCTGGATTATTATGCAACTAATAAAAATGATAAAAGATATAGCAAAAGAAAATACCAGATCGTGCATTGCATTCTCCGTTTTCTTATCTCCTTGGTTCCCTTTCATCCCCATTTCTCAATCTTTCTGTGTATTTCTTGGCAGTGACATTTTTGAAGAGTACGAGTCAGTTATTTTGTAGACTGTCCCTCAGTTTGAGTTTGTCTGTTGCTTCCACCTGGTTCCCAATAAAGTTGAACATTGTTGATCACTCCTTCCTTCTAGAAAGTCATGTTCCTGGGTTTCCCTGATACCATTTCTTTATGATTTTTCTCTTTCCTCTCTCAAATTTCCATCTAAATCTTCTTTCTCTTTGTTGTGGGCCTCTCCCAGGGTTCTGTCTTGAATCTTCTCTTCTCCCTTCTCTGCAGATGACTCCCAAATCTCTAAGCCTCGTCTCCTCCTGAGATTCAAGTCAACATATCCTCCAGCCATCTTGAACTCAATCTTCCACCACCTCCAATCAACCTGCTCCTATCCCAGTGTCTCCTGTCTCAGTGAGTTGGCTCATTTAGTTGCCAAAACCAGAAACTGTTTCTCCTGCTTTGTCAGCGTGTCCCATACCCATCAATAATCAAATCCCCTCGTCTGCTTCTTTCCCTTAAAGATCTATTGACTCTCTCTTAATTCTCTCCATCCTCACTGCAACTTTCTGAGTCCAGCCCACCATTTTCTGCCACCTGGATGACAACAGCTTCCCACAACTCCGTAGCCGGTTTTCTTTTTAATATAAAGATTGATCACACCACTCCCTTGCCCTCGGGTTAAAGCTCAAAGTTCTTAACCAGATTCAGAGGATCCCTACCCCTTACTTCCCATCACTATCCCCCAACCCCCCACCTGTACACTGACTATTTTCTTTTCCTTAAATACTTCATGCTTACTCTCTCCTGCCTCTGAGATTTTTACCCATACAGTTTTCCCTTAGGAACACACTTTTCTCCTCTTTTTTGGTCTCTCTCATCCTTCAAATCTCAGCTTTAGGGAAATCTTCCAGGAAATCTTCTCTGACTTATCAATATGAGTTAGTGAGCCCTCCCAGGAAGGCTCATGATTTGGTCCTTCATTTACCCTGATTACCCTCAGTTCCTTTGCCCTTTCTGTTTCTCTGACTAAACTAAACTGTAAGTGCCTTGAGGGCAAGTACCATGTCTATTTCATACTTGTGGCCCAGAGCCCAGCCAGTGACTCACATGTAAGTGCTCAGAAATCGCTGTTATGTGCATAAATGGATAAATCTTTTCCCAGGTTTCCTCCATTCCCCATTCCACCCTACTCAACCCTTACACCTTCCAAACATCTCAAAAACATGACTCCTTCCTGATCTATTGTCAGTGAAACAGCCTTTGGAACTTTTTGCCATTGTCACTCTTTCCTTGAAAAATAAGTTTGTTTATACGCTAATTCTCATATATTCTCCTGTGGCCTTTCTATGATACTGTTTATCTTTCTGATGAGCTTCCTGGAGCAAATTTCTAAAGTCTGGAGTGACTTCTTTTTGCCATATAGCATGCCTCTGACCATCCTTTCTTACCACTTTCAATTAGTCAGTGTGGAAGAAATGAAAACTAATTGAAGTCATCAAAACAAAATGGTCAATAATTGGGACCTTAAATCTGCAAAGACAGCAAAATAGCAAGTTCATTTCATTCCTAAAGTGAAGTATAAATTATGTTGGATGCCCTGCTGTTTTGCCATTGATTATATAATGGCTGTATAAATTGGGTTATGTCACAATCTTATGAAACTCCTATATTTCATGGTTGATTTTTCCTCCATTAGCTTAGCCAGCTACTTCAGTCAAACCTCTTTCAGTAGAAAGAAGTCACATTAGGAGAAAGATCAAAATAAAATCTCTTTCAAAGGGGGGAGATATTGTTTGCAATTACCTTATCTCTCTATGTAATTCTGAACCTTGATCTAATTACTCATCCATCTGGGGATCTAACTTTAAAAAATAAGAAAGGAAACCTTACAAAAGTTCAAAGGTTAAGTAATTGATGAGTCTTAAGGCATCTTATTGCTTTTCATTAATGCAATAGTCTAAAGCCATAATTAAGCAAAATAAATTGGTAACCAAGGAGAAAATATCAGATAGATTGTAAGTGGTAAGACCATAAGATCCATGAAAGTGGAGGCATTTTATTTGCTAATGAATACATAGCACTTGGACAGTGTATGTTTATAATGAAATAAGCTTGGACCTTAAGATCTAAAATCAGTACTAGCACAATAGTAAAGAGTTTAAAAATATTGCTTGATGGACAGTCTATGACATCAAGGAAAAGTATCCATTTCCTGGCATCTCAAGCCTGTGAGGGCTTAACAAATAACATGCCATTTCATGATGCTAGGGACAGACACATCTGATCTATGGCCCAGAGCCATCCTGGAGTGTCTACATCAGTGATGGAGCAACAAGTGCCCTGAATGTAGAGTCAGGAGGCTGAACTCCAGTCTTAGCTCTCTTACTAACCAATTATCTGTGTGGCTGTAGCCATTTAATCCCTGTGATCCTTAACTTTCCCATCTGTAAAAAAAGGAACAATAAATGCCTACCAGGACTATTTTTTTAAAAACTGCTTTGCTTAGTGCAGTAATTGGTGGACTGGTGGCCAGCAATTCTGAATTCACTTTTCTCCCGCAGTAATGATTTGAACAATGCCAGATATAATGAAAGTATTACATGTGTGGGGACCTGGAATTGGCCACCCCAAGATATGTCTCTTTGGCATCAGGATTATTTGAGGTTGATTGCTTTTGATAAACTGGGACAGGGAAGGAGGCTCTGAGGAATGCAACTTGCCCTTTGTTAGGACACGTTTACATTTGTAAGGTAAATCTCTATCTGTAAAAGGTGCCTCCCTCTCTGTACCAGGAAGAAGAAAGGAGATGACCTTCTCTCCAGAAACTCTTAATCAATACCAAAGGCAAGGACTTAAATCTGCATTTTATTGTGCTAGTCTGGTAACCTCCTGTAACTGACTTCCCTCCCCCTCCCAACTTTGGCATTTCTTTAAGGATTAAGCATCTTTCTTTAGGCTGGGAACCAACTGCAGCGCTCATCTGTGACTCCCCCCCCCCCCCCCCCCCCCCGCCCCAGCCCAAGGCAACACACCTGCTACCCTGCGGCGCTCACTGAGACAGCAGACCTATCTGCCATTTCCATCAAGAGCTGTGCTGACAGAGCAGCCTCATGACTGTTGTAAAAGGGACATTTCAATCAATGACTGTTGTAAAAGGGACATTTCAATCACATGTGAAACACCCCATTTGGGGGCTATATAACCACTCTGTGCACCCCACTTCTTCGGTGCCCTTTCTTCCTTCGGGAAGAAAGGCCCCAGGCCATGGTTCCTCATAAAGCTTTGTTTAATTTTCTCTTGCTATTCTGTCTCATGTGAATTTAATTCGTTCTCCAGCCAGACGAACCCCCATTTGGGGAGAGGAAATGTCCTCCTCCCCTACACATGTCAGCAGAAAACAAATGCAACTTGAAGAGGCTTTAGCTAAGGAAACTGATGAAGCTTCTGAATACTAAAGAAACAATTTGATTCTTACACATTTATTGGAATGTGATGTCTGAAGTCTTAGTAGTTACTGCAGAGCTTAGAAATCAGCAGGTACAATATGGTGATGAAGATTTTTATGTGCTTACATTCTGCCTACCTCCAAGAATTATTAAAGGAAGTGAATGAGTGTTTTACTTGGGGGCTTTGGACAATATATAATATGTTGTATTCCATTTACTATGGATGCATAATAAATTACCCCAAGACTTAGAGACTTAAAACAACAGTTATTGATGAGGATTTTTAGGCTGCTTAATTTTAAAATGGCTTATGATGAGGATTTTTAGGCTGGTTAGTTTTAAAACTACAGATGAGATTCAGGCTCCAAGGAGTGGAATTTGTTTGCCCCTTTGTTGGGAAACATTTACATTTCTAAGGGAAACGTCTATCTGTGAAGATGCCTCCCTCTCTGTGCCAGGAAGAGGGGGGGATGGTCTTATCTCTAGAGGCTCTTGGTCAATGCCAGAGGCAAGAACTTAAGTTGGTTGCTGTCTGGCAATCTCATGTAACTGGTTTAGGGTGGTGGTGTCTGACCTTTCTAACGTTTACTTAATCCGATTTGATTCTTGTCTAAAAGTCATGGGATCACCCAATGACCAGACCCCACCCGCACTGATACCATTTTAACTTTTTTTCATGTTCTTTCCTTTGTCTTGTAAAGAGATGAATCATATACCTATGCCTTATAAAATTAGCCCTAACCCTCAACTCGGGGCAGCAGCAGGAGCTCTGACTGCCCGTGGGTCCTGTCCCCTCGCACCAGCTCTGCCTGCCCATGGGTCCTGTCCCCATGCCAGCGGGGGCAGCAGCAGCGGCTCTGCCTGCCCATGGGCTCTGTCCCCATGCCAGCGGGGGCAGCAGAAGCGGGGGCAGCAGAAGCGGCGGCAGCAGAAGCTCTGACTGCCCATGGGTCCTGTCCCCATGCTATTCCACACTATTTTCTAAATAAAAGAGCACTACTGCCAGATCTTGAGAGTCTAAGAAATCTTTCTTTCGACTCCTCGGCTCACCGATCCCGCATCATTTCTGGTGGCCCGTACGGGGAACTTGCTTCAGGGGATCTTCCGTACGGGGATCTCGCTTCATCGGCTTGTGAGCTCGAGTTCTGGTAAGTGCCCTTTTCTTCCTTATGCCTTTCTCTTTTTCAAGGATGGATCTAGATTCACTGCTCCATCGGGAACTTTCTCGGACAGCTGTATGAATCCACGTTTGCTGCCCATGGCTACTCTATGGGGCAAATTGTGGCATTCAGCTTGAAGAGATTCAGTACCTTAAGCCTCAGGGTGATGGAGAATGAATTAATCCATTCCTTCCTGACTCTATCTCTAATAGACAAATTTTACGTGGGCGCGGGTCGGCCACTTAAGTCATTAGGACGGCCGCCAATCTCCAAGACTCCCGTGGAAGGTTTCTTTTCCTAAGGCTGGATTGGCATCCCTCCCTCTGGCACCTGACCATGCTCTGAACTGCGAGGAAAGTCCCACTCGGGACTCCGGTTCAAGGGAAGTACCACACTCTAACCTTTGGTGGAGTATGGGAACCCCTTCTTGGGAGAATGGCTCCAGGATGCAATTGGGTAGAATGTCCCCCAGACTGGCGGAAAATTCCTCACTGTCTTTCTCTTTCTCACTGTCTTTGTCCTTTTCTCTCCTGGGGACCATACGCCAGGCACCTATTCCTGCCAGGCAGAATAGGGAAGATGTTCAAGGGATGCCCCATCATCCCTTGCTACAGGAACCCCAATGGGGGGATTTTCAAGGTAATGGCCCCTTTTCTTTCTCCTTTTCTCTCGGGAACCATTCACCAGGCCTATGCTGTCAGGCAGAATAGGCACCAGGCACCTGTTACTGCCAGGCATAACAGGGAAGGTATACAAGGGATGCAATGCCGGGGGACGCCCCCATCACCCCTTGCTATAGGAACCCCACAGTAGGAACAATGGGTAGGACGCTGCCCTAGGTTCAGGGGGGATTTTTCATGGTAATGGACCCGTTTCTTTCGTCTCTCTTAAGAGTTACAATGGCCATTTTCGTCTCCATTTGAGCTTTGCAATTGGCAAAGAAATCTTTAAAGAGTAAAAGGCTCCACCCCTGGGAGCCCCAACTTTGGGTTTCTGGGCCTGATCACCCCAGCAACCCTAAGTGGGGGTGCCCTCTCTTGACGGTTGACTCATTGAGTATTTTAGTCACCTACTGAGTCGGCTATGAGGGTAGGAGACCTGTGAGTCATTCTGTGAACTGTCGTGCTAGCATAGTGTGTCCCAGCACGGGAACTGTTGTGTGACTCTTATCTTGATAACCCTCTGGAAGAGGCCAGGAGGGCGAGGTCTGATCTCTTCTTTTCCTTTCTTTGTCTGTCTTGTTCATCACCTCCTTTGTTGTCACCAAGTCGAGGTTAAAGTTCAGGCTGGACCTGAGCAGAACCTTGACCTTCTGTAAAATCAAAACTTAAGACTTTTGCCAGGGACTTAACTCTCAACCTTGGCACTGGGAGTGCCTCCAGCCAGTTCCAGGCCTTTGCCTCCTGCTTCCCTGCCTCAACTGTGCTGGCTCGGAGACAAAGTGCCCAGGCTGAGCGGGACTTGACTAAATCTTATAGCTATGTCAACACCCGCAATCGGCCTCTGCACCCTTTCTCCAGCTGCTGTCAGTCAGACACTGGCTTTACTGCCACAGGGAAGGCCCCTAAGCATCCCCAGAGACCCACCCTGTGGATGCATTCTAACTCTATCTGGGAGAAAACTTGAGGGGTTTCTCTGTGCCTTTGTGATGCAGCTGGATAGGTAGATCAACCTGGAATGTAATTTGAGTTACAAGCCAGTTTCTGGGAAATCAAGAGCAACTGTCCTTAGAAAATCCTTGCAAGACTGGAAATACAGCTCTAGAGGCAGTTCAGACTCCACCTAGTTCCTTTATCACGAAAAGGATTATCATCTCCCCTCTCCAGGAACTACTATCTAGCCCATCACTAATTCCTAAGACTGAAGAGAAAAAAAAAAAAAAAAGAAAGAAAGAAAGAAAGAAAGAGGAGGGGAGAGGCAAAATGGCCATAAGCGTGCCCTTGCAAAAAATCTAGCATCTTGAGTATCTTCTCCACAAATACTGGTAAAAAACAATAGCTGTAACAATAGCTGTGCAGTCTCTGTGTATGTGTGTCTATGTGTACGTTGTATGTGTGATATTTTACCTCCGGATGGTATTACCAAAATTAAGAGCTCTGTTTAATTGGCTTAAAGTAAGCGCTTACATAAATTCTAAATGTAGTAGAAATTAATCCAATGTCTTTCAAGTTAACGTGATGTGAATTAACCTTTGGTAAATGAAAGCTTGTTTAAGTTTGTTGGTTTGATTGAAAATAGTCTTCTTGTCAGAGTTGTCGGTATTTGCATATGATGCAGGCATGCAGCCTGGGTTTACTACTCAAATAAGTTCGTGTTGTCTGTTAAATTCGTCAGTAAAATAATAGCTTTAAATGATAACCAGTTTTGTCTAATGTCTCAACGTTTTCATAGGTAATCTGAACGTAATTGTTGGAAACAAACGGATTAAATAGATAAAAGTGGGTACAATAACTTTTATGGTCTGTATACTTGGAAAAAACTGCTTCGAAATTCTTTTTGGTAACAATCTTGAGTTTTGCCAAGTTAAGTTAAATGATAAAAATCTGAGTATCTGGGTCATTTTTGGATTGGATAGAACTGAAACATTATTGCAAAACATATATAAGTTATTTACTTTTGGCTTCTTATTGTAAAGAGGCTAAAAGCGTTTGGGTCTATTAAAAAGCGTGCCTTGTGTTTTATTGTGAAGCGGCGTGTTTCTAGAAATTATGAAGTGTTTAGAATGCTGATATAAAAGATTGCTTACCTTTTCAGTGTTTACTAGGGTCTGTTAAGGGTTAAAAGTTATTAACTTATATAATTAAAGCTACTGGGAATTAATAAGGAAAACAGCTCTGTATTCAAGGAAAGTAAGGTGTAAGTTTTCAGTAAAGAAGGTACAAAGAATGGAAGTATTTTTGTTTGATGGGTTAAGAAAGATAAATTTGTCCTAATGTACTAGAAAGGAAAAAAAGAAAGACTTTGGGACAAATTCTGAAGGCAAAAAGAAAGTTGTAGAAGGTTTGTGAAGAGAAATTCTGAAAGGAGTTTTATGCCTGGTGAAGTAGACTAAGATTAAAGTAAATCCAATTAAGTGAATGAGTTTTAATGTTAAAAATAAGCGGGTGCAGAAATTAAAATTTGGCTTTGAGATCTCTCAAAGGATAATTTTATTGAACTTTTGGCCTGCTCTAACTCTACCTAAAAGACAGAAAATCTATGTTTTGTTAAAATAATTTCCTATATTCAGAAAGAAAGAGGTCTCTTCTAAAATTTTTTTTGATGGTGTTGTTTGCTCTTGACTGTCTCTGTTGTCACTTTGAATGGATGCCTGAGCATTGTTTAACAGTGAGCGTTGTTTCCTATTTGAACAAGCATTTCAAAAACTTTTGATATTTTTGACAAGCTTCTCCCTCAAAAATATTCAAGTCCTGAATGAAGGCTTTCTTTTGACCTGGTAGATGGAAGAAGAATTTCTCTGAGGATTTTCAGAGGGCCCCTGAGACTTCTCAAAGAAATTTGCTCTCTTCCTATAAGGAGGAAAATACTAAATTAATTAGATTTATTTGGTTTATTAATTTACATGGGTAGCATTGTCAAATAAGCAATGATAAACTTTCTTATGTGGTATTACGTGGGTGAATGTTATTAATATACGTGTCTTAACATTATATAGCATTCCTAAAATTCTAATCTGTTCTGGTTATCAGTCATAATTCCAGTTATTATCTTAAAGTGTTATATGTCACAGAAATAGCCAAGTTTCTTTGCCAATTGCCCTTTTGAGTCTTTTGTCCATTTGCAGATAGTTGCTGTTTTACTGTGATGCTTTTTGCTTTTGCAAATATGTTTCATCTCCAGAGAAATTCCTGGAAAGGATTCTGACACAAGGGTTCTAAACGACAGGTTTCTGATAAACTTTCAGAGTGTAAAACTGAATTGGGTAAGAAATTACAGAATTCTAACAGAAACTAAGCTCATAGATCTGCTAACAGAAGATTAAGTTCAAGAATTGATTATACAGGACTGTGTGAACTGATGAGGATGATTATAACTTTTTATGACTTCTGTTTGAAATATTGTTGAGTTTTAATGTTTTGTTTTGTTTTCTCAGATTTAAGGAAATCTTTTCTCTTATGCTAACTATGACTTAGAGCAATTTGGTGAAATTATACCTTTATGAGCAAAACTGAAACATTTATCTTTTTCTCCCTACCTGATCCCTCCAGAATTTAGAAACTTTGTGAGTGAGTATGGATATTTTGTGGCAATATAGTTATTTGCATAAGTTCAATAAGAATCTATTCTCCTTATAACAGGACACATTGGTTATATTACCAAGGCTTTGACTGGAATGTCATATTTGAAACATACAGGCTCAGATATGACAAGACAGCTTTTCAGGAACAAAGATTGGACTTTCTGGAATACAGCCACTTGGAATCATGGGCCTGGTACCTTGTTTACAGAGATTCTGGCAATCTTACCCGGTAAGTAAGGAAGCTTGCTTATCTGGCAGGTGCAAGGAACCTCAGAATATTTTGAAGGACCTCGAGGAGAGAGGAGTCCACCCAAACCTGTAGGTACTGCAGGCAAAATCTGATGGCAAGTCCTTGGCTTGGCTTTTCTGGCCTCGATAGGCCTTTACAGTTCAATCTGAGATTCCTCATAAAAATTCCAGCAAAGCAGATTTAAAAAGCCTGTATAATCAATTGGTATTCTTGCTGCACTTATGTAAATAATTGGCAGACCAGTTAATCTTAATTTGGCTATCTTTTATAAAAATGAGGGTGATTTTAGAGAGAAAAAATTATGTTTCAGTAGAAGGTATAGTACACATTCATGGATATTAGATTCTAGCTCTTCTCTTCTGCAAGATTCATCTGTTACTAATCATAATGTTTCCTTGTGGCCATCCATCTCTGATACCTGGGAGTTCCCTGGCCACAAGCAAACCTTTTCCTTCAACACTACCGCCCAAATACTAACTAGATTTGCCTTGTCACAAGTGGATCATAAACAACAAGTTCCAAAGGTAAAGTCCCCAACTTATGGATACACACAGGATGGACTATATCAAATTTGGGACGAATATATTTGGCTCACTCCTACTAGTGGTCAACTCAGTCAAAAGGCCACTCTATGTTGGGAACAAACCAATCACACCTGTGATACATGGCCTAATAGCACCCGACCTATGGGAAAAATTCCCCGTTATATGTGTTCTCATATCCTAGCCTTAAGAAATACTGATTAGTTTGAGACTGACTGGGATAGACAGCCCAGCGTACGTTGGTTAGCCCCGAATGGCACTCAGTGGTTATGTGGCTCCAACTTATGGCCTTGGCTACCACCTGGATGGACTGGACGATGCACCCTAGGTTTCATCTGGATGCAAGGTAGAACTACATTTACTATATCTCCTCCTGCTAATTTACCCAACCTGCAACAGCGCTGGACCCGCTCTGTCTTCCACTGGTATGACCACGTTGCCTCAATTTTCCTTCCCCAATTAGGAATCGAAAGTGTCATCTGGCACATGGAAGCTCTAAACAAATTTACTATGAAAGCATTAAATGATACGCAACATAGCCTTTCGCTGCTTGATTTAGAAGTGTCCCAAATGCGTAAGGCAGTCCTCCAAAACCGAATGGCACTGGATGTCTTGACAGCAGCGCAAGGGGGTACTTGTGCCATTATAAAAACTGAATGTTGTGTTTATATTCCTGACTACCATCGGAATATCTCTGGCTTCCTGTCTGATATGAGCCACCAAATTAAGTCCATGTCTGACCCTACCCTATCTCTAAGTGATTCGTTGAACTCTTGGTCAGGTCCAGGTTTCTGGCCTACTATCAAAACCTTATTCATTGGGTTAATCATCTTGCTTGTATTTCTTATTATAATTTGTTGTCTATTTCGTTGTTTGTCTTCCACATGTCAACAAAGTTTCACCTCCTGGACCACCTCTCATCAAATGATTCTCTCGTCGCCAGAGGATCTGTACACCTTGTCAGCCTTGGACTCCACGGGTGCAGCCTTCCGGTCCACTGAACCTCCTACCTGTACGCATGGCCCCATTTAGGGACAGCTCTACGACCTTGTACAGCCGGAAGTAGTTACAGAAGACTGACCATCGTCCATATCCCCAAAAGATTTCGGGGCCAAAATGGGTTCAGGGGGGGTTTATGATGAGGATTTTTAGGCTGCTTAATTTTAAAATGGCTTATGATGAGGATTTTTAGGCTGGTTAGTTTTAAAACTACAGATGAGATTCAGGCTCCAAGGAGTGGAATTTGTTTGCCCCTTTGTTGGGAAACATTTACATTTCTAAGGGAAACATCTATCTGTGAAGATGCCTCCCTCTCTGTGCCAGGAAGAGGGGGGGATGGTCTTATCTCTAGAGGCTCTTGGTCAATGCCAGAGGCAAGAACTTAAGTTGGTTGCTGTCTGGCAATCTCATGTAACTGGTTTAGGGTGGTGGTGTCTGACCTTTCTAACGTTTACTTAATCCGATTTGATTCTTGTCTAAAAGTCATGGGATCACCCAATGACCAGACCCCACCCGCACTGATACCATTTTAACTTTTTTTCATGTTCTTTCCTTTGTCTTGTAAAGAGATGAATCATATACCTATGCCTTATAAAATTAGCCCTAACCCTCAACTCGGGGCAGCAGCAGGAGCTCTGACTGCCCGTGGGTCCTGTCCCCTCGCACCAGCTCTGCCTGCCCATGGGTCCTGTCCCCATGCCAGCGGGGGCAGCAGCAGCGGCTCTGCCTGCCCATGGGCTCTGTCCCCATGCCAGCGGGGGCAGCAGAAGCGGCGGCAGCAGAAGCGGCGGCAGCAGAAGCTCTGACTGCCCATGGGTCCTGTCCCCATGCTATTCCACACTATTTTCTAAATAAAAGAGCACTACTGCCAGATCTTGAGAGTCTAAGAAATCTTTCTTTCGACTCCTCGGCTCACCGATCCCGCATCAGTTATGATTTATTATCTTTTGTGGTTTGTATGAGTCAGTTGTGCAGTGGCTTAACTAGATGGTTCTGGCTCAGTGCCTTCATGAGGATATAAGCCAATATCAGGTGAGGCTGCAGTCCTCTGACGGCTTAACAGGGGTTGGAGTCTCCACTTTCAAGGTGGCTTACTCATGGCTAGGAAGTTTGAGTTGGCTCTGCGTGGGAGGCCTCTGTTCCTCTCCATATTGGCCTCTCCACAGGGCCATTTGAGTGTTCTCACAGCAAGGTGGCTGGATTCCCCAGAGCAGGGGTGGCAAACTTTTTTGTAAAGGGCTAAATAATAAATATTTTAAGCATTGTGACTTTGAGCCTTGTGAGCCATCTCTAGTCTTTGTCACATTTTCTTCGTCTTTTTTTACATCATATTTTAAAAATATAAAAACCTATCTTAACTGACAGTGCATTAAAAAAACAGTCTATAGGCTGGATTTAGCCCATGAGCCCTAATTTGCCAATCCTTGCCCTAGATTAAGCAATCCAAGAGACCAAGATGGAAGCTGCCATGTATTTAAAGACCTGGCCTGTGAAGTCATACACTGTCCCTTACACCATATTCTGTTGGTCACTTAGGGCTTGATTCATTGTGGGAGGGGACTACACACAGGTGTGAACGCTATGCCAAAAACAAGGATCATTGGAGGCCATCCTGGAGGCTGACTGCCACACAGTGCTTTGAAAAATAAAGCAGTGTCTGCTGAAGGAGTGTAAATCAGTGCAGCCACTATGGAAAACAGTCTGGAGAGTTCTCAAAAAATTAAAAATAGAAATGCCATATGACCCAGCTATTCTACTTCTGGGTATTTATCCAAAGAACATGAAAATACTAATTTGAAAGATTTATGCACCCCTATGTTCATTACAGCATTATTCATAATAGCCAAGACTTGGAAACAACCTAAGTGCCCATCAACGGATGAAGGGATAAAGAAGATGTGGTGGGTGTATATAATGGAATACTAATCAGCCATAAAAAAAGATGAAATCTTGGTATTTGTGACAACACGGATGGACCTCGAGGGTATCATACTAAGTGAAATAAGTCAGACAGAGAAAGACAATTATTGTATGACTTCACTGATATGTGGAAGATAAACAAACAGACACATAGATGGGGAGAACAGATTGGTGGTTACCAGAGGGGAAGGGGGCAAGGGGGCAAGGGGAAGGTGGGTCAAAGGGCACATATGTACAGTGATGGATGGGAATAGACTTTTGGTGGTGAATACGAAGTAGTCTATACAGAAGTCAAAATATAGTGATGTTACACCTAAAATTTATATAATGTTATAAACCAACGTGACCTCAACAAAAAAATAATAATAGCTCTGTCTGAGGAGCATAGCAATTGATTAACATCGTAGATCACACAGAGAATTGTCCTTCCATTAAAGATAAAATATTCTGCTCCTAATTGCTTGCTATTCTTCTAAATTATTTGCTGAAAAGTTCTAGAAAAAAGAGAATAGAAATAACTAGATTGTGAGAGGAGACTATCTTTTCTATCTTCAAAAATGCCACAACTCCTAGCAAAATTATTTTGAAATAGTAGGCATTAAATAAAAATGTTTGTTGAATTAAAAAAATATATATACAGTAGTATCTAGAAGGCCTCAAAAGAGCCTTTTTTTTCCAATTGTTCCATTCAATTATTTGGCACTTTGTAAGTCAGATATTAAAAGATTATTTAATTATCTTTTTTCAGGCAGTTGTCCTGACTTTATATAGACACAGTATGTGTTTTCTGAGAAAAAAGAAAAATGTAGGAAAAAGCATGAGTCATAAGATAGTCATTGAGATACCTCACTGTCAAAGATCTAGCAATGACTTTTTTGTTTCTTTTTACATGTCCACTTGTCTTTTTGACAAATACCTTTGAGGAATGTTCTCAAAGATAGTGTCTCATCGCCCAGATGTTAGCAAGTACGCAGAGGACTTGATGGAACTTGCTAAGAACTATTCGCTTCAGCCTGCTTTATCAGTAACTTTTGGGTCTCCAAATGATTTTGCTGTCATTTTCTTTAACAAAGTCCTTCTGAAATAAGGAGATAAGATAAAACCACCTTCTTCCACTCCATATTGGCAAAACCACAGGTTCAGCTAAGTGGAGCACCAAATTATTGACATTCTCCCCTCCCCCACACCATGACCCACAGGAAGCCTGTGGGGTGCAATGAAGAGACCTGTGCAGGTTGTGGGATGTCCTTGTGCCTGCATTTCTCATCTTAAGCTGAAAGTAGCATTTCCCATAACACCTAAGAGGTTTCAGTCATTTGAACTCCAGTAAAAAGCAAGTCCACTCACACTAATGAATTACAAAGTTTAGCATATACTCCTAAAGTTCTCTTGAGTTGTACAAGTCTTTGTTTTCCAATCCTGGGAAGTATATTTCTAAATGCTGGCAACTGAGAAAGTGTTTCTCAGCATAATACAAAACTCAGTGGGTATAAGGAAAAGTGTGAGGAGTGGACTACACAGAAATGTGAAAGCCACCCTAAACACATACTGGAGCCACATACAACTCAGACAAGGAGCTAACGTCCATATTATGTAAAGAGATCACTCCAGGGAAGCTGTTCTGGAAAGATGTACGTGGTCACTTGTTAAATGGGACAAGCAAAGTTCTAATCCAGTTGCGAGAAATGTACATAGAGGAGAAATGTGTAATTACAAAGCTCAAATGCTCCAAACCGACTGATGTAGAAAATAACAATGCGAAGACACCCCTTTCAGTGGGCTTATTATCTTAAATTGGCTCCCTCCTTTGTTGTGGATGGCCAGACAGGCGCCTGAGAGAGGCAGAGTGCTCGCTTCTCGTCTGCGGTGCGCTCCACGAGTCAGCAACCTCACAGCTCCTGGGGGTGCTGCTGCTCCTGTTCTGTGAAAAGGAGGTAATAAACCATCTCTCCCACCTTCCTGAAGACGACACGTGAAACATACTTTCCCTTTGTTAGCAAAATGATTGTCCTGACTCACTCCCTTTTCTCTAAAAGAGAAGCACTTAACTACCGTTCACTGATAACATCAGTTATCCATTGTCAGTAAGTCCTCCGGAGCAGACTGAAATCCACTAACCTCTGAGGCAGACAATGAGCCAGATGTTTCCTAACTTCCGAAGGGCAGAGGCAACCTCTCAGGAGGGTGAAGTGGAAGGGTACGCGTTAGGTCATTTGAACAGCACAAAGGAGACCATCCTGCCCCAAGGTAACTTTGTTCATGCTATGTAATTGAAGTTCCACCATTAGAAATGTATTCCTTTGAATCGTGTAGTCCTCATTCAGAATGAAAATACCTTCACATCAGCTCCTCACATGGGCAGTGAGTTCAAAGTTGGGTCACTGGGAATAATGCCTAGAAGGCCCCCAGGCCCTCGAGTGAGGAGGTGCAAGGGGCGTGCACAGGAGACACAGGCCATCTTACCCTGGACCAGCCCTAAGGACTTGGAGAGCTCTAGGCCTTTCAGGTCAGTGTGCCCCACATAAACCAGGCCAGGCTGACAATCTACTTTCCAACTGCAAGGCAACTTTAGGCTTTGGCTGTGTTCCCTCTGAAGTCACCTCCCTCTGCACCTGGGAACAGCAGTTTCCCAGGAAAACAGCCACCAAGCAAAGGAGCCTAGTGACTCACTGGCATCATTTCTTTCATCTGGTTGGAGGCCCTGGAGATCCACAGAGTGGGGCTCTGGCAGTGGAGACACGCAGATAGGAGCGTTCCAGGCAGGACACTTGGAAACGTTTCCTTCCTCTGAACCCTAGAAGGCCGTTTTTTTTGTTTTTTCTTTCAAATTATATCATCACTGCAGATTTTCTAATCCTTTCCATGGAGAATGAGTCAGTATTCTGCTCTGATTTAGGATCCCAAGGTGCTGAACAGGAATGCCTTTTCCCCTTTGCAAAAACAACTCGCTGCATCCACATTCTTTCTCTTAGCATATACCCTACCATCTCCTAAGCCCCAAAAACACTAAACTAAGGACCATTCCCACCAGCCCTGGGCATGAAGAGGTTTTCATAACAGAAAACAATTAATGCATAATCTGCAAACTGCATGGGGCTGGCGGAGGGGGACAAGGAAGGACCCAGAAAATTGCACATGTTTAGACATCTACTGCACCCACAGCCACTCAAGAGACAGGCACACCCAGGGACCAGCCCACTCGAGAATCATCTCAGGGATTCATAGCATCAGGAAGAATCAGGACTTTGAGCTCTGAGCAGGAGTTTCCTCACCCAACCATGTTACAAATGCAGTGAGAGCGTGCTCTGAATTAGGGTGATAATAAACTTATTACTAACTTTCTCCTAGCAGTTGTCTCTAACATTCCTCTCAGAATCTTGTTTCTCTGCCTTTCTCTGCGTCTGACATTGCTCACCTGTTTTCCTTGACAAACTTAGTGAGTTGGACATAAAATTTGAATATAAATTAGACTGCTTCTTGCTGACCATCCCTTCATTTCCTCCCTCCTCCTGGATCTGTAGGAAAAATATTCCTGGGGCTGGCCCCGTGGCCGAGTGGTTAAGTCTGTGCGCTCCGCTGCAGGCGGCCCAGTGTTTCGTTGGTTCGAATCCTGGGCACGGACATGGCACTGCTCATCAAACCACGCTGAGGCGGCGTCCCACATGCCACAACTAGAAGGACCCACAACGAAGAATATACAACTATGTACTGGGGGGCTTTGGGGAGAAAAAGGAAAAATATAAAATCTTTAAAAAAAAAAAATGTTCCTTTCATGATAGAGTCGAATTAGAAGGAACTCCCTTCCTCTCAAAAGACAATAGAAAGTCAAATAACTCAATTCTCGAGGACTGCCAGGGAAAAGTCACTCATTGGCATAATGGCTCCTTTGTAAATTCATCCTCACCAACTGCGCTCGCGCAACACAGTCTGGTCTTCCAGCTGCGTTTCTCTGATCTCAGTGCAGGTTCCTCTCTTCCACCATGATTGTTTCTCAATTCCCTCCTCTCCCTCTTAGCTGCGGACTTGCTTCCTAATGCTGTTAAACCTCCAGCCCCATCCAGATCTGGACCACCTGTTCCTCTTTCCCTCCGTGTAACACAGACGTTGCTGACAGTCCCTTTTTGTCTTTCTAGGCCTTCTCCTCTGTCCCAGCTTGTTCACAGGACACACACTGTGGACCTCCCCTCCCCTCCCATCCCTACCCTTCTCTTCTCTGGCTAATTGCTCCCTCTCAACTGGGGTCTTTATATCTAGATCTAGATTCCACCCCTTTATCTATAATGCATACATATAGTACACATTGCAAATACTTCCTCCAAGTTTGTCTTTTGACTTTGTTTATGATGTTTTTTGTTTGCTTGCTTGCTCATTGTGGTTTTTGCCATGCAAAAGTTTCTTCCTTTTAGTTAATCACATTTATCAATCTTTTCTTTTATGGCATGTAGGTTTTAAGTTAGAAATGCCTTTCCCCACCCTCAAGATAAAAAGGAATTCACATGTGTTTTCTTCTGGAATTTGTATGCTTCCATTTTTACATTTAGATACCCAATCCATTTGGAATATATTCTTGTATGTGATGTGAGATATGGATCCAATTTTATAATTTCCAAATGGCTATTTAGGCATCTAGTAAATCTAGAAAGTCTTAGCCCCAGAGATTTGAGATGCCTCCTTTATAGTATTCTAGATTTCCATATGTATGTGAGTCTACTTCTGGATTTTCTATTTGCTCTTTCTTTCTTTCTATTTTTTTTTTTGAGGAAGTTTAGCCCTGAGCTAACTGCTGCCAATCCTCCTCTTTTTGCTGAGGAAGACTGGCTCTGAGCTAACATCCATGCCCATCGTCCTCTACTTTATATGTGGGACACCTACCACAGCATGGCTTGCCAAGCAGTGCCATGTCTGCACCCGGGATCTGAACTGGTGAACCCCGGGCCACCGAAGCGGAACGTGCTGAACTTAACAGCTGTGCCACTGGGCTGGCCCCTCTATTTGCTTTTTCTATTCCTCTATCTGCCATAAAGAAAAACCAAACCCTCCCTCAATCCCACAGGCTTCTCTAGCTTTTGTCCCAGCTCTCACCTCCCCTTCACAGTCAAACTTTTCTGAAGAGTTGTCCATTCTCTGCCTCCACTTCCTTGCCACCCATTCACTCCTCAATTCCTTCCAGTCTGGCTTTCACCCTCATCATTCCATCAAAACATTTTGAGCTCAAGTCGTCGCCATGGCACTCAATTCCATGGGCACTTTTCAGCCTCATCTTATCTGCTCCCTCATCAGCTTTTGACACTGTTGAATGTTCTTCCTTTGAAACGCTCTCCTGATTGGTCTTCGGGTCTCTACCATCTCCGGTTTTCTTCCTTCTTCCTTAGCCAGTCTGGCCCAGTTTTCCATGCAGGCTCACACTACCCTACCTGGCCGTGCAGCCTTGGAGGGTCTCCGGCTCACTTCTTACTGTGCTCTGCGCATGCTCTCCAGGTACTCTCATCCCTGCCCTCAGCTTCAGGTCTAGCCAACCCACAGGTAACTCACAAACACCTATCTCCCACCCAGTTCTCACTTCTAAAAGAATTTGGACCCATTTTTCAAATCCCCTTTATGAAATTTTCATTCAAGTATTTCAAAGACATCTCAAAGTCAACATGTTCAAAACTGGATTCAAGAAAAACCCATTTCATTTTACCCTCATCCCCAAATCTGGTTTGTATTCTTCCCATTTCACGGAATAATATTCACCACCCATCAGCTGAAGAAACTTAAGTGTCAATCTTGACATCTTCTCTTTCCTTGAATCCCAGATCTGAACCATTGCCAAGTCCTCCTAAAGACTTTTCCCATCAACACATCCTCATCCGGGCTATCCTCACTTTGTAGCTGGATTCCTGCCATAGCCACAAAGCTGGTCTCCCTGCGTCCTATTCTCACCTCCACCCTCTATAGTCCACTCTTCCCTCAGCAGCCAGAGGGGTCTACTTGAAATTAAAGCACTTTGCTTGCTTCCCTTTGCTCTTAAGATAACCAAAATTGTAACATAGTCAACAAAAGCCTCGTAGTCTGGCCCTTACTTACCTCTCCTTTCTCCTTTTACACTCTACTCCTTTCCCCTTGCTCTCTGAGCTCCACTGAATGAGCTGACTTTCAGTGCCTCTGATCTCCCCTTTGGAGGGGCCTCTCCTCATGCTGTTGCCTTTGCTAGGCCACCCTCCAGCTACCCTCCCCAGCCCAGCCCCTTCCATGCTCTCCCTAACTAGGACCAATATTCCCATTATGTCCTCTGTGGGTACCATGTACCTCCCCTTGGAAATGTTTTAATCACACTTAGCATTTCATGTTTACATGGAGATTTGTTTTCAATATCTATGAGGACAGGACCACCTCAGTCATTTGTTTCCATTTTATCCCAATATCTACCTCTGGACATGACACACAGTGAATAAATGAATAATGTAAATCAGCTCCTACTTCTTTCAAAGTCCTTGTTTTCTACACTTTAAACTTTTAAATAAGTAAGATTTTGTTTTTCAAGAAGATGTTCTTATGAAACATGGGATGACAGTTAAGCATGGAATCTGATATGATAACCAGAATTTGGAGAATCAAGATATTCTAGTTCTAATTCCAGTCTTATAAACCTTACTGGTGAATTCAGAAAAAAATTTTAAATATTGCATACTTCCCCAAAGCATCCAAAATATGGCTGCCTCACTGTTATTTTTATTATGCTAGTTGCTTTCATATTCCTCTTGTCCATTGGCTTGTCAAATTCTTGTTGGAATATCCCATGTCTTACTGATTTTTGTGTCTCCATGGTGTCCATTACTTCAAAGCACATCGAAGGTATTCAATCAATGTTGAATAAATGAATTAATAAATGTCTAACATATAAATGGCATGGTTATTAATAGAACTATGAAAATAATGCAATACTGAAAACAGTTGAGGAAGAGTTGGGGGATTTCCACTTCAATTTAATCAGAAGTAAAATATAAGCAAAAGTGCCTCAAATATAATAAGCCATTGATCAGAGATTTGAACAAAGAGAGTTGATGTCAGGTCAAACCATAAGGTAGTGTTCAAAAAGACCTTGGAAGAAGCTTAACTGGGGAGTTGAGGAAGACCATAGGCATTTGGAATTGACAGAATAGCAATGTAGATGAGGCTCGCCAAGAGAGCGTTGAGTATGAACAATTTAGAATTAGCTTCACTTATACATAAGTGGAAACTTACTTAACCATGTTGAAAGATTTTTCTTAGTGTAAATGAAGTCCAGAGGCAGCTGGTCTAGTGCTGATAAATTGACTCCATGGTCATCTGGGACCAAGACTTTCTATCTTCTTACTTTGCCATTTTACACATGTGGCTTCTCTCTCATAACCCAAAATAGTTGCTTGGGTTCAAGCCATTGTATTTGCAGCCCAGCCAGGGAGAAACCAGAAGAAAGAAAGATGGCCATGCTCAGTCCTTTAAGGACATCTACTGGCACTCATTGGTCAGAACTTTGTCACGTGACCACATCTAGCTTGGTAATATAATCAATTTAATCTTTGTTCACAGAAGCCACATCCCCTGTTAGAAGTTAGGGAGAATGAATAATGGGGATCAAAAAACAGTCTCTGCCCCACCATTTAATCAGAAGAATTGAAAACAGAGTTTGTGTTGTAAAATGTGAAATTTGGAGAAAATCTGTGAATTGAGCCAGTCTTCACATTTCTAGTCCCTACACACAGACTTCTGAGCACTACACAGCTCCACAGATAGTGGCAAAATGAGTGCTCGTGGAGCCTCAGGTGGACCTCTGCACCTCAGTAAATCCCACACTGGTGCCTGCTCAGCTCTCTCCTTCACTCCCACGTGGCTGTTCCAAACCTTCACCACTCTTCTACAGCCACTGTCCTCCTGCCTCTCTGGCCTCTGACAACCCAGGGGAAACAGATGCTTCCAAGCATGGGTACCTCACTTCCATCCCTGTATCTACAACCCTACATCTCTCATTCACCACCATAACACACATCCTCTAGTTGTTTGTTTTTCTTTCTTTTTGCGTTTTATGGTGCCCTTTCTCCTGGTTAAGATAAATCCTGCTTCTCAGGAACCAAGCCCCAAAGATGATTATGACTTTTCTTAATACCTTCTCTGCCCCAGCACTTTCTAAACATTTTCAAGCCTCCCCTATCTTAAAAGAAAGAAAGAAGTTTCAGATCTCCCTGAATGTGTGTTTTCATCTAGCCACCACTCTCCGTCTGCCTACACAGCCCAAACTCCTAGGAAAAATAGTCTACTTCCCTTTCTCCCACTTACTCTTCAACACATTGCGATCCCATTGCAGCTTGACCTCTGGCCTCTCTTGTCTACTGAAACTGCTCTGGCCAAGACCCCTGATGACCCACCAATTGCCAAATCCAATGTTCTCTTTTCGATCTTCACCTTTCCTAACACTTCCTTGGCATGTGACACTGTTAATACTTCTCTTCTTCTGGAAATTCCTTTTATGGCTTCTTATGAGCTCTGTGCCTGTTCCTTTTCCATTTTATTTTCCACCTCTCCTTGATGTTCCTGAGTTGGCCTCAGGGCAATCTCATCCTTTTCACAGCTTCAAATACTCCTCATGTGCTAATAACTCCCAAATCTTTCTCCAGCTCTGGATCAAGAAGTTCAGTTATCTCCTGGACATTTCCACCAGGATACTGAGTTGCTCATAATTCTGTGGGGAGCAATTCGGCTTGGGCTCAGCTGCGTAGTTCTGCTGATCTCACCAGAATTCACTCATAAGGCTGCAGTCACCTGGTGGTCCATCGGGGCTCAGTGGTTTAAAATGGCCTCACTCACATATCTGGTGGTTGGTGCGGGCTCTTGGCTGGGGCACTTCAGTTCTCCTCCATAGAGCTTACCAGGCTTAAGCATATCGTTGTCTCAGTGTTCCAACTCCAGCCATAAGAGAGCAAGCC
Organism: Equus caballus; assembly: GCF_041296265.1. Lineage (NCBI taxonomy): Eukaryota > Metazoa > Chordata > Mammalia > Perissodactyla > Equidae > Equus > Equus caballus. Next base: position 18,336,861 of record NC_091705.1, read on the forward strand.
TCAATGTGCAAGTGCTTTACAGGCCTCTGCTTGGGTCACTCTTGCTAATGTCTTGTTGACAAAGACAGTCAACAGTTGCAAAGACAGTCACACAGCTAAGCCCGGATTCAAGGGGTGGAGAAATAAATTCTACTTCTTGACGGCAAGAGCAGCAAAGTCACGTAACAAAGGGTCATGTATACAATGATGGGAAGAATTATTGCAGCAGACAATCTACTACAAGCTTCTTCCCATTCCACGTATGTTTCTTCTCATGTCTCTCCTATCTTAGGGAATGGTGCCAGTGTTTCCCCAATCACTCAAGCCAGTCGTTCTAGTTTACTCCCTCCTTCCTTGCAGCAGATACTGTAGGTTGGAGGGCTTAATACCGGTTTTCAACCTCTTTCTCTACTATGGAGATGTTGATGAGAAACAGTTTCTCACACCATAGGAGTGGTCATGTGATGCAGCTCAATAAATATGTCTCCAAGTGGTTTTGCAAAAACCTTTTCTTTCTTATTAAAAGGAACAGACCCTGTCTTTCTTATTTCCTCCTTCTGTCCTAGAACACAGAAGATATCTGGAGCTGCAGCAGCCATCTTGTGAATATGAGGTGACAAATATTAAGGAAAGGCCAAGAGAATCACAGAGACACCATCCTTGATATTGTTGGATCACTGGACCAAAGGTGGCAGTTGCCCTGGTCTACATTTCTTGTGGCAGGAGGAAAACAAACTCCTCTCTGTTTAAGCCACTCTAAATTGGGATTTTTTTTGTTACTTTCAGTCAAAAGAATTTCTGACACACCTTCATTCCCTAATCCAATCAGTTGTCACATCCTGTAAACTCTGCCTCCTGAGGTTTTCTCACGTGTACTTCCTCCATTCTGTCCCTGCTGTCTCTGCCTTAGCTCACATCCCCTTGGAGCTACCTCAGTAACTTCCCAACTGGCTTCCCTGCCTCTAATCTTTTCTTCAACCTAAACCTCTTTATTGCCAGAACTTGAATTATTCAGAGGTTCCCAATTTCCCATCGTATAAAGTCTTAATTATGTAGAATGTCCTCCAATGGTTTTCTTGATCTGGTTTCTACATACCTCCCATGATTCAACAGGGCTCTGTGGGGCCCAAGAATTTGTATTTCTAACAAACTGAAATCATCTCTGATGATGCTGATGCTGCCAATAGTGGGCAAACCACTTTTTGAGTAGCATCAGTACAGAGTTCTTTTCCTTCAGAGCATTAGCCTCAGTTTATAACGATAGATTCCTTCATTCCTTGATTCAGTGGGTCTCAAATATTAGTGTCCATCAGAATCCCCTGAAGGGCTTGTTAAAACACAGAATGCTGGTTTCCACCCTGCAGAGTTTCTGATTCAGTAGGTTTAGGATGGGGCCTAAGAATTTGCATTTCTAACAAGTTCCAGAATGATGCTGACTCTGCCTGTCTAGGGCTACACTGTAAGAACCACTGCCTTAATACAGAGTTTCTCAGCCTTGGCACTGTTGACATCTTGGGGTAGATAATTCTTTACTATGGAGGGGTTCTTCTGCACCTATAGGATGTTTAACAGCATTCCTGGCCTCTACTCACTAGATGCAAGTAGCAAGCTCTCCAGCTGTGACAAAAATGTCTCCAGACATTCCCAAATATCCCCTGGAAGACAAAATCATCCCTAGTTAAGAACCACTATCTTGGAGTGACTGTTGGATGTTTATCCATCTCCTTCTTTAATCTCTAAGTTTCACAAAAACAGGAGCCTATTTTTTGTATTCCTGGTGCCTAATGTAGGCACTCAACAGATATTTGTTCAACAAACAAATCTAATTCCAACAGTGTTTAAGGCCTTTTAATGCTTCCTTCTCCAATCCCTTTCCTGCATCCTCTCTCCCATCGCCAAAAAGCGTGAAAAGAAATCTTCCTGGTGCCACCCTACCCTGAACAGCAAGGATAGGCTTCCAGGTCTCTTTGACCAGGAACATGGGGCTGAAGACATTCCCCAATCTCAGGCCTTTGTTTATAAGTGCTGGTGGTTTGTATTGATTGCATTAATTATGTTGATTGTCCAAAGAAGGAAGAGAAAGACGTTTTATTTTTCCAGGATAAGGTGGAGGGTGACGTTGTGTTCCCCACCCTGGCCTCACCCACCCCCACCATCCCACTGGGAGAAGAAGAGGAGGTGGATCCAGCCCTTGGCCCCTGCAAGGTTTCCCAGGAAGTGACAGGACCTCAATGGGAGAGGTCTGTGTGGGCGGATGTGTATGGAGGTTGGAGTGGCACTGGGATTTTGGTGACCAAGCCTGGGGTCACTGAGCTGCTCCATGGCCCACCCAGATTGGCAGAGCCCAGTCAGTAATGACTATGTTTCCAGTCTTTTTTCCTGTACTTTTATAATACATCTGTGCTTTAGCAGTGATTCTCAAACTAATATCTTAAGCAAAAGCACAATTCAATAATGAGAATTTTATAAACTGTGGCAGGCTGGTAGAAAAAGGATACTTTGAATCAGGGTAATGCTGCTCCTCAACAACAGCATCATATGGGGAGCCACCTATGACACCCATACTTTCAGGTGGCCCAATAATGAAGACAGGGAGGCTGAGGATTTGGAACCCTGGAGGCAGCAAGTAGGAGTCGGGGAGCTTGCAGAATTGCTGTCACAGTCTGTTCCTGCTCATGCATATTTGACTTCCTCCAACTCCACATATCTCTAAATCTGGGGCAGCTTGGTGAGATTGCACCATTCTAGCTAGAGTAATTAGGGAATAAATTGTTCCATTCTAGGTTGTTTTGGACCACAAACACCTTGCTCTATGTGCCAGCCAGGTCTTCAGGCCAGGTTTTGTGGATGCCAAGAGGGTAGTTGAAGATTTGCTCAGTCACCTGTGAGGAGATTAACCATCATTGTGCTTTCAGGGCTGTGAGAAGGAAATTCTCACAAAAAGTGCAGTAGAGCAGAACTTTTTGGCTCACGGAGAGTGTGAGTGTAATTTTATGATCCTGTTCAGGATTAACTGACTCTTTGATAGGCTGTTATAGAAGTTACTTGAGCTAGCTTGGAAGACAAGGTAGAATTTATCCCTACATCATACCTATTTTGGCATAATTCACAGACCAGGGGCCGGATGTAGGAGGGAGACTGGAAGAGGAAGTCATCTCTCTTCTCTGATTCTCAGGCCCATTCTCTTCTCCTCTGCCTCTCTCTCTGTGTCTCCCCAGCACCCCTGAAACATCCCACCTTGTCCTGCAGACTAGCTTTCCCTGCTTCTCCTACCCATGGTACACTATGACCTTGCAGAGCTCCCGAGTACACATGTGAGAGCCCCAGCCTCCTGCAGACAATGACCAGCATCTTCTCTGTTCCAATATGAGATCTCAGGGAAAGAGATCTGATGGGTGCAGCTTGGGTTCAATCAGCTATGGGTCATACAAGCAAGACTGAAGGGCCCATCCTAAAGATGGCGGCAGTTCCCAGATACCGTCTGTCTTAGATTGGATTCCCCCAGAAGCAGACCCTGAATCAAGGATTCCAGTACTAGCTTATTTGGGAAGAAGCTGGAAGAATATATACTCCCACTAAACCCTTCTTAGTCCCTTTGGTCACCTTCTGGGGCTTTCTGTTTGCCAAACTCTCAAGCCAGAAGGCAAAGAACCCCAGGAAGCATATTGAATTGGCCTGTGTTAGGCCCGCCACCCAGGGCACAGGACAGGGTGGAGAAGAATAACAGGTAAATCCGAAGGGGCAAATTGAAGACACAATTCATACATTTCTCAGGAGAATCTTATTATGTACTCTAACACAGTTATGAGAAAATAAATTATTTCATCTTTCAGCTGTAGAGAATCGTAGCATTTAGGCATGCCCAATTTCACAGTATTACTCTTGAGATTTGAATAGTCTATCAATATTTGGCATTCATCACTGTTTCATACAACCTAGGGTCAGAAGTGTCAATAAATTCCCAGACAAATTTTAAGCATATTTTGATTTACATAAATAAGATACAGGCCTGTCATAACAAACTTGACCAGTTCAAGTGTCAAATGCAGTATGGTTATTTTGTACACATGAGAGTAGTTATGTCCTAAGCAGAAAGGAATTTGACTTTAGAACAGTGATCTTGGATTTCATTCTTTATATCTTCATGGGTTGCTTCCAGAAGTCGCTGTCCAGGGTTTCCTTTAAACTCCTGTCACATTGATCCAATTGCAATCCATAAAGATTTGTAGAAATAATTCTTCCCCAAACAGCTTTCACCAGAGCCTCATGTAGTTTCTGCAACAAACAACAGCAACAAAAATAAGTTGTTGGTATTAGTTTCCTATTGCTGCTGTAGCAAATTACCACAAATTTAATGGCTTAAAACAACACAAATTTATTATCTTACAGTTTGGGATGTCAGAAGTCTCAGATAGTCAATAGGATTGGTTTCCTTCTGGAGGCTCTAGGCAACAATCAATTTCCTTGCTTTTTTCAGCTTCAAGAGGCTGCCTGCCTGCATTCCTTGGCTAGTGGCTCCTTCCTTCATCATCAAAGCCAGCGGTACAGCATCTTAAACTCTCTCTCTCTCCTCTTCTTCTATCATCACATCTCCTTCTCTGACTCTGACCCTTCTGCCTCCCTGTTATAAGGACCCTTGTGATTATATTGGTCCCACCCAGATAATCCAGGATAATCTCTCCATCTCCAGAGCTTTCATTGAATCACCTCTGCAAAATACCTTTTGCCATGTAATACCTTAAGGGGCCATAATTCTGACTACCACATTATTATTAGGGTCATTCCTTTGATACCACAATTTATGAATACCCCAAACCAATTAGACAGAGGATCTCTATCACTCTACACATTTCCAGGTGATAGTAGGAACCCATGGTAGCATTCGAGGGAGGCTCTCAAGTCCACCAGCAGAAATTTATAGGATACGCAGTGGGGTAGAAGAGCATTCTTTCCCAAAGGTACTTGCCTTTTTGGAGTTGAGATTGAACTCGGGGTAGAGTGGGTGCCGGAGAAAGCAGGAGAAGAAGGAGGAGGAGAAATAGGGGCAGAGAAATCTCTTTGGGCTAGCTGCAAAGAGCGATTGCATCAAACCTTCTAAACACAAAATTTAGTTCCGTGATAGGAAAAATGATGTTAGTCATCAGTGCTACATTAAACCCAAGGATTCATTTGTTAGTTTGGGGCTAATTCTCCAGAGAGACTTAATGCTTAGCTTTGCCAAATTTGTTTCTTCCCAAGCTTTTCCTCCAGGCTGCTGCTCATCCCATCAAGCTTCATCTCCCACCCACCCTAACCTCTCTTTTTTAGATTTACTATACTCTCAGGTTTCAGGGATGGACTTATTATTATCAAAGTATATATACTTACCAATAATTCTCACTTTCTCTGTCTTGGTTCTGTGTTAATAAACAAAGAGTTATTTTTTTCCCTGTCACCAATCTACAGAGAAAAGGATATTGATTAATTTTGTTCAAACTAAGCAAACAGATTCAAAGGCTAGAGATATTGTTATCCTCTACGCCACCACATGAGAACAATTTAAATGTATCTTATGCCCAAAGAGGCACCTTGTATTTTTCAAAGATAGCCACAATAATATCTCCCTTCCTCTGTTCTTTTAATGTAACTGACACTCCTCTCACTGAGAGGGGCAGCCTGTGTTCCCTCCCCTTTAATCTGGGTGGGCTTGTGACTATGGTGGAAGTGACACTATGTGACTTCTAAGGCTGGGTCATAAAAGATAGCACAGCTTCACCGAGCTGCTCCTGGGATACTCTCTCTTAGAACCCAGCCACCTTGCTGTGAGGAAGCCCAATAAGAGACGTGGAGAGGCCACGTGTTGGTGTTCCAGTGAACAGCCCGGCTGAGTTCTTAGCCAACAGCCAGCAAGTCCTGCCAGACTTGTGAGTAAGCAAACCTCCAATGATGCCAGCCTCAAACTGTCAAGTTACCCCCTGCCTTGGAGTCTTCTCAGAGGAGGTCCGGGGGCATTATGGCACAGAGACAAGATGTCCTCACTGTGCCCTTTCTGAATGCCTGACCCATGGGACCCATAATCATACTAAAATGCTTGTTTTATGCTACTAATCTTGGAGCAGTGTTGTGGCAGTGACAGTAACTGGAATACTCAGGTAGATATAAATGTAGAAAGACACATTCTCACCGGATATAAACTTTAACAGGATGTCTGAATCTTACCATTTTTTTTCCCAGCTTGTTTCATAAGAATAACAAATGTCTCAACCCCGTTAATCTAATCCAGAGCTGACCTTTTTTTCCTCCTCTAACGCAATTCATCTTTTCCAAGGAATTCATGTGACCGGAGTTCAATGCTCTAGAGAATTCATGAAACCTCATAGAACCTGGAAACACATCCCATTTAAAAGGATAGACTTGGTCTTTTTCTCAAAATTTATTTTTGTAAAATCTGATCAATAAGGGAACAAAGCAAGAGGGAAACCCCTTTTTATAAATGGTGGGGGTGGTGGGGGTGGGAGTCAGGGGAGAGGGGCAGAACAAGATGACAAAGATTGAGAGTAAGGTTGCAAATGATGATACCCATTCAACAGAAAAAATTCACTTCTCTGAAGTTTTCCCATCCTTAGAATATTAGTGATCATAGATCTGTTGGAACGGAAGCCTTTTCTGGGCTAGTTTTCTGATCGATTTTTGCTAGGTTAAGTCGCCCTTCAATTCTGCCCACTCTTCAAAAATTATCTGTAAATTCAGAGTTCAGGGAGTAATAATTTCCTAATAAAGTGTTTTGTGAGGTCAGTTATACGAAGGAAGGAAGCTATTCATTCTTCCATTCAACAAATATTTGTGTTGGCTCTGTGGAGGGAGGAACGATAAGAAGAGATGATGGGTGAGACTGGCACTTGGGGTGGGACAGACAAATGATTTAATCAACCTAAAAATAAAGTCTGTGTGATTTCACTAAGTGCTCCAATGCTGACAGCAGGGAATTTGCTTACTCCTCTGTATAGTCGTGTAAACTTACCTTGTGTTCTTTGAAATTCTTTCAAAGAATGGGAAGTAGAGAACTGGCTTATTTGATAATGCCTCTGGGATAATTATAGGAGATAGTTATCCTTTTTAATGTCAGCTACTTATTCTTTTGAACGTCACTGCTTTTTTGATGGATAGCTCAAGAAAACCAAGGCTGGCTTATATGTGTGGATTGATGGATACAGACTGTGATTTTCATAACACTTTATTAACACTTGATTTCACTTAAAAACTCAGCTTGTGGAATGAGGAGACTGAGAAAGCACGGATGATTGAAACCCTCTCATGTTCTCTAAACCACAGTATTGACACTCTCCACCTCTCCCCCCAGCCTTTTAAGGCAGACAGTGATTTGCAAATGGGCTGATTACTGTTTCACTACCTTCTGCTCCCTGAGCTGCTGCTGCTGTTAATTAGCAAGAAAAAGGTGATGGGCTTTTTGATGATGACTAGGGACATATATAATCATCCTCATAACACACTGACATCTTTAAGATTGCTTTGGATTGTGTCTTACTGGTTCTATCCCAAGGGGTTAGAACTTCAGAAATATTAACTCATTTAGTCTTTGTTACAATTATTAGGGGTAGATACTTTCATTACATCCCATTTTAAAGAAAGGAAACTGAGACACAGTTAGGGTAATTAACTTGTCCAAGGTGACAGTGAGTGGTCACAGAAAGTCAGGATTTGAACCATGAACTTTGGCTCTAGAGTCTATGTCTTAGCTGTTATACAATGATGCTATTGAGGGTTTATATATCCCCTTTACTTAAAAAACAAATACCCCCAAACAAAAATTCTAAGAGGCCACATTGCTGGTGTATTTGGTCTTTGTTCTAGTCTCATCTTTTCACTAATTGATAGTTACAAGTAATAACTCAAGTCTTTTGCAGTTAATTTTGACCCAAAGAGCATTAGGACATATTGTTCTGGAGAGCCCATTCTTGGAAAGGACATGTTTATGACTAGCAGACAGCAGGCTCTGGTTTGCCTAACATTTTCCAGGGAGACAGTAGGTTTTCAGAAGCTGCCAAGGCTTCTAAAACAAAACCCAGGACAATGTTCATACCAGAAGTATGCAGAGGGTGGGAAACGGCTAACTTCTCACGATCATCTGAGGGAAACTGGGAGGGCTTAATTGGTCACTTACATACATCCTATCATTCCATCCTATCTCTGTTTATAATCTTACATACCACCATCTTTGTGGTTGTTCATTTATCGCCAAGGCCAAGTAGGAGGTTAAAGATAATTATAGGGTAAATTCAGTTCATTTACATTGTCAACATTAGTTGGCTTCTCTGCAGTACTTCCCTTGAAAATCTCCAGCTTCATTGCCCCACTCCTTTCCCCTGACGCGCAGACACATACGCAATGTGACAGGTTGGGGGAAGAAAATGAGGCAATCAATATACTGCAGCTTCTCCCATCAAAAGATGGAGTCATTTTTTGGTGAAATATGGGCATGGCTACGTGGCAACTTGCTTTGTCCAGTGGGACATTAGCAAATGGGATGCACACAGAAACTTGAAAAATACATCATACTGGGACTTACCATGTTGCTGGGAGCTCTTCTGCCATCATGTGAACAAGCCCAGGCTAGTCTGCTGAATGATGAATGATGTGTGGCCAATTCATCCTGTCACCCCAGCATAATTCTCCCTTCCTCCCTCCCTTTCCCCAGTCAGCCACAGTTGATTGGCTCAGGGACAGTGATTGACCCAAGTTTAGCCAATCAGAGTCTATCCCTGGGATTTTTCAAACTGTGCCTAAGAAAAAGAATAGTCTCTCTCCAATAGTAGAATCTGTAAGATGCAAAACTAAGGATTTGTTCATAGCTGTGTTTCTCACCAAGTAGACAATGCAAGTCTGCAGTGAATAGGAATGAACCCAGCACAGAGAAGAAAGTAGAAACGAGAGATGGAGAAAAAAATGCCCTGTAGCATTTAAGAACTTAAACATCATCCCTGATTCTCCTGCAATTGGATAAGTTAACTTCCTTGGGTTTCTTGAGACAAAAACGTCCACCTTTTCCCTAAGCAGTTTGAGTTGAGTTTCTATTACTACCTCTCAAAAGAATCCTAATTGATATATCCTATTCATTTGCATATATAACTATTATTTATGCAATAAACAGATAGATGATGATTTCCATCCCTACATTCAGTAGGACTTTAGGGACTGTCTTGATTATCTATTGTTATAGAGCAAATCACCCCAAAATTAGCAGCTGAAAACAACCACCATATTATTATCTCTTGTGGACCTGTTGGTTGACTGGGATGAGCTAGGTGGTTCTTCTGCTGGTTTCATTTGGGGACTCTCACATGGCTAGAGTCAGATGGTGGCTGGGGCAGAGTCATCTGGATGCTGAAGACTCAATTAGCTGGAACATCCAAAATGGCTTCTTTACTTACATATCTGGCATCTCAGGGCTCCTCCACCTGGCCTTTATCTCCACATCATCCAGGGCTTGTCCACAGTTTCTCTCTTTCCAACAGGATAACTGGACTGCTTATGTGGCGGCTCAGGGCTCCCCTGAACCTGTTCTCAGAGATTAAACCTCCTTGTGACCCAGGTTTGGAAGCCACACAGCATCACTTCCACTACATTCTTTGGTGAAGCCAGACACAAGGTCATTCTGGTTTCCAGGAGAGAGAATTAGACTCTTACTTCTTGATAAGAAGAGTAGCAAAGAAATTGCAGCCATTTTGACCTACCACAATAACTTTTGGGTTTTAACAGATGTTATTTAAATTTCAGCTTCAAGGTGTGTGGTATTTGGAGATTCCATTTATAAGAAGAACTAAACCTTTAAAAAAAGTTAAAGGCCAATAAAAAAAATCCTCCTGCAATCTGGTATTTTCATGTTTATGGATCTTATTCTAGAACAGGCACCTGCTTAAAAAGGTCATGAGATCTTCTATTAAATATAACTTTCCCCCAAAAGTGGGTTATTTGTGTAATTACGTGTTTAATGTTGGGCTCCCTCACTTGACTAGAAAGTATGAGAAAGCAAGGACCACATCTTGGTACACGGTGTTCCCCTGGCCAAAGAGGAAAGGCATAGTGTCTGTCCCATGATCAGTGCTCCTTAAATATTTCTCAAGTGAATGAGTACAGTGATTCTTAACCAAAGGTGATTTTGCCCCTAGGGGACAATTAGAAAGGTCTGGAGATATTTTTGGTTGTCACAACTGGATGGAGTGTTGCTCCTGGCATCTTGAGGGTAGAGGTCAGAGGTGCTGCTAAACATCCTACAATGCACAGGACAACCCCTCACAACAAAGAATTATCTGGCCCAAAATGTCAATAGTGCTGAGTTTAAGAAACCATGGATGAATGAATAAGATGTGAAACTGATTGTGTTGTCATAACCTACTCTATTGGGACTCTTTTGAGCCGTAGGTTTCCCAACCTTATCTCCATTATCCCAGCTGACTATCCCTGGTTTTCAGCCTATAACTTTGGTTCCTCAGTAGGAGAGGAGCCAGGACTAGAAGCCTATGACTAGCCCTGACCAGTCACCTCCTCCAGAGATCTTCACTGTCCTCCTCTGCTTCAGCCTCAGAGCGTTATCTGAATTGGCCATGCAGATGACTTGGTGTACTGTCTATCTTACAATTGCCCCTCCAGGTCCAAGCTCAACCTTTCTCCCTTCTGTTCTGTGCTCTAGAAGGCTGACCTTCATGGACTGCCACACTGGGCCCCTTCCCTCTGGCTTCCCTTTGGATTCAGCCAAGGTAGCGGAAGGAGGGTAAGGCTGGAGAACTTATTTTCCTCGATTCCTCCTTGTTGATTGCTATAGGTTGGCTGCATCCTTCTTCTGAAAGCCAGAGCTTCTACCAAGAGTCTTCTGCTCTCTTTAACTGTAGCTGCTACTGTCTGTTGACCCTTCAGACCTAGTGGTGTGAGTGGCTCCCCACCTTTGCACACTGTGCTGCACCATCCATTTTGGTTTCCCTTAACCTGCTCATAGCCTTGTAAATAGTCTATCAAATTCTCCTTGATTATCTCATTTACATGTGACATCAGTTTCCTTCTGGGAAATGCATTGGGAATTATAAGACTGCCGTATGCTTTACTTCAAGGAAGACTTGCCATCTATAAATACCTGCTGCCTTGTCTCACCTGTTGGTTTTGATGATCCTGGAAACCAACAACAAACCTAAGCCGGCTGAGTGCACCATGCTTCTTTGGATAAAGAACGTCTATGGTATTACTCCATTTTGAGTTGAATCTACAGTTGATCCTCTCTTCCTTTCCTTGTTACCCACCATCGCATCTCGACACTCCAATACCCAGGATTAACCAAAGCTGGGTCCTTCCCTTTACCCAAGTGCGTCATGCTACTGAGGCTGGCAAGCACCAGAGATGAGTTTCCTGCTGAGTTGTGACATGTTGGCCCTGAATGACCCATCCTTTCCTGACCTTTTGCACAGCTCTGAATTCTTGGCACCTGCCTGCTGGCACGGAATCTGCTGCAGCCTTGCCAGGGACTTGCAGTCAAAAGAATTCCTGATAGGCCTTCATTCCCTAATCCAATCAGCCATCACATCGCATCCAGGAACCTGGCCCTGCTCCCCTGCCTCTCTCTGCAGTGTGTACATGACGTAGTATTTGTTATAGTTACTGCCGAGTTTGTTGTCCTTATAGATGCCCAACATTATCAGATGCTTCCTCCAACATCTTAATAAATTATTCACAGTAATCTAAGAAAGGAAAGAAGAAAAAAACTAATTTCTATAGCTATGTGTCATATCCTGCTTTAGCAATTACTATGGCTGCACAAAAAGTATCTCAAAATTTAGCAATTTAAAAGAACCATTTTATTCCGTTCACGGATACCATGGGTCAGGATTTCAGGAAGAGTGAGAGTGATTTGTCCCTGCTCTATGATTTCTGGAGTTTCTGCTGGGAAGCCTTGAAGGCTGATAATGACTTCACAGCTGGGGCTGGAATCATCCGGAGTTCCGTTCACTCATCTGTTTGACTTCTGGGCCAGGATGACAGATGAACGGCTGGATCATATGGTAGTTCTATTTTTAATTTTTTGAGGGACCTTTATACTGTTTTCCGTAGTGGCTATGCCAATTTACATTCCCACTAACAGTGCGCAAGCGTTCCCTTTCCTTCACGTCCTGGCCAACAGTTGTTCTCTCTCATGTTTTTGATAATAGCCATTCTAACAGGTGTGAGATGATATCTCGTTGTGGTTTTGGTTTTCATTTCCCTGATGGTTAGTGATTTTGAGCACCTTTTCATGTACCTGTAGGCCATCTGTATGTCTTCTTTGGAAAAATGTCTGTTCAGACACTCTGGCCATCTTTTAATAAAATTGTTTTGTTTTGTTTCTTTGTTATTGGGTTGTATGAATTCCTTATATATTTTGGTATTAACCCCTTATCAGATATACAATTTGCAAATATTTTTTCCCATTCAGTAGGTTGCCTTTTCACTTTTTTGATGGTTTCCTTTGCAGTGCAGAAGCTTTTTAGTTTCCCTGAAGCTTCTTTATGACTGAAGGACAGAAATATCTAAATGTCACAGTTGACCAACAAGGTAGAAGCCAATACCAGATTTAACCAAGTGATACTGAACTGCTTCTCGTCCCAGAGGGGTAGACACATACACATTATGAGAATTTTCCCAAGGTGATGGTATAAATGTAGATAGTTATCCATGATTATAAGAGGTAAGAAGAATCTGAGAAACTGAAGTCTAAAGGTAACATATAAAGAAACACATTTTTTAAAAGTCTTTGTGGAGTCACCAGCACAGGAATTCTCTCTCTCCCTGAGTGAGAGATCAGATCAAATGGGGAGAGATTCCAGGAGCTTTAACTATGCTCATTTCCCATAGATATCTGAATTTCTGATAATGTTAAAATATGTGGGAAATCACAATATTTCCTTATATGGTATATCCTAGTTGGATTACTTATATTTCTTTTCCTCCACATGAGAAGTAAAGAGAACGAAATTTTCCAGGTTTCCCTTTGTAATCAATTTTGTATTGTTTCTGGTAAGCCACTTAATATACAGTTGGTATACATGCAACAACATGGATGAGTCTTATGAGCCTCATATTGAGGGGAAGAAGCCAGGCACAAAATGATGACATACTCAATTATTTCATTTATATAAAATTTAAGAACAGGCACAATTAATCAATGGTGTAAAAATCAGAATAGCCTTGGTAGTAATTCTCTAAAACTAACTTTCCAACAATTTGCCAGGGATATCATATTTTGAAATTTCAAATTCTGCCTTATTTCAGAGGCTTCTTAGCCATTGTGCTCAACTCATCTATGGGGACGCTCTGGATGCCACGGGAGACCGCATGTTGTCTCTGATGTGCTTGGTGGATATGGTATTCTCTCCTCTAGACTGGACTCCTGGGACCTGCAGATATTTCTCCTCTTCCCTACCTCATCTCCTCTCCAGGGCAGACCTATTTCCAGAGTCTCTCCAAGTCCAGTCTGCTCCACGCTGCAGGATGAACAGGCACCAGCCAGGAGCCAGAATCTAGCACTGCTACCACAATACTAAGAACACTGCACAACCTGCCTGCCTGAGTACCTGTGGGCATAACTTTGGGTTTAAATCACTGATTATCTGAGTTTGAGTTCTCCCCAAAGCAGACCCTGAGACAAGGTCTTGGGTGCAGTCATTTACTTGGGTAGTGACTCCAAGTAGCTCAGTGAGAGGGAAGGGAGAAAAGCCACAAAAGCGTAGATTAATAAGCAAGTCACAATTTAGGGCAAACTGGGCTCAATTCCATTGGGGACCTTCTGAGAAACTGTAGACCAGGCTTTCAGAAACATTCCTCTGAGGGATGGGGAAGCTGAGGAGGTCATGCACTGTTAGGGACCAAATGTCTGTGTCCCCCCCAGATTCACATGTTGAAGCCGTAACTCTGAAAGTGGCTGTATTTGGAGACGGGGCCTTTCAGGAAGTAACTAAAGTTAAATGAAGTCATAAGGGTGGGGCCCTTATCTGATAGGATTAGTGAGCTTATAAGAAGAGAGCCCAGAGCTCACTCTCACTCTCTCTCTCCCTCCATGCACACTTGCTGAGCAAAGGCCATGTTGAGGACATAGTGAGAAGGCCACCAACTGCAAGTCAGAAAGAGAGCCCTCCCCAGGAACTGAATAGGCCAGAACCTTCATCTTGGACTTCTAGCATCCAGAACTGCGAGAAAATTAATTTCTCTTTTTTTAAGCCACACACTCTGTGGTATTTTGTTATGACAGCCCAACAGACTAAGACATGCACTATCTTTCATTCTCAGTAATCACGGGTTGCCCTTGAGGGCATTGCAGGTAGGAAATTTTGTCAGTACATACAGAGCTTCCCACCTCAGCTGCAGGTGAACTCAGAGGTGAGCCAAGAGAAAATGGCCAGTCCACACAGTGTTTGCTATAACATTGTTTCCAACCTTTGACTTAGAAAAAACAGTGCTGCATTGACTATCCTTGTACATATGCCATTTTGTACATGTTGAAGAATAAACTAGGAATAAATTTGCTCCATCAAATGGTATGGACATTGTAAATTATGATAGATAGGACTAAATTGACCTCCTAAAGGATTATATAGATTTACATTCCATCTCAATGTCTGTTTCTCCATGACCTTTCTGACATTGTTTATTAGACATTTTCATCTTGCCAGCCTAATAGGTAGAACACAGTGTCTCTTTGTGATTTTTATTTGTAAATTTCTTTTGAATCAGTGTAACAGAGTGTGAGACAAAGGTGGGGGAAAGGAAGATTTCTTGCTTCATTGGCAACCTTGGATCATACATGGCAGGGCATGGATATACTAGCAGCCTCAAAAGTTGTAATGTCTTTGGCCTGGCTGAGGCCAGAAGGAAATCCCCTTAAGTATAATTTGGTCCAGGTATCACTTGATCTTAGTGGTAGCCATGGTAACAATGGTAGCCTCAATAGAGGCTGCAGAAGTAGTTTCAAAGCATCAAAGGCCTTGGAGCAGATTAAAGCCCAGGAAACTACAGTAAGGATGGAGTTGGAGGGTAATAGTACATACTGCATAGTAACCATATTTGTCAGCTAACCTAAATTACTTCTGCCCACTCCGAGAAGAGGTGGGATCAGAGACAGAGAAAAGCTATGTGTGCTATCATAGTGTTCCTATATTTTCATCTTTGCCTCAGGTCCACAGTTATTTTTCTGGGCTTTATCACAGACACTATATTCCTCTGGAAGGGAGAAGGACCATAACATTTAAGCAGTTGAAAACACTATATGCTGCCACCTCCATTATTCCTGTAAACAAATCAGAAATGGGATGACTGTGTGTAGTGCTGGAGAAAAGTTATGAGGACAGTTGCAGGGAATACAGCAGCAGGAAAATTTTGGAGAAATAGGTCTGGGGACCTGTAGACAGAGGACTGTATGTGGATAGAACAGTGTAGTGAGAGCTCCCTAGTAAAATTTTTTAATTTCCAAAAATCTCAAATTTTTGGAAATAAAATAAATTTTTGTTAAAATTTGATAAAATTTGTGTTAAAAAATAGTTTGACTTTTGCTTCTGGTAGTGGTGGTAAGATAATTCAAGCCAACTCTCTTATTGAGGACCATTTAAAAACTGGGTGAAATATAAATATATCTTTAAGTCATTGATTAGTTAACAACAAAGTAAAGAATTACTGAGCCAAAATCTGAGATAAGGCAAGAATCTAGAGAGGTAAGTACAGTGTTCAGAACTGCTTTTGCCCTTAGGTCATTTGCTGATCTGGAAGTAATAACTATAGTACTGAACTGTGATTTTCAACAGTCTCAAAGGATGAAGGGGATAAATGTCAAAGCTCAGAGGCTGCCCAAGTTGAGAATTCTGACAAATCGCCCTCCACTTTGAGTTGGGATCAAGCCTACACCCTTAGGGTAAGAGTGAACCAGAAGTAAATGAAAACTCCTAAGGGCCTGTAGCTGGGTTCGTCCCACCTGGGTAGTCCAAGGAAACTTGAAACTTAACTTGAATTAAGGTAGTCTTGGACTAATATTGTCTCCACATGACTGGTAGAAGCAAACAAAATCTTCTGTGGAACAAGGTACCATCATGTAGGCCTCAAATAATTCCTACAGATCAAATTCAATATTTAACACGCAATCAAAGATAACCAGACACATGGGGAAATAAGGCAATGTGAGCGAGCACCAAAAGAAACAACAGCCAACAAAAATAGACCCACAAAGACTTGAGATATTAGAATTATCAAACAAAATTATAAAATAACCTTTGTTTTCTGTTTAAAGACAAGCTTGAAAATATCAATAGTAAGCAAGAAACTGTAAAAGTGACATAGCAGATATGAAAAAGAACTAGACAGCACATTTGGATCTAAAAAATAAAGCAAGCAAATTGAAAAATTAAATGGATGGGTTAAAAAACGTATTAGATGCAGGTGAAGGGATAATTCATAAAGTGGATGATAGGTCAGAGAAATTATCCAGGATGTAGCATGGAAAGACATAAAGTACGGAAGACTTGATAAGAGACCTGGAAGATAACGTGAGAGGTCTAATATGTATTTAATCAGAGCCTTAGAAGAAGATAAAGAATGAAGTAGAAGTAATATTTGGGAAAAAAAAGCATTAGGAATTTTGGGGAGCTGATGAAGGATATCAATCTGTAGATTCATGAAGCAACAAATCTCATGCAGGATAAATAAATTCACCCTTAGACACATAATGGAGAAACTTCAGAAGCCAGAGAGAATAATCTTGAAATCATTCAGAGAAAAAAGATAGATTACCTACAAAAGACTTATAGAAGCTAGAATAGAATGGAATATCTTCAGTGGGCAGAAAGAAAATAACTGCCAACCTAGAATTCTAGTTATTGCCAAAGTATCCTTCAAGGACAAGGACAAACTAAGGACGTTTTAGACAAATAAAAATGAAGAGACCTGGACTACCAGCAGACATATATTAAAGAAAATTCTACAGGGTGTTATTTAAACAGAAGGAAAATGATCTCAGATGGAAGGTCAGAAATGCAAGAAGGAATGAAGAGCTATGTATGTGAGCAAGTCTGAATAAATATTCAGTGTACAAAACTAAAATAATAATGTCACACAAGGTCTTAAAAATGTATAATTAAAATATGAAAAGAAACAATTGCTCTAATGTGATGATGGGAGTTAGAGGATTTCAGACTTGCAATAATAAAGTTAAGTTATTTTAAATTCAGTGATTTTTTTTTATAGTAAAAGTATTTTTGTAGCTGTAAAGGGTATAATACCTAAAAATCCTCGTGCAAATCCAATGTTTGATTACACTGAGCATCTTTTCAAAAGTGAGGGAGGGCCCTGTCTTTTACAGACTCGTTATATACACTCTTGTCAACTTTAACATCCGTTACTAGGAAAATAGGGGCCAAAAGACGAATAAGATGTTTTTTTAAAAACCCAGAAGATCAAAATAAATTATAGGCCCATTCGCAATAACCAATGATAAAAGAATAAAATACCAACTAAGCAGCCCACACAAACAGACAAAGCAAGTGTGGGTACCCATGCTGGCCTTGGGTCCTCTTCTTTCTTCTAGATGCCAATTCTTCATTGAGTTTACATTCTATAGGTTGAAACTCATGTCCACATGTTAATTAAAAGGATTATATTCAGTTTCTGTTCAGAAACTTGTGCTATAGAAGAGTCTGTTATTAATGACACAAAAAAGCAGTAGAGAACCAAGGAACGGCTGGGACCTTTGGGGAGAGCTGCCACATCAGGTATCAGTGGCATTTCTGAACCTGCTGCCTGCTTATTCCTGGAAGTCTCTGCAGAGTTGCCAGCCAGAGATATCTTTTTCTTTGTCCTCCCCTCTCTGATGCAGAGTCTTTGTTCCATGCTGATCACATTACTGGGGTGTTCTATTTTAGGCTAACCTTGACTGACTTCGGTTCTTTTGATAATACGGAGTTGAATAATTGGTTTGCTTACAGCAGGCCTTCTGACTTATCTGCTCCATCAGTGGGACAGACTATCAAAAGGACATCTACAGCATACGGTGGGAAAGCTGAAAAGACCCCTCTGTTTTCAGAAAAGGCAGCCACATCCCAGCCTGTGCACAACAGATGCCTGGGCTCCCAAAACCTGTATGTACTGTAGTTAAAAATGACTGCACATTTTCTTTTTCAATTTACTGAGTAGATTTCAGGCAAATATCATCTGACTGGGAGTAACTGCAGTTACTGGTATTACCAGATTGTTAACAATGATAACTCTATTCAACAGAGATTCAACTACACTCTGAGTAAATCTGTATGACAATTTTGTAATAAATGCTGTGCAACCACAGATGATGTCATTAAAACACAGAATATTTATTATTTTATATAACACAATACACAAACATATTATTATATAAAGTTTTTATGGTAGATTCAGAGCCCACATCTTATAAACAAATAACGGAAAAGAAAGCTAGAATTAAGGGAAGACAAGCTGCCAAAGAGAGAAAAAGTCAGTAATGTGTCAATTTCTGAAACCTTCCTATTTTTTAGGCTTCTGAAGATGGTTCAGCTGTAATGGTAGATTAACCCACCAGGAATGTACAGCATGGACCATTGTGCAATCTTTCCAGCAAGGATGCAGCCGACAACTGTAATAGCATCTTTGTTTCACCGATCAGGTAACCGATAGAGAGAGAGGTTGGTTAAGCAATGACCTAAGGTGGTACACTGTGAGTCAGTAACAAAACCAGGATTCAAACCAAGCAGCATCTGACACTCAGCGGGATGTACCAGGTACATTTTCTGTGAATTGGCAGCCTTGCAGTATTCAGAACGTGACCCTTCTTTTTCTTATAATCTGAATGTTAATCTCCGTTTTTCAGGAGGTCCTTCTCCAGAGACTAAAGGGTTTGAATACAGAATAAACACATAAACCCCACAAGGCAAAGGCTTTTTCTGAAGGCACAGCTCTTAGGAGTGGAAAGACTTCAGCAAAATCAGTCTTGGCCTCCCACATGAGTTTTCGTCTTGGTGAAATCAGATTTAAAATTATGTCAGTACAGCCCTAAAGCGTTAAAAAAAAAAAAGAGAGAGAGAGAAAGAGAGAGACAGCCCATCTATTCCTTTTTTGTCTTCAATAGTGCAGGCCATTTATGGGCTGAAAGCCATAATCTAGGAAAGCTACATTCTAGTAGAGCCACATTGAAGAAAGTTGCCTCCTACAGCTTAAGTCATGGGTGCATGTCCTGATGTGTACTACGCCAAGCACATGTACATATTGATAAAGTACATGTGCGTACATATTTTTGTAAGCCCATTCCTTATCATTATATCCTACAGCTGAATTTGAAGTGGATAAAATAGTGACACAAATCCAACTACTCCCACCTGAGCCATGACTCTATGTGTGGTACCCAAGGGTGCTCAGGGTGCAAAAGGCTACTGCAGCCTAAGATTCACAACACCACCAGGGTCTCAGATGGTTTAATTGTGGCTTCCACCCACCCTCTGGGAATCCTCTCTTCTTCCAAATTAGGATTTTGAAAGGAGGCACCTTCTAGCTTGATTACATCCTAGGTCAATCATTTTCCCTCAGGTACAAGAGCAACAAGTCAGCTAAGAGAAGCTACTAGGAGCATGAGATTTGCAGTCAGATCTGGGTTCAAATCCTGCTCCTGTCACTTACTAGCTATGGGACATTAGACAAGCTATTTAATTGCTCCAATGTCCTGGTTTGGGTTCCCTGGAAGGAGACCCTGAGCAAACACTCAAGAGCAAGTAATTTATTTGGCCAATGATCTAGGAAACACTAAGAGGGAAGTCAGGGAAATGAGATCAGAAAGGGAAGCCAGACAAAAGAGGAGAAGGTGTGTTACCAACATGTCACTTCTATAGACAACTGGAGCTTAACTCCACTGGGGAACTCTGGAAGACTGTGCAGAACAGCCATCTAAGAGTTTTCCCAACCACAGGGTGAGGGAGTTGGGTCTTTATCAGTCATTGGTTGAGGGCAGCTTGGGGGCAGGAGGAGCGTTAATTTCTGGGCACTTTGGCCGTTCCCCTCCCCTCACAAGGGCAGGACAGACTCTGGCAGCCAGAGGAAACCCTCAGGCAAATATTGTAAGTGTGGGCAGTTGGAGATGTGGTCCTGGAGCCCAGAAATGGTAACTGCGAGGGCCTATGGGCAGAACACAGACAGGATCTGCTACACCCAGCTGCATTTTTTGTTATCTCCAACACCCACCTTGCAGGCCCACACATAGCAGCCCTTCCATCCATGGAAGCTGCTATCATTACAGTCAAAATGGAGCAGGGAAGTTGAGAGAAAGTGTGGTAAACTGAACAATGGCCTCTCCAAAGATGTCCACACCCTGATCCTCAGAACCTGTGAATATGTTACCTCACGTGGAAAAAAAAGGGGACTGAGCATATGTGATTAAATTAAGGATCTTGAAATGGAAAGGTCATCCTGAATTATCCAGGCAGGTCCCATGTCATCACAAGGGTCCTTATAAGAGGGAGGCAGAAGAGTCAGAATCAGAAAAGGAGATGTGATGATGGCAGCAGAGATCAGAGTGATGCGGGGCCATGAGCCAAGGAATGCAGGCAGCCTCTAGAAACTGGAAAAGGCAAGAAAATGGAATGTCCCCTAGAGACTTCAGTAGGAACACAGCCCGGTTGACCCACTTTAAACTTCTGTTAATTTAACTTAACGAGGCCATTAGACTGAGGTGGTTCTAATACCTTGGCAGCCTGTATAAGCAAACCTAAACCTAAGCCTGTGAGAAATCAAAACCTAAGGACAACCAATCACAAACAACCAACTGGACCTTCTCAAATAAGGCAAAGGCTTAAGCTACAGTCAATCAAACCATTTCTCTGATTGCTCCCGCCTTTTCTCTGTAAAAGTCTTCCCCTGGCTCCCGTTGGTGGGGCATACCTAACCACTTCCAGTTTGATGCTGCCTGATTTGAATCCATTTTTGCTCAAATAAACTCAAAATTTTTAATACGCCTCAGTTTATCTTTTAACAGTTCTGGCCTGCGGAACTATAAGACAATAAATTTGTGTGGTTTTAAGGCACTAAGCTTGTGGTAATTTGTCACCGCAGCCATAGGAAACTAACACAGAGGGAACATGAGGGATAACAATAGCAAACACATAATATTTCCTATGAGCCAGCACCAAGCACTTTAAGTATCTTAATGCCTTTAATCCTTAAACCAACTGTAGGTATATTTGCTACCTGGACTTCAATGCGTTTTGCCAAATTGAATGTCCTTTTATACCTCTTCTTCTCTATCACTTAATGATAAAAAGCTCTCAATTAATTTTATCATTATGGTTTCCTTATGCATACAACCAACTCTTTTCTGGAAAAACCCCTCACGGCAAAAGCTTCCTCCCTCTGCCAAACAAAAAAAAATGAAAGCTGACAGTTCCACTCGAAGCAGGTTGGATAAAAATTGGCCTTGGCCCCTTTGAGTCTCCCTGATTACAAACGGATGCTTTTTATCTTCCGCAGTTTGCTGTGCCTTAGTACAGCCACTTAATTATTCAGAGGAAGTCTTCGTGGTATTTTCACTGTAGAAGTTGCAGCTTGGACTAAAACCGTACTTCCATCATCTCCAATGATGAAGTTTCCAGACTGAAGGAATAGACACATCAGTGATGCGATGTTCCTGGAGTCCATTCTCTGCTCTGCAAGGGAAGCTAGGCTTGGGCTTCCGATTCTTGCAGCTTGAAGTCCTCACTCACTAAGGCTACATTGGCAGGAAAATCCACCAGGGACGCTGGGCCAGTGACTGTAGAGATGCGAATATAAAATTGCCACGAATACAACAACGGAAGTTTCTGTATTCTGGGAAAATGCTAGAAGTTTGGGGAAAGACTCTCTACTAACCTGCAGATCAGCATGCTATTGTATTAGGCTTGCTGGGTACCCTCTCTCTCTCTTTGTTTACTGATTTATTTCTAAATAGTTCTAGAAATAAGGGAGGAAAGGCAATTGGGCTGTCAATTCATTTAAGAAAGAAGGAATGATGACTTACTAACAGGAAAGTCATTTAGCCAAGATTTTAGGGACAGATTATCAACACCGTAAAGAAACAAATGTTTATTTGACTTGGAATCTTCCTTGGGTCCGCAGAAGGTTCCGGCTCTTGACATTTCTCGCCCGGATTATTGCGTCAGCTTCCCACCTGTTCCTTTCTCTGTCTTTTTTTTTTTCAGCTGTAAATTCCTCAGGGCAAGCCCCTAGCCTTATTTAGCTTTGTTTTTCCAAATCTCAGGCAGTTCCAGACACAAAGAAGGCCATTTAGTTCCTGAACGAAATGACAAGTTGACTGACTGTGTACATTCATCCATGAGTAAATAAGCTCACCCTTTATCATTGCTGAATCATTCCAGGTTGTAGCTGAATGCCCAGCACAGAGCCTGAGTGAGCTCAGGGACCACCTGTCGAATATCAATGAGGGTAAAGCTGCAAAACATGAGCCTTACCCACTCCTCTCCAGACCTCTCCAACAGCCAGCCCTCCGTAGGTGACTTCGTTCCCCCACAGGCTTCATCACTGCAGTGCAATTCAGCATGTTATTTCTTGTGCCCTGATGGAGACGCGATGCAAGGTCTATGGATACCTGAACCTTTATGCAGTTCACAACCTGCACAACATAGTTCAACCCCAACAACCAACTAACGTTGCGGTTGTCCACTTCATGCATTCCTGCCTTCGCAGGGAACCCAGTCTCTAACACAGTCTTAGAACAAGAGATGCAGGCATAAGAAAGAAACAAAGAGAGGCCTGTTAAAAAGAGGAGAGCACACAATGGAATGAGGACAACCGAGAATGGGAAGCCCACGGTGCAGGGACTAACTGGGAACAGGAAGGGGAAGAGAAAACGTGCCTTCTCCTTAAATCCACAAATGCTTTCATAAACAGAACTACAGAAAGAATTGTACATTGCGATTTGAGAAGGACAATGAAAAGAGGTTTCTCGGGTTTTAGAGTCCGGGGGTCTCTGATACTCTTGGGGGGAGCTCAGAGATGCTCCTAGATAAGGTCAGGATTTCTCAACTGGCCATAGAGATACCTCTTGACTGGGTGACCTTGGGTGCCTGAGTTATTTGATCTCTCTATGCCTCCATTTTTGCATCTGTGTATATCATGGAGTTGTGAGGATAAATTAATCAGTTTCTGTAAAAGGTCTAGAAGGATGCCTGGTACATAGAAAGTATACAGTACTATAATTATTGCCAATTATTATAACTTTTTGTTGTTGTTGGAACAATTCAGCAAAATAGAATTCTGGCTAATTGTTGGACAACATTGTTTCATATATACATCAAACAGGACAAACAAATAAATAAACAGGAACTACACTGACAAGAAAAGGCGGGGGGAAGAAAACTTTCATCCTTGGCCTTTTTAACCATCTTATACAAACCAACTACTATAGTACAGCTCAGTACATTGTAGGAGAGGAAAAAGTCTTCTACTCTCTTAGGTTTAGTACCTGGAGCCTGTGAATTAAATTGACAAAAAATAGATTACAGGAGAAAAAGGTTTATCTTGTTTGCATAACTGTCAACAAAGTAAGTAGCTGGCTTGTCAAATAGTTCAAGTTAAAGGCTTGTATACATAACTTAGTAGGGGGAAGAGAGAGAGGAGAAACAGCTTCTATCGGAAGAATAAATAGGCTTCTTTGGGAAAGACAAATGGGTTTGTAGGAGAACAAATGGGAGATACGTTTGTGATAATGCTCATCTACGCAGGCGTGAGTTCTCCTTCAGTCTTCTTCAGAGCCATGAAACTCCTCGCTCCCAGGGAATTTACCATAGCTTCATTTCCCAGAAGCTGCTGCTTTCGGTCAGATTAAGTGAGGCTTGAGGAGGCTTTTTTCCGCATCTGTTGAATGTCCAATGTCTTCAGCTTCAAATAATCGTTATGCTAACTCTGGGGTTCCAAGTGGTTCCCCGCAACACACGCACAAAATTAATGGATGCTCAGCATGAGATTTTGTTGCTGCTTTCACTTTTCTTTTCGCAAGGTTATTTTTTTTTTCCTCCATTGAGATTATAGTGAACACGGTCACACCACAAGCAAAGTCAGATGTAGGACAGAGAACATGCTGAAGTTGTGTTTGATCATCCGAGACCACTAAGCAAGGCGAACCCCTAACAAAAATATAAAGGGTAAATTAAAAATACCCAGAAAAATTCCTTTTTAAAGTACTTTTAAGGAAAAAAGCAGAGCCTTGGACCTTTTGGTTCTTTTTTCCTCCCCCGTTGCAAATTCACGTTGCAGTTTTGGTTCGGCGGTCGAGAGCACGGGTCACCTGCAGGTGGCCCTGCCCATAGGGGACAGACAGGTGGGAATCTACTCCAAGGGGATTCTGAGAGCAAAGGGAAGGCAAACAGGTGTTTTCAGAGCGGGCTTTCTCTCTCTCTCTCTCTCTCTCTCATGTTTGTTTAACTTTTCCTTTTTTGCTGTCCAGTCATGCTCATCCGTGTCCACATCATCATGCCGTTTGCCCGTAGCTGCCTCGGCCTCCTCGCCTTCATCTCCATCCTCTTCCTCATGCTCCGCTTCCCCTTCTTCTTCTTCCTTGAACTCGCGGTCAGCCTCCTGCTCCCTGTTTGCCTCATTGGCCCTTCCATTAGCAGGGGCATCTCTCTCACTCTCCGCCTCCTCTGCAACCCCTTCTCCTTTCAGTCCTGGGTGCTGGTCCTACAGCTGGCGGGGCAGCTGATTAAAAATAAGCGTGAGGTTGGAGACTCTAGGGGCAAAGCTATGGGAGTCTGTGGTGGCGGAGGAGGTGCGCAGACCACGGAACATTGCAAAGATGGCTTTTCAGAGCAGCCAGTCTAATACAACAATTTTTTAGGGACACGCAGGCTGACATAATTGCCAGACCTCACACCACAATCATTCAGAATATTCCTAACTTTTTAGGTCAGTGTTTCTGCCTTAGAGGGTCCAGCCCACAACACCCAAGAAAGAATATCCAGTCGTTAACTCCTTCAAAGAACTTTCCATTCATCCGGTTCTCCCAACGCCTGATTCGTCCAGCAGCATCTGCCTCTCAGGTGAGGAAAGGGAAGACCAGAGGGGCCAGGTGACTTGAGCCAAGTCCCCCACACAAGTCCGCACTAGGGTTCCTGCTCCCAAACGGAATCACCTCCCTCAACACAGTCACTGACTCTGTATTGATGGTGTCCTCTGGATTCAGGGTGCAGAGAGCGTGCAGAAGATGGGGAACACCCAGCAAATAGAGGCTCTGCTTCATTAAGAAGCAAGTTGAGACTCGGGCTGTTTCTGCCCAGCTCTTCTTCCTGACCTTCATGCCCTGTCCTTCTCTGGTGTCCTCTCTCCACAGACCTCCCTGCTGTCCCCGAAGGAAGAGAGCTTGTACCACAGGTACACCTGCATCCTCCTTCCTTCCTGGGGCATTTGGATTTAAATGGGGCCCTTAGAAGGTTCTCATCTTTATAAAGAAACTGTTTCCTAAATTGCCATTCTTTGTGGCAGCCCTGGAGTGAAACCAGGACTGCTGGGGGTCTCCCCCACCAGCGTATATGGGATAACTCAAGGTATGTTTTGCTCTTGCAGGATAGAAACAATACTAGAATGAAAGTCAGAAGGCCTGGCCTCCAGGCTAGGTTCCTCTCCTGGCCATTTGGTCATTTACCTTCTGCAAACCTCAGCTTTTTTATCTGTAAAATGGGAACTGTTTCACCCTATCTAAAGTTAATTGTGAATGTTAACATTAATGCAAAGATTAAGTTAGACTATGTCTGTGAAAATACTTTGAAGCCACTGAAATACTCCACTTGTAGGCCAGGATAATTGATTGAAATGCAAATTTGTTTTTATTTTCCCTGTGTAGCCAGCCCTCAGATCTACAAGGTAAAAGCAACTCTTCCTGTTTCTGGGGAAGGCTGAAGGTCACTGAAGACTGGGGTAGGATGAGAGTCTTTGAGAGACAAGGGGGCAGTAGTACAGTAATGCTTGCTCTGGCACCTGGCCAAGATTCCCTCTTCAGGACCGAGACACTTATCCCCTCAGGTGCCAGGGGGTTGGCCTCTGGTGGCTGCCTTGACCACAACCACGTGCCCTTCCTGGTGGTAGCCTGT
The DNA here is from genome assembly GCF_041296265.1 of Equus caballus. Classification (NCBI taxonomy): domain Eukaryota; kingdom Metazoa; phylum Chordata; class Mammalia; order Perissodactyla; family Equidae; genus Equus; species Equus caballus. The sequence goes on from NC_091705.1 coordinate 18,362,966, forward strand.
GACCAAAGACTGGCAGCCTCAATTCGGGACAACCCTGAAGGGCCACCCCAGCTCCAGAGCTCCCGATAGGATTGGTTGAGGCCTCTATACTAACAGCATCACAGCCCAACTTCCGGATCTGCCAAACCTCCCTCCCTTACTCCCCAAAAGATGTTGTCCCCCAAACACTCCCCAACAAACTTCCTACATGCAGCTCTTCATCTCAGAGTCTGCCTCCCCAACACTGGGCAGGGGTGCTAAGAGTCCTAGACCCCATTCTCAGCTCTGCCAGCACCTGGAGGAGGGGGCAAGGTTTCCTAAGAGAACGGTTGCATGCTGCATCTGGGAAGAGAGGAGGGCGCTGTACCACAGAGAGCTGGTAAAAGTCTTGAAATCTGCATCTTCGCCTTCTCCCTTATGTCCCTCTAGCATGTAGGTTAAATGATGTCCACATTAGCTGGCAAAGAATGAGTGACCCCCCTAAATCACCAGGCATTTATTGCGTCTACAGCAAGGCCCTGGTGTCTTCCTCTGGGTTCATGCCTACTGTCTTGTGTGCCTAGGAGCACAGTCTTTCTGGAGTCCACTGCCCTCATGTTTCCCTTGGCACCTAAATAAATTCCCGGGGTTATTGCCAGAATTCAGATAAACAACCCTGACCTCAGCCTGAACTGAAGGGGGGAAAAAAAAAGACAACCTCAGATAACCTTTTCTCCTCCTTTTTTTAAGTATACAGACCTTTTAGCACAAGTCCCACTGGGATTGCATCTTAAGATATTTTTATTCCCTATCCACATATCTTGAGCTAGAACCTCATAACCAGCCAAGAAGGACATCAGGGACAGTCATTTATGTTATGGTGCTGACAGACCTCATTAGTGGAAGATGACCTGTGTGGCATTGGAAGCCAACCAAATGGATGCCAGCCAGTCAGAACAGATGCCTGTAAACAAGCTGTACTGTTTGTACTGACTGGGTGCTACCCTGCAGAGACCTGCATCACTAACTCTCCATAAGACGTCAGTGCTAAGTGCCATCTTTGTTGGATTCCCCCCAAAGCAAAACCAGAGAGAAAGACGTGGGTACAGGTAGTTTATTTGGGAGATGATCCCAGGAAGCAGAAGTGAGACAGTGGGGACAGTGAGACAGAGAAGGGAGAAAAGTCAACTCAGGTGTGTTAATGAGCTGGTTACTGCTGTGGGCAACCGAGGTTCCATCCCACTGGGACAGAACCACAGAGAAAGCACATCAGAAGTGTTCTGCCATTGATCCCATCCCCCATTAGATGAACACCCCAACTCCCCGAGGGTGTTAACTCCGTTGCACTTTCAAGTTACTTGAATTTGACTAAGCCATCTTCCACTGTCTTAGAGAAAGCAGAGAGCTGTTTCCATATATGCTTCATGAAGGATACTGGTAAAGCATACGAACTGACTGACCAAAGGTGCTGCACTTAAACCATAAGAGTTGAGAGGATGTCACCAACAGGACATCACAATGTCTGTCACAAATGCTTAAAAAAAAATAAATGAAGCGCACCAAGGGGGCTGCCTACATCCCCTTAAATCTTAAATTATGGTAGAGGACACATGCTTTTTGTCTGCCCAGCATTGCTTCCTTGGGGGAACCACCTTTCTCTTCATCTCATTGTAATTGTGTTTGTTCTATGCAGGAGGCAAAATAATAGCCTCCCAAAGATACCCATGTCACAACCCCTGGAACCTGTAACTGTCTTAGATTGCATGGCAAAGGGGAATTAAAGTGGCAGAAGGAATTAAGATAGCCAGTCAGCTGACCTTGACACGGGAGATGATCCCGGATTACCTGCTCAGCCCAAAGTGACCCCAAGGCTCCTTATGAGAGGAAGAGGGGGACAGAAGAACTCAAGTCAGAAAGATGACAGCATGACATGGAGGTTACTGCCTTTGAAAGTGGAAGAATGGGGCCAAGACATGAAGTGGTCTCTATAAGGTAGAAAAGGCAGGGAAATGAATTCTCCTCTAGAGCCTCAGAAAGGCAGGCAGCCTAGCCAACGCCTTGATTTTAGGCCAGTGATTTCCATCTAAGACTTCTGATTCCCAAAACTATAAGATAATAAATCTGTGTTATTTCAAGTCACTAAGTTTATGGTGAATTGTTACAGCAGAGATGGAAAACTGCAATACTCCATATGCTTTGATGAGGCTGACCAGGCCAATTCCTCACGCCAGGGGTGGAATCATGACTCAGTCATCGATCATCCGCTCCATGATGATTCATTTAAGAACAAGGACACAACCTAGACAGGTCTAGGCCTTTCCCAGTCCTAATGGGAAAGATATATCCTCTTTCACTGGGGTTATGATCTCTCTAGTCTTTCCACTTGTAGGGACCCTTCTGATTATATTAGGCCCACCAACCCCACTGCGTAAAAGCACAGAGGATGGGAAGTTTTCAGGAGCCTAGCCTGGAAGTGACGAACTTCACACCCACCAACCTGCAATTAAACAGAATACGGTCCCGCAGCTCTACCCAACTGCAAGAGAGACTGGGAAAGTGATCTATAGGTCCCAGGAGACGGAGGTAAAGCATTTCAAGGACAGCTAGGCATCTCTGCCTCATCAGCTTGGCTGTGAAATCCCTCCCTTTTTAACCTAACTGGAATTTATATTCATGCCAATAGATTCACCATGAACATAATCACTTATTTAAATAAGTCTGCTCAAATTCTCCTTTTCCAGAAAGAGCCCATGGTGACCCCCTTCTCTTCAGCTCTTAGACCTAGAGCATCACGTATCAATATTTTCATTTTCTCAGTTTATCAAGGAGAAGGAGAGAAGGGCAGCCGCCGAGGGTGAAGAGAATGCTATCAGAAAACCTGAGGGGCTTTTTCCACCCACGCACGCATTCCCCTTACACACAGCGTTATTTGTCCCCAAAGAAGCCCGGCTCTGGCTCACTGAGGCTCATTGCTGACATGAGCCACAGCTGTTGATAGGGATGTGTGGAGTGGAAGAGAGACTGAGGACCACTGTGGTACGTTTGTCACCCCAGCATGCAAATCTGGCCAGAACCCTTACTAGTAGGAATTTATTATGCAATAAACGCATATAATGCTGCAAGTCAGATCATGACCCATAGAATACAGCCTCATTCAATAAAGTCACCTATAATTGCAATTCATGGTGTCAGATTATACTTGTCACTTTTTTTTTTTTTGCATGGACCCATTGGTGGCCTCGTGAAACGTGTGGACCTCCTTCTTAGAATAATGTGTTTAAATTCATAAAACAAAATACATAAGGATACAAAGGAAACAATTATATTCAAATGCACTTATCAAAATATTAAAAAATTAGCAAATGTTTGATATTTATGCTTCTTTATTAACGCATTAAATATTAAAATCTAACTGAAGGTCTAAAAAACCAAGATTTTTGAAGTAGCACTGAGTCTGCAAGCTGGAAATATCTGTGTATTTCACCAGAGATAAAGTCACAATTCCTGCTAATAGCACTGTGGTTTGTTTCCCACATTCATCATTGAAAGAAAGGTCAATTTCAGTTAGAAGTTAGTGAAAATAAAGATAATTCTTTTCCTATCCAAGTTTATGGACTTTCTGAATTTTATCTACAACTATATATTCTGAATATTAATCCCTTATCAGACATGTAATTTGCAAATATTTTCTTCCTTGCTGTAGATTGCCTTTTCACTCTGTTGATATGTTCTTTGATGCACAAAAGCTTGCCCTTATGGAGTCCAATTTGTCTATTTTTGCTTTTGTCATCTGTGCTTTTGGTGTCATATCCAAGAAATCATTGCCAAATCCAATGTCCTAAAGATTTTGTCCTATGTTTTCTTTGAAGAGTTTTATAGTTTTAGCTCCTATGTTTAGATCTTTGATCCATTTTAAGACATTATCTAGGGGCCAGCCCGGTGGTGCAGTAGTTAAGTTCACATGCTCCACTTCGGCAGCCTGGGGTTCACTGGTTCGGATCCCAGGCGTGGAGCTACACACCACTCATCAAGCCATGCTGTGGTGGCACCCCACATGCAAAATAGAGGAAGATTGGCACGGATGTTAGCTCAGGGACCATCTTCCTCACCAAAAAAAACCCCATCATCTAATTTAATCCTTGTGACAACCCAAAGAGACAGGTACTATATATGATACTCGTTGTATAGATAACAGAAAGAGCAGTGAAGTAACTTACCCAAGGAAACAGCCAGTGAAGTGGTGGAATCAGGATTCAAACCCCTGTTTGTCTGACTTTAAACTCGACTCCACTGACCACTTTCTGACACTCTTTCACATGTGTTTTGTGCCTCTCTGGGCATACCTGTCTCCCTCTGCCTGGAACACCTTCTCCGGCCTTTGCCTGGCAAACCCTCACCCCTTGCAGCAGATGTTGTAGGTGTCCTCCCACATTCCCTTGGCCCCCAAGAGTTCAGTTGATGTCAGCCAGACTTCCAACTGCCAGCACTTGCAATTTTCTGCCAGAGAGTTTTCTGAAGTTTGTGGCACCTGCTCCACATACACACATGGCAGGCCGGAAGTGCCAGGAAATTAACGCCTCCAGGAGAAGCTCTCAGCCAACGATGATGGGAGTTGATCAACACCCTGTCCTTTTGTCCCTTAATATGGTGGTTCTGTAGTATAGTCTACACTGCTTCCCAGCATCCCCCAGAAGGATTAAGCTCCATTTGCCTACAGTTGTTAACTTACTTGATTATTCATTTTTATTTCCTTCCCTTCCTTGTCTCACTTTCTCACTCCTCTACTAGTATTTCCTGGGATTATCACCTAAAACACCTGCTTGCTCTCAAATCTTTGTCGCAGGGTCAGCTTCTGGGGGAATCTGACCTAAGACACTGCTCCTTCAAAGCCCTGTTCAAACTCCTCCTTCTCCAAAAAGTCTTCTTCACTTTCCTTTGGAGTTGGCTGTTTCCCCCTCTGCCCGTTGCTGGCGGCACACTCCCTGAAGGTCGTGTTGCTCTCATTGTCTTGCGGCGGTCAGTTTACACATTGGGTGTGGGTTTTCCGTAGCCTCTGTAACAAATTACCACATAGTGGCTTGAAGCAACACCCACTCATTATCTCACAGTTCTGTAGGTCAGAAGTCCAGGTACAGCGTGGCTCTGCTGAGTCCTTGGCTTAAAGTCTCACAAAGCTGTAATCAAGGGGATAGCAGGGCCTGTGGATGGATCAGCTTCCAAGCCCATTCAGGTTGTTGGCTGAGTGCAGTTTCTTGTGGTTGTAGGACTGGGGTCCCGGTTTCCTTTCTGGTTGTCAGCGAGGGCCAGTCTTTGCTCCTTCAACACTTCCCACACTTCTTCTCATGCTTTCTATGTGGCCCCCTTCAACAAAAGCGGGTCAAGTCTTATACTTTGAACCTCTCCAACTTTTCCTTCTGCCTCTTCTCTCTGACTGCAGCTGGAGAAAGTTCTCTACTTATAAGAGTTTACGTGATAAAAACTTGGGACCAGATAATCCAGGATAATCTCCCTATTTTAAGGTCATTAACCTTAATTCCATCTACAAAGTCCCTTTTGTTGCATAATATAACATATTTACAGTTCCAGGGATTAGGAAGTAGATATCTTTGGGGCGTTCTGCCTACCTCATCAGTCTTCCCCACTCTATCAGTTACCTATTTCTTCATAAAGAAACCACCTCAAAATTCAGTGGTTTAAACCAACAACCATTTTGCGCCCTCATGACTCAACAACTGCGGCTGGGCTCCACTTGGTCTTTCTTCTGCTGGAGTCCCCAGTGGAACCAAGCCTCAGTTACCTGCAACAGGAAGCCATGTTTGAAAGCTTTCCTCTCTTCCCTGTCTCACCTTCCCCACTTCCTCACTTGGGCTTTGTGTGTCCTCTCCCAAAGAAATGGCTTGAACCCAAGTCTTCATCTTAACGCTGTTACCATCACGGAGTTAAAGTTTTTCTTATGATTCCTCTTACTTTCTGGGGTTATCTTCCATGCTATTTCTACCCGGTCTCAGCCTATCTATATGTATGTTGCCTTTTCAAAATGTTTCTGCCATTTTAAAAAAATACAACCAGACCTCACTTCTGCCTCACTGCATGGTCCACACTCCAGGTCTTCTTATGATCAGAAATCAATCTTTTTAACTGGATTTGTCCTGATCCAGCCCTTTGTTTCCTCACAGTTTGAGAAAAATAGTCCGATTGTCTAGATAAACTTCATGCTGAGGCTATAGATTTTCATTTCCTAATCCTCTCTATTACATTCTGTAACTTCCTATTTTTTTTCCAAACTCCTGGTTTGAATTTTGAAAGCACTAGTTGGTAAGCAATTTCCGTTCCTTGACAAAGAGAGCCCTGTTTACATTCAGAGTTTCTTGTTCTGTTACGTAAGGGTCGAGCACTTCCTCCTTATGTGGTACAAGCAATTTATATCAAGCTGTGTCTACACACAGCAATAAAATCATTGCAGAAATCTTTGGATCATAGTCCTTCTGCATGGCCAAAGTATAAACACAGAATGTTCTCACTTATACATGGAATCTAAAAAATGTTTTAAAAAATCTAAAAAAACAAAAAACCCAAAGAATCAAACTTGTAGAAAAAGAGAACTTATTTGCGGTTACCAGAGGGGATGGGATAATTGGATGAAATGATCGAAAGGTACCAACTTTCAGTTATAAGGTAAATAAATACAAGGGATGTAATGTACAACACAATGACTATTGCTAATACTGCTGTATGATGTTACAGAGGAGGAAGAACTATTCCTCTACCCTCTAGGTCTTTCTGGCTGGTTTAAGAATTAAATTGACGTGAGACAGAGTAACAAGAGAAAATAAAACAAAGTTTAATAACACGTACACATGGGAGAAACCCAGGAAAACTGAGTAACTCACCAAAATGGCCAAAGACACCACCTTAAATACAATCTTCAGCTAAAGACACAGGAGGATGTTGGGGGTAGTGGTTTGGGACTGCAAAGGGGAGGAAGGCAATTCACATGGAGATGGAAAAGCAAATGTTTGATAAACAAATGTTTGCTGGGCCATTTATAGACAACGTGACATTCAATAAAATGGGCTTAGCCAGGATTCTCCCAGTCTATCATACCCAGAGTTATCTATGGTGATGTCCTGTTCTGGGGACAGGACTTCTATTTTAAATTCTTTTTGGCAATTAGGGGGAAGTTCAAAGTATCTTTCAGAGTCTTTTGTCTGTAAAAATAGTGAAGCCAAAGAGACACATTTTGGAGTGGCCAATTCTGATCTCTCACAATGTATAGGAAAATTATTGAGAGAGTAGATCCTAAGACTTCTCATCAAAAGGAAAAACAATTTTTTTTCTTTCTATTTTTTGGTATCTATATGAGATGATGGATGTTAACTAAACTTATTGTAATAATCATTCCACCACATATGTAAGTCAAATCATTATGCTGTACACTTGAAACTTATACAGTATTGCATGTCGATTATGTCTCAATACAACTGGAAAAATAAGTAAGTAAATAAACACAGAATGTTAAGGTTTAAAAGGCCACAATTTACCTTCTATTTTCAAAGAAAATATCATGAATGGTGGAATTATGGGTAATTTAAATTTTTTCCTGTTTACTGTAATTTCCAAAATTTTGTAATGGTCAGATTTTAGTTTTATAGTCAGAGAAAAAATAATGGGGTTTCAAAAAAAAATCCATCACCCAATCAGCCTCTCTAACACCTTATCTAAAAAAAAAATCCTCCTCTAGAGCACCTCTCTTTCCAGATAGAAACTGAAGTCCAGAGGGGTTACCTGAGGCCATCTGGTTGACTAGGGCCACTAATTCCTGGGGTGACCCTATGCATAAGTCTTGTTTTAGTGTGGAAATCCCCAGAAATGGACTCTAAGACAAGGACTGAGTAGTAGTTTATGTGGGAGGTGATCCCAGGAAACACCAGTGGGAGGAGAGGTGGAGATGGGGGAGGGAAAGCACACAATCAGGGTGAACTATCCAGTAAACTACCACTCAGAGAACGGGAGCCGTGTCCGAAGGGGACCTCTGGGAGCCAGCACAGAACACGTTTCAGAATGTCCCACTGCGGGGAGAGGGAGCTGGGCTGTTGAATATGCCACCCTCCATCAGTGAGACATCAAGGACCACTCCCATGGGGGTGACAATTGTTGAGCACTCTCGCTTGTCCTGTGGATGGGCAAAGTGGGCTCCGGCAGCTAGAAGAGGGCAGTGCCCACTGAAGGGGTCAAAGTGAGGGGATGTGGGTGGGCAAGAGCAGCATCTGCCACAGGTGTAATATGGAAGAAACGAAACCGTGAACTTGGAGGAGCATCTGGATCCCTAACTACCCAAACCATCAGCCTGTGCTGGTGGGCACAGGGCCCCAAATTCATCACCTTTGGAAACCTCATTTAGGTTAATGGACCACCTTCAGGAAATTATTTGTAAGGGGCAACAGGTCAATGTACCACACCCAGTAACATCTATGTCAGTCAAGATTCTTTGGCTGCAAGAGACAAAACCCAACTCTGTAATCAGTGTAGACACAAAATCGGGGGTGTGGAGATGTCACTTCCTTGTGTGAGCAGAAAGGGAGGGTGCAAACTTTTGTAACTCGTCCACACAGAGTGGGTGCAAATCTTGCAATGAGTCCACCAGGTGAGGTACCTTTTTAAAAGGTTTGCACGAAAACACCTTATGTGTTGGGGCCAGCCCCATGGCATAGTGGTTAAGTTCTTGCACTCTGCTTCAGCTGCCTGGGGTTCGCGGCTTTGAATCCTGGGTGCAGACCTAGCACTGCTTGTCAAACCACACTGTGGAGGCAACCCAGATAAAACAGAGGAAGATTGGCACAAATGTTAGCTCAGCGACAATCTTCCTCAAGCAAAAAGAGGAAGATTGGCAACAGATGTTAGCTCAAGGCCAAACTTCCTCACAAAAACCTCTAAAAAACAACAACAAGACAACTTATGTGCTAATAGCAGCCTAGCCATTCCCAGAAGAAGGAAGGGATGCTGGGTACACGGAATAAATATCCTCCTCAATATTGTGACAAATAAAGTAGCTGCTACTCAGCAGAAAATAAGGCTGTAAGGAACAGTGACCGTTGTCAGTTAAATTGTGTCCCCTAAAAAGATACGTTGAAGTCCTAACACCCAATACCTGTGAATTTGACCTAACTTGGAAACAGGGTCTTTGCAGAAGTAATCAAATTATGATGAGGTGACACTGAGTTAGGATGGGCCCTAATTCAATATGACTGGTGTGCTTACAAGAAGAGCAGAGACACTCATACATAGGGAGAACACCATGTGACAAGAGAGACAGAGATCGGAGTGACGTGTCTACAAGTCAAGGAAAGCCCAGGATTGTCCGCACTCCAGACCTAAAGGAAAGGCACGGGACCGAGTCTCCCCTGGAGCGTTCAGAGAGCGCTTGGCCCTGCTGACACCTTGATTTGGGACCTCTAGCCTCAGATCTCTGAAAGAATCAATGTCTGTTGTTCCAAGCCACCCAGTTTGTGGTACTTTGTTATGGCAGCTGCTATGGTCTGAATGTTGGTGTCCCCCCAAAATTCATGTTGAAATTCTAACCTGCAAGGAAGCAGGGCCTTTGGGAGGTGATTAGGTCATGAGGGTGGAGCCTTATAAAAGAGGCCTGAGAAATCTCCCTTGCCCCCCTCCACCAAGTGAAGACTCAGTGAGAAGCCAGCCGTCTATGAACCAGGAGGCAGGTTTTCATGAGACACGGAAACTGCCAATGCCTTGATGTTGGACTTCTCTACCTCTAGAACTGTGAGAAATAAATGTTGTTTATGAGCCAGTCAGTCTGTGGCATTTTTTTTATAGCAGCCAGGACAACTAAGATGGCAACCCTAGGAAACTATTGCAGTGACTACACACAGATTTAATAGGAAGGGAGGACCAAACTCCAGGCAGGACAAGGATGGGTGGTAGGTTCAGCATGAGGACACTGGGCGACTAGCAGTAAAATGGGAACAACCCTGAGCCACAGAGGCCTGGAAGGGGTAGTGAGCACTCACCCACAAGCCTCCCCCTTGGGGCTGCTTCCTTAGGCTGGTTGTCTCTGTGAGGAGTGACCTTTTCTACCAGGCAAAGGTGACTAAAAAGAACATGGTGTCCCCAATTTCTCTTTTAGATGATGGCAGCTTTTCTCTTGGAAGCCATCACCCAAAGGTAAAGTGAAGGGGCCCTGCTCTGTATGGAGATGCCTCCCTGAGTCCAGGCCTTTCCCGTTTTCCCAGACTCCTGAGTCAATTCTCCTTTCTCTCACTCAGTCTATAACGATTTGACACTTAGATCTAACACGTGTTGAATGCTTGCTATGTGTCAGGCAGTTTTCTAAATCTGCACTGTCCAATGCAATAGCTACTAGCCACATGTGGCTATGTAAATTTAAATTAATTAGAATTAAACAAAATTAATAATTCAGTTCCTCAGTCACACTAGCTATATTCCAAGCACTCAACAGCCAGCTGTTGCTAGTGGCTACTGCATCAGTTAGATATAGAACATTTCCATCATCTCAGAAAGTTCCATTGGACAGTGCTGTTCTAAGTTACTTACCTGTATCCTCTTATTTAATCATCATAACCCTTGTGAGGTAGATTCTACTGTCATCTTTATTCTATAGTTGAGGAAGCTGAGGCTTAGGTCATAGAACAAATAAGTTAAGTGAACTATATGACCGATGCTGGCCAATGAGCAAGGTGAAGAGCCATCAGCCACTTCTAGGTTGGAAGATTTAACTGCTGGTGCAAGACCCTCCTGAGCTCTTTCCCCTCTGCAGTGAGGACCAGCAGTGCTCCAGATGGTGACAGCTTCATTGGCTCAGGTTCTGGAGGAAGGCTGATGGCGATGTGGCACAGAGCCCTAGCTGACCTATGATGGGCACGATGTTTCAAGCGATGGTTCTGGGGTTTTAACCACAGCATAACCCAGCCCTTGCTAACAAATACGTATACATGTGTAAAAGATGGCAGTTCTGAGACAATCAACCTCACAGATGTGATCTGTACAGATTTAGAAATCAAAACTCATGATTTCAACTCTTCTTTCTGAAAGTAGGAAGTTTATTTTTATTGCCACCAAAACCCTGAAATTTGTCAGGATGCTTACTCACCTGAGGTTATTTACCATAGGTCTTCACTGAACATATCAGGAAAGTTGAATTTAATACTGTAACTATTTTTTGTCTTTAGATTAATTTTTTTAAATTTAATGAAGAGTTCAATATTTGATGAGGCAGCTGTCGAGTTATTTCTTCTGGAGAGACAAACAAAGCAAGTCACATCATCTTGGAATCAACAAGACACCATTAAATGAGAAACAGTGATATCAGGGATAAAAATTCCAATATGGTATATTGCATTAAAAGAGGTGTATTTCAGGCAAGTTCATTAAATTCACTGTCCCTTAGGGATAGTGGTTTTGGCTACTGTGATTACAAAAGGTAGTAGATATTCCTGAAGGGATGGTATCACACCTATTTGTAGTTTCTATTCCCTGAGTCCGTTACCATCAGTCAATCCATTAATTAACCAATATGAGCTAAAGCATGGCAAGGGGCACAGAAAACGTGTAGAACACAGCCCTGTTGACAAGGAACTTACAATCTATGTGAAGAGACCAAAGTAAAATGGATGGAATAATAGTGAACTGTGCATGAGAGTAAAAAAAACAATAGATGCTCACCACTTTCCCCAGTGTCTCTTGCTTGGATCATGGCCAATTATTTCTCATTCTGTATCCCTCTCCAATAGATCATATTATTGGTCCAAATATTTCATGCCTTCCTGTTTATGTCATTTGCTGCATAAATTTGTAGTTCTTCCCTCTAAATGGATGGAGTCTGTTTCCTGGCCTCTTTGACTTTGGGTTTGGCCGTATGACTTATTTTGGCTAATGGTATATGGGAAGACATGCCAGTTCTGTGTCTAGGCCTTAAACCATGTGTATTTCTGCTTGTTCCTCTGTCATCAGAATGAAAAGAACATGTGCAGGCTAGCCCATTGGTTCCAGGAAGAGAATGACACAGACATGGAGCTGAGCCCAGTTACCCCAGCTGAGCCAGCCTACATCAGCTGACACTCAGACAAGGCTTAGACTCATGAGCAAAAGAAATAATCAGTGTTGAATGCCATAAAGATTTGGAGGCAGTTTGTTACACGGTAATAGCTAACTGACACACTATGTTGGATATGGCTGCCTTCACAGCCCCTGTGGTGCTTTATTGCACTCAGTTATCCATATGTCATATCTTTTCTACTGTAATCTGAAATCCCATTGGGCAGGTACTAGGTTGTTTGGGTTTTTTTTTCATTTTTTTTCCCTCGACACCTAACTTGTGCCTGGCCCACAGTATACACTTCATGTATACTTGAGTAAATGAGCAGATAAAAGAAAGTGTGAATGAATAGACTTTTCTCATGGATTTTGACTTTTAAATTGCCTTTGAAGGTCCAGAAGAACTTGCTATGCAAGGAGGAGGAGAGAAAGTTTCATGAAACTGCTTTCAAATTTTAAACAGTGTATAAATTATTATACAATTATGTGTATAACTATATTGAAACTGTGTATAAAATAATAGTCATAAGTAGCATATCTACTACTATAACAATACCTTTTGTATCACCTCCCAAAAAACCAACCAGCCAACATAAAACTTACCCCCAAAACAAAACAACTTTTTCAGGCATCAACTGATCAAAAATATATGTTTTTTAAATGTTCAGTAGGTAAGAATTCTTTATTTGAGCCCATGGGGGAAGGCATTTGATTGATTTGGATAGTTGCTTTGCTCTAAGGAAAATGCTATCACTCATCCAGAAAGCAGTGTCCCTCTGGGGACCAGGGTTCCACCAGAGCAGAGGACTAACAGCATCACAGAGGGGCTGTCTTGAGACAGAGGCAGAGAATAAAGTAGTCACACGTGGGACACCCAGGATGACAAAACAATCTGTCTACCTAAGCAAATGTGTCAGAGATAACGGGAGGAATGCACAATGAAATCTTTTCTTAAATAAAAAATAGATTTCAACATGGCACAGTCACACTATTATCTGTTTTACAGATGGAAAAGAAAATATTGCATCTTTCCTGAAATGAAAATATGAAACCGACCCAAAGTTTTCTAAGCAATTTTGCAATACTTTGACAGCTGTTTGTCCTTCATTTCCAGGGTATTAAACTGGCTTCTATCCATTACTGACTTTTAAACCAAACAAATAATGTGGATTGTTTGTAGTAAAAGGAAATGTCTGGCGGTGAAAAAAATATGTCACAGTGTTGACATTTCTGTTTCACAATTTTAGAGTTAATTTTCCTTTCAGATAGCTCTGTATTTAATAATCCATTTTCTAGCAAGTTAAAACAAAATGAGATGGAGTGGAAAATGTTGCAAATTGTATTTTAATCAGATCATATTCTGTTTGGTTTTTTTGTTTGTTTGTTTGGAGGTGGTAAAATAAACAAAAGCAAAGAATACCAAGAGTTCTGTAAAGGAAACGGAAACCGTTTCTCATCCCAAGCCTGAAATTCTCAGTCTCTTCCTCAGAGGCAACCATTTCTTGTTTCTGGAAAATTGTCCCTAAAATATATGTCCATGCAAAAAAAGCATTTTATATCATTTAAATTATTACATAAATGAAACTTTCTAACACCTGTTGTTTCATATCTTGTCTGTTTCATGTGGGAAAAAAATCTGAGAGCTCATTTTTTAAGTGACTTGCGTTTCAAGAGGATCCCTCAAAAAGTGACAAAAAAAGATGGAAACCAAGGCTGTTTTGAGTTGTTTTCTTGTGAAATGGATTAGCACTCATTCCTTCATGAAAGCTGCCAGCCTGAGCTCTGGCATTCATGTGTGTGGAAAATTCCAGGAGTACAAGAGATGAGAAATTAACTAAAGGCACATTTTGTAATGGCCACTGACTGTGAACAACAGTAGCACTAACATAATTGTTTTGTCATGACTTCAATGTCACTGTTGGAGTTTATAGGGCATAGGAAACTAAAGAGCACTCTTTAGCAGGGAAATGCAAATTAAAATAACAGTGAGTTATGATTTCAGAGCCATTTGATCGGCAAAGTTTTCAAGTCTGATATCATCAACTGTGGTAACAGTGGAAAATCAGAAACAGGGGCTTTCATACTTGTCCTGTGGGAGTGAAAATTGAAATAACTACAATAAGGAGCAACTTTGCAATACTTAGTAAAGTTAATACATACATAAATCAACTCAATATACACTTTTATGTATATACCCAAGCAAGGTAATGCACATCAGTCTGGCCACCTGTACATAAGCCTGTTCATTATAGCATTGCTTGTGATAGCGAAATGATGGAATACTATAGAGCAGTTAAAATGAATGTATGAATTAGAGGTACATTTTTTCAGCATGGATAAATATCAAAAATGTAATGGCGAATGAAAAAAAGCAAGCTGCAAAAGCACATGTAAAAATACAATACCATTAAAGTAAATTTGAAAAACATACAAACGATGTTTGTATTTTGTTTGTGTTTTGTTGTGGATACATATTCTCCAACTGTCAGATCCACCTTCCAGCCTTCTCCACCACACTCTGGCCATGGGAGCATTTATGGACTTCACCAGCGAGCTCCCTTCCCTCTTGGGTTCACCCAGTGGGAGGCACCAGTAGGAGTGTGAGGAGAGGAGAAGGAAGCTGGATATTAACTCTGCCCCCTTCACTGTCCCATCCCTCCTGGCGAGGCTGGGGGTTTGCAGAGACTGCGTTTATTCACTGAAGACTACGGCTGTTTTCAGGGAGCCCTATCCTAAGGTTGCAGGTCTTCCTGGATCTGTAACTGGTACCTCTCCTTCAAGTCTAGGCATGACAATGACTCCCTTCACTTTTTATCCCCAAGATGCTTCACCACCTCTTGCTGAGTTCCTTTATCGCAGCCTACGCATTTGCAAATAGAACCTTTATTAGATTACCTCAATTAGCCTATTTGCACGTGCCTGCCAAGGTCCTAAATGATGCACATACTGATGTGGGGAGATTTAGAACTATGCCTGCTGATGATATACAGTCAGTTCAGGAGACTCAGTTCACGGCATACACTCAGTCCCAGAGACGTGTTACCTCTGCAAAAGGAAGTAGAATTGCAGATGTGGTAGGATGGGGGAGGGGATGGTTTTAGCTGTATTTGCAGTTTTATTTTTTAAAATAAAATTTTAAAAGTTATATCAGAAGCTATTATGCAAAAATGCTTAAATCAGTTAAATCTGGATGGTTAATACATGGTCATTATATAATGTTTTAATTGAAATATTCCTAAAAATATTTTCTTTTAAAAACAAGCTTTAGTGGCCGGCCCCATTGCCGAGTGCTCAAGTTCGAGCGTTCCGCTTCAGCGGCGCAGGGTTTCACTGGGTTCGGATCCTGGGCGCGGACACGGCACCACTCATCAGACTACAGTGAGGCGGCGTCCCACATGCCACAACTAGAAGGACCCACAACTAAAATATACAACTATATACTGGGGGGATTTGGGGAGAAAAAAAGCAGAAAAAAAAAATGATTGGCAACGGTTGTTATCTCAGGTGCCAATCTTTAGGGAAAAAAAAAAGCTTTAGAAAGTGAAATCCTTGTCCTCATTCAGGATGACAAAAGAACGTCAAATTGCACCTGATGGAAAGCTCTTCTCCCTTGCCCTGGATCCTCTCCTCACCAGCACTTCTTCCAAAGAAATAAGATAAATTCTGCACAATCAGATGAGGCCATTCCACCCACTTCGCTTGGAGGTTATCGGGAAGTGCAAGTACCATTAAAACTAAGACGCCTGATGAAAGCAAAGGTAAAATTGGCCCCCAGTCAACTCTGGAAGGCGTGATGGCGGATGACAACCAGTGTTGTTAACAGAACAGATCATTTGTGTCTTTCTGTTTCTACAAATTATTGTTAAGCAAGGTCTCAACTCATTTGTTTCCATGTTACTGAGGAAGTTGCTCGTATAGTCAAAATAGGCACAAAACAGTATTGAAAATTGCACAATCATTCAGCTTCCTTGAGTAAAACATTTGTAAGTCTCTAAACGTTAAAGCTTGGAATCAAAGCCTGTATTGTCTTGCCTTAGGTGCAGGTGTGTGTGTGCATGCACACATGCGCAGGGTTGTGGTTTTAAAGTTTTAAAAGATTTTTATTGCTTTCCATGATATTTATTCAAGTTACATTTATTGCTGTAAAAAGGTAAACAATTCAAAGTGTAGAGTTGACAGGACACGTCGCCTTGGCTGTTCTAGCCCCACCCAAGCCCTTCCCTTCCCTGGAATAAAGACTGCTGTTTATGACGCATATTTTCTCCTGACCATTGTCTATGCGTGTATAGGCATGTGCATATAGAAATGTTATTTTTAATATTAAAGGTTTGCTACCATTCTTGGTGTTCCAAAACTTGCTTTTCTCATCTGATAATATATAAGAGCTAGCAGTATTTGTTAATATGTTTCTGAGATATACAATTCAAAATACTTTACATGTATTTACCTGCTAGGTCTCATAAAAAAACCCTAGGAGGTGCATACTATTATTTTCCCTATTTTACAAATGGGGAAGCGGAAGCATAGAAAGTTGATCTGAGCATAAACAGCCAGGAGGTGCCGGCACCATGACTCGAATCCAGGAAGGTGGGTTAGAGCTCTCACTGGCTACCCCTGTGTTACGTTGCCCCCATCTTTAAGATCTTGTCATGTCATTTCGTAGTTCATCCTAAATCTTTTTTAGGTGCTGCATTGCTTTCAATAGAATGGATGAACCAAAGTCTATGTCACCATTCTCCTATGCTGGACATTTGTGTTCTTTCCAGTGTTTTGTGACTCATGCCTCATCTTGTACATACCCTTTTGTGCACACGGCTAACTATTTCTTTGGGCCAGATACCTGCAGTTGGAATGCAGGGTATGCACACTTAAAGTGTTGATACATACCACTAAATTCTTTTCAGAAAGGACTCTGCCAATTTTCAACAGTGTGTGTCCTTGTAGATACCAGACACAACTAGCCTTTTAAATTTTTTAAGAGAATTCACACCTTCACAAACTCTGGATATTACCAATTTTTAAAACGTTTCCTAAACAGGTAGGCAAAAATGATATTTCATAACTGGTTGTAAGTTCCATTTCCATGGTTTTTAGTGAAATTGAGATCTTTCTATATGTTTATTGGATATTTTTATTTCGACTTCCACAAATTGCTGTTATCTTTTGTCCAATTTTTTCTTGGATTGTTTTCCTTTTTCTTATTGGTCTATAGGCTATATACGTATATAATGATTAAATTCTTTTTCTGCTATACATATTGCAAATATTTTCGCTCAGTTTATCCCTTGTCTTTTAAATTTATTTTTGATGTCTTTTGACTCAAGAAGTATTTAATATTTGTGAAGACAAGTTCATCAATCTTCTTTTTGGTTTCTGAGGTTGAGTCTTTCTCACTCCCCATTTTCAGAAAAAAATATATAAACATATAATACACGTTTACTATAGAAAAAATAGGTACTACAGTTAAAATAAAGTTAAAAGTAAAAGTCAAGTACAATCTTATCCCCTAGATACAAACAAAAGTTGTTAATGTTTTGGGTATCTTCTATTAATATTTTAAACTTAAAAACAGATATAGTTAAACTTCTTTTAAAGAAAAGCAGTCGTTTTTTTAAAAAAAAGTTCTGATGTAACTATCTTTTAATGTTCGGTGAATTGTTTTAAGACACTCGAGACTGTAGGGTAATTATACACCAAGGAAAGCACTGGGTCCTTACCAATCTGGGCTGGAGAAATCTAAAGAGGATGTGTCCAGTGGTTGGCAGAATCTATCTCTCCTATTTCAAGGTGTGGGGAAGATGCTCAGAAGAGCACAGGCAGCCCCATTTGTTGGGGAGATGGCTCTCCATCCACCAGGACCCTCTACCCTCGGTTATCTCTGGTTATCCCTTGTGTTGTAAATAGGTAACCAAGGCCCTTGGGCTCCAACCTTCCCTCCCTCCATCACAGGCCTCATCTGAGCATTTAAGCCCCAAATGTCATCTGGAACTTTGCCTGAGTCCCAAATTCTCCTGAGTCTCATTTACTGTCTGCTTCAGGCACTAAAGAGGCTGAGTACAAACTTTCCATTGTTTTCAAAGGGGACTCGCACTAACTGAGCTCCCGAGGCTATTAGAAAAATATGTAACTTTGAGGGCTCTGCCCATGGCTGAGTGGTTAAGTTCGCGTGCTCTGCTTCACCGGCCCAGGGTTCGGATCCCGGGCGCGGACATGGCACCACTCATTAGGCCATGTTGAGGCGGTGTCCCACATGCCACAACCAGAAGGACCCACAACTAAAATATAAAACTATGTACTGGGGGGATTTGGGGAGAAAAAAGCAGGAGGAAAAAAAAAGAAGATTGGCAACAGTTGTTAGCTCGGGTGCCAATCTTAAAAAAAAAAAAAAAGGAAAAAGACGTAGCTTTGAGACACTAAAAGATGGGGGGCATTTTTTAGTGGAAAAAAATGCATTTTAGGAACATTGTTTCACTCTCAAGTCCATTTACTACACGAACAACATTATAACAATGCAAAGGAAAGGAAACATTCACTGCTCTACCGCCACCTGTTTTCACGTTTTTAATGCCTTCCAGCAAAAGTAGTGTGTTTAAAAGAACAGTTCAGTTTTCTTCTCACCTAAAGTCATTCAGAGTACAGGATAGATTCTCTGCTGGTGAGTTTCGCTGGTGTGTGTTACACACTTCTGTTACAACATGCATGTGTTCATTTCTCTCTAGACGTGTGATCTCTCTCCAGCTATTGAGCCACGCACAGTTTAATTCATGTATATTGTCAATTCACAGGGAAGCCAAAGGCAGAGGGGTATTGAAAATTTCATTTTCTCCAATCATATTTTCAACCATGCTCTTTTGACTCTCCCTTCCCATTCCTGAAAGATTATCTATCGCAGACGCTATTGGTGCCTTGACCATATGGCTCTCATCCTTCACACCAGGTGCTTTTGGATGTAAGTGCTTGGAATTTCCACCTAACTCCAGGGAGGGCAGGGAATTAACACCTCTGAGAGCAGCCCTCACCCAGTGACTGATGGGAGGTGGTGGATAAATACCCCTGCTATCTTACTGCTCATGTAGACAACCCTGAGGTGTGCTCTTCATACACTCCCAGAGGTCCTAGTGGGATCGAGGCCTAGTTGCCCATTCTTTACTAACACATCCAGGGCTTCCTTCCTTTCCCTGTGTTGCTTCCCTACTCCCCTACAGGTGCTTCCTGGGATCACCTCCCAAATAAACTACTTGAGTGCATGTCCTTGTGTTCTGGCCTGCTTCTAGGAGAAGCCTGCAGCAATGCTCATACGATCCATTCCCAGCATCTGGCTGTGGCCAAGCTGGGTGAGCATCTGACTGTGCCAATTGGATTCTCTCTCCAGGATTCTTATATTGGAACAGAGAGGATGTTGGTCAGTGTCTACAGGATTCTGGGACTCTCACATGTGAACTTAGAAGCTCTGTGGGGTCATAGTGTATCACATGTGTAGGAGAAGCAGAGAAAGCCAGACTGTGGGGTTGGAGGAGAGAGACAGAGAGACAGAGAGGCAGAGAATGGGCAAGAGAATCAGAGATGAGAGATGGCTTCCTGTTCCAGGCTCCCTCCCTTCCTGAAGCCCTCCTACATCTGGTTCCTGGTCTGTGAATATAGGTATAATAAATTCCCCCTTTTCTCTCAAACTAGCTTAAATAACTACTCATGTTACCAAACAATGGGTTAAATAGAAGAGCATCAAAAAGTTAGTCTTACCCTCTCAGAGAGCTGGAAATGAATGTCCCAGGACTCTCCCCCTCCCCACCCCTGCACCTTCCTAGCCTAGATCTCTGCTGTTGGGACTCAAGAAGAGAAAAGGCTCTGACCTCTGACCTCCTCCTTTGACTGGCCTTCTAGGGGGATTCCCTCAGGCTGGCGCTGCTGCTGGTGGCCCCATAGAATTGGTGGGCTGTGTTGAGATGGTTTATGTGGTACTTTGGGAGGGCTACCTAACTTCATCCGGACCCTTTTTGCCACTGAAGAAGCCCCCTCAGGCAGGGGCAGTCATGTCTCCCCTCAGCCTTTGCCGGCCTCCAGGCCACATGTCCTCTCTGGGTGAAGCATCTGCTTGCTGGACAATCACTTGGGCAGCTCCTTTGTGTGGGCATCTACTCTATTTTGTGCTCCTTCATAGGAATCCTGGGGACCGTTGAGGTTCTGTTTCATGCCCTCAGGCTGAGGGAAACAGAGTGAGGAAAGGCTCCCATCCTCTCCTTTTGGAGCATGTTACATTGTGGTCCTTACTCATCTAGTACAGGCTACTTCATCAGGCCTCCATATTTCAGAATTTTCTATTCAAGAAGCACTGCTGAATGGGAAAATGTCTTCAGAATATGTACTCAAAATTCGAAAGGAGTCCTTCAAGGCTTGAAAACTCTCAGAGACAAAGTTCTTGGGGCTCAGAGCCCTGGCCCAATCTTCTTGTCTCTAAACTACCTCCACAAATGGAAAATGTATGACAAGTCTTGGAAACCCAATGGATTCTCAAAGTACGTTTTCAGCAAAATGCAGAAGTTGGACCCAAGTGATGATTAAATGTCTACCTGTGCTCCATGCTTTTCTGGTTGTCTCCTTCCTGGCTGCATGTTGAAAATCAGCTGTGGTGCCAGACACGTCCCTTCAGGGCTGCCACTTCTCCTGCAAAGGGTTGAACACATTTCACTACATTATACAGCATCAGTTGAGAAATAGGTTTTATTGTGAAAAGGCAAAATCCACAAGGCCAGGGTGAGCTCATACATGGTCTTCAGTTTCGAATTAAATGAAGGAGCGATCTGCCAGAGCCAGGACAGCTGCTGGACACAGCATGAGCCCATTCCAGTGGAAGGACAGCACCCAAGCTTGGATGCCTGTTGGACTGGAATATTTGGCCAGCGGGGGAATGCAATAGCCCTCGTATTACAAGATCCCCAAATGCCCCAGCTGCAAAGCACTTGGCATTCCCAGACAACTTCATTCAACAGCTGACATCCCAAATCCAGACCACTTGGCACGGGTCTGTGCCAGAAGAGGGAGGGGATTTTTTCCACTAGGATAGAACCCATAGTGTGTCCACCAGTGTCCTGTACCTGGCATACTTTCCTTGAGATATGAAAGGAGGTGGGACTGCTTGCTTCTCTATTTGCTAGTTTTTCTCTTCCTTGATAAAGCCAATTCCTTAACTAATTGGGGTCTACACCCAATTCTGATTCATGAGTGTGTGCCTGGGGGGTGTCCCCCAAACCACCACCAAGCAATGCTCCGGACATTAGCTGGGTGTCCTAAAATTCAACTCAATTCTGACACTATCTACTTGGAGATAGATCTCATAGGTAAGCGTTCGGTCCTACAAGACTGACCCCTAACACCAACTTCAGACACCAATTGGAAGTCCACTTTGTTATCTGTGCTTCTGACAGACTGGTTATAAATCGGAGGTTCCCAGGACTCTCTCTTCCGGTTCAATTAATTTGCTAAAGTGGTTCACAGAACGCAGAGAGACATTTTACCTACTAGATCACCAGTTTAGTATATAAGGACAAAACTCAGGAATGGCCAGACAGAAGAGATGCATAAGGTAAGGTGTGAGAAAAGGACTCTGAGCTTCCTTGCCCTCTCCAGGTGCACCATTCTCCCCAAATCTCCACGTGTTCACCAACCCAGAAGCTCTCTGAACCCTATTCTTTTGGCTTTTTATGGAAGCTTCATTACATAGACGTGACTAATTAAACCATTGGCCACTGGCGACTGACTCAAACTCCAGCCCTTCTGCCCTCCCCAGAAGTCAGGGGATGGGACTGAAAGTCCCTGATCACAAGGTTGGTTCCACTGGCAACTGGCCCCCATCCTTAGGTGCAGCCCAGAAGTCACCTCATTAACATAACAGAAGACACCTTTGTCACTCTCTTCACTCAGGAAATTCCAAAGGTTCTAGCTCTGTATCCCAAACAGAGATGAAGATCAAATATATATTTCTTACTATAAATCACAATATCACATTAACCCATTCTGTATGACATGTTAGAATTGATCCCTACCTCTTGTATGACAGGTGTCAACCCTGAAGGGTCCCACCCTGGCAAACAGTAGCTTTAAAAAGATATACAAATTCCTTGGTATCAAGGAATCAACTAAATCATTTAGTTGATCAGCAAGATCAACCATATTAGAATCTCTAGGGATGGGCCCAGGCACTGGAATTGTTTATATGCCATGGAACTTGTTGCCATCTGGTGATGCCTATGGACTCCTCAGAATACCATTTTTTCCTTTTTTCCTTTTTTTTTTGGAGGAATATTAGCCCTGAGCTAAAATCTGCCTCCAATCTTCCTCTTTTTGCTGAGGAAGATTGTCCTGAGCTAACATCTTTGCCCATCTTCCTCTATTTTGTATGTGGGACACCACCACAGCATGCCTTGATGGGTGGTGCATAGATCTGTACCCAGGACCCAAACCAGCGAACCCTGGATTACCAAAGCGGAACATGCAAACTTAACCACTATGTCACGGGGCTGGCCCCTGGACTCCTCAGAATAACATTTTTAAACGCATAAAATAAAATGCATACATTTACAGCAGAATTTGCTTATAGTGGAAGAAAGAAATCAAAATATTCAGAAAACAAGTTTGTGATATGATAACACATTCATTTCTACGGTAACCCATTCAACAAGATCTAGTGATGGGTCTAATAACTAAAGTAATGCCAAAGTAGTTGATAAGAGTAACAACATTTTTCTCCAGATTTTGCTCTCTACCAGTTCTCATCTTCATAATCTCTAATGGTTTTCCCAAGAAAGAATCACTATAAATGGTTTCCCATGTTTGAAAAGTGTCTGTCTTCTCTAGTAACGGTAATAATTCATTTTCCACCTTCCCATTCCAAAGAAATAACACTAAATTTTTTGAATTAGAATGCTTTAGGAACCACTGTTATGTCCTCTAGGAAGTCATTGAGTTTCAAGGGCCCTGAACTGGAACGACTATATGAACAACTATAGCTAACATGTTAACTGGTAGCACCTTAAATTGATACCCCTTTGAGAGGCATTAGTACTGTAACATGGAGTCATGTCTAAGAGTATTTGGAATGGAGATTTATTAAAATTTTACATAATACACACCCACTAGAATGACTAAGATTGCAAAGGCTGACAATACCAATTGTCGGCAAAGATGTGGAGCAACTGGAACTCAAATACATCGATGGTAGGAGTGCAAAAGAGCACAGCTACTTTGGAAAATACTTGAGCAGGTTTTTATACAGTTAAACAAAAACTTACTGCAGTGATACACATACCTACCCTATGATCCATGATCCCACTCCTAAGTATCTACTCAAGAAAAATGAAGACGTATTCACACAAAAACTTGCATGGGAAGGTTCATAGCAGCATTATTCATAAAAGTTAAAAATTGGAAACCATCCAAATGTCAACCAACTAGTGAATGGATAGTGTGGTATATCCTAGACAGAAAATCAATCAGTGGTTGATTGAAGCCTAGGGTCAGGGAAGGGGACATGTCAGAACGTTTTTGGGTGGTGGAAATGTTCTGTATCTTGATTGCGGTGACAGTTAAACTCTTTGTTGAAAGGTACAGCTCCACTGCGCAAGGATGATGGGTGGAGTCAGGATGGAGGGTGTCAGTTCTCCTAAAGCCTAGTAGGAAGAGTTTCCAGATCCTCAGAGATAGGGGCTCTTAATGGAATAGCTGCAAGTGTGCCAAGGGTTTGAGAACCTAGGTCTACCTAGGAGCTTTGGCAAAGAGCCCCCACCCTAATGAGGGAGGAGAAAAAGGAGGGAGATAGTAGAATGCCACTTCTTCCAACGGCTCAGAAGACAAGATATCTGGACTGAGTAAGTCCTGGGTACAATCCTAATGGAGTGGAGACAGGACTCTTCACCAAAATTAGATATCTCCACCACTAAAGCCAATAAAGGTTGAGCCAGATTTAGTTTCATTTAAGACAGAAAGGAAGATGACAGTTCTTAGGTTTGATTCTCATGGAACAAATTCACACAGATTCATATCCATGAGCATAAAGTCCTATCAATAGAGTGATGTTAAGGAAGATGTAATATTCGCAGGAAAGGATGACTGAAGGTGGTTTTGGCACTGAGAGAGGTGGTGGGAGAACCCTTTGGCAGCTACAGAGATCCTAGCTCCCTTGCGATCTTACCAGAGCAGCTAGTGCTTCTCATCCTGCTTTCATAAAAGACTCACTTACTCGGACGGAGAGACTTTGCAAAGAACATACTTCAGTAGTCTGTCATGTAGGAAATTGAAAGTCAACTTAAGCATCGTGTCCAGATTTGCAAAGCCTGTCATTTGCCAGACAATTTGTTTTGAACAGTTGCCTTGCCTATGAAAGATAGCTAAAGAAGATAATTTTGGACTGCATAAATATAAACTAAGGCTATCTTCTTATAAACACATGCCGTAAATACCATGTGCAGCTCATCCGAATTGGGAGTTAGCGACTGCATGTTGATGTAGTGATTGAGAGTTTTCAAGTAGGAAAAATCCCAACAAACCTAAGATGTGCCTTTTCAGAGTAAACCGGAGAGATGGATGATTATGTTAACATCAAATTATTATGCCTATTTACAGCTGCAGTAGAACCATCTCCTTATACAGTAGCTTGGCTGCATAAGAGTGAGGAAAAGCACCTGAGTATATAAATATGAAACTGTGATTATAATGGGACTATAATGCTGATGGTCTTTAATAATTGATCAACTCAGTGGGTTAAGAACTTTGGAAATGTCTAAGGCTTGTCCCAGCTCAGGATTATCTGGGTGGAGAGGGACTTGGAAGAATGTCTTAGTCAGCTTGCGCTGCCATAACAAATACTATAGACTGAGTGGCTTAAACCACAGAAATTTATTTTCTCACAGTTCTGGAGGCTGGAAGCCTGAGATCAGGGGACCAGCATGGTGCAGTTTTAGTGAGAGCTCTCTTCCTTGCATGCAGATGGCTTCCTTCTCACTGTGTCCTCACATGGCCTTTCCTCAACGTTTGCATAGGGAGGCAGAGAGAGACCTCTCTCTCTTCTGCTTCTTCTTATAAGGCCACCAATTCTATTAGATCAGGATTCTGCCCTTAGGACCACATTTAACCTTAATTACTCCTATAAAAGCCCCATCTCCAAATATAGTCACATTAGGAGTTAAGGCTTCAACATACAATGTGTGTGTGAATTGTGTGCAGGGGACACAATCCAGTCCATAGCAAAGAGTAAGCAGCCCTGCCCTTGTATCAGCATGGGACTTTCAATTTATCCACCATAGAACCTGTAATGCAGGAAGAAAAAGCATCTGGTGAGGAAGGTGGAATCATTGACAGCTCCGAAAGAGGAGAGCTGGAGTGCTCAAAAAAGACTTTCTAAAGTTGGGACTCCCTTGGGACCATCAAGCCTAAGAAGAGATTTTCTAAACCCTGAATCCAGCCAGGTACTTCCCTGCTCAACAGCTTCCCATTGCTCTTAAGAAGATGTCCAGACTCTTGATCAGTGCCTTCTGACCCCAATTCTGTCTCCCAGCCTCTTCTCTTGCCACACTCTGATGCAATCCTGCTGAGCTTCTTTCTGTCCCAGGGACTCTCCTTCAATCTACAGGTCTGTGCCCATGCAGCACCCTCCACCTGGAAGACTTAGCCACCCAATATGCCACATCTCATCCCCTTACCCTCAGTTTGTGCTTGGTAGCTCCTCTCATCCTTGAGGTCTCAGTTTAGAAGATGCTTCCTCCGGAAAACCTCAGATTACCCCCACCGGGGCTGGTTATGTGCCTTTTATGTTCACTATAGGCCATGGTAGAAAGAACAGTAACATGAACCCACACACACCCATCACTCAACTCCATTTGATGATGGAATAGCATCAAATATTTCATCAGTGTTCAAGTTTCCCTAATTGTCTCATAAATAATTTAAACAGTTCATTTGTTTGAATCAAGATCCAGAGTTCACATTTTGCAAAATAATGCATTAGTTATTCCCCTGAATTGCCATGTATAATATTTATCCACTGCTCATCCCTTACCACATTGGCTGAATCCCAAGGTATTGTCTGCCCCTGTGTACACCTCAGGCCACACACCTGGGATGCAAATGTATAGTCTGCATTCATATCTGCAAGGCTAAGACCTAACCACAAACTACTACAGATGCTGACCCCTCAAAACTAACTCACGCAAAGGTATTGACAGACAACCCAGATAAACCACCACTACGATCATTTTCAGCACAATCTGACCTCATTGTAGGGTTCTTCAAGAGCTAAAAAACTGACAATATGCTTTAAAGGAAAAGGATGTGTGATGTTCCATTTGGCAGCTCCAGGCTCCATCCTATTCTGGCCTTTTTGAGGACATCTCAGGAAGTTTATAATAAGCCGGATGAAATGTTTGTGCACGTGTACCCTGGGAGACATACCGTACCAAAAGCTGGATCTAAGTTTAGGTGGATTCCAAGATCTTCCCCCTCCGGAGATCCTCTAAAAATAGCTTCTCTGTTACTTAGGAAATCTGTCTTGTTCCTGAACACAAATATGCTTTCATTTGATTCCGACAGAAAAAAGCATTAGTGCCGGAAAGAAAAAATAGGGCTCTTAGTGAGAGACACAGATGGGTAAGAAACTATTTGCAATCACTTTCCTCGTCTTTTAGAATACATGTAATACTCCCCTCCCCTCACATCTATGTTCTATGCTGAAAACATAGTGGAGAGGGGGCTTTGCCATGGAAATTTGTTGAGTGCAGGAGAAGGGAGATACAGGCAGGGTTCCAAGCCCTGCTTTGTAACACAGAACGTGTCGGAGAGAGAAATGCTGAAAAACACAGAGAACAGGGGAGGATTTATATTTCCATGTTAGCAGTTATCACATTCAGTCTTATTCAGGGAAGCTGCTTCAGTGGCTGTTGCCATGGGAACCAGACATGATTAAGAAGTTTATTGGATGCAGCTTCCGTGGACCAACGTTCTAAAGCTGGGTCAGTGTTTCACCCTCACTTTAGCTGCTCTAAAGCTGCCAGGGTGTTTTCTTCCAATAAGTGTATTTTTAATTTCGCTGTCCATAGGAACATGCAAAACGTCTGAGCTGAAGTGTCTAAATGGAGGAACCTGGTATTTGTAAGATTTTGATTATTTTGTCGGGAATGAAATAATCTGGCATGTTTGCCAGAAGGAGACTGTAATTGCCAATCTTATGTGTTTGCATGCTGAATTTTGCATCACAATGTAAAACGGATCGTCTCACTTTGTGAGATCACCAAGGCCATCGCTGATTTGCAGTCTTTCCTTTTTCCTGCCTGTGCTGGTTCAGAAAAACATTCATCATTGTAGTGACTTCTTTGTAACCTTTCCAAGTCCTTCACATTTCTCATTTGTTCAAACCGAACAGTTCTCTCACAAGAATCTGGCCAGACATCTTGTCTCCCTAACCACCCAGTGAGGTGTAGCGTCACTGGTTTCCTCCTGGCGTTCAGCCCTCTTAGTTACTCACATGACACACATGGATGGACAGCTGACACCTAGATACTGTGTGTCTGGGATTGTTTCCAGGAACGCTCTGCAGTGGTCAGTGGGTAGAAATCAGCACACACTGAACAGTAAGCAGCAAGGTGAGAGCTGGGTGATGCCGTCTAAAAGGCGTGCGTGCAGATCTGGGCTTTGCGTCCTAGAGGCTGAGGCACTTGTTTTCTTTCCCACAACTGCTTCATGATTACTGGGATGCACTGCCCAGCTTCCTCTTCCGGCCGGAAGGACTTATTCTCCCAGCTGCTGAAACTGTTGTCAGCTGGCAGCTGGGTCCCTTTCCAGGAATTGGCTTCTCCTAAAAAGAACTGGCTCCCTCGGGACCATGCTTCCTTCCTGGGCATCCTACACACCAAAACTGGTTTGGGAGAAGGGGAGGTATAAAGCCCAGCCTTTCACTCCCACCCACCTTGCTCCAACTCAAGACACTTCTAAGGGTCTTCCCAGCTCCAGAGCCCCCTGTAGACTTGGCTGGAGCACACTTTTTTTTTTTTTTTAGTTCAACTGCATGCAAGCAACGTATTCTTTTTTTTTTTAAGATTGGCACCTGACCTAACGTCTGTTGCCAAGCCTTTTTCTTCTTCTTCTTTTCTTCTTCTCCCCAAAGTCCCCCAGTACACAGTTGTATATTTTAGTTGCAGGTCTTTCTGGTCGTGGAGCACTTTTTGAGGTATCTTTGCTGTCCAACTTCTCTCTCTGCTCAATCCTCCTTCGTTTCCAAGGGTGCTGCTCACAAGGGCACTCCCTAATACCCCTGTATGTTAACGTCCATCTCAGAATCTGCGTCCTGTGATAAAAATCTGCAACAACCCTGGACTTCCTTTGAGACATCCCCTCTCCCATTTTTGTAGTGTTGTTTTAGGGTGATTCATGCCATACTCAGACTCAGGTTTAAGCCATTTGGAAAAGCCCATGTGCTCCTCCACCTCCAAGCCATACTGATTTCTTTCTTTCTTTTTTTTTTTTTTGAGGAAGATTAGCCCAGAGCTAACTACTGCCAATCCTCCTCTCTTCGCTGAGGAAGACTGGCCCTGAGCTAACATCCATGCCCATCTTCCTCTACTTTATATGTGGGATGCCTACCACAGCATGGTTTGCCAAATGGTGCCATGTCCGCACCCGGGATCCAAACCGGGGAAGCCCGGGCTGCCGAAGCGGAACGTGCGCACTTAACCACTGAACCAAGGGGCAGGCCCCCATACTGATTTCTGAATTAAGGCACTGAAACAATGAGAGGAGGTCTGATGGAGGCTTCTGAAAAAGAAGCTTTCCTAATTTTCCAAAGGATCTGCCAGAAGAGATGGTCGCTGTCTTTGGATGTGAGCAAAGAAGCATGTGGCTTTTGAGTTATTGACAGAAATCTTAAAATGATGAGAGAAGCTTGCTGGAATTACAGCCAACATGGGAAAGTGGAGGCAAGAAACAATCACAAGATCTGAGCGCTGGCTCAAGCTACACCTACACCAGTTGCATCTGAAACCAGCCTATCTCTGGATTTCTCAACCTGTGAACCAACAAGTTCACTTTATTGTGTAAGTCAACTTCAAGTTCCGCAACTGTGACACGGCATTGATGATACTGGAACCTACCTCATGAGGATGTTTTGGAGAATAGATTGGCTTTCAAAACCCATGGCTGATTTACATGATGGAAGACAACGTGTTTCCCTCAAGCACAGGTTCCTCAAAGATACAAAGGTCTTTACTGGACAATATGTGAGACTTTCTTTCAACCTGTAGTTTGAAGCTTCCAGCCAGAGCTGAGATTTTCAATTTTTTTTTAAATTTGTTTTTGAGGAAGCTTAGCCCTGAGCTAACTACTGCCAATCCTCCTCTCTTTGCTGAGGAAGACTGGCCCTGAGCTAACATCTGTGCCCATCTTCCTCTACTTTATACGTGGGTGGCCTACCACAGCATGGCATGCCAAGCGGTGCCATTTCTGCACCCGGGATCCGAACCGGCGAACCCTGGGCCACCAACAAGCAGAACATGTGCACTTAACCCCTGCACCACCGGGCTGGCCCCAAGATTTTCAATTTTTAAGCAGTAGCATTTTTAAAAACTGAAATCTCCTATGGAAACCATAGATATATATACATAATAATAATCAAAAAAGGGTGTTGGGTACTTGCTACGTGCCAGGTGCTGTGTTTAGCTCTTTGCTTTTAGGTTATATGTGCATGCTTGTATTATATGTGAATTCACTAAAATCTCCCAACTACGCTGTGAGATGTGCTCCATTATTATCTCTGTTGTGGTTCTCGGGAAGCCCGTCCAATGCATTTACAAGAGTCCAGAGGATCCCATGTGGAATTTGATAACTATGACTCTTTATTTACTCTGAATAATGGATACTTTGAATCCAGCTTTGGGTCACAAGACTTTTTTTTAAAAAAATCAGGAAATAGAATATATACAGCACAAATAGCCTAAAGTAATAACTATACACGCTCACATATGTTCACTTCAGAGCTTTAGCTGGGTCTTTGTGTAGCTGAGAACAGTTGTTGAGAAACGCAGTGGGCTCATCACAGACCCCTTTCAGATTCCAAACAGGCCTGAGGAAACAATTTGAAAGGGGAAAGGGGAGAAGAAGGCAGATTAAGGAAAGGAATGAGTACCAGCTCATATAGAAATATGAAATTTTATACCATTGGGGAGAGAGAACTGTGCAAATTATGGGATGTGTTAGGAAAATGTTTGACTTCCTCCTTTTGAGTTTACACTGCATGTGTCTGCCATTGGGAGACTGTGTGTGTTTGTGTGTGTGTGACCCTTTGGTTCCCTGACGGGCAACTAGGAAATGAAGAGTTTTTTGCTTTATTTTGTTTTGCTTTTTCCTCCCCAAGACCCCAGTACATAGCTGTATATTCTAGTTGTAAGTCCTTCTGGGTTTTCTACGTGAGCCGCCACCACAGCATGGCTACTGACATTCAAGTAGTGTGGTTCCATGTCCATGAACCAGGCCAGGTCGCCGAAGCGGAGTGTGCCGAACTTTAACCACTAGGCCATCAGGGCTGGCTTAGAAATTAAGAGTTTAATCTGAAACTACACTGGTAAGGAGGTTTGGAGTTGAGGGTTAGGATTCAGGGACTCACGTCCACACTGGAGTCTTCAAAAGGACTTGGAATGCCAAAGCCTTCGAGAACTGTCCTGACACTCTTGCCGCCTTGGTTGTTGATCCAGACCAAATAAATCAGCCTTGGGGCCATGTACCACTCAGGGATGGACATGATGAGGACCCAAGACCAAGTCCTGTGGGCAGGGCCTGGGGCTTTGAACAAGCAGAAGATCTATGCGTGGCAGCAAAGGGGAATCTTTTACAGAGAGTTGAGTTGTTAGGGGCAGATTTAGGAACTGGGGGTTGCCAGCAAGGAACCCCAGTCAAGAATTCAACTTTTGGAAAGTTTTCCCTTGAAGTAAAGAAAAATTCTTACATCGCCTCATTTTAAATTCCTTCCTTCCCGTGTTTCACACATGGTCTGAGTTTTCGTCAACTGTATAATGAAACCTTACACACCTACATACCTTGTGAGTTGCTGCAATTTGGGGGGGACCAGCCTCAGGGGAAAGGCTGCAAAAGGATGTGGTGGTTCAAGGCAGAGGAAGGAGAGACAGGCCCCTTGGAGCTAGGGGTCTGGCAGGATCCATGATGTGTGGATCAGGGACCTCCTGAGTGTCCTAAAGCAAGTGCTGGCCCCTAAGGGTCCAGAAAACTGACCTTGAGTTCTAAGTAAAAGTGGGATCAAATAAGCTTTTTTCCTTAGCAAAGTCACCAAAAGTACATTCCTTGGGGTTGGCCCCGTGGCCGAGTGGTTAAGTTCGCATGCTCCGCTGCAGGCGGCCCAGTGTTTCGTTGGTTTGAATCCTGGGCGCGGACATGGCACTGCTCATCAAACCATGCTGAGGCAGCGTCCCACATGCCACAACTAGAAGGACTCACAACGAAGAATATACAACTATGTGCCAGGGGGCTTTGGAGAGAAAAAGGAAAAAAAAAATATATATATATATATAAAAAAAAAAGTCCATTCCAAACATTTCTCTGCAGAATGGAAAATATTTGTTCTGTATTTCCTGTGGCGGAAATGCAAAACTGTTAGCAGCTGATTGTAGAAGTCGTGGGAACGGTGTGTTTCTTAAAAATTCACTATGAGTGGATCTGACATCACTATCTGTGGAGGGTTCTTTACACAAGTACCCCAGATCCACGAAATCCAAGTACATTTTTTGTGGATGTCACCGCATGGCAGGACATCTGGTAGCAAGAAAGGAGAGTGGTGTGGGATAGGAAGCCAAGAGTTCCAGTTTCAACTCATCACCAGCCAGCGGGGTAACCTCAGGCACGTCTCCTTGGCCTCTCAGGGCCTCAGATTTCTCTTCTTTAAAATGAGAGGTTTGCAAATTCCACAATTAGAAATTCATTCTTTTGGCCTAGAGTGTTTCCTCCTGCTAAAATACACATACGCCTAAGAGTGTTGTCAGAAACCATATCAGGTATTTATGCTAAAGTGAACTTATTCAAGAACAGCCTTTGTTGGAAGAGAAGAGAGAATTGGAAGAGGGCTGGATGTAGGACCACTGAGGTGGAGAAGGAGCACAGAAAGGGGAGGTCGGACGGGCTCACATACATTTTTGGTTAGAGCTAATCAGCTAAGAGAAGAAAAATGAAGAGTTTTGACAGTGTCGCCATGTCAAGGTAAGAGGGAAGGAGAATTTACTCACATACCACCACAGTTCAAGAGTTGGGTTTTACTAAATATTGTTCCATTGATAAACGATTGCTAGCAATGCTGGTTAAAACCTCAGTGTACAAAATCATCCTCCTCAGGTTTCTTCCTGGATTGTGGTATGATTGCCACGTACACATCAGAGTGGGCAAATCTGTTCCTCTCTTTCAGATTTCCCCTCTAAAATGATGTCTAGTGGTCATTTTCTAATTAAGTCACTTATTGAGAATGTAGGAAAGTACTACTCTGTTTTGTCAACTCCAAAATAAAAGATTGATCAATGACTAAAAAAAAAAAAAATGACAGCGATGGAGGAGGTACTCCCCAGGTCCCTTCAGCTCTGAAACATTTTGGTTGTGTGTCGTGCCTTCCTTCTGAAAGTGGGGGTGATTGATGGAGGCCTGTGGCCACAGGACCCAATTAAAGGAGAAGACACCATGCTCAGGGCTGGGCAATTTGGCTGACTCATCGAGAGCAGAAATGCACCCTGTCTGCATTTCTTGAGCAATAAAAGGAGGGCTGTGGCTTGCAGCTCATGGCATCTCATAATTTCTTCCAGAAGTTCAGCAGACACTGTGAATTAGAGATGGAACTGATGTAATTTTCTACACAGAAGTTAAGCCGGACAACTCGGTGCCTGGCTCACTATAAACGACCCCCTTTAGAAGCAGCCAAGAAAATGCCCTTAACACATACAACATGCTTGGATGGCTTAGGACAATCTCCTAGCCGGATCCTCTGATCCTTACAGTTCAAAGAACAAAAACAAGTGTTTCTCTCCGTATCATTTAAATTTTTTAATTGGGTCCTAATTAGGGATTGTATTAAAGTGGTAGAAGAAAATATAAAAGGCATTTTAGTTCTGAAATAAGTTTTCTTCCTCATAGAAACAAATAGGAACAGCAAGGCACATTTTTCTCCTCAAACTTTCCTCAGGGACAGTTGAGCCCGGAATCTTTGACCTCGTGATATCTGGTGGCACACTTTCTGCGTGCAAAAATTATTTTAGTTATCCTAAGAAGATTTGCTAATATAAGCCTATTCCCTACAAAGTAAACTCCTTCCCAGAGAATTTTATTCATCCATTCAGTGTTTTGTGATTTATTTTGAAGCACTTGAAACATTTTTGGTTCCTTGGGGAATGATCTGAATTCACGGAACAGAATATAGTCCCCTTTGTGAGCTAGAATTTCAGGAGCTGCAACCCGACAAAGGTGGTCTATGGTTTTTATGAATGTCGGAAAGTAGGAGCTTCAGTGGTTTAAATTCCACTGAAAACTTGCTGGTGACTTAACCCAATATTTAATGATTTATTAACAAAACAGAAGAGAAGCTGTTTAAGGGGTTAGAACAAAATTCAAATTCCTGAGTAAGTTCTAGCCAAGCAGATGACAACTTCAAGCATATAATTATTAGGAGACCTATTGTCAGCTCAGTGTATGAGACACAAAGACTTGCCATAAAAACAAAAGTGAGAAGTTGTACTTTAAAGGGTATATTTTCTTTTCTTTTTTTTTTTTTTTTTGAGGAAGATTAGCCCTGAGTTAACACCTGCTGCCAATCCTCCTCTTTTTGCTGCGGAAGACTGGCCCTGAGCTAACATCCGTGCCCATCTTCCTCTACTTTGTATGTGGGATGCCTGCCACAGCATTGGATTGCCAAGAGGTGTCATGTCCGCACCTGGGATCCGAACCAGCGAATCCCGGGCCGCTGAAGTGGAACGTGCGCACTTAACTGCTGCGCCACCAGGCCAGCCCCTAAAGGGTATATTTTCTTAATGTTGCTATTTTCTATGCATGTAAGAATTTTAAATGCCAGAATCTAACCTGGAGTTTCATTCGTGCACTCATACAGAGGGAAAGTTGAGTTTAAACTTTCTTCTCTTACTCCAGCAAGGCAATGTCCATCTCCTAGGACTTTGGTCTTAGAGGAGGAAAAAAGAAAATAATAAACTCCAATGAGAAACACAGGAAATGAGACTTGTTGTGAGAAAATTCTTCCAGTCTCTGCATGCTAAGTTAAATGCTGCTGGGTCATTAAGGGCCAAGACCACAGCAAAACAGGAACTGTTTAGCTAAACACTTTCCACTGAAGGAGTCTCAAGAGTGTCTTCATTTTTGGTTTCAGATGCTGATCCACTTTATCAACTTTTAGAAATGGGTGCTATTGGGTGTGACTGGTCACATCCAACAGGATCCTCAGTTAGGGGAGAAGCAGTTCTTTGCTGATGTTGCCTTTGATTTGTTTTAAATCTAACAAGTTCCTTAAAAGTTTCTCAGTGTCCTTATTTGCGGAAAAATTGGGCTGGCATTATAACTATGGGAATAACTGTGATGATGGAAAGAAAAAAGGAGCTAAGAAGAGAATAGGGGAAACAAAGAGGCTTATTTCAGATAGAGTGGTCAGGGGAGGCCTCTCCAAGTGGACAATAATTAAACTAAGACCCAAAGGAGGAGAAAGAGCCAGCAAAAGGAGAGTATGGGAGGAGATTCTACAAAAAAGAAACAGCATATGCAAAGGCCCTGAAGCTGGACATGGTTGGAGTAGTGAGTCAAAAAGACAATGATATGAAATGAGCTTGGGAAGGTGGGCTGGTCGGTCGTGTAACAGCTTAGAGGATACTGCAAATTTACATTTAATTCTAAGTGTAGTAGGAATCCATTGAAGGATGTTAAGTAGACTGTGGCATGATCTGATTTTTATTTTAAGATCAATCTATTTTCTGTCTGGAGAATGGGTCGTACAGGGCAAGGAGATTTGGTGGTAATGAAAGTGGACAGGTTTGAAATGGGCTTTGAAGATAAAATCAACAGCACTTCTGATAAATTGGGGAAAGGATGAATCAAGAATCAAGAGGTGGTATCATTTACAAAACAGGTAAGGCTGAAGGTGGGGCCACAGGTATGGGAGACTAGGAGCCAAGAG
The DNA here is from genome assembly GCF_041296265.1 of Equus caballus. Lineage (NCBI taxonomy): Eukaryota > Metazoa > Chordata > Mammalia > Perissodactyla > Equidae > Equus > Equus caballus. The sequence continues at coordinate 18,398,190 of NC_091705.1, forward strand.
ACACATTGTGACGTCTGAGAAATTCCCTGGGGGAAGTATCAAGAAGGCAGTTTGATATAGGAGTCAGCTCCAGGAAGAGATCGAAGCTGGAGATATTAATGTCAACATTGTTGGCACCTAGATGGTATCGGAGCCATGGGATTAGATAAGACCATGCAGAAAGACAAGAGACAAAATGATCAGGATCCCCAACATTTAGAGGTTGGATAGTGGAGAAAGAGCTTACGTAGACAGCAAGGAGATGGCAACCAAGGAGAAAATGGGATCCCAGAAACCAGGAGGAGAGTGTTTCCAGAAACAAGAGGGTGGTCAACTGGGTCAGCGCTGCTTAGAGATCAGTAAACACAAAAACAGAAAGATGTCCACTGGATTGGGCAACAAGTAGGTCATTGTTAACCATGATGAAAGCAGGTTCAATGAAATGGTGGGAGCAAAAGCCAGCCTAGAGGGAATGGGGGAGGTGAAGTAGACACAGCACGTAGAGGGCATTCTTCCAAGAGATTTGGCTCTGATGAAAGTAGTGAAAAAACTCTTTGCTTCCCTATGTGTTGTGAAAGAACAAAGCTCTAAGTTCTTGTCACATTACAGTCTGGTTTTCCCTTCCTGTTTTGATTGCAAAGTTCTATTTGCTTCCATTTTCATTTAGCACGAACTGGAAAATCACCGTCTTTCATCCCAGCGTGAAACTTGGACTTTATTGTCCTGTAAAGTAACTACTAATTGTGCTGGCAAAAATAAACTTCCTGAAAGACTGTGTCCTTGCTGGGTAAGGATATCATTTAGGCGACCCTCATTTCTTATTAGAAGCTGAAAATATCTTTCCATTTTCATAAAACCAATTAATTATTCAGGAGAAATATTCCTCTCATGGTTCAGCCAAGAAACGGAAAATGACATTTTAAGGGCGGGGCAGCTTGTCTCCTGTTGTTAGTGCAGGAATAACTTTGAAAGAGGAGAAAGTGGTTTGTCATTCTCCTTGCTTCTGCTTCACCTCTTATCTTCGGCGAGATGTGTCAGGGACTACCAGCTCTCAAGACTCTACCCCATTCCCAGCTTCAGGACCCAAATCAACACTTGACTTTTCCTCAGAATGCTCCTGGAGCCAATATTACACACCTCTTTTGTCTCTGCTTTTCTCAACATTATCTTTTCCTTGGCTTAACTGAGCTCAGTTTTCAAGATGGACCCCAGTGATCTTCACCTCCTAGTATTCTTGTCCTTGCGTAGTCCCCTCCTTCATTGAATAGGGCTGACCTCTGTGACCAATAGGATCTTACAGAAATGACAGAGGATGACTTCCAAGGCTAGGTCATAAAAAACATTGTGGCCTCCACCTGGCTCTCTCGTGGATTGCTTACTTGGGGAAAAGGCAGCTACCGTGTCACGCGAATGGTAAAACAATTCCTGGAGAGGTCCCCCTGTGGAGGATCAGAAGGTCCATGCCTATGACCGGAACTATGTGAGTGCACCATCTTGGATATGGATCTTCCAGGCCCAGTCAAGCCTTCAGATGACTACAGCTCCAGCAGACAACTTGCTGCAGCCTCCTGCGAGACCCAGAGACAGAACCGCTCAGCTAAGCTGCTTCTAAATTCCTGACCCACAGAAACTATGACATAAAATGCTTATTATTTCACAGCACTAAGTTTTGGAGTTATATAGAAATAAATAACCAGTATATCACTGAGCTTGAAATACTAGAAGCAGCTCCACAACCTTCCAGAAGAGTTTCTAGAGAGGATCATTTTAAACTCAAACATGTAATTGATAAATTTTAGAAAACAGAAAAAGTGGAGTGAAAGATTCAAGGCAGGGAATAAGGAGAGGAGGTTATTCTTCTGTGCATATGTGTGTTTGGGGAAGTAGGAAAGGGCAGAAGAAGTTAATATATAGCTAAGTAGGGCCTGATAGCCTGGCTTCAGATCAAATCCTTCCCAAGATTGTACTTCTTGTCAGAGCTTCTTTCCTCCCTTCCATTTAAAAAAGTATTTCATTGGGGCCAGCCTGGTGATGCAGCAGTTAAGTGCGCATGTTCTGCATTGGCGCCCGGGTTCGACGGTTCGGATCCCAGGTGTGGACATGGCACTGCTTGGCACACTATGCTGTGGTAGGCATCCCACATATAAAGTAGAGGAAGATGGGCACGATGTTAGCTCAGGGCCAGTCTTCCTCAGCAAAAAGAGGAGGATTGGCAGCAGTTAGTTCAGGGCTAATCTTCATCAAAAAAGAAAAAAAGTATTCCATTGAAGTAGATTCTTGTTGCAGATTAAAAATAGCCACTCTGAGGGAAGCCAGCCACCATGCAAGATGTCTGACTATCCTTAGCCCACCATGGTGGGAGGAAGCCCAATCTAGCCATATGGAGAGGTACTTGAAAAGCGAGAGATGCCTCACCAGCCTCCAGTTGCTCCAGCCATCCCAGCTGAGGTACCAGACATGCGAGTGGAGAAGCCATCTTGGACAGCCTTTCAGCCAGCTCCAGCGCCAGCTGCCATCTGACTGCAACTGCCTAGGAAACCCTGAGTAATAACCTCCAATGGAGCCCAGTCAGCCAGTGGAACTGAGCAAGATAATAAAATGGTTGTTTTAAGCCACCATGTTTTGGAACGGTTTGTTCTGCAGCAAAAATAATCAGAACAACAAAAGAGGGAATTGATCAGAGAAACACTAGGAATGCTTGTTAAGGCTGGTGATCCTTAGTTTGTAATGGAGCCATTTGAGGGGCTATGAGACTTTCTCCAGCTCAGCTTCTCACGTTCAGGGGCAGAGAAAATGAACAGTAGGGCTTAGGCAAGATTATTGTTTTGCCACGTGGCATGAAGAGACATCAAACACCCAAGGGGTGATAAATGGGCATTTAATTGGACTGGTTTGATTTAAAAGGAGAAAAGAAATCCAGAAAACGGAGATGTGGTTCCCAAAGACTTGCCATCTAGGGCCAGTGTTGCCCAAAGAACTAGGTTGTGTCAAAAAAAAACAAAGTTCAACCGAGTAAATTTGAAAATCTAATTGGCTTTATTCAACAATTCATGAATTGGGCAGCATCTCATCTGGAGAGCAGAGCGATACCCCAAGGAATTATACAAAATGGAAAGTTTCTATAGGAAGGAGGATGGGGCAAGGAAGTTATTACCAAAAGAAAAGAAAGGATTATTTTGGGCAAGAACATCTTCTCTTTGCAGGGAAGGAATGGGCAAGGGTGTTCTCATGCAGGTTGCCTCTTCTTCCTTGGGGGAGGGAGAGGCCTCCCCAACCTTGCCTCCCCACCCACCCCCCACCCCCTGATGGATTACTTCATTGGCACTGACGAGAAGATTCCAGACTGGTTGATTAAGATTAGATTTCTGGGGAAGGTCGAAACTGCAATTGAGTGTTAAATCTAGATTTGGCACCACGGGCTTTAACACAAGTGCCATCATTTTGGACCTGTGCTTTCTCTCTTTATCAGTTGTTAAAAAGTTGTCCTCTCTTCTGAACTCTTGGCCATGTTGCCTCATCCACACTTTTGTGTCTTCTATGTAGTTACTTTGGCATTTGAGTTATTCCCAGCTATGAGATGGTGACAATGAATAGTGTAACTACGGGCCCATTTAGAGCCAGTTCCAACAGACCCCATCTCTTATCAACAAAGTGATTAAGAATTTTCTTTCAGAAAATTTGCAGAGTCACATAGCCAGAGCATGTGCAGAAGAAGAAATCTTGACCTAAAATGAAGGTAGAACCAAAGATTCTCCTCCCCATGGAGCCAGATGACCAGGACATGACCGGAACTTAAAAGTTGGACTCATCAGAAGTGAGGGGTCTGGCATTCAGGAAGATGTTTGAAACCCATCACTCAGGTGTTAAAATTCCTTCCTCACCTTACCATAAATGTTTAAATCCTTACCGTAACTGTTTAGAACCTTATCATAAATGAGTAAAATCTTATCATAAATGTTTAGAACCTTACCATGAGTGCTTGAAGCCCACCATCAAAAGCTGAGCCACCAGCATTTCCATGTGCCAGCCTATTCTCCCTAACCTCTTAAATTTCACCCCAAATCCTGAATTGAGGAGACAGACCTGAAGGCACACGCTCCCTGTCTCCCTGCAGATCAATCTCACGGAATAAAGCTGATTTCTTTTCCCAAAATCTGATGCTGTAATTAATTGGCTTTTTTTCAATGTGTGTCATAGGAGAATCCCATTTTGTGCAGTAACAACAGGGCAAGGGTGATCTGATTCTTTTGAACATCCTGTAGCTTCCTGTTCTATACTTCAAATAGGCCTTCAATAAACATTCATGGTGCTGGTAGGTATTTAATTTTTAAGAAGAAACATCAACATCTTCCTGTTGTTAAGATTTTTCTTGATCACAAGCAGAATGCTAGAAACTTTCAAAACCCCCAAATAGGCTTCCATCACTGTCTTTGGTAACTTTGAGGACTCCTCTTGGTCAGGTCAACCTCCTCCTTCTTAGGGTAGGTCTTGACTTTGGTGAAGGCTTCCAATGGCCAATATTTCAGACTCGGATGTTAAGTATACCATTTAATCATGAAAACGCATATTCTAAAGGAAGCTAGGGAAAGAGAAGTTGATTTTTTTCAATATGAGCCCTTGACAGGGCCTCTGGCTGGCAACGAGAGGGCACCTGAGAGATTAGAGAAGGGGCTTTGGATCTGCATATTGCTAGGCTTTTCAAGCAGATGGTTTCTACTAGATAGTCAAGAATCGTGGGATTTATTTTCAGAAAGCAGGGACATGCTATTAAGAGAGTTAACAGGAGCCAATTTTATTCTGTTGACTTGTACCACCACTATTTTGAGGCTGTTCTACTTGGGGAACAAAGAGTGAGACTTATTGTCGGCATTTCTCTAGCAGCAGTCTCAATGTTTGCTGATAAGTTACAAACTCCCCAACCACCACTCCCAAACCGTTAAAACAAGCCTGAACCCATCTGTCTGGTAAGCAGCTGCAATTTCACAAAAGTGAGAAAAGTAAATGCAGATAAAGCTTTAGATTTTATCCCATGGCTGTGTTGACTGGGTATAGAATAGGGAATATGCAGATGTCTATAGAGCTGGGTTAATCTCATTAAATATCTAGAAACTCTCAAAAGATTTAGAGCAGGGGCAGTCAAATGTAAATACCCTACTACATCCACCAAAAACCTGAGGATTTAGGAGCAGGAAACACTGGTTTTCATTTCCCTAAAAAGGTAAAGAACAAAGGTTATTTTCTACATATCTTGAAAAAAAATTTAGATGACTTAATATCTTAAATACCAAAGCAGCTGTAACTCTACAACCTTATTGTATCAAATAAATATGTAGGATATTTTGTGAACCTATCATTCAACTTGGAAAGCTCTTTTTGGTCATTTAAATAACACTTTAAAGAGGGACCAATATGTCTCTTCCATATGTGTTTTGTTAATAGCTTTTAATCCTTCTGTTATTGAAAAAAGTGGCATCGTGAAATTAAAACAGGTAGATCTTCATGGCAATCATCAAAATGCAGATAAATATCTTTGGAAGGCAAAAATTTTTATTAAGTAAAATGAATTCTAAAAGTTGTGAACTAAGTGTTCAAATAAACTTTCAACCTAATTATCTTTCCATTTGTTTGATCGATAACATTTTTTAATACATCAAATTGTAATTGTTTAAATTCTAAGCTACAATTATACATATTTAATACAAATAGCTGTTCTTTTAGTAACTAAGACTGGAAATGGGAGGACATTTTTCCCAAATAATCAAGGAATGAGATCGGCACACTCAAAAGAAAGATTTGGGAAAATGAAAACGACATGGTGTAATTTAGTTCTGCCTAACTTCTACTCGACTCGGGAAATCTGTAGAATTTCCTCTGTATTTGTGACTTCTGCATCCAGGGCTTTTTTTTTTGGAGAGAGATCACCCAACCCACTTTTTCACAACATCTCTGGTGGGTTGTAAATATTCTCTCTGCTTACTAGCTGTAGAAATAGCATAAGAAGTTAGGTGATTTATCTGAAGTCTCCACAAATGTGATATGGGAAAAGTTAAATGAAATTGGAACCAAAGATGTTGAAAATAGTCTTGATGTTTGATATTTACCTTCTATGCAAACACTTTCCCACTTTTGGTTTGCTTTCATGAGTCATTATGTAAAAGCGACTGCACAACTACAGGGTGTGGGTTATCAGCTGGCCTCCGCCTGCCAGGGAGGCAATTTAAATCCAGGACTGCAGCACAGGTCATGTGCAGTGATGAGCGCTTTTGTTTATGTGGCAACCCTATGATTTTAGATGCCCATGTAATTTTCGATGACTCCTATTGGCATCACCTTGAAGTGTGGTTAGTGTTCCACCATCTAGAGCTCGTGAAAATATTTGATCTACCCCAAGAACGTCAGGTGAGTAATGGATCACAGATGGCAAAGGCCTACAAAATATATTTCTTGAGCATCGCTCCGCTGTGGCTAGACTGTGGTCAGCCTTGCTATTCAAAGAGTTGCTGCTCAAAGAGACTGGTAGCCTCAGCGTCTCCTGGGAGCTGGTTAGAAATTCTGAATCTCAGGCCCCAGACCTGCTGAACAGAATCTGCACTTTAACAAGATCCCTAGGTGCTTTGAGGGTAAGTTACTATTTGAGAGGCACTGATCTAGGCCCATAATTGTATTTCTGCAAATTATCCAAATGACTCATGACTCCTCTCTCCCTCTCCGTTTTATCCACTTCTCCTCTGTTCTGTCTTCTCTTTCTTCTCTTTATCCTCTTTCTTCTCCTTCTCCCTCCCTCTCTCCCCTCTTCCTCTTTCTCCTCTCTCTCTCGTCTATAGAACATGTGCTAGGAAAATACAGACCTTCAACTCACACATACACATGCATACTCGCAAAACCAAATAAGTCAGCCTACACGGAGCGTAAATCTGTAAAGCAGCTGAGACTGGGTCATGGAAAGGTGCCGGGGAACATGGGGTTATAGTTCCCTCCTCTGAGTTTGAGCTTGCTCTGTCTTCAGTGCAGCAAATGAGGAGGGGAGATGCAGGTGGAAGCGGGAAGATGTGGGTGTTACCCCCCTCCTTTCCTAGCCTGAGGTGGGTCTCTGAGGTCTCATCACTTACTGAAGCTACTGAAGAGAAGGCAAGGCCTTGTGGTTCTGCCCTCTTGCTGTCTTTGAAATAATGTCAAAGAAAATTGCAAAAACAATGCAAAGAACTCTTGTATATCCTGTATCCAGATTCACCATTTTTAACGTTTTGTCATATTTGCTTTCTCTCTCTGTATACACACAGATACATGCAAATTATTAATTATCTGAACCATTAGTGAGTAGGCTGTATCCATCATGCCCCTTACCCCCCCCCAGCCTTTTTTTGTGTGGGGTAGGGGAGCAATGAACAATATTTTCTAAAACTTGTGGTTTGAGTTTTATGATTTTGGAGACAATTTATACTGACTGTTTAATAAGAAAAAAATTTAAAGTTCACAATGTTAAAGAGCTTGCCTCATCCATGATTCCACTCTTAGAGTTACTTAGAGTTTTGTTTGCTTTTTCCCCTATGCCTGCTTAAATACCATGTCATCCTTTTAATTTTTTTTTTCATATGTCTGTAGGGAGAACTGACAAGGGCTTTTGGTTTGAATACAGATTTTTTTCCCCAGCTTTATTGAGATATAATTGACATACAACATTGTGTAACTTTAAGGTGCACAAAGTGATGATTTGACATATTTACATATTACAATATGATCACCACCATAGCATTAGCGAACTACTCCATCCTGTCACATAATTACCATTTCTTTTTTGTGGTGAGAACATGAAAGCTCTACTCTCTTAGCAACTTTCAAGTACACAATACAGTGTTATTAGCTATAATCACTATACTGTATATTAAATCCCCATGTACATTAGATCTTATAACTGGAAGATGGCATCCTTTGACTAATATCTCCCCATTTCCCCATTACCCTGGCCCTGGTAACCCTACTCTACTCTCTGTTTCTCTGAATTTTAATATCCCTAACCCCTAGTACTTCAGTGTATGTTTGCTAAGAACAAGGATATTCTATTATGAAATCACAGTACAGTTATCAAATTCAGAAATTTAACATTGTTATAACACTATTGTCTAATCTATAGTCCATACTCCAGTTTCGTCAGTAGTCCCAAGATGTCCTCTATAGGAATTTTTTTCTGGTACAGGATCCAGTATACGAGTCCATGTCATATTTAATTGTCACATCTCTTTAGTCTCCTTTAATTTGGAACATTTCCTCAGCTTTTCTTTGTCTTCCAAAGGCAAAGAAAGGTGGAGTGACATTTTGGAATGGTATAGGCCAATCATTATTTTTTTATTATTAGATTCAGATTATACATTTTTGGCTTGAATATCCTGTGTGCTATTGTGCCCTTCTACCTTTGTTTTTTCTAAACTACAATTGGTGAGTTTTAGAAAGTTCCTGCAAGAAATGTTTTGGCAGGATTGAGACTAAGGACTCAATATAAAAATTTCAGATTCTCAGGGCCAGCCCAGTGGCGCAGCAGTTAAGCGCGCACGTTCCACTTTGGTGGCCCAAGGTTCACTGCTTCGGATCCCGGATGCAGACATGACACCGCTTGGCAAGTTATTCTGTGGCAGGCGTCGCACATGTAAAGGAGAGCAGGATGGGCACGGATGTTAGCTCAGGGCCAGTGTTCCTCAGAAAAAAGAGGATTGGCAGCAGTTAGCTCAGGGCTACTCTTCCTCCAAGAAAAAAAAAAATTCAGATTCTCGATCCCAGTACTCTTTCCCCTGTAGGTTAAAATACGTTCACATCCAGGTTGGAACAGCCACAAAGCTCTGTGCAATAGTGAAAATAGTCTCCCCTTTAGGTATCAACATGGACTTGGAACATGTAGAAAACTTGTGGGGCTAGACTCTTGACAGACATGACTCGGCAAAGCCATGGCTGTGCAGTGGCTTCCTTTTTTTTTTTTTTTTGAGGAAGATCAGCCCTGAGCTAACATCCCCTGCCAATCCTCCTCCTTTTGCTGAGGAAGACTGGCCCTGAGCTAACATCCGTGCCCATCTTCCTCCACTTTATATGTGGGACGCCTACCACAGCATGGCTTGCCAAGCGGTGCCATGTCCGCACCCAGAATCTGAACCAATGAACCCTGGGCCGCCAAAGCAGAATGTCCGCACTTAACTGCTGCACCACCAGGCCAGCCCTGCAGTGGCTTCTTAAGTGGCCTTGGGGAGGGGAATATGAGGATTCATCAGAAACGAGGGGCCCTAGTATTAGCTGATGTTCTTTGGGCTACAAATAAAAACACATGGTTCTCCTTACCTTGTAAGAAAGGGAATATATTGGAATATACTAATTGGAACATACTGGAGCCTTGCTACTCAAGTGTATTCCCTGGACCAACAGCATCAGCATCACTTGAGAGCTGGTTGGAGCTGCAGAATCTCAAACCCCACCTTGGAACTGCCAAACAGTAGTCTTCCTTTTAACAAGACATCCAGGTGACTCACCTGCACGTTAAAGTGAGAAGCCCTGATGTGGGGTAGGGTGGAGTGGGTGTCTCAAGGAGCTGAAAATAGCTGCAGAGACATAGCTGCAAACCAAGCTCTGAGAAATCCAAGAACTTTCTGGATGTGTAAGAGCAGGGGCTGCAGGAACACACAACTGCTCCTGTTTGAGCTCACTATTAATACGACCCAGCACAAGAACTCCCCAGCTCTGGTCTCCGAGGTCAAAATTCCCAGTTCCCAGCCAAGCAGATCCGTTGGTACCCCATCCATGGTCCTCAGCCTGCCCTGGAGACCACCTGCCCACAATTCCCCTATATGTTTACGGCTTCCTCCATCTTCTCTTTGCCCAGAGGAGTTCTCTGGCCACTGCCTCAAGTGGGGCAAGCCAGCAGGTACACAAAGTTCATGCCCCCTGAAATAGCCCTCAAAGAACAAGAGATGGAGCTGGTGGGTAAAAGCCTCAGCTTCCTCACCTCTGAGGGGAGCAGCGTCGTGTTCTACACAGCCTCTTGCCCCTTGCTGTGTCCCAGCAGGGGTGAGCCCCAGGTGACCACGGCAGTAACTCTCTCTCTTGTGTGGTGTGCTGCAGCCACCTTGTACTGGCTCACAAGAGCCAATTGTGAAGTTTTCAGATATTTCGCAAGCCCAGAGACGTTACTAAAATAAATTGTATTAAAAACAAAGCTAATAAACACTCAAAACTCACTTCCTAATTGCTCTTGAGGTTATTTACGTCTATTATATTTGTACGGTGGAAGTACTGTATAATGGTGTGCAATTATGCATCTCTTCCCAGCTCAACACTCAGTGACGTCTCATTGGTAGCTGGAAAATGACCATGGTGGGAGTTTCTACATCATGGAAACTGGCAAATGCTGCACATCAGAAGTTTCTTTTCTTGGAGAGCCAATTGTTAAACTTTTACCATTCTTTATTGGCTTTTCTCCTTTCCCCTACTCCCTCAGAATACTTTCTGAGATCACCCTGCAGATAAACTATTTGCACACAAATCTTCGTCTCAGAGTTTGCTTTTGGAGAAATGCAAACTAAAACAATAGGAGAGAAAACTCTGACTGTTCCAGGCTGAAGCTGCTGCTCATCTCTGGATCAATTAGCTACAGCCAGGGAGCTGGGCCTCTTGGCACAGAGCTGGCCACTGAGTACCCACCCTTATAAATGAGTGCAGTTTCCAAGCAATGAAGACTTGTTGGGAGCCCCACAGTAACTGCAAGGGAGGCCTAAAGAAACTCTCGGCCTGGTGAAAGTGTACATGAAAGGAGACATTTGAGGGAAAAGAAGCTGATGTGGAATTGAAAGGAATCGAATCTTCTCTACTCAGCAAGGCTTGTGGGTGTCGTGGGTGTGAAACTCAAGGGCTGCAGAGTACTTTAGGTAAGAAGTCAATTTCTAGATCAAATTTTAGAAATTTTGGTCCAACAAAGTAAAGTTTTTAAAATTCTGGATCTAGACATAGGATTGCCAGCTTTTGATTTTGCCAAATAGAACGTGATGAAACAAAACAAACTCCTGTCGTTTCCATTTTAGTGGATATTTTAACCTTTAAAAAGCAGAAATAAATGACACTGACCATAGGATATCTTTTTTTGGGATAAATTTGGCTCCATGGAAGACTTAGAACATTTCCTTTGTATCTCTCACATTTCCTGTGGCTGGTAAACATGCCTTTAGGAATTGTCACCCATTCCACACTGACTGGGGAAGTCAGTCTTCTGGTCAGGGTCCTAACGGATTTGCAGGATAGAAGGAGAAAGTGTCTCAGGTGAACAAAAATTTAAAAAGGGAATGAGTGATGTGATGGAAGCGATACAGAGGAGACCACACTCTCCGTCTTTCAGGCATTGTTCCCTCTGCTTCCCTCTGTACATCCGTTCTGTCTCTCCCTCTTCCCATTGCCTTCCCCTGTTGACTCATTTTGGAGTTGGCCTGGTTATTTACAACCTCCTGGCCTAAATGTATAGCATGTACTGAGGACTTCCTTCTCAGTATCTGTTAGGGGATAAACTGTGTCCTACAAAAAGATATGTTCAAGTCCAACTGCCATATCTGTGAACATGAGCTTATTTGGATTAGGGTCTTTGCAGATACAGTCAAGTTAAGATGAAGTCATTAGGGTGAGCACTAATCCGATATGACCGGTGTGCTTAGAAGAAGAGGAGAAGAAACAGAGACAGACGCACAGAGGGATGACAACGTGAAGACAGACAGGGGGAATGCTATGTGAGGACAGAGGCAGAGTTTGGAGTAATGCACCTACAAGTCAAGGAATGCCAAGGATTGCTGGCAACATCAGGAGCTAAGAAAAATGCACGGAACGGATTCTATCCTAGTGCCTTCAGAGACAGCGCGGCTCTGCTGGCATCTTGATTTTGCACTTCTGGCCTCCAGAACTGTGACAGAATAAATGTGGGTTGTTTTAAGCAACTAAGACTGTGGTACTTGTTACGGGAGTCCTAGGAAACTAATACAGTATCCTAGCTGAACTTAGTCCCTGAGAGAAGCTGATTGCTTCCCTCTGATCAGATGTCTAACTCTGGTCCAATCAGAGGCCAGCCTAGCTTTGGTTCCCAGCCTGGGTGACTATGAGTGGGGCAGTTATACCTACACGTCTAATAAAGGAAGTGAGTAGGCTAGGACCCACTGGAGAAGGGCCAGCGAGCGTGGCCAGTGGCTTGATGACATAGATGGGGAAGCAGGACTCTTACTCCAATTCCCCATTGGCCTGAAGTTTGACTTCCAGGAGGGCACAACAAACCGCGACAGAAAGTTTGCCATTTCTTCAGCCATGATGAAGGAGTCTTGATATTTTATCATGGAGGAGAGGGAAGATTTCCAGCTTCCACACTGACCACTGAAATAATGTTGGCTAATCCTGCCTTATTTTAGCAAAATATCTTAATTTCTCCGTGCCAGGCTTTCTTGCAAGATATGATTCCACGGGAGAAGAAACACTGTTTGGTTAGTGAACTAGCTACTCCAAGGCACAAGTAAGCCAGACAAAATGGGCTATTCACAAAATTATTAATCTGGGCCCTTTATGGCAACAGGCAGGATAGAAATTAAAATAAAAAAAGCCCACATCAACACGCCAAAGATGTGGTGTGTGGTGTTTTGTGTTTCCATAATCAGATTGAAACAGCTGAAATGGGAAAAATCTTTTTCTGGGGCTTTTTTGCCATTCTTGGAATTCCTCCACATGGTGGAGCTGGGAAAGGAGGCCTCGTGACATGCATAGCCAAGTTATGAATCATTCCCCCTAAATAAAGAAAGAAAACCTAAGTTTGAGCTAGACCAGTAAATCCATTATTTTTCAATGTAGGAGCTGTGGTGTGCCGGTAAATAGCCAACAACCAACCCTCCAGGGGGAAAGGCCCTTATTTGCAGCATTTGCTGGTTTCTGACTCCCACCTCAGCTAATTTCAAGTCCCCAACCTGAGGTGAACCTGAGGACAGTGAACTGGAAGTTGGGAGGAGATGTGCACAGCCCACACGCGAACCAGCTCCTGCACGCTATTGCTCAGGAATTTATTTTAATAGTTGTACGACATCTGCAGAGAACTTAAAAAAATTTGTTTTCTTTATACCAGGTGCTTTACATAAGAACTCCTTCATAGTTGACATTCTTTTTTAATCCTTACACTCGATGAGGTAGATACTATCAGTTTTATAGGCCATAAAATTGAAAGCCTAAGAGAATGAGTGGTTTGTAAAGCCAGACAGCGGAACTGAACTAGGTTGAGTTATCTAACCCAATGGCCTTTGTTTCCTTTTCTGCAAAGTGGGTTAACAACAGTACCTCAAAGATGGTTGGGAGGATTTAATAAGATAACGCACATAAAATTCTTAGCATATTGCCTGGTAAGCAGTTATTCTCTATTTCAAATGCAATAAATATTCATTGTAGAACATTAGAAAGCACCAACATGAAAAACAGAAGAAGGGCCGGCCGGTGGTGCAGCGGTTGAGTGTGCACGTTCCGCTTGGGCAGCCCAGGGTTCCCCCGTTGGGATCCTGGGTGCAGACACGGCACCACTTGGCAAGCCACGCTGTGGCAGGCATCCCACATATAAAGTACAGGAAGATGGTCATGGATTTTAGCTCAGGGCCAGTCTTCCTCAGCAAAAAGAGGAGGATTGGCAGCAGTAGCTCAGGGCTAATCTTCCTCAAAAAAAAAAAAAAAAAGAAAGAAAAGAAAAGAAAAACAGAAGAAAATTTAAAATAGTCCTCACTGCTAAGAATCTTGGTGCAGAATTCTGATTCTAGCTTAACGTGACTCATGAAGGGCAGTCTGAACACACGAAATACTTTTTCAGTGAAGAAGCATTGGAGCAATTGTTGAGTGCAATTCTGTTCAGATCATGATGGAAGCTTAGCCTGCATACCGACACAGGCAAATTACTTTTAAAAATAAATTAGAGCAGAATAATAATGTCATTGTTACTCAAGTGTGCTATGATGTTCTCTCTGGAGTGGGAGTCCTAAAAAAGGAGATGCAGCCAAGGCACAGGGCATTTAATAACCATGCATGGGAAACCCACGGGGACACATGGTGTCGGCAAAGTATACCCCTCATGAATGTTGCAAGAGAGATAAGGAGAGAGCTGAGTCAGAGAAATTCAGAGTTAGGAAGAGCTCAAGTGTTTCTTCCAAGCCCAGTCAGCGGTAAGAGCTCCCTGGAGCACTTCCTTGAACAGGACAGTGGGGCCTCCCCTCTGGGGGGGTGAAGCAGGGCTACGTGTGCACCACACCCATCATGGACAGAGGAAGCGGAGTGGTGGTTTGCACGCCCAGTGGTTGCTATCTTCCATAGAATGTTCTCTATCTGATTTGACTGAGGATTTCCAGTGGAAACAAGAAGTGATATTTTTTTTTTGTCCTGAAAATTTCCCATACTTTTGTTTCATTTTTGTTTCCTTTGTTACCATAATTCAGTATTTAGAAGATGGGCTTGTAGTCTAGTTTGCTTGTAGATGAAAAATCTTTTCTATCATTCTCAGGCACGATAAAAAATTAACACACATTCACATGGAATATTTGAAAAACTGAGAAAAACACAAAACAGCAACAACTTCACATATCCCCAATACCTTTTCATGCATTCCTTTAAAAAAATGCTATAGCAACATATATCTCTATAAATATACACATATATCAATATATACTTTTTTAAAAAGTGGGTTCATATGATACACTCTATCATCTGCTTTTTTTACTTAATAAACTGTCAACATCTTTTCAAATGGGTATGTAAGGAGTAACCACATTCTTTTAGCAGCTATGTATATCGTGAGTAAAGAAATAAGCCTCATTTATGTAACCATTGCCAAATTTCCCATTGGGGGGTGTTTACATTGTTTCTACTTTTTAATTTTGTTGTTGTTGCTGGGGTTTTTTGGTCAATTTCGAGCTATGCTACATGAATATTCCTGGTATATCTTTATGTGCTTGTATTAGCATTTCTGTAAATATACATTTCTAGAAGTACAATTTCTGGGTTGAAAGTTATGCACTTAAATTTTTCATAGCTATGTTCCAAATATTCTCCAAAAAATTGTTATCAATGAACACTCTTAGGATTAATGGGCCAGATTATTCATTTCCTCACATCCTTCTAAAACCAGCTGGTACAAATCCTTGCTTTTATCACTGATAAGCTTCTGTGGTTTTCTCCTTGTCAAGAATTCTTGGAAACCCAGGAGGCTGCAGGCCACAGAACTAGGGAAATGGTGGAGCTGATTGCTCTGTCGGCTGCTAGGAGAGGTCTTTGGACAAGGAGCCAAAGGGGACCATCCCGGGATCTGCACAGGAGGAGACTCATGCCCTCCTTCAGACTTGAAGGACCAGAGGATTGCATACAGTGTAAGCCTGCTGTGGCCTAGTGTGGTATAGTAAACAAGATGGTAGATCCCTTCATTTTGGCTCCGGGCAGCATCCTTTGTACTAGAAACCGGATGGGAAGGAGTTTCATCTCTAAGAGTAGTTCAATGCTCAGCCCTGTGCCAATTTAAATAATCATGTGAGATTAGTGATTCGTGATTCCACTACTAAAGATTAGGTGATCCTGCAGGTGGCTGATCTAATTAGCAGAGAGGGTGGGCTTTAGAAGTCAATCCTTTATTTCCTTAGGCAAAAGAATTTATCAAGTCCATTTTAGAGGCATTGTTCCAGATACTGGGACTTCAAAATAGAAATAAGATAAGATTCACAACTTCAAGGCATTCACAATCTAGTTGAGGAAGGCGGAGAAAATTGAAAACCAGAAACCATTACCTCCCATAGAGTTCAGTCCAGACGCGATGGCCACTTGCCCATGCAAATTTACCCACGTAAGTTTTTGTCATACCCACAAAGGAAGAACTAAGAAAAAGGGAGGAGGATGTTTGCAAGGAAATGCTTCGAAGATGAGTTGCAGATCACTGGGTTGCTTCTTGGAGCTAATTTCACAGTGGTTCAAGTGGGTGGGCGGGTGGCCAGTGGAGAGGGGTCTTCTAGGGCAGATCTTCTCAAACTGCGTTCACATGAGTTTCTAGAGATCTCGTTAAAATGCAGATTCTAATATAACAGGTCTGGAATGAGACCCAAGATTCAGCCTTTCTGACAAGCTGCCAGGGAGTGTCAGTGCTGCTGGTTCAAGGACCACACATTGAATGGCAAAGTTCTAAGTTAAGGAGGCCCTAAATCCTTTAGTATGGCTGAGAAGGAAGCTGAGTGGCTTGGGTCAGAGATAAAACTTGAGAGGCAGGAGGGAGCCAGCTAAAGAATAATTATCTAATTATGAAGAGCCTTTGGGAGACTAAAAAGAGGAGTGATTAATTGGGGAAGGTGGTGGAATCTAACCCAAAGAGGCAGGCTGTGGAGGATGTCTCCTGCCTACCTCCTTCTCCCTCCTCCCATCCTCCTCCTTTCTCCTCCCTTCTCCCTTCCTCTTTCTCCCTCTCTCTCCTCTTCCACGGCCTCCTCCTTCTTCTTCTCCTCATCTTACATTTAGTCCATAAAAGTGGAGAATTATTTGAAGCAAGCAAGGGGGAAAACTTATAAAACTACAGATTCAGGGGCCGGCCCCACAGCCAAGTGGTTAAGCTCGCGCACTCCGCTTCGGCGGCCCAGGGTTTCACCAGTTCGGATCCCAGGCATGGACATGGCACTGCTCATCAAGCCACGCTGAGGTGGCACCCCACATGCCACAACTAGAAGGACCCACAACTAAAATATACAACTGTGTACTAGGGGGCTTTGGGGAGAAAAGGGAAAAATAAAATCTTTCAAACTATAGATTCATAATATAGTTTATGACATGAACTTGGCATATAGAACACTGACAACATAAACCAATACTACTTAAAAAGAGAGGTTGTCCTGAGGGCATTGTGGTTTGCCTGGGTTTGGCGTACTGTGGAATCAGCACTATTTTGAAGACAAAAAGAGATTTCTGGCTATTACAGGATTCTTAGGTCTCTGAATTCCTTTCCAGGATGAGCTTTGATTCCTACGAAAAGAATTTTGGCTGTTTGCCTTACACAACAGGTCCCTGCTTTGGCCATAATTCTATGGTTTGAATCATGAATTGGTGACTTGACAGTGGCTTCTCTGGACTGTGATCTGGGACCCAAGGAAATAATCATTGATTTCAATGACAAGTTTCATGAGATTGTGATGCCATTTTCCTACAGAACTTTTCTGTAATAAATGCCCTACCTGGAACTTCTCTCCCCAAACCCAGTAAAATAAATATCTCCAAAAGCAACTAATTAGTTGAATTTTTCAGTGCTCATTTCTACAGTTGCCTGGGTAATAAAATAACTTGGGAGAGTTTCCACTTCTGATGGGCTTTGGTTGAGTATACACACTATACTTTAGTCCTCTAACCATGAATCATAGATATAATGTTTGTATTGAATAAAGGAAGGCCACTTATTCAGATTTCAAAAAAAAAAAGGCTAGTAGTTAGTTAAATCTGGAGAAAAAAAGATGAGCTCAGAATTCTAACTGCCATCACTTTCATAGGTCCTTGGGGTTTTCTCCTTTTCTTTATGAAAATATTTTGATTGCTTTTATTTTTATGTCAGTATTTTCATGTATAGTCCCATTAATTGATTGCATGGTCATGCCGATGAATCTGAAACGGTTTGGATGATTCCCGCCCTCTTTCCATGCCTCTTGAACTGGGACTTAAATTTGCTCAGGAGAATGCAGTAAGGAACATTAGCCACGGGATCCACCTATTTTCATGAAAGAAAGACAGGTCCCCTGTAACCCAGGAGGACTAGGATCATCAGGAGCTTGTTTTGTTGTCCTGGAATCCAAACTCAGAGGCCTATCTGGGCCGGGCAGGACATATGAAATGTATGACTAGGACAAGGGGTGAGTAACAGGGTGTGGTGGGATCTGTGTTCAGTTAGGGTGTTCATTCAAAATTAAATTTAAAAAAATCACTGTGTGGGCCCATGTCCATGGCTGTGGGTCAGATCCGTTATCTGACTAAATGTCACTGTTGATAATGAGAGCAGGACAATGCGACATGGGCGCAAGGGGAGGCCATGTAACGGGACCCACAGTAGTTGACTCCCTGCTTCTCCAATGGGTAGACAGCATCGTTATTATTAAATATCGACATCTAGAATTGACAAACTTACTTAATACTTTTTCCTGAAATTTGGGTGATTCCTTTTTTTTTTTCCCAATGATTTCTATAAGAATGTTTATACCCGCTACGTGCCAGGCACTATGCTGGTATGCAAAGATCAATAATACACAGCTGTTGCCCTTGAGGACCTGATTATAGGAGAGCAAAATAGAGATCAAACAGATAAAGCAATGAAGTGTTAGTTCTCACTCTCCTTTTCGTTTTATAGGTAAAATAACAAAGGTATGGTGTAAGCCAGCAAGCTGAGAGTAGAACAGACAGCAGAATCATTTCCTCTAATCTCCCCGTCTGAGTCATTCACGTAAGAAATGTGCCACCATTGCCAAGAACCTCTGCCTTGCTGACTTCCCAGCTCTCTGTGGCCCGCTGCCAGCCTGGAGTGAGCAGCTGGGTTGTGAGCCTAGTATGCGGTAACAGTGCTGTTAAAGTCCTTTTGTTCAGAATAAGGATATGCCCTGAAAACAGCAGCTCATTCTGCGGATAGTCATCAGTACTCTCAGTGAAATGATAGCCAATCAATTGTTGAACCATTTGAGCAGTAAAGGGAGTTCCCTCGGGGAATCCATTTTAATGCAGAATGCACAAGACTGAGAAGCATTGGGAAAGCCAAAAAATAATGGTAAGTGGAATAGGTTGAACACAAAATGGCTCAGTTCAGCATTTTCTGATACAACTTGTGCTTCCTAGTTTTATAAGATCTTGACTCTTAAAGAGTCCGTAGGACAGTTGCCTTTCAGAGTTGCAATTATGTTAAATTATGTTACACGTGGTAATTTTTCTTTTCCTTTTCTATCATGTATTTTTATTAATATACCTATGAGAGTTCACAGAAAAATATAACTGCGGTAATTTTTCTTTAGAGACTGCGTCATGATACCAGTTTCACCAGCAAACCAGTCATTTACAAAGAGCATCCCACCACTCTAAACATGAAAATTTGAACTAACACCTGTACAGGGTTGGATGTCCACAAATGCCTGATTTACGATGAAAAGTTACTTTAGTCAAAATTGAATGGAAGATTTTCCCAATCAGTTATGAAAAAGGGTTATTCTACTCTTCCTTTTTGTGGGGAAGGAGACTATACATAGTAATTGACCAGTCTTTCTAGATTATTCTTCCATCAAATAAAAAAAAATTTTTGAAGCTCTCCCTTTTTGATTACATAGATTTAAAATATGGGGAAGGAGATCTAATGGGTAAATAACTGTACATTATCTATCATCTACCTGTTTATCTATCTATGTATGCAATTAGCTTAATTGCCACAATTCTGTAAGTTAGGGTGGGTATTACCTTATTTCATTCATTCCAAGGTCCTCCTTTCAAAATTAACCCCTCTGAAATCATTGATAGCCGGGCAGAAGTCCTGACATACCTGTCATCCCCTGGGCACACTTGAATGTGGCTCTTTTTCCCGGTGGCACGACCAATGGCTGCAACTCCTGGGTGTTTCAGTGAACAAACCATCTGAGGACCATTCGAGGATGGAGTATGAGTCCTGGCTGTCGTCTGTAGACATTTGTCGATACCTTCTCTTAGGATCAAAAATAGCAATGGCATCAAAACTTGCCCAATGGGTATCAGTGGCTTGGAGAAAATCTTGGGGATAATATCTGAGCACTTAAAAAAAAATGCTGCATCAGTAATGTTATTGAATAATATTGTTCAGAAAAACAAGGACACTGCAATGTTTTTACAGTTGAACTACAAATGTGAAGAAGTTTAAGGAATACCTAAACAATTTATCTCACTTATATTTTCCTCTCCATGTATGCACAAGAATGATAAATAAAATTTATGTCTAAATAGGTGTAAAAGAACACTTTCAATAAGTAAAATGAGACATTATTTTATTTTATTTTATTTTTGAGGAAGATTAGCCCTGAGCTAACATCTGCTGCAATCCTCCTCTTTTTCTGCTGAGGAAGACTGGCCCTAAGGTAACGTCCATGCCTATCCTCCTCCACTTTATATGTGGGATGCCTACTACAGCATGGTTTGCCAAGCGGTGCCATGTCTGCACCTGGGATCCGAACTGGCGATCCCCGGGCCACCAAAGTGGAATGTGCAAACTTAACCACTGCACCACTGGGCCGGCCCCAAGACATTATTTTTTATTTTATTTTTTTAGGAAGATTAGCCCTGAGCTAACATCTGCTGCCAATCCTCCTCTTTTTTTGATGAGGAAGACTGGCCCTGAGCTAACATCTGTGCCCATTTTCCTCTACTTTATACGTGGGACGCCTGCCACAGCGTGGCCTGACAAGCAGTGCATAGGTCCACACCAGGGATCTGAACTGGCGAACCCAGACCGCCGAAGCAGACCATGCGAACTTAATCACTGTGCCACTGGCTGGCCCCAAAATGAAACATTGTAAGTTATAAGAAAGGATTATGGCACAGTTTAAAGGGCAGCATTTTTTTATTTTTAGCATTATTTTACAATCAACTTAGATTTGATGAAATGGGTAGTTCCTGCATAGAACTGAGGTTCCGAGAAGGTCTGTGTCCTTCTCTGAGGGAGGGAGGTAAGCATCAGGGAGCAGCAGGTACTGTGCTAGGTGCTGGGTGCCTTCTCAAACTTCATCTGAAATAACCTTTGTGATGTTTAAATTCCTACTTCACGATGTAGGAACAGGTCAAGGAAGACATTCTGATCCTACCAATCGAATCTTTCCTGCTCCAGACATTCTGATCCTATGATGCATTTGAGAGCTTGGAAAGCAAGACAATCCTTCCTTGGTGTTTGTGGCAGCTTAGTTCCAGGTCACCACAAGGATACCCAAATTCGTGGAAGCTCAAGCCCCTCAGTCGGCCCTCCCTATTCTCAGGTTCCACATCATCCGCAGAGTCAACCAACTGTGGATGGTAAACGATCCACGACTGACCACAGAACCATGGTTATGGAAGGCCAACTGTACACCTGCAGCCAATTTGAAGCTGGTTTAAAGGTTCATATTTGAGGCAGCTAAATAGCTTTGGAAGTCAGCAATTTCCTTGGTTTTCTCCATATAGAATTGATCTTTAAATGAAAGAAAAATCAATCGCAAAAACTAAACTGGAACAATTTTGTCACCTATATGGAGAATAAGTAGTTATTACTATAATATGAGAAATTCTTCATGGACTCATGCAGAGGGAATGAAGGCATGGGTACCACCTGTGAGGAGCAGGGCCACCAGTGAGGTGGATGAAACACACAAAATTGATAGCGTTTTGAGTCTGATAAAAGTATTCTGACAGTAGAAAAATTGTGGACCATCTTAGAAGAATACTCTCAATATTTCCATGGATTGACCAAGAGATTAATGCAAAAGATCAGTCTTTTATCCATGTCATGATGAATATTTCTGGGAGAAGAGTCAACACAAAACAAAGCTGATAAAACTTAAAACTGCCAAGATAAAATGTGCTATTATCTAAATACTGTTGGAAGAATCAATACTCTGTGACAAAATATAGACCTGCAAAATTAGACTAGGTAAAATAATGGCCAGAAAGGAAACTCTCATTGGTCGAAGCTATGATGAGTTACAAAAAAATTGGTATCAACATAAAGCAATTTTTTATGGTAAAATGTACATGAAAAACTTGAATCCAATAAAAATAATTTCAGTAAAATGAAAATGGGACAAATTAGCAACAGCTTAACTGTACCTTCTAGAAAAATTAAGAAATTAAATGGGCTCAATAGAGTTTTCTCCAGAAATAAAGTCTCCACATTCGACAAGAGCAGTAAGAATTTTACCAAAGATTTGTACTCAAAATGTCACAGACAGTGAGGAGTATATTTCAAGTCTAGGTCTGGTTCCTAAGTCTAAAGCTTTTTACATCAATGTCATTATCACCGATAAATAAATGAAAAGCAATAGGATATATTGGAGTATATGAGGAAGCCACGTGGTTTAAAACTAATTTGTCCTGACTCTGTTTTTCCAAAAGGGCCTGATGTGGCCTGCTGAGCATGCATTGTATATCTGCTTTAAACATTTACAATGTCCCGAAGACAAGAATGATGTTCTTAAAGATAGGGATGTATCTTCCACCATAGGAGCATTTCCTTAAGGATAAGCATCTCTTCCTAGAAACTAAGAATTAATTACCAGCCTGCTGTGCTCACCTTGTGAGCACTAATCTGCTGTGCTAGCAAAATCTGCTGTGACTATTGTAAAAGGCACATTCCTATCATATGTTTGCTCTTTGTTCCAAGATGGTATACAGCCACTCTGTACACGCCACTTCTTTTGTGCCCTTCCTTCCTTGGAGAAAGAAGGCCCCAGGCTACAGTCCTCAGATCTGGCTCATAATAAACTCACCCCAATTTTGATTTATAAAGTGATTATGGATTATTCGGGTTGACATCACCATTAAAAAACTTAAGGTATAAAGTGAGATCATGCAGCACTGATTTCAGACAAATGAGATAACATATTTCATTACTTAATCAAATCAAGTTAAATATTTTGTAAAATTCAATACATATGGAACCTTTCGGAAATAATGAGGTAAGACCTAAAGCAATCTTATTAACCATGTTTTTGAAAACTTATAGCATTCCATAGATGTGGCAGGAGGAAGGGATGTATTGTCTATATTCTACTTCATATCCCAAAGAATGGGGTGTGTAAATTGTCATCTAAAAATGTTGCATTATTAAAGAGTTTCTAAGCAAGGTTGTGTAAAATGGCATCTCCAGGAGTCATTTCTTCCCCTGTGTGGGTCCAGGTTTCTCTCTTCTTGTTATTTTTCCAATTACCTAATGCTGCTGGCTTGTTTCGTATCTTCTAGAAATTCCTCAATTTCTAGCCCACTGATGGTATCTTTCGAATATACATAATTCTTCTGCCATTTCAACAGGATTTAGGGGAGGAGCATGGATTGGGTCCATCAACTTGAACTATGAACATTAAGCAAGTAATAGCTTGACTAAGTGGTGATTACAGGAAAATAAAGATCTATTATAAACATTTAAAGGAAGCAAATGGGTACAAAAGAAATCCATCACTGAAGTATGACTAACAGCAGACAAGCGAAATAAACACCAAGCTGTTAGGAAATGTGCAATAGCAGACTTTAGCAAACAATGGTCAACAATTAGGAGGAAATTTTAATTCTTTAAGAAATTTGGGATTAAAACGAGTGCCATCAGAAAACCACTGCATCCTCTGGCCAGCACATAGCAGGCACTTAATAATTATTTATTAACTGAATAGATGACATTGTCAGAAATACCCTGGGGTCTAATCTAAGCTCAAATATCAAATGCAGTCGTGAAAAATCCAATTTATAAAATTAGAAGCTCTTTCTAAAGCTAGAGCTTATCTAATTTAAATGCCTTAGGGCCATTCCAACCAACTTGCAACTCCAGCTATCTCTTATTGCGAGAGTCCTTCAACATTTACTAAAAAGGTGGTTCTTTTTAAATCTTCAATGTCTCACTTGATCTAAGTGAAATCTGATAATTTTATATTAGAGGTTAACCTCTGGCCTTGATGCTGGAAAGGTAACAGTTTAAGTTAGGTAAATGGCAAATGCTGATTAATTTTTCTAAGACCATAAAAGTAGAGAAAAAACTCCACCTTTTTTTCTGGGAGGGCCGATTTTTCAGAAAACAAGATTACAACTTTTGCAAAGAGGGGTTTTCTGGCTTTCAGAAAAGTTCCTTCAAACTTTAATTTGCATACAAATAACTTGAGCATCTTGTTAAATGCAGACTTGACTAAGCAGGTCTGGGATCGTCCTCAAAGTGCAATTTTTTGTGTTTTTCTTTTTGGAACTCGAGCCACAGAGATTTTAATGAACGATTTTCAAATGAAGGGAAAACTTGAAGTAAAATATGCATTTCTATGAAAAGAAAATCTAAACCTATTTGTAACCTTGACAAATTATTTTTTTCTTATTGCTGAGACAGAAAATAAAAAAATCTACAATTTGAAAATTTTTCCTCTACCCCAGGAAGGTAGCTTTTTAAAAATTTTGAGGTAACATTGGTTTATAACATTACATAAATTTCAGGCCTACAGCATTGTATTTCGCTTTCTGTGTAGACATCATATTCACCACCCAAAGACTACTTATGATCCATCATCCTACACATGTGCCCTGTTACCCCTCTCGCCTTCCTCCCTCTCCCGCTCCCCTTCTGGTAACCACCAATCTAATCTCTCTATCAAAGTGCCACTCTGACAGCTCCCAGGTGATGCTGCTGGCCGGTATACCTTTGCGTAGCAAAGTTATAACCTCTCAACCATCTTAGATCACTTAATCCTCGTTTCCAACTTTAAAGAGCTTGTCCAAGCGTGCTCCTTGTTTTCTAAACGAAAGAAAGTTTCCAGCAAACATTAGGCCTGCTAATTTCCCTCATTTTCGAATGGGAAAAAACGTGATTCAGAATTGCAGTTCCAGCCTGCACACTTGGTTGTCCTAAGGTGTCATTACGGACTCAGGGACGCGTCTGTGACCCCATGCCAGGTGTCCCGGGCGCCGCCGCCCGCTGCGGCTGCGGGACAGCGGGGAACGCGGACCGGACCGCGGGACCCCAGGAGATGCGCGGCCGCTCCTGCCTCCGACGCGGTCCCTCTCCAGGACGCGCTGGGCCGCCCCCTGCGCGCGGCCGCCGATTGGCCGGGACGGCGCCGGGCGTGACGTCAGGCCCCGCCCCGCCGCCCTCCGGCCCCGCCCCGCGGGCTGGCCTGGCGGTTTGGTCTGGAGCAGCTGAAACCGGTTTGAGCGGAGCCGCTTCCTGCTGCTCGGCGCCGCCGCGGGCCGCCGTGGGGAGCGCTGGCGAGGCGCGACGGCGGGCTCCTGGCACCTCGGCCCGCGGCCCTCGCTCTCGGGCGCGGCGGCGGCGCGGACCCGCGGCCCCGGCAGGTGAGGCGGGCGGGCCTGGCGCCAGCTGCGGGGGCCTCGGCGGCCGCTCACGTGGGTCCGAGCTGTCAGGGCGGCGCGGCCGGGGGACGCGGCGGGCGGGCGGGCCCGGCGGCGGGGCGGAGGGCCGGGCAGGGTACCCCAGCCCGGGCGGGCAGTGCCGGGCGGGGAGACAGCGGCCTGGACGTTCGCTGCGGTAAGTCCGTGGGGAGCACCTATTGATTCGGCTCTTATTGTCTGCTGCCGCGGCTCCCCTCTGAAAAATGTGTAAAGTATTTTCGATACGCCCGCGTGCACGGAGCGCGGGACCACCACGAGGACGCGGAGTTGCAGCGCGAAAGATACACACGGGCAGCTGAAGTCTGTGTACCCCGAGCCCGCCGCCGCTCTCCATCTCTATAAGTAATTCATAGTGTTTTGACAACTGCTTATTTTCTGAAATTGCTAACCACGTAGTCTGGGGCATGCTTGTATAATGCAGTTATTCCAAGAAACCCAAGTGCCTTACTCTCCTAGGAAAAGGTTCCAGGAATAGACATCAGTGCCCTCGATAAAATTTTGAAACAGCTGCCTCCTCCTCTCCAAAGCTCTACTTTTTCCAAAGCTCTTCAGTTTGCTTCGATGACTTCTGGGAGAAAGCCTTAAACGGGTGCTTCATCAGCCCCCTCTTTATAACCTCTGCCGGTTATAAAGAAAATCAGGCATGAAATTGGAGAGATTCTCTTTCACCTTGAGGCAGCTGTCGAATCGGAGGTAGCACCAACGTAGAGGAACTGATCGAACCCAGCAGGATGTTTGGACCTGATCTTCATCTTCTGCCGTCACCCTCCGCCCTCCCTTTTTTTCTGCCCAAGCCCTGCTCACTACTCTACCCTTTCATGTTTCTCCGTCTTGCTACATTTCTGACAGTCGTGACTTAGCTAAGAAGTAAATACAAGCTATCAGTCCTTTCTCTAACTCCTAACATTCTGGATACAAGTAACAAGATAAAGCAAACAGGTAAAACTGCATGGAGGGCCCACTGCATTCTTGACCTGAGAACTAAGGAGAACCAATATTGTAGACACAGCAAGACTTAGGAAAGTTGGGCTTAGAGAAGTAATGACCACCAAAGAAATCTCACGGTGGCAGAGTAAAATTTGATATGTACAAAAAGTAGGTTGATGAATCAAATCTTTGTGTATAACGTAACCAGGAAAAATAGAAGAAAATAATATCAAGATAAGATGAAATGGAAAACATTTGGAAAAATTTTACTTTATTGTTTAAAAAATTGATCAAGGAATTAACTTGGCTTAATGAAATCTCCAGAAATGCTTGCTTAATAAAAACCCAATCGTGTCTGTATACGTTTGATTAAAATATTGGCTTAACATATACTAGGGTCAGCATAGTGGGGTCATAATGATCCTCCAGCAGGATGAACAGAAATTAACTCAGGAAAATTTAGGCATTTCATATATTCCTTTCTTACAGCTGGTTATGAGCATCAAAGCTGTTGGAGGCTAGGAAAGAGCAAGGAGAGTTGGAAACAGCCGTTTTCTTTGAAAAAATTTGAAGGAAAACAGTGAGAGATGTTCTTTTTGGCCAGAAAAAAACCATTTTGGCTAAAAATATCCATGACTTCAATTTAGCTCTAAACTAAATGTTCCTGTACCTTGGTTTGCTTAAATCTCGCTTTTGTTCCCCAGTTTGGTAAACCAGTAAGGCCATGTGTTGGAATAATTTATTTCACAAAAAGAACAGAGTAGAATTTGTTTTACCGGGTAGTGTAAACTCTGAAATATTTTTTAAGTGTAAATTACAATGTCATGTTTTGGCTAATTGCTTGAGTCTAAAAAAGTGTTAAAATAGTGTCAAATGCTACTCGAAAATCTCAGATGAGCATGCTGTTTAATATTTATCTTCAAAAAGCAAAAAATGGAGCTTATGTTTAAAAATAAAACAACCAAAAACCTGTCTCAGGAAGCGTAGCCTGTACATGACGTAATAGGTGAGTTGGTTAAATTGCATATACAGTCAGTTTACATACATAAAAATGACTAGCATTTTTCATCTTACTCTTGCTCTGTGTGTGTCTGGAAGACCTCCCCTGCCCAAGTTGGGATTTTTTTTTGCTTCTTTAGAAGAAGAGGAAGTGGTATTGGGTATGTAAATTTTGCCTTCTACAGCAGAACACAACAGTGTTTTGTCACTACTGTTTGGTGGCAACTGGGTGCCAAAATTGTGCGCTTCAATCTTGCACCAGAATTTTGACCTCTCTCCACCATCAAGTAGACTGCTGTAGGAGCAGCTCTGCAGGCTTTTATTGGTATGTATTAAATTGGGGGAGAGTGGTGGAAATTAAACTACATTCTGTGACTTTTGGCAATCTGGGGAAGGTGATGCTTTGTTGACATCTGAGGAGGTTTTAGGGGGATATTTTTGTGCTTGCGTATATAGCTTTGTATAGTACATTTACTGCAGCTGTTTACAGGCAAGTTACTGTACTGCTCTTTCAAGCAACCTTAAGAATGAACGCCTCGATTTTATTAATCAATTGATTTCCCTTTTATTAAATTTATGTTTCCCATTTAATGCAGTAGAAGTTTAGAGTTAGTTTTATACCAGCTGTTGATGTTAATACATAGGAATAATTACATCAGATTTCCCTAAAATTGGTTAGTTTTTTAAAATGGACAAACAAATAGTTGAGTACCAAGTATTAATTATGTAGACGAGATTGTCCTTAGTTGAGAACTGTGGCAGTAAACACTGGGTGAAAGTATGAGCTATAGGTTGAGATTAACTGAAGCTGGTTATTCACCAGTTTTGCTGGATGATGGGGCTTTTTGCTGTGTCTCAGAATTAACTCAATAACTAAAAGCCAAGCTTTTTTGCTAGCCTTAAGGTTTCTCTTGATATAATATAGATAAATGTAAGATTGCCATGCTTCAGTGAACCGTTTTACTTATTAGACGAAATATTTGTACTCTTAGGGTTATACTCAGATTCATATCAGATCTCTTGTTAAAAGACAACTATTAAGATGTTTGGATAATGATAGGTTAATGGGAGGGTAACAATCCAAAGCTATTTTTAGATTTAGACCTTTATTTGTCAGTGCTAGAACTGGATGTATATACTTTAAATAGATCATGTTTACTCTTAGACACAGAAAGTAGATTAAGGTGTCTTAGAAGTGATTTTGATCAAGGACAGGTTTTCTCCAGTACAGTCTTGGGTTTTCTAACTGAAATGATAGAGTTGCCAAATAGGGAATTCTTTATCCAAGTGACATGAAACCACATTGACTGGTGGTCTTGCTTAATATATATATTCAACGTTTATATTTTATAATCGATGTAAGTGGGATGATACGTAGTTTAGAGCTAACAGTGAGCCTGGACTCTGGATCCTCATAGCAGCCCCCTGTGGGTAGATATTCCAGATCAGGTTTCTCAGCCTCAGCCCGATTGATATTTGGAGCTGCACAGTTATTTGTGGAGAGCTGTTCTGTGCATTGTATGGTGTTTAGCAACGCCTTTGGCCCCTACTCCATAGATGTCAGGAGCCTCGCCCCCAATTGTGACAACGGAAATGTCTCCTGACATTGCCGACTATCCCTTGGAGGGCAAAATTGCCTCCAGTGAGAACTCCTCCTATAGATCTATCTGCCTTGACTCAGAAGTGTGGTTAACTGGGTATTAGTCTTCATTAAATGACGTTTGTAGAGTTGTGCATATGTTCATGGGAGGGGAAGGGAGCAGAAGGAAATAAAGGAATGAATAGTTATGAAAAGTACTTTAGGATTTTTTTTAAATGAATGTATGAATGCAAATAAAATTTAAGTTGGTAAATTAATGGAAATGATACAGAGTAAAGACATGATTGGAATTCTTTTGAAAACATTGGTGGATTGGCATGCAAAAGTTTTTTGGGGGTATTGGAGAAGTTATGTAGAATATGATGTAACCTCTTGTGGAGTATGTGTTCTTTCTATATTTAAATTATATGACCTTGAGAATTGACACGTATATATATATATGTTTTTTAAAGATTGGCACCTGAGCTAACAACTGTTGCCAATCTTCTTTTTTTTCTTCTTTTTTCCTTTTTTTCTGCTTTTTCTCCCCAAATCCCCCCAGTACATAGTTGTATATTTTAGTTGTGGGTCCTTCTAGTTGTGGCATGTGGGACACTGCCTCAACGTGGTCTGACGAGCGGTGCCATGTCCGTGCCCAGGCTCCCCACCGGCGAAACCTGGGGCCGCCAAAGCGGGGCGTGCGAACTTAACCACTCAGCTATGGGGCCGGCCCCCTTAATGTATATTTTTAAAAATAATTTATTTCCTATCTTCCCTTAGGTACTTAAATTAGGGGATGGTAAACAGGTTGGTTTGGCTGGTAAAAACAGGAAAGAAATGAAAAGTCAGCTAGAGAGAAAATGTGGATAAGTGGTCAAGGACATCACAGGCTTAGGGGTTTAGATTTCTACAAGTAACCAAAATGATTCTAAGCTGAGGACATGAGGAAGAATATTCTAATTGATAAAATGTGTTATTAGGGAGAGATTTCGAAGCCAAAGTAGAGGGAGAAGACTTAGGGTTTTGAGTGAAGTTCAAACTTTAGAAAGAAAGGCATGTATATAAGATCAATTAGAATCACAGGATTTGGTAATAGATTGCAGAGTTGAGACTCTCAATTCGAGTCTACAGAACTGAGTAGTGATGGTCCTGTGGTCAATTAAGAGTAAATCCGGGAAGAGTGATTTATGGGCGAAGGGTTTTTTAAGTCATTTCATTACTTTAGAAGCACATTCTCAAACTGTTGCAGAACACAGCTAGTTTGTTTCAGTGGATGGTGCTTAAGTTCTTTGAGTGTTTTCTTGTTATGAAAGTTGAAACCTTTTTTGTGTGTGTAAGGAAGATTGGATCTGAGCTAACATCTGTGCCAATATTCCTCTAGTTTTTGTATGTGGGATGCTGCCACAGCATGGCTTGATGAATGGTGCATGGGTCTGCACCTGGGATATCAACCCACAGACCCCTGGCTGCTGAAGCGGAAAGTGTGAAACCAACCACTACACCACTGGGCTGGCCTGAAACCTTCTTTTTAAAGTAGAAGTCCTCTCTTGAGCCAAGCTTTTTTCTATCTATAGTAGTTTTTGGGTTTTTTATATGTAATGTTTCTGAAATCTTTGCTACAGTTGAGATTCATTTTTGTTTTTTTTTGCTTTTTAACTTGTTTCTTGGTGGTAGCTGTCTGGAGCTGATATTTTCATGTACTGTAAATGACATCTTTTCTTTTTCTTCCTAGCACGACATTGTAAAATAAATCTATCAGAATGACACCTTCTCAGGTTACCTTTGAAATAAGAGGAACACTTTTACCAGGTATTGTAAAGTTTTACTTTTATTTTATTTATTTTATTTATTTTATTGAGTTCATAATAATTTACATAGTTGTGAAATTTCAGTTGTATGTATTTTTTGTCTGTCACCACACAAGTGCTCCCCTTTACTCCCTGTGCCCTCCCCCCATCTCCCTCCCCCGGTAACGACTGAACTGTTTTCTTTGTCCATGTGTTTGTTTATATTCCACATGTGGGTGAAATCATATGGTGTTTGTCTTTCTCCATCTGGTTTATTTGCTTAGCATAATACCCTCCAGGTCCATCCATATTGTTGCAAATGGGATGATTTTGTCTTTTTTTTATGGGCTGAGTAGTATTCCATTGTGTGTGTGTGTGTATACATATGTATACACACACCACATTTTCTTTATCCAATCATTGGATGATGGGCATTTGGATTGTTTCCATGTCTTGGCTATTGTGAATAGTGCTGCAATGAACATAGGGGTGCACATGTTACTTTGGATTGTTGATTTCAAGTTGTTTGGGTAGATACCCAGTAGTGGGATAGCTGGGTCATATGGTATTTCTGTTTTTAGTTTTTTGAGGAATCTCCATACTGTTTTCCATAGTGGCTGCACCAGTTTGCATTCCCACCAGTGGTGTATGTGTGTTCCCTTTTCTCCACATCCTCTCCAACATTTACTGTTTTTTGTCTTGGTAATTATAGCCATTCTGACTGGTATAAGGTGATATCTCATTGTAGTTTTGATTTGCATTTCCCTAATGATTAGTGATGTTGAGCATCTTTTCATGTGTCTGTTGGCCGTCAGTATATCTTCCTTGGAAAAGTGTCTCTTCATATCTTCTGCCCATTTTTTGATTGGGTTGTTTTTTGTTGTTATTGAGTTGTGTGAATTCTTTATATACTTTGGAGATCAACCCCTTGTCTGATAAATGGTTTGCAAATATTTCCTCCCAGTTAGTGGGTTGTCTTTCCATTTTGTTCATGGTTTCCTTTGCTTTGCAGAAGCTTTTTAGTCTGATGTTGTTCCATTTGTTAACTTTTTCTTTAGTTTCCGTTATCCTAGAAGACGTGGTATTTGAAAAGATATGGCTAAGACCAATGTCAGAGAGTGTACTGCCTATATTTTCTTCTAGATTTTTTATAGTTTCAGTTCTTAGATTCACATCTTTAATCCATTTAGAGTTAATTTTTGTGTATGGTGAAAGATAATGGTCTACTTTCATTCTTTTGCACGTACCTGTCCAATTTTCCCAACGCTGTATATTGAAGAAACTTTCCTTTGTCCATTGTATGTTCTTGGCTCCTTTGTCAAAGATTAACTGTCCATAGATGTATGGTAAAGTTTTACTTTTAAAATAATTTTTTAAATTAAATGAGCATTTTTCTTATCTGGAGTAACTTAAATATGAAGTTGTTATTAGAGTGGGCCTGATTTTTAGATGAAAATTTTTTTTAGAGCTTTCCCAATATCAGAAATATGCTTAGAGCACAGTAAACTCAAGAAAAAAAATACCTCCCTAATAGTGTCTTCCAAGAAAGCTGTGAATTTATTTAATTTTGCACAGGACAGAGATAGTTGGGCTATGATTTTTAAGTAGTGTGAAAATGAGGACTGGGCCCATGGCCTAGTAGTTAAGTTCAGTGTGCTTCACTGGCCTGGATTCGATTCCCAGACACAGACCTACACCACTTGTCAGCAGCCATGCTGTGGTGGCAACCGACATATGAAATAGAGGAAGACTGGCACAGATGTTAGCTCAGGGCAAATCTTCCTCAAGCACAAAAGAGGAAGATTGGCAACGGATCTTAGTTTAGGGCAAATCTTCCTCAGCAAAAAAAACCAAAAGAAAAAGGGAAGTTTTGCTAGTGCAAAAAGTTGGTGAAATATTTGCCTAAAATAACTTTGTCCCCTACTTGTAAATATTTTTTTTATCTTCATCGTATTTTTTGCTGTCTACTAAAGCAGTGTGAAATAATTTTAGTGTAAAATAGCATATCAAAACAGTATCACACCTGAGGGCTGGCCTGGTGGCATAGTGGTTAAGTTCACACACTTTGCTTCAGTGGCTGGATTCACTAGTTCAGATCCTGGGTGCAGACCTACACTCCGCTCACCAAGTGATGCTGTGGTGGCATTCCACATACAAAATAGAGGAAGACTGGCACAGATGTTAACTCAGGGCCAGTCTTTCTCAT
Source organism: Equus caballus (assembly GCF_041296265.1). Lineage (NCBI taxonomy): Eukaryota > Metazoa > Chordata > Mammalia > Perissodactyla > Equidae > Equus > Equus caballus. Next base: position 18,430,768 of record NC_091705.1, read on the forward strand.
CAAAAGCAAAATGAAACAGGATCACACCTGGGTTATGTACCTCCTTGTTAAATATACTCTGGCTGTACTGGCCCATTCCTCAGATCTGCTGCAGTCTTTCCCTCCTTTGGGACTCACTCAAATTGTTTCCTCTGCCTGATTCTGTGCCCTTCTCCCTCCATTGCTCCACCTCCCACATTCAACTAGGTTAGAGTCCCTGTGAAATTCAAGGTTCTGAGACTTTTTGGAGCACCTCTTACAGGCTTTATGGAATTATTTGAGTAATTTTATTTGTGGATAGATCGTAAGCTCTGTGAAAACATGGACTTTGTCTTGTTTATGCTGAATTTCTGCACCCAGGACAATGCTTGACTCAGAGCAGGGGTAAATATGTGTTCAAAGAATGAACGAATGATTCACTCTATATCCAGCAGCATCTTTGTTCTAGCAGCCATCACAGCAGTTGACAGAATGTGTGTGTATCCAAGTTCAAATTCTTAGCCAAGATGCTCTGGAATAGTTCCATGTCTGGGCAAGATTCTGCAGATTGAAGATTGCTAGTCAGCTGGTGGGTTGGCTCCCTTGGGTCAGGTGCTCACCTCCAGTCCAGTGTGCAGCCTCTTCTGTGGATGGGAGACTGCACAACTATATTGTACCCTTTTTGGGAGTTGTACACCGGCAATTTAAACTAGAAGGAGCTGGCCATGTCAGACAAATGGGCTGACCACACAATTAGCCACAGAACGGTCAGCTTGACAAGGGGAACTCTCATTCTCAGGGACCAGAGGGAAGATAATGGTGGATGTGAATGTAGATGAATCTGTAGGTGGGAAGGAGAGGAGGTAGAGAGACAGGGAGGGGATGTGAGGGGGGACTTCCCTCCACCCCTTGATTTCCTCAGCAAAGCAGGAGGAAGTGTTCTCTGCTAAATGTGGAGAGAGTAGGGAGTGCAGAGTGGGGTGACATTAGATGGAACAAGTCAAAAGAATATGTGGGGGTGCTATTTGCACATCCGTTTAGTTATCATTCAAGTCTTTATAATCTTTTATAAATAAAAGCCAATTAAAGAAAGATCTGTTTGTTCTAGTAGGAAGTTTCCCTTTTTTCCCTCATAGAAGCCATATTCAAAGGCAGTCAGCAGGAAGACAAAGTAACATTGCAGGAGGGAATTGTTAAAAGACAGGAGCACTTAGAGGAGAAAAGTGAACCACCCATTGTCCAAGTTTCACTTTTTCCATTCGGGGTACCTGTTCTTTTTTAAAAAAATTAATATTTATTTTTTTTAGTGAGGTAACATTGGTTTATAACATTATATAAGTTTAAGGTGTACATCATTATATTTCAATTTCCATGTATACTACATCGTGTTTAATACCCAGAGACTAATTACCATGCGTCACCATACACACGTGCCCAGTCACCCCTTTCACTCTCCTCCCTGTGGGGTACATATTCTTTCTGGAGCAAAGAGTAACTGCTGTTTTATTTGTGGATAAGAAATAATTGACTCCATGAAAAAGTTTTAGTGAGACTCCACAATGGGCCCAAATTAGTGATTTTATGGTAATCTACTTTGAGCTGAGAGCCATAATATATGCTATACATATGCATAGCAACACCTTGGGAATGAATATTTGTGCCTTGTATAGTGACAGTGTTTATCCTTTTTTTAAAATCAGAAAACATAGTGATAACAAGTTATTGCAAAAAAAATGTGGTTACTTTAAAGGATTGGTGAGTATTTTGACGTGAAATTTGTCTATATAATCACCCTATGCTTCACACGCATGTATTTAGAACCCTGAAAGCTCCTGAATGACTACCACACTTGGATTTTGATTAAGTTTTAGACAGTCCATGCTTACAAAATGCTCATGCAGGTGGCCAAAGCCAACTATAATTCTAGTCTTGCTAAAGTAGTGCCTAAAGCTTGGAAGGCAAGCCACTCTCGGAATGTGGAGAAGTTTGTCTTGAACTTTGTTCATTTGGGCTCAGTTTGTTATCTTTTTCTTTATGAATATTAATTATAGTAATTCAGGATGTGTTGATATATAAGTCAAAGACTTCTGCATTCTTATATCCAAGAAGTTGTAGACTTGCTAAATATACAAAATTTAGCAAATGTAGGTGACATTTATATGTTGGTTTGTCTATTGATGAGAAGTGTTCAGATGAAATGATAGTCATTATTTTACTAGGGAATACTAGGTTTTTAACTATATAAGTCTTTGTTTGGGGGACTGTTTTTGTTGTTGTTATATTGCTTCTGTCCCAATGATAATTTTCTTGATCTTTAGCTTATTAATAGCTCCTGTTTGAGTTCCTGGAAAACATCAGTTACTATGTCTCTAGAATACTTATGCGCATTTAGCATTTTGCCCCTTTAAATTGGAAGCTGCCTTGAGGGCAGGGACTGTGGTTTGATCACTTTGTCTTCTTGGTGCTTGCTATTGGTTCAATAAGTAGTTGAACAAATGAAGAAAAGTCCATCCCTCCACATCCCTCCTTACTCTAGCTTTAGCTCTGTAAAAGTGGGTCAAGTTAATAACGCGGGGGCTAAGTATGGTACCTGGGTCCAAACCCACATCTCTAGTGAGATTCCTCCATCTCTGCTACAGGGGACTCTGCTTCCAACTGAACTAATGCAATTGACTGCTCTTTTCTTGCTTCCTAGAACTAAAATCTGAAACGCTCCTACTTGTCCCGCTGTAACTGGTTGTTCTGTTTCCTCAGGAGAAGTTTTTGCAATATGTGGAAGCTGTGATGCTTTGGGGAACTGGAGGCCTCAAAATGCCGTGGCTCTTCTTCCAGAGAATGAGACAGGTGAAAGGTAAGCATGGGAATGTCAGGTTACAGACTCATTGTGACACTCAGATTATAAGTGTGGGGGATTCTAAGATAACTTGATACAGTTTTCTTCTTTTAGTTTTAGTTTTTATCACAGTTAACACATGTGCGTAAAGAGTGAAATAGTTTTACAAAATTAGTTGTGGGGAAACAAGTTTCTGTCTTCCTCAATTTCCAACTCTCACACACATTTTCAACTCTTAGCTGGTTCTTTTGGTGTTTACCAACGTATTTCTAAATAACAGGCTTACATTGGTATATCTCATTTAAGAAAAAAACAACTTTGAGGCATTATCTTTTGACTTCTCAGTACATATTCTTAATAAAAGATCTTATTTTTGCTTTAGCCTATAAAATAATATTCTGGAGATCTACATAGTGTTTATTAAAAGTAGCAGAGGGGGCCTGTCCCGTGGCCTAGTGGTTAAGTTCGTGTGCTCTGCTTCGGCGGCCCAGGGTTTCGCCAGTTTGGATCCTGGGTGTGGACATGGCACTGCTCATTAGGCCATGTTGAGGTGGTGTACCACATGCCACAACTAGAAGGACCCACAACTAAAATATACAACTATGTACTTGGGGGATTTGGGGAGAAAAAGCAGGAAAAAAAAATAAAAGATTGGCAACAGTTGTTAGCTCAGGTGCCAATCTTTAAAAAACATAAATAAATAAAAGTAGCAGAGAGTGAAAATAAAAAAGTAGCAGAGAGTGGAATACACTCTAAGATATCTTAGCTAAAGTAGTTAAGTGAGTTCACTGCGGACATTAAGTACAGCACTAAACTTAGCATGGATGTGTTGGTGCATTGTGCTGAGGAAAGGAGGATCTGGGTGCCGATTTCAGTTCTGCAGTTAACCGTGATCTTGAGCAGATCGAACACCTCTAGGCCTCGGTTAGCTCATCTACTCGGTAAAGGGGTAGGATAGAATCAGTGAATGTCAGCAAAGGTGGTACTGCTCCACTTGGGGATATTTGGAAGTGTTATGGGTTGTCAAGATGTATGTGGGGGGGTTGGCCTGGTGGTGCAGCGGTTAAGTGCGCACGTTCTGCTTTGGTGGCCTGGGGTTCGCCAATTTGGATCTCAGGTGCGAACATGGCACTGCCTGGCACGCCATGTTTTGGTAGGCGTCCCACATATAACGTAGAGGAAAATGGGCACGGATGTTAGCTCAGGGCCAGTCTTGCTCAGCGAGAAGAGGAGAATTGGCAGGAGTTAGCTCAGGGCTAATCTTCCTCAAAAAAAAGATGTATGTGGGGAGGGGCAGGAGTAAGGAGAGCTTCAGATCCTGAATAGTATACAAATACATGCAGTGCCCCTAGCGAGAAACACCAGATTAGGTGATTATTAAACTCAAATTCTGTTTTCCTGTAGCACAGTGCTACTAAAAATGGCTACACATATGGCTGTGGACCAGTGCTAGACAAAAAACTTTTTTCTCCATGCATGATGTGAGAAATACAAAAACTGAGAGGAAGCATTTAGAAATATTTATAGCAATTTGACATTGGTGGGATATCCATGCATGTCATGGTGGACACATCTCATTGAACTGGGTACATGGGCCAGAAGTGTTGGTCACAGGACGGGTCAGGTAAAACAAGCAAGCAAACAAAATCTGGTCCTTCCCAGCAGATGGTTTGAGGAGTACTGATGGCAAAGCCAAGGACAACAAGACAAGCAAAACTGTGCCATGATGTGGGCTAAGGAAAAGAAAACCAACAAGAAACGTTCATGGAACTCCCTTTTGCACATTTGTCATTAGTGTGACACATTTTCTCAGCCAATTCTCATCTTTTTTTATAAGTAAAGTTCTATAGATAAATGATAGTGGGATCATGGAGGAATGAGATTTTTATTCCCTTCAAATGGCTATCTTTTCCTTGATTTTCAGATCAGCCACTCCTGTCTGAAGTGAAACCTCATGTCTTTCTGAACTTGTTCCTAAAACAGACCTCTGCTCTGAACTCTTGAGCTGCCCTGTCACCTGTCTGAAGTCCATTTCAGCCAACCTGGTCAAAGTGATGTGAACAGAATGAGATAAAACTTAACTACTTGACCTTAGGGGCCCGCCACTTTTACATTGCTGATGTACACTGAAATATCCCTGATTCATATATGGCAGATAAACAGTGCTCCACAAGGAGAAAGGAAGTAGATGAGACAAAAGGCAAACAAATCTGCCCTTGGTCAACATTCTCGTGTTTTAGAATTGTGTTTCTTTGGGATTTCAGTGTGCTCTGCATCTGGGTCCTCTGTGCCTCTTTTTCACCGAGTCTCTGAAGCCTCTCCATACCTATGGGCTTGTGATGACAAGAGCTCTGTTGGATCTTTCTTTCTACTTATAGATAATTTGAAGATTGTGGTATTGTTTCCTAATGCAGAATATGTGGGTCATTTCTGCTTTTATTTGCCCCCCCTGTAGATTTTATGGTATTTTGGGGAAAGATATGAAGGCGATTCAAAATCAGGCAGTGCAGTAAATCTCACTGCCCCTCCTTCCTCTTTTTTCTTAAATCTTAGCAGGTTTTGTTCATTCTTGACCTCACTGAACACTTCTGCTTCATTTTTAACTTTGCTGCGTTTGCTTAGAGAAGTGGATTAAGAAAGACTCGTTGCTTTGCTCTCTGCATCTCTTCGTTTAGTGGTTCTTAACCAGGGGTGCACGTTAGAATCACTTATGAGCGCTTTAAAAAAATACACATGCCTAGTAGACTCTCCTGCTGGAGACTGAGAAATAGTGCATGAGAGAGAGGCCCCAGCGTGTTTTTCAAAGCTTCCCACTAATTCTGTGCACATCTGGGGCCAGTTTCACATACTCTGCTAGACTGTTTTCTAGATGAAATAGTATTGGAAATTTACCATTTTTTTGGTAGCAGAGATGGGAAATAAGTTTCACCTCAGAGTTAGTAGAGTCTATCTGGAGCCCTGTGTTGAAGAGGATTCTGAGGCTTATCAAGGAAAAGCAGTAGGGGCACATGTGCCAAGCCTCTGCTGTCCTTGCTTTGCAGCTGTGATTCCCCACCAGCCACGTACAGTACATCTGGATGCCCCGTGAGGTTGTATCAGACTCCAGCCCAGGCCTGTGACATCAGAGTCTCTCAGAGTGGAGCCAGGGCATACCAGGTTAATCTGATTGTTGAAGCTAGGACCATGGGTGACAGCCAGTTCTGGATCTTTTGTTAGGAACCAGGATTGAGTCAGAGTGAGAATAACACCCTAAAACCTATTTTGTCAGAGCCAGGTGGGGAGTAGTGCTAGCTGTCTAGTATCATGGAAGAGCATTTGGAGCTGCCACTGAATCACTGAACTATTCATGCTTAATTAATGTTGGGTAATGGTCTATGACAGTGGTTCTCAAACTGAAGTGTTCATCATCAGAGTCACCTAGAAGCTTGTTAAATTACTGATTGCTGGGCCCCACCCCCAGAGTTTCTAACTCAGTAGGTCTAGGTGTGGCCTGATAATTTGCATTGCTAAAGAGCTCCAAGTTGGTAATAATGGTCCTGGGACCACATTTTGGATACCAGTGGTCCATAATTTGCAGCTAAAAATCAGTTATCATGAATTTTAGTGAATTCTTTGACTCTTGAGTCTAAGCTTTAGAATAGCATTAGAATATGTTAGAATAGCGTAGTTCAGTGGAAGACACTGAGTTGAAACAAATAAGATACTGATTGCTTGGCTAGGGGAATAGCCAGAGGCTGGACAGGACAGTTAGAACAAGGAACAGTTGGGAACTTGAGTGTAACTTGCCAGCCTTGGCCCCAAAGCCTTTAGCAGCCATGTTACATCCCTTGCTAAGTGTGAAGTCAGAGAAGATTCTGACTCTGGCTTCCACTTTTGCGCTACTTGCTGCTTCTGTTTGGAATACTTCTCTTGGCTCTTTGCATGGCTGGTTCCTTGCCATCACTTAGGTCTCAGCTCAGATAGTTCTTCCTCATTGAGGCTTCCACTCCAGAAGACTCCTCCAAAACTTCCCATCGCATCAGAAAGGTCAGATAGCTCTGCTGTGTATGTTGTGTGGTTATTAGCTTGTCTTCCCACACAAGAAAGCGGTCTTGAAGATGGAGCTCTTTCTGCCTTGTTCATCACTGCGTTCCCATTCCCCGGTGCAGATTAGGCCTCGAGGAAAATTTTGTGTATGAATAAATAACTGGTATTGGTCACAGACCTTGCTTGAGGGGTTTTATGAATTATGAAGTCCTTGTGCATTTCAGTTTGATATTGATGCTGCTGCTTTACTTTTTTTCCTCACAGCATGTTATGGAAAGCTACCATTGTACTCAGTAGAGGAGTATCTGTTCAGTATCGCTACTTCAAAGGGTGCTTTTTAGAACCAAAGGTATGTTTTCTTTATCTAGTTTCCAGTTTCTTTAGTAAACTCACTTCTTTCAAAAGCAACTAACTTAGGTTTGAAAACATTAAAAGTAAAATGAGTTTGTTTTGATTGAATAAGGAAAATAGAACTCTAGGTTAGTAACATTTTAGTACCAAAAAGCAAGGAAGTGGCCACCTCAGAGGCAGACAGTGTCTGCAATGGAATTTTTTAAAAGACCAATAGTAAGTATGTTCTGCAATATTCTTATCATGAAATTGGTTTCAATGATAAATGTTCTCAATAGGTGTGCATTTTCTGTAACTTTTGTAAACTAGTAACTAGTTCCAAGGGTTTCTCTTTTTGTTTCATTTTTAATCCTTATGTGGTATAAATACATTTAGAGGAGTGTATAGCCAGCTTTAAGTGAGTAATTGTTTGAAAAATTTATTTCACTGCTGCCGTCTCTTAGTGGCTGCACTGTTTAACTCCTATTAAAACTGAAGTCATTCTTGGATTTTTTTCACCAATGGTGTTCATAGCCCAGGATCTTTTCTGAAGGCCTTTGGAGTATCTAGTAAATCTAAATCTGCTTGCTCACAACGATTTACTATTTGGGGATTATTTTCATGTTTAGAAAAGAAAAAAGTTGATTCTTTCCCTCTAATTTTAAAGATACTTATTTACTGAAAGGATTCTTTTCCTTCAGATTTTTACCTTTGAGCACACTTAGGCTGCCTGTGAACAAGGGCTTAGGGAGGAGTCTAGGAAGCAAAACATGCATTAGACCTTTTTAAAAGATTTCTCTCTTTGGGGTCGTTGAATACTTGTTACATGTGCAAATGCAAGCAGCCACTGTTACGTCATTCTCTTAGCCACCATTATAAAAAAGAAAAAACTGACAAACCCACTTCAGCTGTCTTTTGCACTTATTACGTTTCTTAATCCAAGAATATATTATAAATACTCAGTAATTAAACTTAAATTTCATTATGGTTGATCATTGTGTTGGCTTATCTTGACAGTAGTCTCACTTTAATGACTTAAGAAAAGATCATTTATTTGGCGGAGAGGTCATATGTTGTGGCAGCGGTTTTCAGTATAAATTGAACAATTGTGTGTAGATATGTAGGTCATAGCACTCATAATATTGAAAGCTTATTTGAGGATTCTGGTATGTGAACCTTAACCTGCTAACTTGTGAAGTCAACCAAATTTTACTTAAAGGGGCATTTGGACAAGAAAAATCATGAGTCCTTTGGACATAGTTTCCTAAAGTAAGACTATTGTCAACACAGGTCAAATTAAGCCAACCTATAGTATTTTTACTCTTCATTGAAAATGTAACCAAAAGCAGCAAATCAGTCCAAAATGCCTTTTTGAAAAAATTGGCAAGAAGTCTGCTTACAGTAACAAACAAGTTTTTCCCCTTGTAATACTTGCAAAAGTTTACAGTATGTGTTGGTGAGTGTGTTTCTTTGAGTAGGTGCTCTGTATCGCGTACACATGTACCGTGTGATGCAGGGGCTGCCATGGTAAGTATGTTTTTCATGGAATAGAGTAAATAGCTACATAAAACTCCATGGGTATGACTAGAGGTTTTTTTTCTTTCCCCACATGCCAGCTTAAAGTAACACTTCTTTTCTTTTAAAAGTTGGTGGCGCTTTTTAAGTGGAACAATTTTTCAGAGAAGTAATTATGAAACTTTGTCTCAATTGTGCATTGTCAAATGACAGAACTAATGTACAAGGAATCTTAAATTGTGAAATGATGTAAATTATTGGAATATATATTTTGTGAATATAAAGAATGATAGGAAAGCAAAGTAATTATGAAAGCATTGAAAAGCTGAAATGAGTAATAAGATGAATTTTCCTGGGCCGAAAGTTTTAGGAGCTAGTTGACCCAAGCAGTTGTAGAACTTAAGCGAAAAATTTTGTCGTCTTGTCACTTGACCCTCAGACTTCAGCTTTCTCATCTATGAAATGAGGAGTTTGAACTATAGATTTCTTAGGTCCCTTCCATTGCTAAAATTTTATTGTAAATAAATAAAATTTTACATTCATATTTTCTCTTCCATATTTTATTTTTTCTGGCATATTCCTTTTAGTTTAGAAGTTAAGAGTCCTGAAAGCATTTTTCTCTTAATTTTTCACAGCTACGTGTTCTCTTATACTTTGTAGAATTAGAATAAAGTGTTAATATGTTGAATTTTAAATAATTTTACAGGTGACAAATCAACATGTTATCTTATTTAAACATAGCAAACGAAGATAGTAGATATTCCTGGAATGAAAACATTGGTGTGAGTCTGCAGATAGTCCACTAATTTCACATCTTCACCAAAGATAATTTTTGAATTAATATGTAATTTAAACATTTTTAAATTCACGTCTGCCCTCTTGTGGCTGGAATTAGGGCTGTTACTTCATACTGAAATGTTAGCCAGTTTTTAATTATATTGTTTTTGAATTTTTTCCTTCATTTCAGTGGAAATAACTCCTTATTTTTTAGTAACATGTTGGTTTCTAATTGTTCTAGGTGTTAATATTCATTCATTGTTAGATTCTTTACAGACTGTTACTTTGTAAATTACTTTTTAATCTCCCTTGATTTTCATTTAAATCTCTTAACAAAAGAATCATCATCTGTGATAGGCAGATAATCGTTTATTTTCAGAATGCCTAGGTTGTCATTTTGTATGGTGGTTTCTTAATATAGTAAAATTCTTCTGGAGGCCAAATATCCTCAGCTGTTACCTTCAAATCTGAACCATCTCAGAGATGTCTGATGGCCTAGTTTTCTTCACTTTACTCATTCCTAGACCATTTTTCACATCAGTCTTTTTAAAAGTAGTGATTTTTAAATAACTGTATGCCTGGTCTCTGACATCATAGATAAAAATTCCTCAGAACCCCTTTCACAGGCACATTTTTTCAAAATTGTGGAAAGAAAACAATCATTAAAATTTTAAAAGTTCACATTTACATTTTTCATGATATTTGAAAGCAGTGATACTACATGACTAGTTGATAATTTTGCTTGGTGTTTTGTTAAAAAAAAAAAAAAGAAAAAACACAAAAAACCTAGTCTGCATGTCGGGTAATTCTGTTTACTTCTCCCAGTGCTTGATGTAGCTGAGCTATGTCGGTAACTGTTTAAGAAAACAGTTATTATGACTGTTTGGTGGTTGGTTTTTTTCTTTTTTTTTGCGGAAACATAGATTCTTTTTTTGTATTTTGTTAGTACATTCCAACAATCATCTGATTTAATGTGTGCTAAATTGTGAAATAATTCTGCCAGTATTGCTAATGGAATACTGTCTTATACTGATGTTGTTACTTTTTTCTCCAAAGATCCACCTTCCACTTGACTCCAAAATGCTTAAAACTGTGGCAGCCTTTACAGAAAGGAACTATTCTTTTTTTCTAAGATCTTGAAGAATGAGTTATGACATTTGGCATATTAAAAAAGATTGCATATTTTGGAGTCACCACAGATTTTTAATTTCTCAGTGCTCAAGTGTTTAATATTTTAAATTGTTTTTGTTTCTTTTTTTTAAAAGAACTTCAGTAAGCTAAAATTTAAGATTACCTTCTAAAGTTTAATAAAGTAGACATAACAGTTTTGGAAAGTCAATATATTTTAAAACTTGGTTCATTTTTTTTTTTTTTTAAATATTATAACACTTCGGGGCTGGCCCCGTGGCCGAGTGGTCAAGTTCCAGCGCTCCGCTGCAGGCGGCCCAGGGTTTCGTCAGTTCGAATCCTGGGCGCGGACATGGCACTGCTCATCAAACCACGCTGAGGCGGCGTCCCACATGCCACAACTAGAAGGACCCACAACTAAGAATAAACAACTGTGTACCGGGGGGTTTTGGGGAGAAAAAAGGGAAAAATAAAATCTTTAATATTATAACACTTCATGTACCAACCAACATGGATTTTTAGTGTGAATGCTAATAGACACAATTTTAATTCATCTGTTGAACCGGCCGTTTGGACTGCTCCTCAAATACAACATTCTGTTCAAACCTAGGTGGTTTTATGCTTTGACTGGTGGGTTTGTTACTAAAACAGATGAGGGTGGAGTTATTAAAATTGCTTCTAAAATATGTTCCCTATCAAATATTTAATCCACAGGGCTAGTCTTACATGATTAAGTACAGATACTGCATTCAACACTTTGTAAAGTTCCCCTGACAACCTGAATTAAAACAAAAACAAACTCTCTCCTTTCCTCTACTCACCTTTTATCCCGCCTAACATTTACTATTATATTCATAGCACCTTTTCAAATCACCTTTGATTAGTAACTTTTATAATAGTGTAGATTCCTATCATCTTTGTAGCAAAGAGGATTTTTTAGGGGGGAGGGAGAAATGCTGAGGACTTGGGAGGAGTAGAGAAAGGGAATAGATGAGTTCTCTCTGGCTGCTTATTGCTAAGCTACATGATTCCTAGCATTTTATTTCATTTATTTTTTTATGCATAATTATAATATATTTAATTTTGAAATCTTAGAAGAATTTTAAAATGCAATTTTAAACTGCATTTAAAGGAAGTATGGGGTTTACTGCTGTGGTATTCTGTCGCTTAACTCTGCTCACAGCTTTGTAAATTATTTATTCATTAAAATCTTAAACATGCAGATTAACTATACCATCAATTTCCAGGCTTAAAAAAAAGAAAAAAGAAACATTGTTCCTATTTTTAATGTATATATTTGCATCTTTTGAGGATTAGAAAGTTTAATGATTAAAAAACAAATTTAGGAGAATGTGACAGGAAGAAGTTGTAGTAGAAGACATCTAGCGGATGTAGAATTAAATGTATCGTCTTTTTTAGTGTCACAGAAATGAAATTCACCATATTTTAACACGAGCAGTTTCACATTTACATTTTTTAACACATTTTCCCAGTCTACCAATTTATAAGTGAACCCTTATAACAAGGAAGTATTCAACTAGAGAAAATAAACATTTCCTGTATTACCCAGGATTAATGATTTGAATGAATAATGTTATTTTAGTTTTCAAACTTCAAAAGTTTGCATATTTTGAAAACCATTTTAACCTCTGGTTGTTTGAAGTGACAGAATTATCTCTTGTGTTTAATTACTTAATGTACATTACTTAATAATGTACCTAGTTTGTCACATACTTATTTTTTATCGTTTGGCACATTTATTATTAAATAGAATCAATACTGAAATCCTGTAAAATGTTATAGAAGAGTATTTAATAACATCTAAAGATGTGCAATATATAGAGATAAGCTTATATGTTCCAGGCTTTTTAAGTGTATATATAATATACACCAAGAAAAGGACTTGAAGATTATGTATGAAAATGTTGCAAGTGATTATCTCTAAGTGGTGTGATAATGGGTGATGTTTGTTTTTTCTTTTTGCTTCTCTGTATTTTACTCAATTTCTTCAGAAGACAAGTAAAGAAGAAAAAATTAAAATACCTTATAAGGTTACAGTTTGAAACTTTGCTTTGAAAATGTGTATTTAAGGGTTTTATTTTGGTACATAAGTTTAATTAGTCAAGTTTTTATTGTTTTAATAATTAAAGGAAAACGAGAAAGCATTTAATACTTCGGTCCTTTGCCGTACGCAGGGACTCTCTGGTGGTAGTTCATTCTTGTTTTTAAATTGCTGTAAATGTTATCAACAACACATAAAGCTTTATTTTCTTTTTTAGTTAGAGAACTTGACAGCAGAAGACAGTGTTAGGAATTGTCACACTGTATGGATTTATAAGCTCTAAAGCATAAGAGTAAAACTGGATGTTAGTTCCCATTTTATCAAACTTGTTCTTCAAACTTGTCCTTTCTTTTAGGGTTTCCTGCACTCTTTAGAAACACTGGTTACTATGATATGAGAAATATGATGTTCTCCTGTTGTCTACTTAACTCTTCTTAAATATATATAATAAGGAACTTTATTACGCTCTCTAGTTCCTTGCTAATTCTTCTTGAAGTACTTGTTCCTGGTGTTCTTACTATCTTAGAGTTTAGGCTTTTCCAAACACTTGGAGAGTACTTAAGATGGATACTTCATCCAGTAAAACCTCGTTGACTACTGACATAACAAACATAAAGTATATTTGGTGTTAACTTTAACTTAGGACAGAATATCAAAGATTAAAATTTCTTTGAAAAAAATTAAGTATTGTAGGCAGATTTAAGAATGGATTTAAGATGGTTTTGTGTGCCAGTTCATCTCATTTTTGTTTACTGCCTCTCATTTTCTTCCAGCACTCATCATGTTTTGTGACCTGGTACATTCCTGATTTTTGACATATAGTATTGATAATTAACAAGATGAATCTCTTGGTTTCATATTTAGTATAAGACTTAGGCCACAAACATCTAATGGAGTCATGGGTAGAAAATAAGATATAAGAAATTATTGCAGACGTGTAACTTTTAAATTGCAGACTATCGGTGGTCCATGTCAAGTCATAGTTCACAAGTGGGAGACTCATCTACAACCACGATCAATAACCCCTTTAGGTATGGGCATTACTGCATCTGTTTGAGGCATATGCATAAAGTTACTAATATGCTGCACAATGGCTTAGTGGGATTTAATACATTTTTATTCTCAAGTTTAAGGTCAATGCATTGTCAGTATTAGAGATTTCACTTAGTGTATCATGGATCTTACTTCCAAAACTAAACAGTTCTTAATTGCTTTTCTTTAGAAACTGTATTAGAAATGCTTGCCTAATTATTTTTATTTTCTTGGGTTAGATTAAATTATTGTGGAATTTCTTTTCATTTGGAGTAGTTACAAAGTGTATAAAATAACATTCTTTTTGACTGAGCACCCATGGCTTTACTTGCTCAGAGAACTTAGAGAATATTTGAGGAAAGAATTAATCCAAAACAAAGATTCTTAAATTTTTAACATTGAATAGTAAGATAATAGACTATTCTATTTATTCTGTGTGTTTCTTTTAAAGTAGTAATTCCTTAAATAAACTTATATGAATGAATTCAAATTTCTTGGTTGTAGCAGACGTATTTTCCTCCTAATTTACCTAACTACCCTGCTGGCTGTGTTAAAATTGATATTCAGATAGGTTTTTTTTTAAAATGTTACTGTTTTCTTGTGCCTAAAAATGGCATTTCTCTTCATACTAGTATTTTTTAGTTTTCTTTTCCATACTGAGATTAAAATTTGAAGTTCATTTCACAAACATTAAATTACCCGCTGGATTCATCTGTAAATTGACTCAGTGCTGAGAAATGTATCTTTTACTTTTCAGAGAAAATTAGAATTTAAAGATGATAAATATCTTGCTAGTTAGTAGCTTGGGTTAGAAAGTAGTGAGAAATTCTACTTTACCCCTTAGCAAGGGCACATCTTGTTTAAACAGATATCTCCTTCCATCCTCTTTATTGGATTTTCTTTTTATATGTTTTAGTACATTTTTGGTAGTACATTTAGAAGTTTTATGGTAGTGTACTCTAGAATTATAATAGTCCCATACTGAGGTTGGAAATTATTAGGTATTAAACATTTAAAAAATAATTTGCATTTGGAAGCGTCTTGCAGTTAAATATGTTTTCTTATTGTGAGAAGTGGGATGATTTTGTTTCTGGTCTTTTAAAAAGAAATTTATTTTATACTTTTGGAAAATATAACTTCTAAACTTAAGAGCTGTGTGAAATCTACCAGAGAATCTTTATTGGGAACTGTCACACTTCTTTTGACAAATATTTTAGACTTAGTTTGAAGTAAACTGCGCAAGGAAGTGTTAGGGAAGGTAATTAGTGTTTTAGTCAGAGGGTGGGGCTTACCAGCTTTTCTTCAGTTGACCTTTCTGTTAGAAGGGAATGTGCTAGCACTTACTCTTGTTTTGGTAGTTCCTCACAGCTCTGTATGCACAGGTAAGTTTATGCTGTTTGGAAAGCTCTTAGCTGGCTGTAGAGAATAGTTGGGATTCAGGGAGAATTACATTTTAGATAAGTTCAGAATATGCACGCGTAAGAATAAGCATTTTAATTGTGCCAAGACCTTTGGTTTGAAAAATCAACCAGGAGCTATTGTTGTCCAGCAGCCTGTCAGTCTCACACATTGGTAGGTGTAGAAGTTTGTCCCAGTGCCTCTAGAGCACCTTTCCGAGGAGTTTTCTCTCTCTTCCTTGTAACATTGTGAATAATCACCAAGTATGTAAGAACTCTTACTGTTCGATAGCCTCCTTAAAAGGAAATTCTTTATTGAGGGCTACAATAAATATGCTTATTCACTTTGGGCTGCTTTTAAATTTTAGATTTAATATTTTTAAAAAATCCTTAAGGTGGGTAGTTTCTCAATTGTTCATTCTGTGTACATCATGAATTTTAACTAGGTTTTCTATTTTCCTTCATTTCTAGAAAGCGAAATTATTATTGACGATGGACAATTTGGAATTCACAGTAAGTGAGACTGAGTTTTGAAAATCTTTACTGATATGATTGAGACGTTACCTTACATTTCATTAGAAACAGCGCAGGGAAATATGACAGAATGATATTGAAAATAGAAACTAGATTACCAAGAAACAAATACATTCTGTTAAATATTAGTTTCCAATATAATTCTTACGCTTTAAAATTGTATCCTTTTGGTTTTCATTTGACTGTTGATTTCAGGCGTGTGAGTTAATATAGTTAATTTTAAAATATTGTATTTAACTGTTAATATATCACTTTTTAATGCTATTATGTTTGAAAATGATATGAATAGTTTTAAGCATTTAAAGTGTGAGATTTTACTCTTAAGCTAAGTTTGTGTATTTTGTGCTTTGTATATGTATTTATAGTAAAATCCAGATGAGGCAGAATGTTCTAGTAATTCTGGCTGAGTCTTTAACACAATTTACAGTAGAGTAGAAAATCCTTTCACTTCTGAATATGTTGAAAATGTTACGCATTCGTATACTTTTCTGCTTCAGTAAATATTTTATCTTGAGGATTCAAGTTTTCTTGGATGACAGGAATTCTCACAGTGTATCAGTGTTATCTTGCGTTTTTAAACTGCATTTTCATTTTAGATACTTTTTTACCTTAGGAGTCAAAAGGTGTAAAGCAGGTGGGCAGAATGTGTGCTTGAACTGACTGTGCAAGCTGCCGAGATAAACTGCTTGATAACCAGTTTGCTTTCCTGTCAAGTGTACAGGAACAGGGCCTGAATGTTTTAGTTGTGGTCTTAGTCGATATGTTTGTGTACTTTAGAAATGTACTTGCTTCGACAGTATTTTGATAGGAGTTTAACTTCTTTTTCTTGATTTTGTTTGGGATTATTAATATTACATCATGAGGTAGTCTAAAATACTTGAATAACTTTAGTGTTAAGTGTTTTAGAATCTTGTCGTCTTTATTTACAAAAGATGATATTTATGCTCATGTTTTGAAGAGGTTTCTTTATGGAGGAGTAGTTTTCTCATTTCTTCAACTGTAATGCGTGATATTATATCCCTCTATTTTGTGTTAATTACTGTGCATGGTTATAAACGCATGGCATTTCTTTCTTCATTTTTTGTTGTTGTCATCCTAAATTCAGCATTCATTAGCTTTCAGGATAGAAAGCCATTTCTCCAATTTTGTCCGTTTCTGAAAACAGTTTAAAATTAAGAGATGATAGTGGCTTCTCTGTATTTTTAAAATCTTATAGTTATTAAACGTTTTTAAGTTATAGCTAAGGAGAAAAGTTTCTTGATTTTTTTTTTTTAAGTCCTGTTGATGAAACAGATTCAAAACAGTTGACAGCTCTCCAATATTTATGAAAATTTTATTACCTACGCTGGTAGGAAACTTCAAGTTAAACAATGCTAACACAGTGTTATTACAGTTGTGCAGTTTATTTATAGAATATATAAATGTGAGAATACAGAATTGACTCACAGTTTTGTTCTTTCTTTCTTGTATCTCAACCTCTCACACTAGTGGTGTAACTAGTTTCCTCTGAATTATCTCATGTGAGGTTTTGGAAGTATAATAGTGATCCCCAGTGAAACAACTGCTAGGTTAGAAGCCATCTTGGGACATGTATTCTTTCTGAAATGGGTTTGTGTTACTTCAATAATGGATTCAGTAAGAATATTTTAATTTACTTAGGTTGTTAAAGTATGGCTAATTGTTAACATTCATTTAACTTTTTCCCCCCTACTTCATGTAAAAGCTCTTCTCAATGACAAATTTAAGACTGTGTGTGTATTTGCTTTGGAGAGAAGTACCAGTGATGATATAACTTGAGTGTATTAAAATGTAAATTTGAACTAGAATTGTCATTGTGTATTGTACTTATTGGATTGTTTCAAAAAGTATGTATAATAATTGCTGTTCTTCATATTTACTCTACCAGATGGTGTTGAGACTCTGGATTCTGGATGGTTGACATGTCAGACTGAAATAAGATTACGTTTGCATTATTCTGAAAAACCTCCTGTCTCAATAACCAAGAAGAAATTTAAAAAATCTAGATTTAGGTATGACCATGTGTATTTGTTACTTAGGCCATTTATTTTCACTAATGCTATACATTTCTGACCCATTTGGTTTTAGCCATCGAGTATATAAACTAAGAAGATAACACACTTAGAGATAATGTCACATTTCCTAATAAATACAGGATCTTGTGAGGGTGAACTGCTTCCCTGCCTCAGATTGCTGCAGTTAGATATACTTATATTAGTCTTGATTTCTAAGTCGAAACCAGAAAATTTTGTTTTTCTAAAGTGATTTCCAAGCTTACGTATCTTTGTAGTTTCTATCATTTAAAATTGCTTAGTGTAGCAATAGTTTGTTTTAGAATTGATATAATGGAAATGATTTTGTGCTAAATGAAAGGAGAATGGCTTAAACAGAGAAAAATGATTGTTGGAAATATTCTTCAGTGTCCTAAACTTTCCTGTGGCTTGAAAATGAAAAACCTTTCTATGAAGAAAGGTAGCAGTTATCATAAAAGTTCCAGATTAGTTTTTTGAATCCTATATTAATTTAAGAAATAGGTGTCAAGCTTTGTGTAAGTAGCTAAATAGTGAGTGATTTTATTTTTCTGTAGTGTTATCTTGTATACCTTTAAGTGAGCTGGCTTCTCAGTGACCCAGACAGCCATATCATTTGAATTTTTATAACTTTGGGACTGAGAGTTCTAAGTCCTGATATGTCATGCAGCCTTTTCTGACAAATGTCAGGGCTGGGTTGAAAGGGCCATTTCAGTAACTGAAGTAATTAATAATATACTACTTATCTTTATAATACAATTCATAATGATATTGCAGTTTGTAAATCCATAAATGTTTTACAATAACTGCTTAAATATTATAGTACTTACTTATTCCAATCATAAAATATATAACGGAAAGGATGAATTACACTTCACAGTCCTTTGCGTTGCCTGTTCTGAGAGTAAGTCCTGTGTCTCTGTGCATTAGCTTTTCTGGGCCTGTGCTTTGCTTCTGAAAAGCCGAGGTAATTGGACCACATGGTCGATTGGCAAGATCCATTTGACTGCAGAGATTCTCTAACCAGTTAGTCATACATAAGTGAATATTTTACTTACATGTTAAAAGAAGCAAGTAAATTGTGTTAGAGCTGTAAAGTGTTTTTAGCATAAGACCTTGAAATAAAGATAGCAGAAGATAAAGCCTTGGTTGGTTGGGCTTATTAGGATTTTTTTCCTTGACTATAGTTAAGAAATTAATAGATAGATAGTGGTCAGGGTTCTGATTGGATTACAAATGCATACTGAGTCCTATACCATTCTTGTTTATATAGAAATTATTTTGAGTGTTTGTATATATTATTGTGTTGTTTAGGCTCAAATTGCAGTATTTTCATATAACCATACTTAGTTGGGCTCCACAAATTAAGTGACTGATGCCTATTGAAATAATAGTGCATAGCTAGAAATTGGTGTTTGTTCTGACCATTTTTTCCCCCAATTTGATATTAGTGATAGAACTAAACCCTCATGGGGGAGGAAATAAATTTATTTGCAAGGATATCAGGATTTTAAAAACTTCAGCACCAGCTTATGCATTTTAAATAAAACATTAGGCATGTTGCTCTATCTCATTACCACCAAGTTTTAAACAGCAGTTTCTCTTTCTGTTGACTCCATCAGTTAAGTGGAAAGCAATGTCTCTATGATAGACTGTAACATTTATATAGCTATTTGAAGAAAACTTTTAGCATAAATGAAAACTCTCTCATAGATCCCTTTAAATGGTTTTTTTTTTTTTTTGGTAGATGTGCATTACTGTTGGCAGAAGAGCCATTTTCTATCTTCCATGCCTTTCTTGCCTGTTCATTAGTGTCTATTTGTGGTCTCTTCATACATCCTGGTAGAGAATGCTTGTTCCTTCAGACTCAGCGACAGAATAAATTTTCCAGAACTATTCCTAAGAGTTTGGTTTCTGA
The DNA here is from genome assembly GCF_041296265.1 of Equus caballus. Classification (NCBI taxonomy): domain Eukaryota; kingdom Metazoa; phylum Chordata; class Mammalia; order Perissodactyla; family Equidae; genus Equus; species Equus caballus. The sequence goes on from NC_091705.1 coordinate 18,450,326, forward strand.
GATGAGATGATGATTTTTGTTTGGATTGTTGAAGTGCTACTTTTGATTTTATAGTATGATTACGGAACAGTATTACTAAGTGAATAATCTGGTAAATGTCCCCTCTGGGTGAGCTCAGGATTACGTAGCTGTAAGACAAGCCTCAGCCGTAGTTGGTCATGCAGAGAGAGCAGGCCCCACTAATGCAATTCTATTATTTGTGTTATCAATCAGATCCCATTTAAATCTAGAATGAAAAGTTACCATAGCTCAGCTGTTACTCTATACAATAAGGTTGCTTCCTCCATTAATAGTACTAAAATTGTTGAATATGTATACGTTTCAGTTGGTGCAAGAAATATTGTAGAATTGAATTGACTTTTTAGCATTACAAGTGCTCTGTGCAAGTAATTGCTTCTCGTTGGGAGTAGACTAGTCTTTTTGGCCTTATGACTTGGGTAACTAGTCTTTGTTTTCATTGCTGCAAGGTCTGTAAGAGTTTTAGACGCTTGGTTTATTTTTTTGTTCATTTGTTTCATTAAAAAGTGTATACCTATAAATATATACACACACATTAAAAAATGCATATAAGTATATATATTTAATACATATATGTATATTTATACAACATAGATATATATTTAATACATTTTTCTTTCATAATATACTTTGCACAAAGTACCAGGACTCACTGAGGTAAGGTAGAAGAAAAGGGGAAATTTTTAATTTACACACTCCAACAGTCTTTTAATGCACACTAACAGAATATAATTAAATTATGTGCTTATTTTATGTATATACATTTGTCAAACTTCTCAAAAGAATTTGAGATAGTCAGTTATAAATGGGATAATAGTAAATATCTCTTTAGACTGATTTAAAAAAAAAAATGAAAACAACCTTAGGCATGACAAGCATTATCTCATTTTAATACTTTGCAGAAATATTTGTGGATAAAAACATCAGTATTTTATAAAGCATAACTAATGCCTTCACCTGCAGCATATATATGTAGTTTTTGTATAATATATTATTTTGTTATTTGAAGATTTAGCATATTCAGGGAGCACTTTAAAATGTGGCATTCGGGTAACATTTTATGGGTTTTTCTTCTGTTATGTGCATTTTTTGTATTTCATTATTTTTTACTTTTGTGTAGGGTAAAGCTGACACTAGAAGGTCTGGAGGAAGATGACGATGATAGGGTGTCTCCCACTGTTCTTCACAAAATGTCCAACAGCCTGGAGATATCGTTAATAAGTGACAATGAGTTCAAGTGCAGGCATTCACAGCCGGAGTGTGGGTATGGCTTACAGCCTGATCGCTGGACGGAGTATAGCATACAGACAATGGAACCGGATAACCTGGAACTGATATTCGATTTTTTTGAGGTGAGTAGTTATTTCGCTGAAGGAGTTGAGAAAGAATGCAGGCATGAACCTATTTTTACAGATGTTTTGATTTTGAATTTAGTCTAATTTGTGTGAACCCATGACTCATACAACTGTTTAGATGTTTATTCCTGTGTGCATTTTAGCAGGCTTAAAAAACTTGGAGTTGACAGACTCAAGTACTATTAAGAATATAATTAAGAAAACTTGAGCAGAATTGATGTTTCAAATCGAGACCAGATGTCTTGATGCCTGTGTTTGTTCTAAATATAAATGAATTGTACCCAAAGGAGCCTCCAAGGGTAAATAGAGGGATGGGCAGGTTCTAAAACTCTTGGTGGACAACCTGATGTAACTAGAATGACTGACTCCTCTTCATGACTAAAGTCTGGTTTTAATGAGGCATTTTAAGAATTCTTTGTAATAGCAGACTCATTTTTGCAACTTTACTTGGTATTATAAATATGTAATAAAAAAGTTGCTATGAAAATTGTGCCAGGTTGTTCAGAATCTGTGCTCCCAACTTTCCAGAGCTGCTTGTGACACTTACACTAGAGCTCTCTGGCTTACTGGCTGTTCAGATGCTCCCCACAAATAATCCTAGGTCTTCCTCTAAGGTCCTTCCTCTGCTGTGCTGGCTCAGTAGTTCTGTGTACTGCTTTCCTTAGACTCTTACTTTTTGACGCTTCCACTCCCATTTCCACTAAATTAGAGTTTTCAATCTTTGAGGGTGGGGAATTTTCCTTGCCCAGCAGTAGCAGCTAGCCACAGTTTCTTGAAAATAACAGAATTCAGGATCGGTTTAAACCACTGAGTAACACTTGTTACACATAATTAAAATTATTATAATCTTTGAATTGTTTAATTTGATGATGCCCTTAGACATAGCCTTTGTGAGTGGCTTTTTGGCTACCTTGCATTATATGGAATTTAAAGTATTTCCTTTCAAAAAACCATAATAAAAAACTGTAATTAGATTTTACCTAAGTACTAAAAATTTGTGGCACTTTATTATAAAAATAGGAAGTTTTGGTGGAATGTTTCCTTGTTCTTTAAGGACCTACCTTTTAATAATCTCTTGAACAGCCTAACTTTCATTAGATTAGCAGTTGGGAAATACTGTTTTATTCATAGACGAGGCTGATAAAATACCCAGTGTAATCTCAAAGTAAGTATTCTGTTTCCTAGAGAGTTACTGTCCTTCTGTGTCACCTGTGTAGATGCCTTTTTAGAGAATATAATATCCATTAAAAGCTCACTACAGGTATAATTAGTCTTGGAATATAAAAGTACTTAGAAACTTTCAGTTAGTGCTTTAAATTCACCTAATAATATTAGAGGATCAGAAGTGCAAATCAGAGTTATGATTAATAAAGTGTAAATTAAGATTTAATAAAAATCTTAAAATATTATATACTAGAAGAAAATATTATTTATTACAAAGAAGCTATCTAAATTGCCTGAATATAAATTTGATTTTGTTTCTTATTGATCTTCCTCCATAGATTCTGAGTTGACTTTAAGGGAGTTTTTTGATCTTTAAATGGAAAATAATGAAGTATAAGAATTTGGATTATTCTAAACCTCATTTTTTCAGGAAGATCTCAGTGAACACATAGTTCAGGGCGATGCCCTTCCTGGACATGTGGGTACAGCGTGCCTCTTATCATCCACCATTGCTGAGAGTGGGAAGAGTGCTGGAATCCTTACTCTTCCCATCATGAGCAGAAATTCCAGGAAAACAATAGGCAAAGTGAGAGGTAAGCGTGGTGAAGCAGGGCGCCCCTTTACAAATAAGCAAAGGTTAAGTTAGAGTTTTATTAGTTTCAAATGAGGCTTTTTAAAATGATAAAGATTAAATTAGTAATTTGTTTTAGAATATTAGCTAAATTTTCTGGAAGCTTTACTTTGACTCAGTTTTGACTTGTTGATTTTTTTCTATTTGATAGAGACTGATAAAGCTTGTTTGAATAATATTTAAATATAATTGAGTTCATCATGGCCTTTTTAATTGTCTTTATTTTTGTTCTCCCTCTTTTTTTTTTCTATGAAAGTTGACTATATAATTATTAAGCCATTACCAGGATACAGTTGTGACATGAAATCTTCATTTTCCAAGTACTGGAAGCCAAGAATACCATTGGATGTTGGGCATCGAGGTGCAGGGAATTCTACAACAACTGCTCAGTAGGTTGAATATTTGAGTAGTATTTGCATTTGGTAGCTCATGCTTGATAAGGTTAAACTTGTTTGACCAACCAAAGGTCAAATGATCCTTTCATTATTTCCCTGGGATTTAAATGTAATTTGGTAATTAAGGTTCCCAATTCAAATTAATTAGAGACTAACTCTCTCCTAAGGTTCTTGGCCGGTCACTCTTTTTAATATTCTACTGAATTGGTGGCAAGAGAGACGTTAAAACTAGAAAGCCAAGAGGGAAAGCTTGAGGCATAGTCAGCCTGATGACATCACTGTGTTGTGTTGTGGTCCTGACTTTAGGCATGTTGCCCTCTGTGGGTCTCAGTTTCCTCACCTGTTTTCAGTATATCCATACTTCCATTCTATTGCTGTGTCAGCCTTTTCCCATTCTCCCTTCACGAATGGAAAAATATATTATTATATTCTAGTATATAATATTATAATATTTTAAGTGTGCCAATATTAATCATCTCAGGCTTCATTGCAAGGAGCAAGTTTCTATGTCTGTACTACTTCATGCCATTGCGAAGGATCACTTTCCCTGATTGCTCACCTCACTTGAAGGGGGGAGGTATGTGTTGGTATAGGATATGTTTATAGTCAGCTTGTAAATACCTGTAATCATTAGAGCTTTCATCCATGGAATAAATGCACACACCAACCAAGTGATTGTCACAGTCGTTTTTTTTTTTCCTTCTCCCCAAAGCCCTCCGGTACATAGTTGTATATTCTAGTTGTGAGTGCCTCTGGTTGTACTACAGTCTTATTTTGAGGATGGCAAAATTAACCTCAAAATAGAGAATAAGTACTATTTCCATTGTCGAAAATACAGTTGGCTTCTTTATTACTTTTGTTTTCTCTATCTTTTCTATAGTATATATTTCTTCTCTTTCAGGCTTGCTAAAGTTCAAGAAAATACTATTGCTTCTTTAAGAAATGCTGCTAGTCATGTAAGTGAATCTCTTCTTTGGACAACTTTGGACTGTTGGTCCAAAGGTAGAAAAGTAGAGAAATGCGGGTCTGGGGAGTCTCCTCCAGCCTTCATTAATAGGTTAAAAGGGGGAATGTTTATACTTCTGAATATGTCACTCAGTGAAGATGAAGTATCTCTAGGCATTTGTATTTAGATTCATGGTGAAGATTAAGATGAAAACAATGGAATCATAAGCATCCCTTTTTTGAGACAACAGATTTTGAGTGATTGGGGCAAGAAAAACATTCCCCATTAAGCGTTGGTTTTCATCAACTGAATAACATGCTCATTCAGATACTCACTTGAGAAGTAATGCTCATAGAAGGATTTGATAGTGACTTTATGTAACACTTTTAAAAAACTCTGTCAGTTTAGATCCTGCGTATCAGCTTGATTATGTTAAATTTCTTAACTCCTTTTATCCAATTATAAAGGATTAGGGTCCGCTTTTTTAGCTTTTAGTTTTTTTTCAGCAACTGCAACTTGACATTTTTAATCAAGAACCTGAGATTCCCCTCCCTCCCCCCATTCCTCTGTACCTGACAAAAAAGCCTCATGTTTCAGAGTTAAACTAGGGGAAAAAATGGAGCAACATCTCATACTTTTATTTCTAGTTTTACACCTTGTCCTTCACATGCCTTCAACTTTGCTTTTTTAAAAATAGTTCAGCAAGTAAACTTGATTTGTCAGATGTTTATCACTTAGAGGAGCAAACATCTGTTCTAAGACATAACTTTTTTCATATTTTAACATCTCTAAAATTGGGATGGGTTTTACAACATTCTTAGCTGTGCATCGTGGTATGGTTGGCAGTGTTTTTTTCCTGTCTGAGTGCTATATAAAATAATGATGGATTTTATAATTCATGACATCTTAGGTTGATTACTGTATTTATTTTAATGTTTAAAAATATTAATGACTAGTTTTGCCTTTGTGTTGAAAGGATGATATTAAATTTATGAGTATATTGGGCTGTAGTTCATTATTTGGAACCCCTGTTAATTCATTGTAGCCAACTAATATAACATTGTTTTATTAGCTGTAAACACGAGAAGATCCCTGTTAAAGAATTTTCAGGGCCTCTGCTTTTGGAGAGAGGGTTTCAGTAAGCTTTTTTCTTCTGTATTCTGATGAAATCCGTTGTAACTCATATGGATCACATTTTAGAATGTCTTCTATTAGTTATTAGTGGCTGGTTTGTTTTAATGTTAAAAACATACCTTTGAAGAGGTTTTGGTGTATTGGCTTATTTCTTAAAGCTCACACATGAATTTTGGGATCAAGTTTTATCTCTTAGTAAAATTAGTTTCCTAAAGGATGATGATCATGTAAAATTAAACATTTAAACTAGAAAGCTATAATTTAATATATTTAGTTGTTATAACTATTTAGGGGTGTTAGGTTTGTGTTTGTTTACAGTAATAGAAGCTAAGCTCATTTCCTGTTTCCAAAGTCATCAAGGAAGTAGGCTCCTTTGGTCCTGGTCTGTGGTCCATGTGTACTTACAAGTTGAGCACCTTCCTTGACCTAAACCTGGGGTAGGGTGTGGAAATATGGCCATCGATTCTTATATATCACTTCCCTGGGCCATAGTAACATTACAGAATTCTCAGGCCTTGTTTCTTTTGAGCCTAGCTGGCTTTCTTTCAGTGAACGCACAATTTATATGTCAGTTTATGTTCTCAGCATTTGTTTGGATTAATTCATGTGTCAGAATGGATCTGACTTTTAAAAATACATTCTTAACTTGGATTCTTGTCCTCTTTTCTTCTGCTTAGGCCTCTGTCAGAGAATTCAGCATGTGCACATTCTTGTTGCCCATTTCTGCTTTCTCTGTCTTTTGAACAGGTGTAGTTTGCTCTTTAATCTGATTGCTGAGGTTTTGTTAAGAAAGGCTGTAAGGTGTGCTGCTCCAGTGCAGCAAGGAGCAGAGCTAAGAGACTACAGCTTATTCAATTTCCCACCTCGTCTTTGAGGTTCGGCTGTCCAGCTAAGGTATGCAGAGCAGGAAGGTACCAGGTAGCCCTGAGCTCTAGGCTCCTGTTAGGCTCTATTTCTGCTAATAGCAGTAGCAGAGGTGACACCTGTGAAGGCTGTCTCCTGTCACAGAAGGGGCCTCGGGCTGTGTTTGAGTGGATCAATGCCCATTTTCTTGCCAGGAAAAAATTGTTGTGCTGTTGCAAAAAAACAAAATACTTACACAGTTGTTTTAAAGGGAGAAATTACTTTTTAGAAAAAGCTTAAAGTGTAGCAGTAAATAATTCATGAAGAAGTTTTATGTTTTTGTGTACAGGTGTATAATTTTATAGTGAAAAGTAAATTTCTTATGTCTTCATAGTTTTAGATGTATCTTGGGCCAGATGATATTTTTTAAATACATGTTTTCTTTATTTTTGTCAGGGTGCAGCCTTTGTAGAATTTGATGTACATCTTTCAAAAGATTTTGTGCCTGTGGTGTATCATGATCTCACCTGTTGTTTGACTATGAAAAAGGTATGTTGAAATTCCCTCATTTCAAACTCTTACAGTTAAATAAAAGGTTTAAAAACAGGTGTTTTTATATATATATATATATATATATATATATATATTTAATTATTACTAGGTAGAGTCGTTCAGTTCGTTTTCTTGGTGAATTACTGCTTATCCTTTCCTCTCTCAAGCTCCTACAATATTGAGAGGGTGAAGAGAGAGGAATATTAATTTTCTAGAGTAGGATCTCCATTGCGGAATTTGCCTTTTTTTATATTATCTAGCGAAAGGACATTCCAAGAGGTTTCTGTGTCCGTCTGCCACTGTCCCTATATTGAGGCAGTAGAGAAAGCTATCAGAGTATTTGTTTTCTAGGCTCCTTTCTATTTCTTCTTCAAGATTTTTATCAAATTAATAGGCTACTGTGATTTGGCTAAAGTGGGAAGAACCAGAGTGAAAAATGAAATTGTAAAAATGCTTTTGGAGCCAGATACCGAAGGGCCCCAGTGAAGGGGTTTAGACTGAAGAACTAGGGAGATAGGAAAGACTTTTGAGCCAAGAGGAGAAATGTTCAGAACTAAACTTCGGATTAATATTTTGGTACCTGTTGTAAGGGGACTTTAAGAGGATGGAGACTGGAGGTGAGGGAGAGGTAACGTGGGCCCAAAGTACAGTAAGCCTGAACTGGGGAGGAACAGGTGGAGAGAAGGACAGGATAGAGGAGCAAGTCCAGAAGGAGATTTGAAAATGCATATAATTTCTTAAAAATTGTAATTGTTGCTGTATAAGGATAATTGTGATAATTATATATTAGTTAAAGTTCAGTGTACAAATTAACCAAGTGATTTCTCAGGACTTAAACTAGGAGGGTTCATTTGGTATTTTCTTTAAAACTGTGGTGGGCATTTTCCACTGAGTTGATTTAAAGTAAAGGCTAGTTTGCTAACATGTATAACACTGTACCAGTCACTGCATGTTGTCCTGTAAATATATAACAAAGCACCTGGCTCTGCCTGCTAGTCGATTCTCATCAGTCCTCTGGTTTTGGCTTACTGTGATGTATAGAAGAGAACCCTTCTGTTTCACGGTATTAGGAGAGGGAAGGAAGGAAATGTACCTATTTAGACGACAGAAGTAGAATAACTTAATAGAAATGGAACAGCTTATTTTTGCTTTTGGGGAAACATTAATGCAAAGTGAAATGGGAAGGAATGGAATGGTAAAGGAGCTTACTAACCAAGACTGAGGTTAATGAATCTAGCTCTAATTTCTAAAACTCTGAGAGGTAATTGAAGAGTATTGCTGAGCCCCGTTTTCACCAGACTCTGTCTTACTCTTAAGTTGAACTTGGGTGAGTTAATCAGGGAATGAAAGTAATGAATTGTATATATTTTTAGGTTGAGTTTTAATTTTTAAACTGGTATTTTCCTTAAAAAACCAATTTCATGTTCATTATAAAACTGTAGATAGTTTAGAAGATTATGAAATGAAAAATAAATCTTCTTTCCCCTTTCTCCTTGATCACACTCCCTTACTCTTAGTAGTTCTTGTGTGTCTTTCCAGAGAAACTATGCATATACAGGCTCATACCATATATACATGAATGAATATAAATGTAATGTATTTTAGTATATTTGTTAGATTGATGATTTATTGGTGGTACATTAACTCATTTCCTTAAGAAAGAGGTGCATAGCATTGTGACATTTGATATGGTATTAAAATCTAATAAAACAGATTTTCACATGGGGAAAACGTTTATAACAGATTAGAGTTCCAGTTAAGTATTACTGCTTATAGCTAATCAGACAATTTTTTTCATGACAGTTGATTTCTGTGGCCATTTTTAACCAAACTTAAGTTTAAAAGATTTAGAAAAGATCAGAAACTTATTGACAGAAATTAATCCTTACATAGTACTTGCATGTTGATTTCCTAGTCATGTAGCATGGATATATGTCAGATAAGATGTATACAGCATGACAGGAAATAGGGGAAATGGCTGACTTCTGGCTTTGTTCTCAGTGTGTCTTCAGGGCCACAGCTTCCTCCCAGCCATTGTTTTCTTTCAGGCACTCCCACCTACATTAAAAACAAAAGCCAGATTTTAAGAGCTGGGAGGTGGTGTTCAGTAAGAAAGGCTCCCCTGCGTAGGCTCGATGTGGCCACAAAACAATTGTTTTTATCATTCAGTAAATTGAGATATTAGTCTTGTCTAGGGTAAACGTTCAGTAATAATTGGGGGCCTGTTTTTCTCTTTGTTTTCTTTTTAGAAATTTGATGCTGATCCAGTTGAATTATTTGAAATTCCAGTAAAGGAATTAACATTTGACCAGCTCCAGTTGTTAAAGGTAGTCATAGTAGCATAAAATGTAAATTATCTCTTAGTTTTAGGACTATTTATACTTGTCTGTGTGTGCTAATGTTCTCTGCACATGGAGATGACTGTCTATTCAGCATGCGTAGAGTGTATGCTTTGGTTTTCTGTTCTGTTAGGAAGCATACGTTTGTGCTAATCCATCTCTTCTCTAACAGTTTCCATGGACCCTGTTGTTTTTGCATTCGTGAAGGGGCTAGCCCATGTCTTTGTAGGTGATAGGGGCTAGCCCTTCTCATCCGTAATCTTAGGCTGCCTCTGGTCTCCTTTAGCCCTTCTTCATATAGCTGTCACTAGTTTACAATTGGCCTTTTATGCTATTGTTGGTTTTTATACTTATGTTACTATGGTAGGTCTTTGTATGTTTTGTTATGCTATGTAATTTTACATGATCCCTCTTCCTATTTCCATTAGATACCTAAATAAATGGTTGAGTATAAAGAGTTTCCTAATTTAAGAATTTTTATATTCTTCTTCCGTATTTGGGTATTTGATCATGATCTTCTCTGTATGTATGCACATAAAATATATACAGTGGTTAGTGCTTACTCTTAGTAAACTGATAATTCTACATTTTATAGTTTTCTCTAACTTGCTAGCTATTCAAGTTACAGTTCTATTAACCATATCTTCATGAACTAAGGCTTTTTTTCTGATTGCATTTTGTATGTGTGTGTGTGTTTTCTAGCTCGCTCATGTGACTGCACTAAAATCTAAAGATCTGAAAGGTATGTACCAATATGGAAACACTGTTTTCATTTGGTAGTTAGCATATATACAATATTTCCTTATCCATTTTAACATACTCTTGGTCATTTGAGTAAATATAATACTGGGCTCTCTCAGTGTGATTTTATAAACATGAAGGCTTTTTACGCATATTAATTATCAAATGCATGTATGTCGTATGTATAGTAACTGTGATTTTTTTATTTTTGTGAGTTTTCTTAGCTTGATGATCAAAGTTCTTTATAATTTTATACCTATCAATCTTTCCAAACATTCTTAACCATTACAAAGTGGAAACTGTATCGAGCATAGAATCTGGCTCCAGAGCTGGGAGTTTGAATCCATCTCTAGCGTTTACCAGCTGTGACCTACTTTACTTAAATGCTCTGTGGCTCAGTTTCCTCAAAGCTTGTCCTGCCTACAAAATCTCTTTGCAATTCCACTTTTCTTTTTACTTCATAGAACTTAATAGTCTCTGCCATTCATTTGAGGCTTCTTGTGCCCTTTTGTAACCCTTTATTTCTGTACATGTCCTGTCTCTTCATCTAGAATGTAAACCTCTCCAGGGTGGGGAATTGTTTTCATATTCCCCAAGACATTTACAGGGCTCTGCCCATGGTAGTTACTCCTTAGATGTTTATCTGCAGTTGTAATAACAGGATAGTTGGAATGCCTTTATGAAGGAATTGTGAAGTGCTAAAGACTCCAAAGATTAACCCCAGAACATAAATACGACTTCTTGGTTCGTAGATATTTCATGACTATTAGTAATAAAATGAATTTACCTTTAATTTATTCAACAGGAAAATTTTATGTGATTTGTTTTAAGAAAAGCTTGATATTTTTTTCTTTCGGAAAAAATTCTTGTGTTTCTTGAGATAAGTGGTAATGGTAAAAAAGAACAATGGTAGCTATAGATTCTCTTAATTTCTAACTTCTGAGTTGATTTTGATATTTCAAATAGAAGGCTTAGCAAGATGACACAGCTCTTAATTCCACTGAGAAATAACAGATCACTACTTGTGACTACTTTTTAAAAAGTATTACATTTTTATAATAAAATAATCACGGTTGGGGCCATCAACTGTGATGTTTCTATTAAGTATTGCAAACTGGTCTTCATAAAGGATGCTTATTTCAAAAATGGGAGTCTTAATGGTTAAAAATAATAAATACAAGAGCCTCCAAAAAATACTACATACGAAATGATCTCATAATTACTTCAGCTTCTCTTTTTTTGCCCTAAGAATTTAGGAAAAGATCTTGGTGATAAAATGGTATTTTATCTACTGAGTTTTTAAATTTAAAATTTCAGAATCTGTGGTTGAGGAAGAAAATTCTTTTTCTGAAAATCAGCCATTTCCTTCTCTTAAGATGGTAAGTTCCTTAGGAAAACTAGAGCAAGACTATCTCATTAATTCTGTTATATCTGAATAATTTATTTTGGTCTTTTAAATGGGCACTAAAAAGGCTGTGTAAAAGACAGCTTTAATGTAAACTTGTCATCATTGATGTTTTCAGAGAAGATACATTCTTGGGTGGTGTACCTATGCTACTTTTTTTTTGTTTTTCTGTTTTATCTCCCCAAATCCCCCCAGTACACAGTTGTGTATTTTAGTTGTGGGTCCTTCTAGTTGTGGTGCTACTTTTTTTTTTAAGAGTAACGTATCTTCTCAAATGAATAAAAATTCCCACCTCAATGGGTTAATTTGGTAAGAATAGGAAATTCACATATTTCTGTATATAAACAGGAAGGAGAGGGCTCATAAAAAGGGGTGGGAGGGAGATGTAATGATGGGAGAGGCATTTTTACAATATTTAAAACTGTTCCTTAGCTTTTAGAGAGAAATGAAATTCTCCAAGCAGAGAAAATAAGTGCCCTGGTTACTTAAAATACGCCACGAGTTTCAAGAATTTGTTGTGAAAAAGCATAACGAAAACTAGCATGACGATTTAAAAATTAGGCACAATTCATACAGGAATCCCTTTGACAGCATCAGGCAAGCCTACATGGATACCAGACACTTTCCTTGACCATGCTGGGTCTGCTTTGGTTCCTACTGGCTCCATTTCCTAACTTCTACTCTTCTCCATTGTCTTTTTTGGTGATGTCAGGTACAATAGATTTCTTAGGCAAAATTGGGTAATTTCAATTTATCGCGATTATTCACCCTACAAAAAGGATGCTACCAGAGAGCCCCTTGTCCTTGCAATGGACGTTGTCCTAGTGTATTTAAAACATGATTTGAATAATTTTTCATATATTTATGAAGCCCAGCTAAGTAAAGTCATTTGTTCTAGTCCAAAATTCTGAAATCATTTGCTTCTTAGAAATCTCATGATTTCATAGAACAGAAAAACACTTAAGAAAAAATTGTGTCTCAGAGGTTTGACAACATTTACTTAGCCAAAGAAGTTAAACACACACACTCATTTATTCACCCACTTTACCATCACTATAATTTAATCACAGAGAAATTTTAAAACTAAAGAAAGGCCAAATCCAATCTTAGTATGAAGGAGAATCTGCAAATTTGATGTTTAGTAGTCAACACTAATATACACTAGTGTCCTTATTTTTCTAATTTTGCATTAGTGCAGTAAAAATGTGACAGGTACATTAAAAATAAATAAGGCTAAAGATATCAGAGAAGAAAGTAAAGAAGCCCCACATGAAACTGAGACAAACTGGTCTGGGTGCTGTATTTCCATGCAGCTGGTTAGTGCAGACCCAGGGCTAGATCCCAGGTCAGCCTACGCCCAACTGTGTTCTCACCACTGTGTTATCTGTTAGTATGCTTTTATTGGCTCTTATACAATTAAATACTGTATATCCTATACATGTTAAATGATTTCTAAACTTCTGAAATAAATTGAGCTAAAAAACAATCTGTTTGAAATTCATTTTGCCCTGAGTATGTTTATGTGTTTGCCTGGTCTTCATGTTTGAAGACTCAACAAGTCAGCTCTTTGTACGTTAATATTCAAGCTTCATATTTTCAATTTGACTTTCTAGTTATGCAGCCAAAATGATCTTTTGCAAAATGTCCAGGTAACTTAGTCTGGATAAGTTGACAACTTATTGTTTGCTTATATAGATAGTGCCTTATTTGTTAATGAGCCTCGGCATACTCTTTCATTTGGAGATGACATCTTTTCAGGGGGTTCTCAGTATAGTGTTTGTTAAGCATCACCGCCTTGGAAATAAGCTAGAAATCGTGGCTTTTCATATAGCCACTTCTTAGTATGGTAGATTGGCAGCCTCAGGCAAGCCTGAATGCAATTCAGAAAGCATGACAAACGTCTTCTTAAATTCATGAGGTCGCCTGTCTTACTACAGCTGATTTGGCATGTTCAGTAGTGATGGTGAAAGGATTTTAGGTTGAAGGTTCATCTTTGTGGTAGTAGTCATCAGTTACCACAGATGTTGCCTGAGACTACTGCTTTTGCTATTTAATTTTTTTGACTTTCTTATTTAACTTGATCATTAACCAGGCTGCCAGTTTTTGAGTATGAGAAAAGATAGTGGGTTATGCTGAAAGCACATAACATTTTTTATCCTTACTAGTGATATGTTTTCTTATAGATTTCTTTTTGTAGTAATTGTTTTCCTTTTTTTCTTCTTATCCTACCATTCCTCTCACGAAAAACAAAACAAAATTTACCACCAACAAACAAAACTCTAGGTTTTAGAGTCTTTGCCAGAAGACGTAGGGTTTAACATAGAAATAAAATGGATCTGCCAACAGAGGGTAAGTAATTCTCTGTGTAACACCCTCTTCTTCCTCCCTCTCCATTTCTTTAAATGCATTCATCCCTGTCTCTTCATTTTAATGGAATAAGTGAGACTGAAATCTTATTGTGGCTTCTTCTAGCAAACACAGTGCTTGTTGGTCCTTTTATTAATAAAGTCTGTCTTACACTTTTACTAACGCAGAGTGCTTGAAGTAGTGATGAATGTATGATAGTAGAAATTTCAGTTTACATGTTTCTCATGCACATTAATATGGATGGTTTCTGGGCATACTTACAAAGTGAACAGTGAGAACTTTCTGGACAGTCAACTTCATAACTCTGTGGTTAGTTTTTGTTTTCTTATCCCCCATCTAAACATGTATTTTAAATAATTTCCTAATTTTCTGTTAAGTGGCATTAGCTAGTAATAATTAACTAGGAAAAGAAATCTCCGCAGATATCATGCCTTCTAAGTAGCTATTTATGATAAGCTGGTTCTGGTTAACATAGTGAGTGTTGAACCAAGGTTTTCCTAATAAGTGATTTTTAGTTTTCTGAGCTTTTAGATTATTTTAATGACTAATACTTAAAACATTTAATGTTTGAATATCAACAGGGTTCTTGGTATCTTAGCTATATTTGGAGACTTAGTTTTATTATTTGTTGAGAGTAGTTGATATGCTTAAGACCCACAGAATGAGATTTTTAACTGTTAATTCATAATAACCAGGGGTTTTTTGTAATGAGTTACAGAATAAGCAGGTGAAGTGGAGTCCTTTGGTCCTTTAGTTTATGAAGATTATATTTTAAAGTCATAGTTGATTGCAAATTACCAGAGTTTTAGCTTTTACTTTGTTAACCTTAATTCGTTAAAGCAAAAGTCTGTTGATAATATAGTCACTTTGTATATAAGTTCTCCATACTTGAATTATGATAGCTGCACCATCACTAAGTTGCTGTGTGGTCTTGGGCAAGTGAATGTTTTCAGGCTTCATCTGTAAAATAAGTGTTGGACTAGATGTTATCAAGATTTTTTTCCAGCACTGTAATTTTAGGGTATTTAATGACTTTAGTTTTCCTGTTAATTTCTTCCACATAGGATGGAATGTGGGATGGTAACTTATCAACATATTTTGACATGAATCTGTTTTTGGATATAATTTTAAAAACTGTCTTAGAAAATTCTGGGAAGAGGAGAATAGTGTTTTCTTCATTTGATGCAGATATTTGCACAATGTGAGTAATATTCAGTTTTTTTCTCCTATACTCTTAGACTGTAGCTAGGACTTAGGATAGAAAGGTCATGGTTGGAAGTGGGAAAGTTGCCCAGGCTTCGCGTTTGAATTTTCCTCTCAGTCAGGTTATACATATTCTCACATCCCTTCAGGACTACCTGCTGGGGTGCCCTCCATGCCCCCTGGGTCTACCTCTGCCCTGTGTTTCACTTTACAGGCATGTAACGTCCTCCTTACCCAATTATAAGCCCACAAGGACTTTCTTGTTCCCCATTTCTGAGAATATTTTAGCTCTTGTGTAGAATAATTAAGAAAAAAATTTTATTTTGACTGAAAGGCAATGCATGTTGATGGTGGTTATGTCTCAGTAATGAAATTATGGGGTTTTTGGGTTTGTTTTCTTTGTATGTTTAGAATTTTCTAAAATTTCTAAACAGTATAATTACTTCCCCAATGAAAAGTATCTTTTAAATTGCCTTTCTTAGGGTTCGGCAAAAGCAGAACAAATATCCCATATTATTTTTGACTCAAGGAAAGTCTGATATTTATCCTGAACTCATGGACCTCAGGTCTCGGACAACCCCCATTGCAATGAGCTTTGCACAGTTTGAAAATCTACTGGTAAGCTATGTTTGAATTTTTTAATTTTAATTTTTTAAAATGTTTTAGAGCAGTAGTAAATAAGGTTTCATGTTACTTTATACATCTAATTTTTTAGTTTTGACCTATGTATAACAAGCAGGAGCTCTACTTAAAAATGAGGATATTAGATCTGAGAATGAAAAGCAGTTAAATGAACAAAAGAAAATATTTTCTGGGGCCGGCCCGTTGGCCCAGTGGTTAAGTTCGCACGTTCCGCTTCTCGGTGGCCCAGGGTTCACCAGTTCAGATCCCTGGTGCGGACATGGCACTGCTTGGCAAGCCATGCTGTGGCAGGCATCCCACATATAAAGTAGAGGAAGATGGGCATGGATGTTAGCTCAGGGCCAGTCTTCCTCAGCAAAAGAAGAGGATTGGCAGTAGTTAGCTCAGGGCTAATTTTTCTTAGGGGGAAAAAATATTTTCTTGCAGGCTTAGGCTAAGTAAAGTTTATAGTTTAGTTTTCTGAGTGGATTTTATGAGTCACCTAAAATGGTTAGACTGTAAACTTGTTCAATAAAATAAATTGTAAGAAAAACTTCTCACGTTTTCTTTTTCTGCCCATTACTTGGGAGAGCACTGATCTAGAGTATGACCATTTAGCATCTGCAGTTAATAAGTTACTTTTTCATGAGAAACCTATTTTTCTTCTTTTAGGGGATAAATGCACATACTGAAGACCTGCTCAGAAACCCGTCCTACATTCAAGAGGCAAAAGCTAAGGGACTAGTCATATTCTGCTGGGGTGATGATACCAACGACCCTGAAAACAGAAAGAAATTGAAGGAATTTGGAGTTAATGGTCTAATTTATGATAGGTATTTGTTTTTCATGAAAAATTTCTATGGAATGTTAGGAAAACAGTAGTTCACATCTTAGAAAATGAAAAATAATATTAAACTTAGTTAAGTTAAAAAAATCTGTAGTTTGGCCTGAGATTTATCTGAACATTTTTTTGTCATTGGAACTTTTCAAACTTTGGAGTACCACAGTCATTTGGGAAGCTTGTTAAAAATTCGCGTGACTGGGCCCTAACCCAGACGCGCTAAGTCGTCTTGTGGGTGGGAGTGGCTGTCTGCCCCAGACCTCTTCTCTGTCTGCACCAGCTTCTGTGGTGAGGTCCTCCAGTTTTGTGGCTTTTCCTACCTTTGTATATTCCCGAACTTTTATGTCTCCAGCTCAGACCCTTCCTTAGACCTTTAAACGTTTGTATCCAGCTGCCAACACCTGTTTTTCCGAAGACTTGCTGATTTCAGTATAAATGCCAGCTCCGTCTTTCCAGTTTCTCAGGCCAAATCCTCAGAGTCTTTCATAACTCTATTTATCTCATACCCCAAATCCAGCCAGACACAATCTTGTTGATTATATTGTCAGAACATATCCTGACTCCATCCACTCACCACTTTTACTGTTGTCACTCTCTCCTAAGCCACCTCATTTTTCAGGTGAATTAGTCAAGTAGCCTGCTCGCTGGTGACTGGCCCCACCCATGCGTCCCTGCTCCGTCTTCTCAGCACAGCAGCCTGAGGGAGCCTGTTAAAGCCGAAGTCAGGTTACTGGGTAAAACTCTCCCGCAGTTTCTGTGTCACCTCTAGTGAAATCCCAGTTCCTTATGTGGCCCTGTGTGGGCTGACTCCCATCCAATCCCCCACCACTACATCTGCCCTCTTTCTGTCTCTGACCTCTTCTCCTACAGCTTTCCCTCAAGCCACCCCCACATTGGCCTCCCGCTGTTTCTCTCCAGGAAAGACTGAAATGTCACCATCTCAGTAAGCCCTTCCCTGAATATCCTAATTCAGATAACAACTCTGCTCACAATGTGCTTCCTGACTTTTTTCCATGGTGTTCACCACCATCTGATATACCCATGTACATATTATATCCTACTTAATTTACATTCTCCCTGACCACCTTTCCCAGCCCCCGCCTCCCCCCTCCCCCCAACAAGCTCCATGGGGACCAGCTCTTTGCCTGTTTCATACACTGCCCTATCTCCAGAGGTCACAACAATGTGGGATACACAGTAGGAGCTCCCATATTTGTTGAACAGATCTTTTTCTTTTCCTTTTTTATAAGCTCCCCGGGAGTTTATGATGCAGGTTTGAGAGCCACTAATCTGAGAGACGGAAAGGTTGCTTAGCATAAAGGAACTTTGAGTTAGAAGGGCTGTCGTTAGAGGGCATGAGTTAGAGGGATGAGCAGGCTTGTTAATACTTGAACAGCATTATACAAAGAGAAAGTGATAAAATTCTTACCAGGCCTGCTTTGAAAAATATTTTCCTGGAATTTAGTTCATATTTCTGTTCTATACAGTTATATCTCTTCCTTAATAAAACTTTTTTTTCCACTATTTTGTCTGAATTAGTATGGTTTTAAAATTACAGCCCAGATAATGCCTGCCTTCCTTTTTTTAACTATTTGGTTAATTTTGTATTAAGCAGCAAATGATTCATAGCTCTTTTTAATAGACATTTCTACCTAACTGATGGAAAATTAAAATTTTAAAGGAACAATTTGAAGGAAATTCCGGCTTTAGCAAAGTTTTGAAGAATATTTCTTTAAGGAGGAGGAAGGAATGATTGCAGATATTTTCAGGCAAGAAAAGCGTATTGTGAGATTATACCATGTACAGTTTTGTGGGATATACAAATTTTAGGCAGATCCTTCATCTCAACAACCTCACTTGCTTGGAGCCAAATATGAACACGTGGTGGAGAACAGGAAGATGCTATGTGATATAAAAGGCCCTGAAGAAAGTGAGTTCTTTCAGGCCCACGGTCAATAAGAATAATTTTTAAAAAGAAGCATTGAGATGAATTTGGGGGCGGTGTGATTAAATTCGCTTTCACAGGGTTTGCGTTTTAGGCAGAGGTGAGAGCACAAATGGGGCAGGACGTTGAGGGCGCAGAGGACATTGAGGACACAGCCCAGCAGCGGCTCCTGCTAGGGTTTGATGAGAGGTGCGGTGGGTTGTGTTAGAGCTGCTTTTTACCCTTCAAATTCTTTCTATTTAATTCTAATCAAAGAACTACATATATATGCATAACTATACGTATATAATTTTAAAAATCAAATAGTCTACAAGGCTTACAATAAAAACCAGCCGTCCACTATCCCTTTCATTGTCTCCAGCTGAGTTCTGTGTCCTAATTTTTTTTAGCTGTTTCTTCTGGTACTTAATGTGCTTATGCTATTATTTTTGTCATTGTCAAATTTGGACATTATATAGAAGGTTTTGAATGATTAGTGATTGTGAGCCTTTGATTCATTTTACACTGGGGAGAAGTGTGATGAGGATGGGTGTTTTAGTATGTCAAAAACCATTGTGTTCTCTTCTTTTACAAAGGTGTTAACACAGTAGATTTTACAGTTAATCATAGTTTTGTGATATATTATCTCATATAAACCACTATGTTTGATTTGCTGATATTTGGGGATTTCTGCATTTATGATAATGAGTAAGATGGCCTTTAATTTACGTTTCTCAAATGGTTATCTAATTTTGGTATGGGTACCAAGTACTTGCCTCGTAAGTTGGCACCGTTCCCTCTTTTTATAAAAATGACTGTCTGCTCAAATGATTTAAAAGAAATACTATAACAGACACCACTTTTAAAGTAAAGAACTTTCATTATCCTTAGATTTGAAGTCCCTTGTGTGCCTCTCCCTAATTCTATTCCCCTATCTCCTCCCTCAGGTATAACTGCTTATCAAATTAGTATTCTTTTTAAAAGTTTTTTAAATTCCTAATTTGTATCACTAAACCATGTACCATTTAGTTTTGCATGGCTTTTAACTTTATTTTTACTTTTTTTCCATGTGTTTTGATGTTCCTAAAATGAGTCCATTTGTTGCATATAGCTATAATTTATTCATCCTCATGGCTGGATAATATGCTTGGCTGCATGTCTCTGCCACAATTTATTCTCCTATTTGAGAACACTTAGGTGGTTGCCAAGTTTTTGATATTACATAATAGTGTCTCCTAAAATATGTGTATGAAGTTTCTCTAGGGCAATGACTTTCAAACCTTTTGACCCCAACCCGGTTAGAAATGCATTTACATTGCAATCCACTGTACACAGAGATATGTATATCTACAAGTGTGTACCTGAAACAAAATTTTAACAATAATGCTCCTTGGATATTTCTTATTCATGTGTGTGCTCGTTCCTTGCACCACTGGCCCTCACCTTTTTAAATGCTACTTTCTGAACTGATTGCCACCCACTAGGTCTCTAGCTCAGCATGATAAGGCATCTTGTCTGTGGTCAGGCATTGGAAGCACAGCAGGAATATGGTCACGTGGAACAGGCTGTTCTGTGTTTTCCTGGTTCTGTGCTCATCATACCCCACCATCAGTTCTCAGGAGTAGCCCAGCGCACAATGAACCTGTCAGAGTGGAAACTCATCGGCACATAGTTAAGGCAAACCATATTCAGCAAGATTCTGGTTCAGTCTCACTAGAACACTCTGTCCTTAGGTTACAAAGCTGGTAGAGTAGCAGTGGCCCACTTGGAGTGATAGCCCTTCGCACGCCTTCTTTTTCACTCAGACTGCTCCAGTACAGATTGGTTGACTTCTTTGGGCACAACTGCCATCCTGAGTGATGACTGCTCCCTTACAGTTCCTGTGTCAGAGCTCCTGTTTCCTATAGTCCAAATCCTTTTTTCTCTTGTTTTACTATCTTGTTTTCTCTCTTTGTTTTTATGGAGCACATCCTTCATTATCTTTTTGAGAAAGGAGGACACGGAAAGTAAATGTTTTTGAGCTCTTGCATGTCTGGAAGTATTGTGGCCAGGCATAAAATTCCATGTTAGAAATCATTTTCCTTTAGAGTTTGAAAGCATTTCTCTGTCATCTTTACAATTCCAGTGTTGCTGTTGAGGAGTGTGAAACCATGTTGATTCCTGTTCCCTCACATATGATTTCTTTGTTTCCTCTCTGGGAGCTTGGAGAGTCTTCTTTTTGTCACCAGTGTTGTAAAATTTCAGAGAGATGGGTCTTTTTGTGGATCTGGTTTCACACGTAGTGCTGGGCACGTGGTAGCCCTCTTAGTCTATTGATATATGTCCTCAATGATGTGGAAAATTTTGTGCATTCTTCAACTTTTATCCCTTCCATTTTTGTGAGGTTGTTTTTTCTTTATAGAACTCCTTTTGTTTGCATCTTATACACTATTGGACCAAACTTCTAATTGTTATCTTTTCTTCTATTGTCTATCTTTGTTTTTTTGCTCCACTTCGTAAGATTTCCTCAGCCTTATTTTCCATCCATTCTACTGAGTTTTTCATGTCTTACTGTGTTTTTAATTTCCAAGAACCTTTTTCTTTGAAATGCTCTTTTTTCTATATTTATAACAGCCTGTTCTCATTCAATGCAAGTACTATTTCTCTGAAGGCATAAAAAAACTTTTTTTTTTGTCTTTTTGGAATTTTCTTGTCTTTTGCTCACTATCTTACAAGTTAGAAGCTTTTCTCAGATGTTTGGAAATCATTGGCTGCTTCTCGCGATAAGGAATCGGGATCTACAAAGCTTGTTGGAAGCTCTGAGTGTGTGCATGGGGCTTGTTGACTAGAATTTCACGATGGGGTGATCAGGGAGCCTGTTTGGTCATACCTCTGGTGTCAGTGGATTTAGAACTTTACGTTTTGTCTGATCAGATTCCTCATAGAAGAATCTATATATTCTACCTAGAGAATCCAGGTCTGGCTGCCAGGTTCTTGGAGTCAGGTGACAGAAGAGAGCTGGAGAAGGGGGCCTCTCTCTGTATTTAGCACTTGTTAGATGTGTGTATTGTCTCTAGTTCCCCTGGTGCTGCTGGTGGTTTTGTAAAATGCCTAAATCCTCACGTGGTCATGTCCTCCGTTCCAAGAGATTGTAATTCTCGAAGTACGCCTCGCTTGGCGTCGGGGAGGAGCAGGAAGGGGCGTGCTTGCTGTGCTCAGAGCCTGCGCCTGTCCTCCCTGTTGCAGCCCCTCTCTTTCACCCCAGTTCTAGAGGGATTTGGTGCTGCTTTTAACTCAGCCTTTTTGTTTTTTCCACTGTTGCCTTGTGAGTTGGCCTTTTCCGTTCTGCTAACTGAAACACTTTTTATTACTTATCCATCTGTTTTCCAGCTTCCAGAATTTTGTTGCCATGTCTCTTTGGTTTTTCCTCATGCTCGTGGATTTTTTTCTGAACTGCTTTATTTTCTTTTTAACGGGATATAGGGAGAGACTAAAGTTAGAGGCTTCTATTCAGTCTGATACTTTGACCCACAGGTCACTTTTCATTCTCTTACATGTGTCTTTAACAGAAAGTCTGTTTTAATATAGTCAAATATTTAATGGAGTCAATACATTTTTTTATCTTGTTTAAGAAATTCTTTCCTACTGTGATGTCGTAAAGATTCTCTTGTAGTGCCTCACGTAAGTTGCCTGGCTTTCACATTTAGGCACGAAAGGCCCTCCTTTCTCTGCTGATGGGCAGTGCCAGTGCTGCCATCGTCACATGGCGCTTTTTCTGGGCTCTCAACTCTGGATTCCTCTGCCTGTACTGCACAGCTTTAGGATAATTCTCACACTGGTGAGCAGTCCTTTTCATCTTGATCTTTAGTGCTTTGAATCAGAACTGTGTGAATCCCAGCCCTGCCTCTTAATAGCTTCCCATCTGTAAAATAAGGCATTGCCCGTTGATTGACTTCGAGAGAAGCTACTTGAAGAATCACTAGTAAGGTACTGATTTTGTTTTCTGATTCAATTGCTTTTTAATCAGCTCTTTTGCATCAGGGGTACAAAAGGAGATGCTGCTCTTCTGGATTATTGGAAAGGCTGGGGAGAAGAGAAATATTTTTAAATGGAACTGATGCTTGTATCTTAGGGAAAAAACCCATAATATGGATGTTCCCGGCATTCTGTAAACAAAGTCTCCTGAAAAGGTTAACTCAGACGAGTCTTAAGTAAACCATAAAATTACACTATTTTATGTGTTTTGTGTTTGTTTCATCATAGGATATATGATTGGATGCCTGAACAGCCAAATATATTCCAAGTGGAGCAGTTGGAACGCCTGAAGCAAGAATTGCCAGAGCTTAAGAGCTGTTTGTGTCCCACTGTTAGCCGCTTTGTTCCCTCATCTTTGTGTGGTGGGGAGCCTGACATCCATGTGGATGCCAATGGCATCGATAACGTGGGGAGTGCTTAGTTTTGATTGGACAGAGGCCATTGTGGGGCATGTACCGCTGTTCTGGATATTCAGTTTTCATCAGTGAAGCATTGTTTTTCTATGTCTTTTAGGTTTCTTGGTCCAATGAAGCAATAATGAAGTATTTTACTATTTCACTACTGTTCTTGCTAGAATTTCAAAAGTATGCTATTTAAATCACTTGGCCAGGTATAACTACCAGTCATTCTCTTTACAATGAGAAAATTTATTGGTTGGTAAATATTTTAAACTAAATATGTAAACGTATAATGTTAAACAAATGTTCATTAAAAGCATAGCACTTTGAAATTAACTATATAAATATCTCATATTTACACTTCTTACAGCTTTTCATTTGATCAGGCCTGAAATATTTAGTACTTGAGGAACGTGGCTGTGCATAATTATACCTGACCATGGAAGAAATAAGTACCTCAAATGCATGCATTTGCACTGGTGATTCCAACTGCGCAAATCTTTGTGCCATCTGTGTATATATGTGTTTTTTACATGTGTTGACATGCACATATACCATTTTCATTCAGTATGAACCTTGAGGCTGCTGCCATCTTCCCACTTAACCAAACCAATGCCTGTGTAAACAGCCTGGGGGTGATCCTTAAAAACTTGTTTCATGCGTCTTTCAAAAGTTGTTTTGCATAAATGTTAAAATTTCACAATGCTGCAGGGTAATCTAATGTATAAAATATTAGAAGTATGTATTGCATACTTAGTAGAGTAGATCATAATGTATAAATTCTATTCAATGCATGCTTTAGGTTTCAAGCATGAGATTGTTCACGTTTACTGTAAGTCCTTGCATCTGTGGTGCTAGGTGAGTGTGAGAAGATGTCAAGGACTGAAGATATTTTGTTGCCTAAAAAAAAAACTCTGTTTGTAGGCATTTTGAATACGCTTATTTTAAGTGTCTCTCACTACCTATTACACACAGTTGCTTTGTGGGTTTGTTTTGTGTGTGTGTCTTGTACAGTAGTTAAATCTCCATGCAGAAAAATAAATGTCCTGAATTCTCGTATTGGTATTCTTTATTGGTTAATGTATATCATGCATGTAATTTATTTAGGAATGTAGAAGATCCTACTAAGTGTATATGCATGTTTTTAGGATTATACTAATGTTTCCTTCATCAGAAGCAGTTTGTTTTGGCATAACTGTAATTTAAGAATGAATGTTAAATAAAATACACAGATTTATTTTCTTCATTATAAAATGTAATTTTAAAAAGGTGTTACTTTTGTGGAATTGGTTCTATAATATTCTTATGAGAAGTTGGAATTTAGTACCTACCCTAAAGGGATGGCTTGTTTGCGTCTCCATTTTACTGCATGTTCTTCACTAGGCAGTTTATTCATGTACTGACATATTTTGGTAGTAGCTGAGAACCTAAGACTTGGAATTACGCATTGTATCTTTTTATTTTTTAAGTCAAACAATCCAGTTTGGGTCAGATCTTAATTGTGTGAGGATAGGCTTTGAAATCCTGTGGTACCATGTTTGTAACACTGATGTTTGATGGAAAATAGTTGGAAATGGAGTCTTCTACAAGGGTTCTATATACTTTTCCCATGTTGAATGAGATTTTCCAACTCTTTGGTGTGAATTAGGCACTTTTAGAAATCTTCTGAAAAAATTAGTTTTCTTCATCTGTAGACCTCTGTACAATACAAGTACCATTACCTCTGGTCACTTAATTAGCCATATATGCACATTTCTAGGCCTCTTTGTTTGTTTTATGCTTTTCCAGTTCCAGCCTCATTTTGAAGACTCGCCAGATGATAAAGGGAAAGAAGAGAGGATGAGGAAAGGAGGTGATGGGGGGTGTGGAGTTTTCCTGAACAGTGTAATTTGCTGAGAAGGACTTAGACTGCTCATGACACAGACAGAACCTCATTGCTCACTTTCTTTCCTGTCTCTTCCTGACCTTACAAGCCAGGGTTAGTGTTGATTAAAACATAACAGACAGTGGCTCCCCATTTTTATAGGACTAAGCCTGGGCTTCCATGTCACTAGCTGTTGCCGTGTACACTCTGCGCCTGTGCTAGGCCCTGGCCACACCATGCGCCTACACTCTCCCTGTGTGTAGCCGTGTGCCCTCGGCCTAGAAGCTTTGACCTCCCCACAGATGCTTTCTCCTTGCCAAACTCATTTCTCCTTGAGCCCTTGACCTCTCTCCCCTGAGCCCTTGCTGAAACTCCTTCGGAAGGGATGGCTCGATCGTTTTTACTCCATAGCCATGTGTTCATATCTTGATCACGCCGTGCGTCTTAGCACATTCTGGGTGGGCACGGTTGATGTTTGTCTCATCTGCCAGGCTTCGGGCTCTTCAAGGGCGGGGACCTTGTCTTACTCATTTTTATTTCCACAGTGCGTGGAACATAGTAGAAAATAAATGTTGGAATTATTGGGATAATATAATTTGTATCAAATGCCCTTTTGAATTAAGAGATTTAGATATGTTTACTAAGAAGGTAAACTTTGAATTGGTTTACATTTTGACAGTTGGGACAGTTTCTTGATGTCAATTTTAAATGTAGAGGTATAACGTTAATTGTTTTATATTTTCTGGAAATTGAGTGAAATGTTTGATAAAATGCTGCCATTGTTCTCTGGTATTTTCTACTCTCTGGAATTATGTACTGTAACTGACTGATGTAAATGTGAGGAACATACTCATTCCTCTGTGGTAGTGCCTGAGGCCTCCACAGCCGCCCGTTTACCTCACTCCCATTGCTCCATGTGACCCTTCCCTTTCTTCTCCCCTCCAGACCCCACGCTCACGGCTACCTCAGTACCGCTTTCCTTGTCTGAAATGCCTTCTCTGTCTTCCTTCAGTGTCCAGCTCAAGTGCCACCTCCTCCATAAAACTGCCTCCGCTTTTGATCAGTCACGATGCAGACGGCCTCTAAATCTCACTACTCCATTTTG
This sequence comes from Equus caballus, assembly GCF_041296265.1. Lineage (NCBI taxonomy): Eukaryota > Metazoa > Chordata > Mammalia > Perissodactyla > Equidae > Equus > Equus caballus. Next base: position 18,476,186 of record NC_091705.1, read on the forward strand.
CAGCTGGGGTGATAAACCCAGAGAAGTCCCCTGACTTACCAGGCCGGGAGTGGAACTGAGTTTTGTGACTCCTAATCCTATGTTCTTAAACTACTCTGCCTTCTGAATTCTTAGGGCATTTCTTAGCATATGCTTTCTTAGAGTCCAGCTTACTATGTGCCTGTCCTATTTCCCTAATAAGATTGTAAGCCCCTTAAGGGCAGGGACTTCTTTGCATTCTACCACTCCTATAGTATTCTATATTTAGTTATGAACTAGATAAATAAATGGTGGTGGCAACAATCCCAGTTTCCTAACTCAGATTGTTTCACATTATACATACAATTTTGTATAGCATGCTTGGCCATATTGTCTGGAGTGTGTATGCTCACGTGTGCATGTGTGTTTTTGCATGTTTACACATGGAGTTCTCACTCTCCCCTTGTTGCTTGGGGTCACATATATGATGAGTTACCATAAACCAATTTTCTACTCCTTACTCAATGGGGACAATTATAGGAGGTAAGTGAAGATAAGGTACAGTTTTCCCCCCAGCATTGGCCGCCCCTTCCTGGGGCAGTATCCCTAAATCCTGCAGCCAGGCCTCATAGTGAAGAAGGTGCTGCCTTGGATAGGACTTGTGTGACCTGTCGGGGGGGCTGTGTCATCAGTCCTGATGGACCATCATTGTCCTGTGTGCCTTGGCTCTCTTCACAGCTTGACCGCATCTTGTCTCCCAGTATTACTGGTTTGATCTCTAGGTTGACAATGGAGTTCTCTTAATTTAGATTTGGTTGCAACTGATTTGTGGATTTTAAGTTGGATCATGTACTTTTTAGGTAAAAAGCAAAGTATGTAATTAGAAATAGTGCATTATTTTGGTGTTCGTAAGTGGAAATTCATTCACATTTCTTAGTGGGTTCCTATAGTTTGAGGAATAGATTAGAAATGTTTAAAGCACAAGAGAGTGTATGATTAAGACCACGTGAGTATGTTTTGGGGGTAGGGAGGAGAGATCATGGGCTGGAACAGACTTCATGGAGCTCTCAAGTCGTTAGAGATGGAGTAGCGGTCAGGGTAGTTGTGAAGCCAGTTCGGGGCACAGCCTTTGTAAACTCAGGACCAAGGCGGGATTTGTGGTGTGTTCAGGGGGAATGAAGGAGCCATCTGACAATGGAGAGGGGATTTCGAATGTCAGAGGCTTTGCCTCCTTGTAGGAGATAAAGTTTATTAGTGATTTTAAAGAGAAATGCCATTAAAATGAAAAGTACTTTAAAATAATGAAGAAATTATTACAGGAATAATAAAAGAAGTACAGAGATTAATTTTTCTAATCCTCTACTAAATTGATCCAAATATACCTCTGCCTGTTTCCTCAGAAAACAAATGCAGATGGGATGGGTGAACTTCTGAAATTTACTTGCAAACTCAAACTATATAATTTCCCATGAAGGAAACCAAACATCTAGTAAAAGCTCCATGCATCCCACGGTTTTAAATGTCACTCTCTGCAGCCCAGACCTCTCCCCTAAGCTCACACATCCAGCTGTCTGTCCACATCTCCATGTGGAGGTCTAATGGGCTTCTCACAATCAGTGTACCTTAACAAAGTCACCCTCTTCCACCACACCTGCTCCCATCCCACCTCCTCCAGTGTTCTGTCTCATTAAGTGGCACCTGGGAGTCTTCCATGATTTTTCTCTCACTGAAAACTTGTGATTAGTATAATTTCTTATTATGATATATGACAGGTCAGTTGCCCATTTGTTCTTTTTCAATTTTTAAAAAATTCTTACAGATATTTTTTTGCTTAATAACATGAGAATCACCTTATCAAAGTACCAGAAAAGTCCCCTTGGGATTTTGATCAATGTTGGATTGATTTTCTAGACTAATGTGTGGGAAGGATTTAAAAATAGGAAATCTTTCTATCCAGAACACTGTCTCCATTTATTCAGAATTTTTACATCTTTTAGTAAAATGGGTTTTTTCGTTTAGGTATTGTATACTTTTTAAGGTCTATTTCTATATTTTTAGAAACTACTTATGAATTGTTTTTCTAAAATTCCTATTACATTTCTTTAAATACTTTGTTCTTCATCAATAATAAGCACTTAACTTTTGTTTAGCTACTTTGCAGAGTTCAATTAGTCAAAAAAATTGTTACTTAAGTCTGGGATTTTTTAGATGATTGATCATATTACCTGCAAGTGCATTTTTCTAATTTTTAATAACAGCTTTCTTTATCTTATTTCATTAGCTAAGAACAGTTGTAGGCATCCTTGTTTCTTTCCTGACTGTCATGGTAAATAAGTATGATGGCTGCTGAGCTTTCTATAGATGACCTTTATCAAATTAAGGAAATTTCCTTTTTTCTTAGTTTCCTAAAAAATCTCTTCCTCCCTGCCACCCCTAGGAATAGATTTTGAATTTATCCAATGAGTTTCTGAGGATTTAGAAAATAATAATAGTTTTTATTATCTGTTAATTTTAATGGAGTGAATGATGTTAATATATTTTCTAATGTTAAATTACCCTTCAATAACTGGTATAAAACCTATTTATGAATGTTCTTTCAACACTGATTTGCTAATTTGTTTATGATTTATTACCTACCCATAAATGAGATTGACTTAGTTTTCTTATGCTATTTATGTCTAGTTTTAGAGACCCTTAGGATAGCTTTGTAAAATGAGTTGCTTTTCAGGTTTTCCTCCCTTGTGGAACAGTTTATATAATGTGAGAATCATCTGTTCATTGAAGGTTTGATAAACTCCTATAAAACTATGTGCATGTGCATATCTTCAAGTGTTTTTTACTGCCTTTACAGTTTCTTCTTTAGTTATAGCCTGTTCATGTTCCCTAGTTTTTAAATTAAATTTATATTTCCTTGGGAAATCATTCCGTTTTCCTAGATTTAGAAAAATTTCTTGTATGTAAAGCTATGTGTCTTATTTAGCGTGTGTGTGCATCTCGCTAAGTGACCACTTTCTCTTAATGCTTTCTTTGGGGTGAAGGGTGCATTATTCTTGATTAGATGGCCAAAGAACTTTTTTCTTTAACTAGGCTCTAGTAGTATTGAGCAATGTTTTTACCATTTCAGTTATTACTGCTCTTAAACGTAGTTTTTAAAATTCTACCTAATTTGGATTTTTTTCATACCTTTTCTTCTTGAGTTGGCTCTACCTCAGCATTAAATACAGTTCTGGTTCCATAACAAAAGAATGATGGAGTTGACCTTAGAGAAATACTGTTTTAATGAGAGTAGAACAAGAACTTTAAAAAAAAAAGTTTATACTCCTTCGAACCAATGTTTCTATAATAATGGAACTATGCACAATATAAAGTAGAAACCTTATTTCTTAGGTTCTGCCTAGTGTGATTGAACTGAATTTCCTTATATAGTCATGCACTGCATAATGACATTTTAGTCAGTGACATACGGCATATATGACGGTGGCCCCGTAAGATTAGCACCATGGAGCCTAGGTGGAGTAAGCTGTACCATCGAGGTTTGTGTAAGTGCAGTCTGTGATCGCACAATGACAAAATCGCCTGACGACACATTTCTCAGAATGTATCCCCGTCAAGTGACACATTACTGTAATTATTAAAGCATAACTAAATCAAGTATTTGTTGAGGGCTTGGGTAGGAGAATAAAGCCCCTTCTGTCTTCAACATGCTCATTATTTAGTTGAGGTAATATGTGTTTTAAAAAATGCAAGATTGTAGCAGTTGTCCAAGAAAGCAATAGAAGGAAAGTCACCGAGCTATACCCTAATGCTCGTTTAATGACAGATTAGGCCCTGCACCTCCACTTCAGCCGTGTGGCTCTGCTCTGACCTGTGTGATTTCTCCTAGTAGAGATGTGATTTGAGGATGGATGGAGTTCCTTTGCTTAAAATTACTTGAGATGGGGGCCAGCCTAGTGGCGTAGTGGTTAAGTTCAGTTCGTGCACTCTGCTTCAGCAGCCTGGGGTCCACGGGTTCGCATCCTGGGCACAGACCTACACACCACTCATCAAGCCATCCTGTGGCAGTGTCCCACATACAAAATAGAGGAAGGTTGGCACAGATGTTAGCTCAACAACAATGTTCCTTAAGCAAAAAGAGGAAAATGGCAACAGATGTTAGCTCAGGGCCAATCCTCACACACACACACACACACACACACACACACACAAATACTTGAGATGCTATTAAACATGTAAGTCGAGGGGTGTGTGTGTTGAATTTTAGGTGATTTCCTCAGTGTTGCCTTCCAACTCATTTACCCTTTCACTATATCCAGCTTACTCTGTTTATTGCATTTTAAAGTATATTTTAAAATTTTTATATATTGCATTTTAAAACTGTATTTTTCATTTCTAAGATTTCTAGTTTATTCTTTATGTCCATCTGATTTTATTTCAGTCTTATTTCTATTAAATGATTTACAGCTATTTTTTTTTTTTTTTTTTTTTTGAGGAAGACTAGCCCTGAGCTAACTACTGCCAGTCCTTCTCTTTTTGCTGAGGAAGACTGGCCCTGAGCTAACATCCGTGCCCATCTTCCTCTACTTCATATGTGGGATGCTTACCACAGCATGGCATGCCAAGCAGTGCCATGTCCGCACCCAGGATCCAAACTGGCTAACCCCAGGCCTCCAAGAAGTGGAACATGAGAACTTAACCACTGTGCCACCGGGCCGGCCCCTACAGCTCTTTTTTAATGGAAGTATAACTCCCACTTATCACTTTAAACATTCCAACCTATTTTATTATTTTACCCCTTTCAGTCTGTTCTGGAATGAATTCCTGTTCTGATTTTGTTGATTTTTTGGGCTTTCTTAGCATAGAGTTTCTCGTGTTTTGGAGTTTTGGTACGCAAATTTGTGTTTTTGTTTCTTTTCTTCCCTCTTCCACCCTCTCTGATGGTCTGTGGTTGCCTCTCTTAGGAGCTCCAGGACCTCAATCTAAATCCAGTTATATGATCGCACCTGGTAATTAATGCCCAGAAGGACAGTGGGGACATTTCACCCCACCCCAGAGTCACCAGATGATGTCATTTTGATTTCTGGTCCAAGGAGATTTTTATATTCTATTTTACTCTTTTTTGCTTTCTGTTGTTTTAGTTTGCCCATTTTTCTTGTGTGTTTAGAGCAAAGATTTGTGAGTTTGGCATAAATTCAGGGAGTCATCATACAGTGGTAAAAATCCCCACCATCCCAGAGGACAGTGATGTAGATTCCTCGTGCCCAGCGGGGACCAGTATTGCTGTGGGTTTGTCGTCCTTCACCTGCCCAGTGCCCACCTCCTACTTCTGAGAGCAGCATTTCCTTTTTGGGAACCGTCTCTCCCCTGTTGGGTACAGTCTTTGGGGAGCTGTAAAATAAAGTATCTTCCTTTCTCTCAGCCAAGGACTAGGCACATGAAGAAAGCTAGGCCAGCTGGACTATCTGGACTCTCTCCCGGCTCATCGCATATTAATCAGAGCAACCAGAGGACAGAACAAGTGTTGAGACTGTTTCCATTCCAGGGCAACTGAAGTGGTTTCTGCAGTGAGGCCCATAGAATCTTCCTGATTCTTGTTCTTTCTGACCTGACTCTTGGGCCTTGCCTTCAATTCTGTGAGATCCCCGATAGCCGTCTAGTAAATTCCTTTCTTTTTATATTAGAGGCAGATTCTGTTGCTTACACCAGGAAAACTTGACTGATGGAATGTGTGCCCTTACAGATGTGTGTGCATCTATAAGCATCTAAATGTTCGAATATAATTTTTATATACTATGCTTACAGTTCAACAGCTTGCCTTTTCTTCACACACATCAGATACTTCCTGAACGTAGCATCAAACAAGAAGCATTTATGAAGTAATTCACGTAGGTGCTAATCCGACTTGGTATGGGGATAAATGAATAACTAGTGGACTATATCCCAGTTAACCAAACAAGTGAATCAGTGAGTCAGGAGCCCAGCCTGTGCTTTTGCTGTCTTGTGAACAGTGTGGCTAGAGTGGCTCTGTCCATCCTCATGAACTTTCTCCTCCCCTGTTGCCTCCCAGCCTTGTCTCCCACCATTCTCAATCAGAGCCCTCCTCTCCTGTCATACTCTTCTACTCACTGTCTCAGAAGGCACTTACACTCTCTCTTCTTGATGTCTTTGTTGTCACCATTTTTGTATTATTTCACTTTTTCCTGCAAGACCAGTTCAATGGCCTGAAACCTTTTGTGAATACCCTAGACACATAGCAGTGCCCTTCCTTTCCCTGCTGAATTCCCAGAGAAGCTGACTGGTGTTCACTTGACAGTTGCTTGCCTTGTTATTTATGTGTCTGAGTTCAAGATATAAAGGACAGTGAGACATTGAGGGCATGTCAGAGAGGATTGTCTTGGTACTTGATACACATACACTTGCCTTCTGTCTTTTGAGTGGCCATCATGGCATTATATCCTGAAATGCCGGAGTCCAGCTCCAGCAGAGTCCAGGTTTCCTGAGGGATGGACGGTGTCAGCGAATGAGAGGCAGTGAGACTGGAAGTGAGGTTTCCAAGTCTGATTTATTCAAAGCATTCAAGCACTTATATAGGGTCCAGGTCACACATTTATGATTTCATGGAATTATCCCAGTACATAATTTTGGCAAACAAAATGGGTACATAAGCATATCTTGTTGTAATATTAGCACAGTATGTCTATGAGAAGCAAGCAACCTTTGTTAATTGTAGATATTGACCTTTTCTATATGTCTACTAGGCGTCTAGATGTCTAAGACTGATTGCAAAACGGGGTGTAACGTCTAGACTCAGTTCCCCATGGGTCGAATGGCCCTAAGCCTCTATCTTTATTCCTATAATAACGAAAGCAGAAGTATTGCAAAGTATAAGGGGACCAAGTACACACAGGCCCCCAGCTCCGTCTGATCGAAAGCCACACAGGCACAGTGCTTGGGGTTTCTCTTTTACCATTAACTATTTTATAGGGTTCCCAATCCTCATCATACTCCCAGTTCCTCTGTGTCAATATATTATATTTTTCTGCAACTTTATCAGGGTTACGGGTTGTTTTAGGAGAGTGTACCTTTTGCATATCTTTCTCCTGGGTGGATGCCACCATTTACCTCCTGTCCTAACAGGCCTAGGAGAATATCTGCCTCCCAGGAGGACCTGAGGAGGGAATGTCCTCCTTAGAGTCTGATTATCAGAAGGCTTCCTCCTTGAGGGCTGTCCAAGCTCCCTTTCCCGCCTTTCCAGGAGGGGTCAGAACGTTTTTTCCCTTCAGGCTGTTGTTCCCTGAACCCTCCCTAGAAGGCCAGGTTACATCAACTTCTTTCCCCCTGCTTGGAGAGATTTTCCCCAAGATATCCCCGTGTACAGAAGAAGAACAGCAGGAGCACTATTGCTAAGATTAGTAGCATGAGTAGGATCAGGAGCGGCCGACCGCCATCTTCTGAGGGTCTGCCGTGCATTCCTCATCTCTCTCCCGGACCGTGTCCTTGGGTAGAGGCTTAGCTGACTGGTGGGCGGCTCCGGCACTGAAACTTCTAGGATGTAACTGTCTTCCCAGCATCTCTCACCCCTTTTTCATGCGTGAGGCCCCTCACTTTCTCTATGCCAATTTTTCTCTTCACACCTCCCCTTGTCCCTAGGAATCTTTGTTGCCCCTCCAGTAGCTGATGAGTGGAGAGGGGACAGCATTGTTAGCCTTGAGTTAGCCAACAGGTGACAACGAATGGCCAAGTTTTTCTAGCTAGTTCTTAAGGAGCTGTCAAAAACTTTGTTGGGGGTTGCATATTGGAGAGACCAAGGTCCTGCATGTCCTCAACCGCTGGAACCTGGACTTCTGGTCACACATCTGCCCCTATGGGTGGCCCCTAGAAATACCTTGTTTACAGTACATAGAGAACTTTTTTCATCAAATAAATTTCTTGTTTTGGTAGCAAGAACATGCAGATACTTTAATTTCTGAGAACTAACAAAAGCCAAAATCAGCCTACCTCAATCAGAGGTGGTAATAGTCTCTTGAAAATGGACTTCTCAAATGGCCAGGGGCCCAGCAATATGTTGATATTTAATATAACAAGTGAAATAGTTTCATAATAATTAATATCCATAGGAAGTGAACTGAGCTGGACATATTAAGTCTCTGGGAAGAGAAGAGTTTCTAATATTCTGAAGATGAGAATGGTAAATGGCTGCTTTCTGCTAAGACTAACCAAGAAGAAAAGATGAAAGGATTTGGGGAAGGGTTTATGTTGGCAGTAAGGAAAGGTTTCCTGTTGTAAGTTATCAAACATGAGTAGGTAGCAGGGTTTTTTTTTTTTTAATTAGTGGACTACTCTGGGCTGAAATGGATTAAAATCTCATATGACCCATAAAACAAGAGAATGAACAATGACTCGATTTTCTTCTGACCTGTGTGAGCCATTTTCAGTTTCTTTAAAAGTTAAATATACACCTACCATAAAACTGGCCATTCCACTCCTAATTGTTTACCCACAAGAAATGACAGCCTAAGTTCACATAAAGACTCTTACATAAATGTTCGTAGCAGTATATCTGTTAGAGCCCTAAACTAGAAACAACCTGTCTGTCCATTAACAAGTGAGTGGATAGAAAAATTGTAGTATATCCATGTAATAGAATATTTTTCATCAATGAAAAGGAACAAACTATCAGTACAACAATGTAGATGACTCTCAAAAATATTTTTGCTGAGAATAAGAAGGAGGACAAAAAATGAATTCATGCCATGAGTCCATCTATATAAAATTCTGGAAAATGAAAATTAACCTACAGTAACAGAAAGCAGATCAGTGATTGCAGAGGAATGCAGGTGGAGGAGGGAGGAATGGATGCAAGAGCACGAGGAAATTTTGGAGAGTGATGGATATATTCAGTATCTTAATTGAAAATGCTTATTTATTTTTTTTTTTTTAAAAAGCTTATTCTATGTACCCCAGTTCCATCTAAATAAAATAAACCAGATCTCACAAGAAAGGTCATTAGAACTGATCCCCAGAGCAGAACATGTTGCTGTAGGGTAGCAAAGTATATACTTTGACTCTTAAGGAATCCTTCAGGTTCCTGTGGGGGGGGTGGGAGTTGCTCATGTTTGTCCGGGCTGGCTAGCCCGCTTACAAGTGTCATTCATTGGTGGTAGCAATCACAGAGGGCCTACACCTTTGCCCAAGATACGACCTTCTCTACCCTCTGGCTCCACTGATTCCTTTGGGCAGAAAGAGCCCAGAGGATCCGTTCCTGGAGGTTAGGGGTCAAGACATGAGTCTGTAAAGCATCAGCTTATTGGGAGTTTTAAAAAACACGCTAAAACAAGGATCTGAATCCCATTTGGCTTCAGTAGTTTGGAACCCATACTCACATAGCAAAAGTGAACATAACCTGGGGGAGTTCGTATGAAGGGAAGACACTAGTGGAAATCAACTTGTGGGAAAACAATTTTTATTATTTCCAAAGTGACACATGTTCATTATTTTTAAAATGTGAAATAGAGGTAAACCAAAAGAAATACGCAGAGGTCCACTACTAAAATATTACCATTACTGTAGTTTGCTATACTATATATATTTCTAGTCTTTTTTCCCCTATGCAAATAGTATGTTTTATTCTTAATAAAATTACTGGGGTTTATTTTTCATTTTTTGAATTAATATATAATGAAAAATTGAACTTCTCCCTGAAAGATGGACTAGACATACCTCCCATATTCCTCCTGCTAGTGCAACTAAAAATTCTCAACGTTAGAGGTGAAACAAATATAAGATTCAAAGGTGGAGAGAAGACAGAGTGCTAGGGACCTCAGGACTCAGGGAACAACATGGTGGTGAGATCCCTGGGTTTTATTTTTGCCTCATCTCTCCCAGGCAATACTGGAAAACCTGGCAGCCAGGAAACACCAACAGGTATAGACAAAAAGCAAAACAGCAAAGCCTGTTCTCTCCAGCCAAAGGACAGGGAAAAGGACATCTAGCAAGACAGAAATCTTTTAGACAATGACTGCTCTGTTCCAATCAAATACCACAGGGAAGACTGCAGCCCATCCTCACCCCCACCAGTGAAGGCCAAGTGGAGAGCCTAGACTCCACCCCCACCTGCAGTAATGAGGCGCCTCTCCCCCTCCTTTCTTGGATGGAGGCAGAGGAGGCAATGCAGAATCAGAGTTTTCACCACTGCATGGTGGTAAGGCTGTCTCCACCGCAGTCCAGTGGAGACTGCCCAGGGAGCCTGGACTTCATCCCATCCTGTGGTAACAAGGTGCCTCTCCCTTTCCCCACTGGGTGGTTTCAGAAGAGGTCTAGTGTGGAGCCTGAGCTCCCAACCCTTCCTGTCCCCAGGTGGCAACAGGAACCTTCTTCTCCTATCTAGCAGTAATGAGGCAGTGCTGTGGCAGAGGAGGCGTGTTAAAACACAAGATTTAAATAAGATCGCGAGTCTCATAATACCTAAAATCTCCAGGTTTCAATCGAAAGCCACTTGTCACATGGACCAGGAAGATCTCAAACCACATGAGAAAAGACAACAGACACCAACACCGAGATGACACAGATGTTAGAATTATCTGACAAGGATTTTAAACCAGCCATTGTTAAAACGCTTTGACAAGAAATTACAAACATGCTTGAAACAAATGAAAAAATAGTCTCGTCAAAGAAATAGAAGATATAAAGAAGAACCACAGAAAAGTTTTCAGGGTGAAAATAAACAACTTAAATTTAAAAACTCAATGAATGGGCTCAACAGCAAAATGGAGAGGACAGAGGAAAGAATCAGAGAACTTGAAGACAGAATAAAAATTACCCAATCTGAACAAAGAGAAAATAGACTGAAAAATATGAGCACAACTCCAGGAACACATGAGACTAAAACAAATCTAACTAAACTAAAAAATCTAACATTTGTGTCATTAGAGTCCCCGAAGAAGAAAAAGAAGATGGGGCTGAAAAAGTGTTCAACGAGAAAATGGCTGTAAATTTCGTAAATTTGGAGGAAAAAATAAATCTAGAGATTTAAGAAGCTGAACAAACCACAAATAAACCCAAAGAAATCCTCATTAAGACATTATACTTCAACTTTTGAAAATTAAAGACTAAAAGTCTTGAAAGCAGCCAGAAAGAAATGGTCCGTTACCTACAGGGGAAAAACAATTCAAATGCCGGTACATTTCTCTTCAGAAACCATGGGGACCAGAAGGAAGTGACACATTTTTCAAGTACTGAAAGAAAAGTACTGCCAACCCAGAATTCTATATCCAACAGAAATAATATCCTCCAGAAATGAAGGAGAAATCAAGATATTATCAGATAAAGAAAAAGTAAGAGAATTTGTTGCCAGCAAACCTACCCTGAAATAATGGCTAAAAGGAGATCTCTAAACAGAAAGGAAACAGTAAAAGAAGACCTGTTGGAAAACCAGGACAGAAAAGGAACTTGGTAATAGCAAAAATATAGGCGAATACCATAGAATTCCCTTCTCCTTTTGAGTTTTATAAATTATATCTGAAGATGGAAGCAGAAATTATAACACTGTCTAATGTGGCTCTCAATGTATGTAGGAGAAATATTTAGGACAATTATAAATGTGAGAGGAGAAAGGATGTAAAGGGAGATGTTTCTACACTCAAACTGGTAAAATGATGGCACCAGTAGACTTCGATAAGTTATATATATAAAAGGGAATAAGTTGAATAACCACCAGAAAAGCTTATGCTCAAAACACTATAGACAAAATACAATGGTAAACAATGTTTAACCCACAGGAAGGTAGGAAAAAGAGAACAAAGAAACAAAAAACAGAACAAGTAGAAAACAAAAAATAAAATAGCAGACAAGTCTTATATCAATAATTACATTAAATGTAAATAGTCTAAACACACCAATAAAAGACAGATTGGTAGGTGAATAAAAAAATACAGCTATATGCTATCTGCAAAATCTCACTTCAACTATAATGATATAGTTAGTTGAAAGTAAGAGAATGGAAAAAGATATGCCCTGCAGACATTAGTTAAAAGAAAGGTGGGAAGGGCTATATTAACATTAAATAAGGTAGACGTCAGTGCAAAAATTACCAGACAGAGAGGGACATTATATAACAATAGAAGGGTCAATTACCAAGAAAACAGCAATCCTAAAGGCCTATATACTAAACAGTAGAGCTGCAAAATATGTGAAGCAAAAATTGGTAGAACTGAAAGAAGAAATAGATACACAATTACAATTGGAGACTACAACACTCTTCTCTGAACAATCCATGGAACAATGAAACAAAACAGCAAGCATGTGAAGAACTCAACAATACCACCAACCAACAGAATCTAACCGACGTTTCAAAATTTGTGGGATACAACTACAGCAGGGCTGAGAGGAAATCCATAGCACCTACGTGCACATGTTGGAAAAGAGGCAAAGTCTTAAATCAATAACCTGAGCTCTCATCTCAAGAAACCAGAAAGAGAAGATCAAGATAAACCCAAAGCAAGCAAAATGAAGGAAATAATAAAGAGTATAAATCACTGAATTGGAAAACAGAAAAAGAATAGAGAAAAACCAATGAAACAAAAAGCTAGTCATTTTGAAAGAATAAAATTGATCAGCCTAGCAAGGCTAACAAAAAAGAAAAGACACAAGTTATTAATATCAGGAATGAATCAGGTCTTATCGACATCAAAAGAATCAAAAGGCAATATTACGAAAAACTCTGCACATGAATTTGGCAACTTTGATGAAATGGGTCAATTCCTTGAAAGACACAAACTACCACAACTCATCCAAAATGAAACAGGTAATTTGAATAGTCCTATAACTATTAAGGAAATTAAATTTAAAAACCTCCCGAAAAAGAACTCTCCAGGCTCAGATGGTTCCAGTGAAGAATTCAACCAAATGTTTAAATAAGAATTAGGACCAGGGGCCAGCCCCATGGTCGAGTGGTTAAGTTCTCTTGCTCTGCTTTGGTGGCCCAGGGTTTCACTGGTTTGGATCCTGGGCACAGACATGGCACCGCTCATCAGGCTGTGCTGAGGTGGCATCCCACATGCCACAACTAGAAGGACCCACAACTAAAATATGCAACTATGTACTGGGGGGATTTGGGGAGAAAAATCAGGAAAAAAAAAAGAAGATTGGCAACAGTTGTTAGCTCAGGTGCCAATCTTTAAAAAAAAAAAAAAGAATTAGGACCAACTCTACAAAATTTAGTCTGGAAAATAGAAGAGGAGGGAACCCTTCCCAACTCAGTCCAGGAAGCCAGTTATTGCCCTGACACCAAACACCAGATGAAGAGAGTACCAAAAAAAGAGAACTACAGATCAACATTCCTCATGGGTATAGCTGCAAAAATTCTTTTAAAATGTTAGCAAATAGAATTCAGCAATATATGAAAAGAACTATACACCATGAACAAGTGGAATTTGTTTTAGGATGCAAAACAAATACTCAAATGCCAAGCAATAATATTCAAATAATATTCAAAAATCAAACAGTGCAATTCACCATATTAACAGGCTAACATAGAAGAGTCAGGGGCCAGCCCAGTGGCGTAGTGGTTAAATTTGTGCACTCCGCTTTGGTGGCTGGGGTTTCGGCAGTTCGGATCCTGGGTGCAGACCTACACACTGCTCGTCAAATCACGCTGTGGTGGTGTCCCACACAGAAGAACTAGAAGGACTGAATATACAACTATGTACTGGGGCTTTGGAGAAAAAAAAAAAAGAAAAATCACATGAGCATATCAATGGATGCAGAAAAAAAGAATTTAACATCTGTTTATGATTAAAACTCTCAAAAGAAAAGGAACAGGAGGGAACTTCCTCAAACTGATAAAGAATGTCTACAAAAAACCTAAACCTAAAAAATCATAGTTAATAGTGAAAGATGGAATGTTTTCCCCCAAGGATGGGAACAGAGCAATGACGCCCACCATCCAATGCTATTCAACAGATGCTGGAAATTCTAACCAGTGGAATAGATTTTTAAAAGTAAATAAAAGTCATACAGATTGGAAAGGAAGAAATAAAACTCCCTATCTGCAGATGACATGATGGTCTACGTAGAAAAATCCCAAGGAATCTACAAAAAAACCCAAGCCTACAAAAACTAATAAGTGAGTTCAGCAGGTCACGGGATCCACATACAAAAATCAAGAAAATTTTTTTAAAAAAATCAACATACACAAATCTACTGTATATATACTAGCAATGTACATGTGGACACCAAAATTTAAAATACTGTACCATTTACAATTGCTGAAAAAAAAAAAAAAGAAGCACTCAGGTATAAATGTAACAACACATAGAGTTCGTATGCTAAAATATACAGTGATAAAAGAAACAAAGATCTAAATAAATGGAGAGGGATTCCAGGTTTATGGATTGGAAGACTCAGCATAGTAAACATGTTGATTTTCCCAACTGCACTGATACAGTTTTAACGCAAATCCTATCATAGTCCCAGCAAAACATCTTGTAGATATTCACAAGATTATTCTAAAATTTACATGGAAAGGCAAAGAACCTGGAATAGCTAAAAACAATTCTGAAAAAGAATAAAGTGGGAAATATCACTCTACCTGATTTCAAACTCATATAGCTGAAGGAATCAAGACTGTGTGATACTGTGAAAGATTAGAAGCACAAATCAACGTAACAAGAGAAGAGAGAATCTGCACACGCACAGCCGACTGATATTTGACAAGGATGCAAAAGCGAATCAATGATTTTTCAACTATTGATGCAGGAGCAATTGGACATGCATAGGCCAAAAAGTGAACCTCGACCTAAATTTCACATCTGCTACAAAAAGTAACTGAAGGAGATCATAGATCAAAATGCAAAACTCTAGATCTTTTAGAAGATAATGTAGGAGAAAATCTTTAGGACCTAGGAGTTGGTGAGGAGTTCTTAGAACAGGACACCAAAAGCACAATCCATAAAAAAAAAAAAATTGACAAGCTGGACTTTATCAAAATTAAAAACTATTGCTCTGTAAAAAACCCTGTTAAGAGAGTCAAAAGAGGCAACAGACGGGGAGGAAAAATTTGCAAACCACATATCAGACAAAGAACTCTCAAAACTCAATATTAAATAAAATTTAATGGGAAAACAGACAAAAGACGAGAAGAGACATTACACTGAAAAAGATATACAAGTAGCAAATAAACACGAACAGATGCTCAACATCACTAGCCGGTAAGGAAATGCAAAGTAAGACCACGATGAGATATGACCACATACCTATTAGAACAGCCACAATACAAAATACTGGCAATACCAAGTGTTGGGGAGGATGTGGAGAAAGCAGATTTCTCATACTAGTGGGAATATAAAATGGTACCTCCACTCTAGAAAATAGTTTGACAGTTGACAGTTTCTTTTTTATTTATTTATTTTTTTGAGGAAGATCAGCCCTGGGCTAACATCTGCTGCCAATCCTCCTCTTTTTGCTGAGGAAGACTGGCCCTGAGCTAACATCTGTGCCCATCTTCCTCTATTTTATATGTAGGACGCCTACCACAGCATGGCTTGATGAGTGGTGCCATGTCCGCACCCAGGATTCGAACCCGCAGACCCTGGGCCGCTGAAGCAGATTTTGCACATTTAACTGCTGTACCACCAGACCAGCCCCTGAAAGTTTCTTAAAAACTAAACATACACTTAACATATGACCGAGCAATTATACTCCTGGACATTTATCCTAGAGAACTAAACATTTATGTCTACACCAAAACCCATACACAATTGTTTATAGTGGCTTCATTTGTAACAGCCAGAAACTGAAAATAACCAAAATGCCCCTCAATGGGTGAATGGTTAAACAAACTGTGACACATCCAGACCATGAAAAACTAACTATTGAGGAGTAAAAAGGAAGGCACTATTGATATAGGCAACAAATTGCATGGATAATAAGGGCATTACACTGAGTCAAAAAAGCGAACATCAAAATGTCATATACTCCATTTGTACAACATTCCCTTTTTTTTTTTAAAGATTGGCCCTGGGCTAACATCTGTTGCCAATCTTTTTCTTCTTCTTCACCCCAAAGCCCAGTACATAGTTGTATATTCTAGTCATAGGTCCTTCTAGTTCTACTATACGGGATGCCACCTCAGCATGGCTTTATGAACGATGTGAGGTCCACGCCCAGGATCTGACCGGTGAAACCCTGGGCCACCAAAGCACAGCCACTAGGCCGTGGGGCCAGCCCTGCACGACAGTCTTGAGATGACAAAATTAGAAAGATGGAAAACAGATTAGTGGTTACCAGGTGTTAGGGTTGGTGGGAGAGGCTGGGTGTGACTATACAGGGAGATCTTTGTGGTGATGGAGTAGTTCTGATCTTGACTGTGGTGGTGGTTACATGTATCTAGATATGTGATACATTGAGCTATACACACACACGTTGTACCAATGTCAATTTCCTGGTTTTGATATTTGTAGGATAATTATGTAAGATGTAGTCACTGGGCGAAACTGGGTGAAGGGTAAGAGGTAATTCTCTGTATTTTCTTTGCAACATTCTGTGAAACTATAATTATTTCAAAATAAAAAGTTAAAAATATACCAAAGCCCAAGTTAACATCTATTGCCAATCTTCCTCAATCACTTTGTTTGCTGCTTTAAAATTTGGAAAGACGTCAGGGCCGGTCCCGTGGCCGAGTGGTTAAGTCGCGTGCTCTGCTTTGGCAGCCCAGGGTTTCTCCGGCTGGGTTCCTGGACCTGGACATAGCACCACCCATCAAGCTCGTGCTGAGAGGGCCTGGAAGGGAGGGCAGGTGGCCTCGCTGCAAGCTTTGGAGGAGCCACAGTGGGGGCCTGTGGCCAGCTCCATGGGCAGGTGTTGGTTGAAAAAACTCACAGCAGACTCAAGTCACTTCATCTCCCCTCTCTTGCTGCTTCTCTGAGTTGACGCCACGCTGTTCATGGGATCCCTTTCCCAAAAATGTTGAATGAGTGGGAAAGGACGAATATTTGGGCCTGCCTCCTGCTACTCTGGAATGAATTTTTTTCAATTTTTGCTGATGACAGTTACCAAAACACCAGTAATTCTAAAGTATGGAGGAAAATGTCTCTTCTTGTTCCTCTCCTGTCTCTTAGTACTTTACCTCTTTGTTATTTGTTGAATTAATGTGAAACGTCATGGCAGCTGGCCAGCTGGCAGAGTCAGACCTGCTTCTCTAACGGGGCCCCAGATCTCTGAGCCGAGGTGGTCTCTCTGCTGCCTTTACTGCTGGAGAGAGTGGCCACTCCACTCTGCCCAGAGGGGCTTTGTCTGTCCCCACTGGCTCCCATCAAACCAGCTAGAGGCGCCTGGCTGCCTACTCGGAAGTGGGCTCCAGGGAAGGGGGATTCTGTCTAGCTTAGCAGGTACCACTGTCTGTGGTAGGGAAGGAAACAGCTAGTTGCACTTAATAAGAGTTCCATAAACATTTGTCCAGCACCATGCCACAGCAGATCCTGTGCCACACTAGGGACTAACAGTGGACATGAGCCAGCCCCTGCTCACAACACACTTTCGGTCTCGTGTGGTCCAGGCTCCTTAAACAGCCATGTGTGGACCGCTAGGAGCCCAGTGCACTGCTGTGGAATGAAGGAGACGCCCGATGCTGCAAATCTCCCTTCCCCAGCCCTGAAAAAAATTGTTTTTGTTTGTTTGATTGATTTAGACAAACCAGGCTCACACACACAAAATAATAATAAAAACAATAAATTACTCTGGATCAAAAAGAAGTGAGCATGTAGTAATTTGCTAGCATCAAATAAGTAGGCTTACAATACAGACTTTTTCTATAGAAGAGCACCATTGCAGTGAATTCTAAAGCTTATGTTTTACTGGAATTTTTGTTTTTTTGTGTGATTTTTTTAAAGCAATATTCACATGCAACAGAAAATTCAAATGTACAAAAGTTTGTGATAGGACCACAGTTCAGAACCATAAAACTAGGTATTCGTCTTTGCCTCACAAATCGTCTTTCCCAGCAGCCACTCTGCTGTTGCGGCCTTAGGTGAGCGGGTGAGAGTCGAGGCCACTGGGAGGGAGAAGCAGGGGAACTCCCTTCCTGACAAGATGGGCAAGCGAGAGAAAGCACTCCAAGCCAGCCAAGTGAGGAAAAAAGAGAAAGAGAGTGAGCAGGTGAGACTCCAGGGTCCTCGTGGGAAGGTGGCTGAACAAGCCTCCTGACGAGGGTGGAGGAACGCAAAACTAGTGGCTCCATTGCCGCACAGAGACGGGCCGGGGGCAGGTGGCACCTCTCCAGTCCAGGGCCCTTGGTGAAAGCAGGGGCTTCAACAGATAGCTGCTAGCTGGTGAGGGGATACGAGGTCCTGGGAGAAGCAGAAGCCTGGCTGGTTAGAAGGTGACCAGTGATGGCAGGGACATTGTCAACAAGCCACAACTTGGAGGCCATTCCCTCCCCAAAAGATAAATTCCTAGAAATGGAATTCTCAGTCAAAAGCCACGCGGATACTGTAGCTATGTTTAAAAAGTTCTTTCCTGTTAGAAATCGATAACAATGTAATTATAGGTAAAATGATATTATGTCATGGATTTGCTTTAAAATAATAACCCAGCAAAAAATTAAGAAGTGACTGTTGGGGAAGTGGTGTGGGGAAATCAGAATTTTCCACCCCAAAATGTGGTGGAAAAATCTCTTTGACTTGATTATTTTTAAGAACAAAAGACTCAGAAAAAAACCTTTGACCTTCCCCCTTAACTGCCTAAAAGAATTTAAATAGAAGGTCTGTTCCAGGAAGAAGCTAATACCATAGAGGACTATAGTATAATAAACTAGGTGTGGTGGACAGGGAGGAACCTAGCAAGGCCCATTTGATCAAAGTCCTCCCCACGTCTCATTGTCTTTGCAAGGCAAGGCAAACATTGTTTACTAAATATTTGCTTTTCCATCTCCATGTGAATTTCCTTCCTGCCCTTTGAAGTCCCACACCACTACCCCCAACATCCTCCTTTGTCTTTAGTTGAAGATGGTATTTAAGGCAGTGGCTCTGACCGTGTTAGCAAGTTACTCAGTTTTCCTGGGTTTCTCCCATGTATACATGTTGTTAGATTTGTTTTATTTTCTCCTGTTATTCTGTCTCATGTTGATTTAATTCTTAGACCAGCCAAAAGAACCTAGAGGGCGGGGGAATATTTCTCCTCCTCTACGGTGGTCATATATGAAAGAAGAATGGCAGAATATTAATAATTGTTGAAGTTGGCAGATGCATACTGTATTCATTGGCTAGAGCTGCCGAAACAAAAGCCCACAGACCCGGGGGCTTAAAAAACACAAATTTATTCTCTCCAAGTTCTGGAGGCAGGAAGTCCAAGATCAAGGTTTGTTTTGGTTTTTTTGTTTACTTATTTATTTAATTCTCAGAGGGAAACTTCCACTTCCAGCCATAGGGCAGGTTAGATATACCGAAACAGCTTCTCACCACAAAACACTTATTTAAAATAACAGACAAACTCTGGAGAAATCAAGAAAAATCCACAAAAGATAAAACCAAAGCTGAAGAAAAGTCTCCCCTAAAATTTTGAACCGTAGGTCTATCCTCACACAACTTCCAGGTTTGGATTTACTTGAGCACATGATCAGAAGAAACCCAGACAAGAAATGGTTTTCAAACGCTTCCTGGTTGGTCGTGCCCTGGGGCAGCCTGCAGAAACAAACGCAAATTCCACTTGGAAGAAGTCAGTCTCGGCCAGGAGCCAGAGAAGTCCTTCGAATTTAGGTAAGCCCAACATTAGCATGCAATAAAAAGTTGCCAAACATACAAGCCAGCCACCACACAAGACAGGGACAGGGTGGATGATACTGCCATGTGCTGACATAAGGGAATTTAGCAATTTCCCCTTTGGGCCTGTCTGGTTTGAAGTATCTGGAGACACCCAAGGGGAAAGTCCCACTGGCAGCTGGATATATTGGTCTGGAACTGAGCAGGAGGTCTGGGTAGAGAATTTGGAGTCATCAGCATTGTAGATCTGCCTGCCATTGTTTCCCAGCTACACGCGCACACACACACACACACACACACGCAAGCCGGGAAAGTTCCTTTATGATTTGTTACACAGTCAGAAATTCCAATAGTTACCAGTTTATGAGAGTCATAGGCCTATTTTTAAAATGCAAAAACTTTGGGGTGCAGGGACTGCTCTTGATTTTACACAACATGGATACACCCACAGATACCTAGAATTTTATGAAGTCATTGCTGGCGCTGTGCCAGGCACTGGAGCCTCCGCAGTGAGCACATGGTTAACCCCATGGGAGGCTCAATATCTGTACCATCTAATGCATCGGAATCCTGTCTCCACCTGTGTGAATTTATCTGTCCAAATCTCAGCCTCCCTGTCTGGAAAATGGAGTCATAGTCCCAAGCTGGCAGAGTATGGTGTGGGTTAGATATACATGTCATTGGAGATCATTCTTATATTATCTACTGGTGGGAAGTGTTTAGGGCTGAGACCTGGGAAGCTTCCAAGGACCCCTGTGATGTGCTGCTATGGAGAACCCCAGGGGTGGGTGAGCACGAGGCCACGATGCTGCTCAGACTCCAGCCACTGTCTCTGCTGGTACCAGGCCACAGCTGGGGCCAGCAGGCCCTGGGAAAAAGGAGGGGGCTCCCTTCCTCCCTCTCTAAGAACAACAGCCTTGAGTTATCCTCACCCTTATATTACCCAGACTATCCCTTAAGCCACCCCAACATATTTGTCCTTCCAGATTGCACCTGTGCTGATGGAAGAGTAGCTGGTGCCAAGAATGATCAAAGCCCAACACGCAAAAATCCCCTCCCCTCCCCACTGCATCTCCACCCAGTTTCTGGTCAGCCTTCCCTGCACCATGTGGCCACCCTTCCAGGCCAGTTAGGTCCCTGCCCCAGGGAACAGAGCAGCCTGCAGAAGAGTAGGGGTTTATCTAGAACTTTCTGGCATCATCACCCCACCTATAGCCCTTGGAACATTACTTTGTCCTTTTGACCAATATGCCCTTTGTCTTACTCTGCTCCAGCTGCTGTAACAAAACACCACAGACTGGGGGCTGAAATAAGAGAACTTGATTTCTCACAGTTCTGGAGGCTGGAAGTCTGAGATCAGGGTCCCAGCATGGTCGGCTCCTGGTGAGGGCTCTCTCCCTGGCTTGTAGACAGCCTCTTTCTTGCTGTGTCCTCACATGGCCTCTCCTCTATGCCTGCATGTAGAGAGTAATCTTTTTCTCTTCCTCTTCTTATAAGGGCACTAATCCCACGGTGAGGGTCCCACCCTCATGACCTCATCTACAGCTAATTACCTCCCAAAGGCCCCATCTCCAAATTCATCACATTGGGGTTAGGGTTTCAACACATGAATTTGGGGGACACATTTAAGTCCCTAGCACCCTTCTCCTTACCGGAACAGAGCTTAACCCCAATGCTTAGTTCAGAGCTTGACACTCACTAGGCCCCAGTAGATACTCAGAATAAATAAAAAATGACTTGAGTATAGCACTTCGGGGCTGTACTCCGATGGCAGGTGCAGCTCCCCCATGCTCCCGAAGGCCTGGTGTGGGCCCCAGAGAGCCTGGTGAGGCAGCGAGATGGGAGCAGGGCTCTCCGCCAGGCTTCTCAGAAACACACCTCCCAGCAGGTATCCTGGGTTGGATGGTACCTTATGAAGAAAAATCTCATTCTCTTTCTCCTCCAAAAAGTATCTTTTGATTTTATTACTTTAAGGAAATTTAGAATATAAATAAGCAAAAATCTAAAAAATAAAGGCCACACATAATCCCTGAGAGATAACACTGCCTTGGTTAGGCTATTTCAGACCCTTCTCAAAACGTGAGTGTGTATATGCTCACAGGGTATATATTGCTTGTAATCTGCCTATTCCCACTGAAATGTAAATTTGGGGAATAATTTAATCTCTTTAGTAGCCTTTTCAGCATCATTTTAAAAGGCCAGTTAGTACTTGGTCATTATTGCTGCAGGGAAAGAGCTTCTCACACAGGCCACTGAGGACCTGACTTCAGATTGGGCATAAGGGGCTCCGCTGCCCTTGGGAGTCCCCACTGGAGAAAGGAGGCAGCGGCACGAATAAACAGCAGGACGAGGGGATGTGGGTGATGCTGACCACCTGTCTTCTGCTCCGAGGGAGCTGCAGAGACAGTCTGGGACCCTCCAGGTCGCTCCGTACCTCTGTACCCTGGACTGAATGACTTCCCCTCTTGGAAGCAGGAAGGATGGCTCTCTGCAGCTGTGAAAGATCTCCTTTCAGAACCGTGGTGTCGCCCCAGGGCATGAAGGCCACATCTACCTCTTCATCCCCCTCCCAGCACTGGCCCTGGGGAAGGCGCCCTGTGGCCAGGGAGTGACAGCCTGTGCTTCTCTTTGTACTTTGTCTGAAGCCCCTCAGAGCCTGTGTCTAGGCTGCAGGCAGTTAGGGGCCCCATGGGGTGATGGGGAGATGGGATGCTTGGAATAAACTTAAAGGTCCAGGGACACTTCCCTGACACTTATATCAGGAGGAGTCTCTAGCTTCTGCTTCTACCAAGAAAAGAGGTTTTTCATCCACTCTTTCATTTATTCCACAAACCTTACCTGAGTTCCTATTATGTCCCAGGTACCACGGGGTGGTAAACATATTTCATCCATATTTTAAGACATTTTAACCGTCTGAACAATTGAAGGTCGAGCTGCCTTAGGGGTAGTGAGGGCCCACTCCCGTATCATGAGATGGGATGCTGTCAACGACCACCTTCTTGAATGAGATGACTTTCAAAGTCAATATTGAAATTTAATGAGTGTTTGCTGTAAACATTCATGGGTTTGTTCTGACTCCATAATCCAGCCAGCTTCATCCATGGTGTCACAACAAGTTCTGGGCTTCCCTCTAGAGTTGGATGAGGGTGATTGAAAGGTGGCAAGAGGTCATGAGAAAGGAACACATCAGTCTGGGGCCAGTTGCTTCCTGAATGGTCTGGTGGCACCACCCATGTCCCCGTTTCAGGCCTCTCCTGTATGACCCATCGCTGTGGCGAGTCACCACTGGGACATCCCAGTCCTGGCTGCTGGGCTCTCATGGGCCACAGCCCCATACCTTCCATCTAATTCCAAGTTCTCTCCATTCTTCCAAGCCAAGCCTGCCATCCTTCCATCAGTGAGTGTGTCGTGGCTCCCTGGGTTACACTGAACTGGGGCCATGACGGTCTTAAGCCTTTCGGAGATGTGGATATTTTGATGTGCAAATGGCAAAGGATGTAATCCAAGTCCTGAGCAATCTCAGAACAAAATGGTTTCACAACCACTTCATCATACTAAATAAACAAGGTGTTGAACTTTCAGCTAGTACGTGGACAGTAGGTAATTTCACTCTACCTCTGAGCCTCACCCTGCCCCACTCTGCCTCCCCTTCTCTTCCCCATCCTCCCTGAGCCTCACCCAATGGTGAATCCCACTCCTGCCCTGAGCCTCACCTCCAGCTCTGAGCTTCACCCATTCCTGCTCCTACCACTGCTTCCTGTCTCTAAGTCTCACCTTATCTCTGACCTGCAGAGATGGAGAAAGAGTCAGAAGTAGGTAAGGCAGGTGGGAACTTGCTCTTTGGATGTTGGATGTCAAAAAGCCTTTCCAGAACCTGCCTCAGCTGAGCCATCCACGCGGGACCAGAGGAACCAGTGTTTGCAGAGGAGTGGGGAAGGGGGTGCCTGAATCAAAACTGGATTCTTCCAAGGGCTGACCTGAACCTCTAGAATGTTCTGCTTTCTCCCCCTTCCCCTCTGTTTCTGCCTATGTGGTTATGAAGCAGCCATGTTAAGAGGAAAAGCAAAACAAAAAGCAAAGCATGAGATGTGGGCAGGCAAGGGGCTTCAGAGGCCTTACAAGAAAGGGTGTATGTAATCTCAGAGCACAACTTTCAAGGTGTCTTGCCAAGTGAAGAGGTGACTCAGACCAGCTTCTAATGACCACAACTGTTAGCCAGAGGAAAGGCCCAGAGAAGCCCTAAGGAATAGGCAGCATCAGGAGGGGCAGCAGAATGTCACACAAGTCCCTCCGGACCAGCAGAAAATAGATTTTCACAGGTCTAGGGCAGGGCATGAAGGAGATGTGCCTGGAGCATCTTACCATGCCAAAAGCAAGGAAGGTGTCAAAGACTGACGGAAAGAAGTCAAAAGAACACGGTCTGAAGGGACTTTCACTCACCTAAGATACAATGGTTTCAGCACCAAAATGGATAATGTTTACAACGGATTGAAACATATCATAATGATACAAGGACAAAATGAAACAACAGAAAAACCTGCATTTGTCACCGCTGGAAGTTTCCAGGTCACAACCCAGTGCTCTGACAACTGATCGATAAAAGGACAGAATCAAGTATTTATCCTGCCTTTATTGGATCAGCTGTATTTCAGGAAGACCAAGAAGTTAATACGAAAAAGTTTCCCTTTGTAGAAGACTTCCAGATAATAGAAGCAAAAGGAATGACAGAATTGGAAAAATCTTCCTCTCGCAAGCATTAATGAAACAATGCGCGTACGCAACGGTCATCATGGATGCTGGAACCGCAGTGTGAAAGTTGATGGGGAGCTTTCTAATGGAGGGATCAAGCCAACACCACCTGACCCTGCTGAGCAGTCTTAGCGTCACCGAAAGTAGCCAGGAGCCGAGATACGCCCCCCAATGGTGGCCACAGCAAATGCACAATACCTCCTATCAATTCTTCTTGCCTAAAAAGCTGAATCTGAATCTGAGCAAGCCTCTAGACTCGACTTCCGGTGTAGAGGAAACACAGGGAACAGAAGTGCACCATGGGACGTGGATGACACCATAGGAAGAAAAAGCCAAACACAGAACACAGAACATTCTAGAAGACAATTGATCCACCCTGTCTAAGAAATCACTGGCATTAAAACAAAAAGAGATAAGATTGCCGTAGACTAAAAGGGACTTGAGACATACAACCAAATGCAATGTATGGACCTTCTAAATCCTGATTCAAACTACCCAACTCTAAAGACACCTTTGAGATAATCAGGGAAATGAATACATACAGCTAGTAGATGATATTAAAGGAATTATTGTTAACTTCATTTAACGTTTAATGACATGGGTTTTCTTTATTTAATATACTTATCACCTAGAGAAGCAGCTGAAGCAATTACAAGAGAAATGACATAGTACCTTGCATTTGCTTTAAAACAATCC
Organism: Equus caballus; assembly: GCF_041296265.1. Lineage (NCBI taxonomy): Eukaryota > Metazoa > Chordata > Mammalia > Perissodactyla > Equidae > Equus > Equus caballus. Next base: position 18,501,337 of record NC_091705.1, read on the forward strand.
AGTACAAACAGAAGAAGGATAGATAAAACGGCAAAACGCTCATCATTGTTGTAGCTGAGTGATGAGCATGTATGAGTTCATTATGCTAGTCTGTCTACTTCTGTATACGTCTGAAATTTTCTATAACAAAAAGCTAAAAGAGAAGGTAGAAAAGGGGTCTGGGCTCCGGTTCTGATTCTGTCACTAATCAGCTCTGAACTTGAGCAAATCAGTTCCCCTTCCTGGGCTCCAGGTTTCTTATCACTAACATCAGTTCATGGAAATGATGACCTTCCAGCTCCTGATTTCTGTGATTCTGTATCATCTCTTCAACTTGGGAGTCATTTTTAAACCCTTCCCAGTTATGTCCATGGGGGGAGGCGTCCGTAGGACAGGTTCTGTGGGTTGCGTGGGTGTTCCTGAGGGAAGCAGAATGCGTAATCTGCCCAGGGTTAACTGGTGATAATCGAGTTTATTTGTGTTTTGTTCTGGCTCACCGAGGAGCTACAAAAGGGAAGAGATTCATCTGAGGCAATTTCCTTCTTCTTCTTTTTTTTTTTGCAGTGCATCCTGTTGGTTTATTTCTGTGCAGAAGGCTCTATGCCAAGGGGTTAGACAGGAGAATGGCTTGTTCACCAATTGGCCTGATGCAGAGGGACCAGCTTTCTTCAGCCTGGGTGAGGTGGCTGGTTCAACTGAGAAGATTCTTGCCCAACATTTTATTTTTTGTAACAAAATTCCAGGAATGTAGGGAAATATGTGCAACGAGGCAGGAGCATCTTGTGAGCAGGGCAAGTAGAGGGTAGAAATTTCTTGATGGGTAGCTATAGATTCTCTCTGTCATCAAAAGTAAGAACATCAGTCTGGCTCCTGGACCTTTGTGCTCTCTATCAGCCGGTAGGTGCTCAGGGTAATGTTAGATTGGGCCAGATGTCAATAGGAAGATACATCTGCGAAAATGTGCACCCTGAAAAATGAATTGAGAGTTGTTTACGCTGTGGTGATTCAGCAAGCTATAGGGAAACGACCAGATTGAGCTAGAATTCTTCGATCTCAGAATGCACATCCCATAGCTTTAAATACGGTACAATTTCTGTTCTCCCTGCCTCCTTTGGCAGAGTGAATTGGGGTTCCTGACTGGAACCAGATCTTCTCCTCACCTCCACACGGTCACAGCCTCGCCACCACTAGCCGCCTTGAGAAAATTAGTTCTTTTGACTCTGGTTTCTCCAGGCACCACAAGAATCCCAGGACTCCCTGGAGATCCCTCAGCCCCCAGACCTTTGCCCTCATATGGCTGTGCGTCTGCGTCTCTGACCCATTCGTGCAGCTCCCGCCAAACCCTGAAGCCTTTCCACTGTGCCTTCTGGAAGGCTTGATCCATTGCCAGCTCACTGCCCTATTTCCTCCACCTTTTCTCAAGGCGATTCCTCCATCATCGTTCTCTAGGCCATATGTAAGTCTAAATTTTCTAGTAGTCACATTAAGATAAATAGAAAGAAGCAGATAAAATTAACTTTACCAATATATTTTATCTAGCACAAAAGATCCAACAAGCAAAAACATATTTTATGTAGCCCAATATGTTTCACCAGGCAAAAAGTGTAAAACTATTAACAAGATATTTTACATCTTTTTTTCCATGCTGTCTTTGAAATCTGGTGTGTGTTTTACACTTAGAGCATATCTCAATTTGGAGTTTCAACAAAGTGAAATGCAGTCCTACCAAAACAATAAAGCTGTGTTTAGTGGAAAAATATTTTATACTGCTTTAGTTTTCAACTTAATTTGAATTAAATTCAATTAAAAATTCACTTCCTCAGTCACTCCAGCCACATTTCAGGTGCTCAGTAGCCACATGTGGCTGACGGCTGCCATATTGGACTGAGCGGGTCTGAGTGAAACCTCATTTTCCCTGAGGCTCTCTCAAGGTGTGGGTGTTTTCTAGACTTTTCGTGGATCCGTGGGCCTGAAGATGGGGTGGGTGTCTTCCTTGACATTCATTGCTGCTTTCCTGGAACGTTTCCCCTCCTTCCCACGACAAACTACTTCTCCCACCATCCTTGTGGTTACAATCATCAACCAAAGTCTAGATAGATCACCTTATTCCTTGAAGATTTCACTTCCTGGCTCGCTGTCACTTTCTCTAACACTCTCCCGTCGTGATCCTTGGTAATATCAATATCTTTGTCAACAGTATTTCCAACATACTAGCCTCTCAGTTCTCCACCAATGATCTTGTCTCCTCAGTCATCCATTCCCGTGGTCACACCCCAGACCTGTCCTGTCCAGTACTGACGTCTCCTCATCACAGAAGCTTCATGCATCCCACCCTCCTGTCACTGCTCGCTCTCTCTGGTACCCTCCCCTCAACAAGACCATCTCCTTGAACTATAGCCTACCTCCTCTCACACCGTCACTTCCTGCCTCACCCAGCTTTAATTAGATGGTCTGTTCTTGGAATCGCTTCCTTTTGCTTGCCCTCAAGGCCCTTGCCCTGTCTTGCTTCATCACACCCCACTGATTACAACCACCCCACCTCCAAGTCCGCGTCCACACCCTCATAACCGAACATGGCTGGAGGAGAACAAGCAGCACTTCTAACCAGCCTCACTACATCCATGGCCACTAACCAACCTCAGTTGATCCGCAGGGCTGGCCTGAAATCTATGACAGTTCGCTATCCACTCAACCTCCCATTCTCCTAGATGATATTTTACTTTCCTTATAAAGGCACAAAAGACTTCCAATCAGCTAAATTCACTTTTTCCTAGCTATATCACTTAGAAAAGTTACACATGACCTCATTTTCCTCATTTGTGAAAGAGAAAATGCTCAACCTACAAGGTTAATATGAAGGCTTTATATAACTACGTAACTTACGTAAACCACATGTAAAAGTGTGCATGTCGAAAATTATAGATGTTATTTTTTAGTGAAAATCTGCATGCCAAACATGCTCTGATAGAATTCGGCATTTCCTTTTCTTCTTTTCTTTTTAAATTGAGACATAATTGGACATATAACATTGTGTAACTTTACTGCGTACCACGCGTTGATTTGACTCACATATATTGCAACATGATTACCAGCACAGCATCAACTAACACGTCCATCACGTCACATAACTACCATTTCTTTTTTCTGGTGAGAAGATTGAAGATCTACTCTCTCAGCAACTTTCGAGTATTAATACAGTATTGTTAACTACAATCACAACGCTGTGCACTAGATTGACTCAGCATTCACAGCAACAACGAAAAGGACAGGGGCTGCTGATTTTCTGTTTACCTTATCCTAAACTGAACCTTGTTTCCCCTCCCCCCAACTCCACGCCTGAGTCAAGTGGGTGAGGATGAACTACAAAGCCTGCGGTGGCGGCGGGGAGGCAGGATTCCCCATGGGCATCCTCCATGTGGATGAGGTATATGTGCCTCAGACAGACTTTACCTGTCTCCTGCTGCCTGCCTACCTGTCCTTTCATCCGTTTACCATTCTATTACTTAAGTACTAAGGAATATTGAGGATCTTGATTCCTCCTTCCACCCCCGGTAGTCATTAACAGGAACTGGGAAAAGCCAAATTTCCAAAGTTTAAAAAAAATTGTAACTATCCATGTCCAGCCATCTCATGGGCCCCCTGCCCATCATCAAACTAGCCATGTGGCTGGAAGTGTGCCATGTAAAATCACCGTATATGCTTACCTGCGATGTGCCACTTCCACAAGTTGTTTGCCAACCTGTGGCATTTTGGGTATCAATGTAATTTTAGTCCTACAATTACTGAAGTGGGAAAAAACCCCGTCAAGTGCCCATGTAAAGAATCTTATGAACAGCTGTCTCGATAATAAGTTGCTGGTTACTATTCTCACTACTCCAAGCTAAGGGCTATTCTCAATTGGTGTTAGGTTGAACATACCAATGATCATATTAGTTAAAATTATTCTTGATGGGAGAGAAGAGCCCTTGGGTTGGAATGTTGATCCTAGACGTCAGCAATCACGAAGCAGTGAAAGCTTAGACATGAGCGCCACCTACAGGAGCCCTCGTGTACTGGGGGCGCGTTGGGAGTCAGGCCGGGGTTAAGAGCGCACCTCAGACTTTCCAGCTCTGAGTTTTGACCAAGGTTCTTAACGGCTCCATATCTTACTTTTCGCGTCTGTACAATGAGAATTATAATCGCTACTCCAGCAGTCGCCGTAAAGTTTAATGCGTAATGCATGTAAGGCCTTGCCAATATGCCCAGCATCGAGCTAAATTCTCAATAAATGAACCGCAGCAATTATGAGATGTAAGGACAGTGTCCTGCACAGCCAACCTCAAGCCATGAACCCAAGCAGGAAACCTGTGCCCAACAAATCCTTTTATCAAGTCTCGTTGATTTCTGGCTTCAGGTGCAAGATACTCTTTACCAAAAGGTGAAGAATTTAACTACATGCTCTCTTGTCATCCTTTGAATCTATGGATCTACCTCAAGAAATTATTCATGTGTTTGCAACACATTATCATAAAAACACGCTTCATCATAAACCTTTCAGTAAAGGGATTTCCAGGATGGCAGGGCCATTGCCGAAGGACAGTTCAACTGCACCGTTGCCGCTGGGCGAAGGAGCTTTAAATGCTGTGTGCATGTGCTGCCATCTTGTGGTACTTTGGGGAACATGTCTCTGATGTATTCTGGAGCTGTTAGCCAACTCGCTGAGAGCTAGCCTTTCTGAGCAGGATTACATGTGACGTCATATTGCATACATATACATATTACGTAGACACTCATAACTCCATGCAAAAAAATTGTGCTCCACACAGTGCGTCACTTCGCTCATGAAGTTATTCACAGGTTGTTCTGAATGTAGGAGAACAGATGACAAGACACATTGCAGCCAAAGAAAGAAAACTACATGCCCCTCCACGGGCCCAAGGCAGCTGCCCTATTGAGACCACGTTTCCTAACTGCTTTGGACTGAAGCTGATCTGGGCACCCTAAGGCCTTAGAGACGCAGTTCAGTATTTACCAACTCTATACTGAACAACTCAGTTCTGCTAGTGTGTCGTCACTGTTGTCTCCCAGCCCCTCAACACACCCTAACCCTGCCCCTGTCATGTGCCCATTCTCTGGAAAGCCACAGACAGTCCATGTCTGAACTTCTGCAGCATCTGCCCTTGGACTGCTCTGGACACTCACCCACTGAAGGGCATCTGGGTTGTGTCCTGGTTAGGGCGATTATGAATAAAGCTGCTATAAACATTTGCATGTAAGTTTTTGTGTGAACATAAATTCTCATTTCTCTTAGATAAATTCCCAGGACTGTAATTACTGGGTCATACAGAAGTCACATGTTTAGTTTTTTAAAGAAACCATCAAACTGTTTTCCAGAGTGGCTGTACCATTTTACATTCCCACAAGCAATGTGTGAGAAATCCAGTTCCTCTGGGTCCTTGTCAGCACTTGCTATTGTCACTATTTTTTAATTATTTTTATTTTTATTTGAGGAAGATTAGCCCTGGGCTATCATCTGCTGCCAATCCTCCTCTTTTTGCTGAGGAAGACTGGCCCTGAGCTAACATCTGTGCCCATCTTCCTCTACTTTATATATGGGACGCCTGCCACAGCATGGCTTGCCAAGTGGTGCCATGTCCGCAGCCGGGATCCGAACCAGCGAACCCCGGGCCGCCGAAGCAGAACGTGCGCACTTAACCGCTGTGCCACTGGGCAGGCCCCTATTGTCACTATTTTTCATTTGAGCGATTCTGATGGATACATAGTGATATCTCGTTGTAGTCTTAATTTGCGTTGCCCTGATGGCTCACAATGTTGAGCATCTTCTCATGTGTCCCTTTGCCATCTGTATATCCTTTTCAGTGAATGTCTCTTCTGCCCATTTTCCAATGGGTTTTGTTTATTTTTTAGCTATTGAGTTTTGAGTGTTCTTTATGTATTCTAGATAGAAGTCATTTGTAAGATATGTAGTTTGCAAATGTTTTCTCCCAGTCTGGAGACACTCATCTTCTTAAAACTCTCTCTTGCACAGAAAAAGTTTAGTCCTGATGAAATTCCAATTTATCATTTTTTTCTTTTATTTATCAGGATTTGAATATAAAATTTAACAACTCTTTCCTAGCCCTGGATCATTAACCTTCTCTTGTATTTTTTTCTAAAAGTTTTATGGTTTTGCATTTCATGTTAAAGTTCATGATCCATTTTGAGTTAATTGTTATATAAAGTGTGAGACTTACGTCCAGGTCATTCTTTGCCTACAGATGTTCAGTTGTTCCAACACCATTTGTTGAAAAGGCCATCCTTCCTCTATTGAACTGCTTTGACAAAAAACGGATTTTGTTAAAAATCCATTTACTTTACTTGTGTGGGGCTATTTCGGGGTTTTCTATCCCATCCTTTTGATTTCCTTCGCTATCCCTCTGCCAGTACCACACAGTCTTCATAGTAGCTGTATAAGAAATCTTAAAATCAGGCTGATTTCTCTCACTTTGCTGTTCTTTTTCAAATTATTTTAACTATTATACTGTTATAGTTCCTTTGCCTTTCCATATAAATTTTATAATAATCTTGCCTAAATATACAAAAAAATCTTGGTGGGATTTTGATAGGAATGGTGTTAAACTTGTATACCAATTTGGGTAGAATTGACCTCTTTACTATATTGGGTCTTCAATCCGTGAACACACGTCCCTCCATTTATTCAGAGCTTCTTAGATGTCTTTCACCGATGTTTTATAGTTTTCAGCATACCTGTCCTGTACACATTATGTTACATTTGCATATATTTCTTTCTTCCTTTTTTTTTTGGAGCAGTTGTCAATGGTATTGTATTTTAGATTTTAGTGTCCACATATTCATTGCTAGTGTATGTTGGTCTTGTATGCTAAACTCGCCTATTAGTTCTAGAAGGTTCTTTTTTTTGTAAATTCCTTGTGATTTTCTAGATAGAATATTATGTCATCTGCCAAGAAGGACAGTTTTATTTCTTCCTTTCCCATTTGTATGCCTTTTATTTCCTTTTCTTGTCTTGTTGAACTGGCTAGAGCTGTCAGTACTATGTTGAATAACACTGGATGGTGGGCATCCTTGCCCTGTTCTCAGTCTTAAGGGGAAAACATTCAGTCTTTCACCACTAAGCATGACGCTAGCTGTAGGCTTTTCAGTGACATGCTTTACCAAGTTGAGGAACCTCCCCTCTATTTCTATTTTGCTGAGAAATTTTTTGATATGGCCGTGGGATTTTTCTTCTTTGGTCTGTTAATATGGTGGATTACACTGATGGATTGGTTTTCAAATATTGAACCAGTCTTGCATTCTTGTAACGAGCACTGCTAGTTCACGGTGTATTATTCTTTTTATATATTGAATTCTACTTTTCAACATTTTGTTAAGAATTTTCACATCCATATTCATGAGGAATTTTTGTCCATAGTCTTCTTTTCTTTCTTTTTTTTTGGTCCTGTCTGTATGTTTTCTGGTGTCAGGGTAATACTGGCTTCCTAGAATGAGTTGGGAAGGGTTCCCTCCTCTTCTTCTAGTCTAGAAAAGATTTTATAGAGGGGGGTCTTAATTCTTTTTTAAATGTTTGGTAGAATTCTCCAGCGGAACAACCTGGGTTGAAGATTTCTTTCTCAGGAGGTTAATTACAAATTCAATTTCCTTCATAGTTATGTGACTATTCAAATTATCTATTTCATGTGGATAAGTTGGGGCAGTTTGTGCTTTTCAAGAAATTTGTCCATTTCATCTAAGTTGTCAAATTTATGTGTGTAGAGTTGTTCATAGTATTCCATTATTTTCCTTTTGATGCCTGCAGGGTCTGTAGTGATATTCAGTTTTACTCCTAATATTAGTAATTTGTATATTATAATATCTAAGATTTATAATCTAAGAGATATTAATAGTCTTTTTTTCCTTTGTCAGTCTTGCTAGAGTTTTACTGATCTTGTCAAAGAACAAATTCTTCACTTCATTGATTTTCTCTATTGTTTTTCTGTTTTCAATTTCATCGATTTCTGCTTTTTATTATTTCCTTTCTTCTGCTAGCTTTGGGCTTATTTTATTCCTGTTTTTCTAAGTTCTTGAGGGAGAGTTTAGGTTGTTGATTTAATCCATTTTCTCTTGTCTAATGTATGCATTTAGTGCTATAAATTTCCCTCTTAGCACTGCTTTGACTGTGCCCCACACATTTTGATATGTTGTATTTTCATTTTTATTCATTTCACTCTATTTTAAAATTTTCCTTGAGACTTTCTCTTTGATCCATGGGTTGTTTAGAATGTGTTTTTCAGTTTCCAAGTGCTTTGAAGATTTTCTTGCTGTCTTTCTGTTGCAGATTTCAAATTTCATTGCTGGGCAACCAGGCTTTTATTCCCTCTGAGGCTTCCTGGCCAATCCTGGCTCCCCTCCTGGTGTGTGGTGGGTGTCACAATGGGGCCCTCATGACATCACCGCCCCTCCCCTGGTTACTTGATTCTGGAATCGTCTCTCAACTTGTCCCAGCCCAACTCCCTCCTCCCAGCTCCTGCTTCACTCTCTTTTTTGTACTCCTCTCCAGCTCTCATCCACCCCGTCTGTCCAGTGTGAAGGTAATTATATGTCCCAAGTTTGCACAAGAAAAAAATGACTGAGGTTCAAAAGAGTAACGTTGCCACAGGTTGACAGCCCGCATGCACAGATGCAATGAGCAGGAACGCAGAGAAACAGATCTCCCAGGTGCGTGGGCAGCCCCTGGGGACTCAGACAAGGAAAAGAGAGGTGCCAAAGCCTGGGGCTCTGGATCTGGGGTCGGGTGGCAGTGACTGGGACACAGGAAGACAAGTCTCAGCAACTTCAATTGAGGAATGTCAGTGGAGGTTTGGCTGAGGGAGCCCAGATGTCCCTGGGTCCTGAGTGGCCAGTGCTAAGACAAGCCTGAGGAAGACACCCTGGGGCAGGTTGGAGGGGCTCTGTCTGTGAAGACCTTGGTGCCGGTGGGGTCGTCCTGGAAGGGAGCAGGCAGGTGGGGAGGCGGATCTCCTGGCCTATCGCTGTGCCAGCAGAGACAAAGACTCCCGCAGGGGATACTGTCAATGGGCCAGCACTGGGTGACGGCCAGGAAAGAGATGCCTTTCTGTTATTTATTATTATTTTTAATCAAACATATACATTAACATATGTATTAGTCAACATATACTTGAACTACAAACAGTCAAATAACCTCTAAGCAGTTTTATTTCAGGAAACAGCACCCTCCTCCCTTGGCCTGTCCCCATTGCCTCCTCCTCAGAAAGCCATTTTCTCCTCTTTGAGCTGAGCCGCAAAGATCTTCTCTCACATCCCCTCCCTGTCCCCATGCCCCCAGCTCTGCCAGCTCCAGTTCCAGGCGCCCTGCTGTCTCCCCTTCTGTTCTGGGAGGGGTTAGATCTACCATTGCTGCATGGTGACTTGTTGCCACAATTTGGGTCACGGTTGTCTTGCTCTAAGGTCATGTTTTTCTGGTGTGTTCTTAGTCAGCCTTGCTTTTCCTTTTCTTTTCTTTCCCATTCTTCTTTGTGTAGTTTTTGTACTCCTCTCCAGCTCTCACTTATTTCTGAACGAGGAAAGTTCTTGCCAAATCGGTTTTTAGCAGGAATTTCATCCAGAGGAGGACTGTATGCCGCGGCCCAGGTTCTCATAAACGGTGGTTGGAAGCCAAGGTTTCTGTGCGAGGGTGTTTTTCTCCATCTTAAAAAGTGAAATGCAGCAAAACAAGAAAGAACATATAAACTGCATATGTGAGGCAGAAAGATAACTAATCACAGCATCTCTCCTTGTGTCTTGTTGCTCAGCTCCAGAAATAAAGAGACCCCCGGGGTGACTTCTGCAGGGCCCTCTGCACCCGCCACCAGTCACAGCTGCGGAAACCGTGATGAGGAATTTTATGGTTCTCACACAATTGCCTTTCTGTGTAGTCTGATTACAATTCTTTGTATTTGCAAAGGACGCACTGAAGAGTTTTCCACGTATTTTTGTACAATATTGTTTTTCTGGCCTCCCTTTCTTGCTCCACAGTTCGTTTGTGACTTTTCTGCATATTGGGGTCTTCCTAGAAAGGTCATTTGCACATTTCCATGTCTGTGAAGTATTCCACCACACTGGCTCTACAACAGTTTATTTCTCCATTCTTTTGTTAGTGGTTGTTTGGATTGTTTTTAGTTTTGCTTCTTGGAACAAGATTTACCTGAGCCAGCCCTGATAGCCTAATGGTTAAAGCCAGCACCCTCCACTTCGGTGGCCCAGGCCAGTTCCCAGGCTCGAGCTATACCACTCGTCTGTCAGTAGCCATGCTGTGGCAGCAGCTCACATTGAAGAACTAGAATGACCTAGAACTAGAATATACAACTATGTACTGAGGCTTTGGGGAGGGGAAAAAACAAAAAGGAGGAAGATTGGCCACAGACGTTAGCTCAGGGTGAATCTTTCCCAGCAAAAAAAAAAAAAAAAAACCAAAACAGATTTACCTATCCTCCAAAACACACGTACAAAGGTTTATGGGAATTGCAGGGCCAAAGTTGTATCCTCAACTTCACTGGATAAAGCCAAACTCCTGTCCAAAGTGGTTGCACCAATCCCAGTGTAAACGAGTTCATTTTACTTCCTTGCAAATACATTTCTTTTTGCACTAATATTAATCCTTTACTTCTCACCCACCTGACAGTGACAGGCAATGTAAGGCTGTTCACAAGAATCAGTCTCTCCTTCCTCCTCTGTCAAATTGTTCTTAGCAGTAGCAACTTTCACCACCTGATGTCACTATCTGTATTTACTGCTGTTTTCTCCTCCCTCTTAAAATGTAATTCCCAGGAGGCAGGGATTTAATTTGCCTTTTCAAAGCTGTTCCTTGGGGTCTGGAACAGTGTGAGACGACAGGTAGTAGGTATTCAAGAAACACTTGTTAAATGATTAAATGAATAAAAACACGAAATAAAGCAGAATCATTAAGGTAAAAACACTAATTTACACGGACTTAAAATTACATGAATACTTGTAAAGAGGCCCAGCATCAAAAAGGAATCTGCAGACCTGCCTGGAGAGTGCTCTGTCTCCCTCGCACGCATGGGTTAAGTTATCTGTCCAGGAACTCTCTTCTGGCTGTGGACTGAGAGATTTCAGTCATCTGATTTTTTCATCCCTCTCTGCCCACTTTACACTCCTTGTTCCATTCACTGGCAAATTTCTTGAGACAGCAACAAATTCTGAACAGTGTTAGCCCAACCCTATCTGAGCTCTGAACCCACCATTCCATCCCACCCCTTCTTCCCACGGTTACCAGGTCTCTATCCTCATTTGACCTTTCACCTCTTGACCAGGTGCCCAGGGTGATCACTCTGTTCTTCTTGACTCCTCTTTGCCCTGGGCCTCAGTGGTACCACATTCCCACAGCTCCAGCTTACCACTTTAGTTTTCCCCCATTGGATTTTTCCCCTCGAATGTCTTTAGGATCTGACAAGCAGATCCTGGGTGCAGGACTTAGGAGCGTACGACTCGCTGGGGGCTGCTCCCTGGAGAAACTGTAAGGAGGGAGCAGGGAGTTTTGCCGGCTTGTGGGTGCTATGAAATCAGGCCTCTGCCTGACCCTGGGGTACTGTGGGGTGTGATTGCACTATGGAGTCTGTCCTGGCTCCAGACAAGGGACCCCAGCTTTTGTCCCCCTCACTCCAGACAGGCCTTTGCCACAGGCCTAGGAGGACATGGCTGGCGCAACTCCCCCACTCAGCAGCAAGGGGATTCAAGGGTGACCCTCTGGAGGAGGTGGTAGGTCTGAGCCACCAGGCCAAGGCCCTTTAGCCCTTGGGGGTGACACACTGACCAAAACTGCTAAACAGGATCTGAGGAGATCTGACTGGGCACACGAACTCTCTGTACGTGAACTTACATGGCCATATCTCCAGGATCAGGCTGAGGTTTTCTCCTCTCTCATAACAAGCACGTCCCCACTCACAGCTTCAGTTGCCCTCTCCGCACTGACTCTCTCATTTCCTCAGTTGCCCTCTCCACACCAACCACTCCTGAATGATTTCCTCTAGTCTACATCTTTCTTCTGAGTTCCAGACCTGAACAGTGAACTGCTTCTGACCATCTCCTCTTAATGTTTATCGAGCATCTCAAACTCAAATGTTAATGAGCATCTCAAATTCAGCCTCCCAAATACCTGATTTGTTTTTTGACCTTTTTAATGTCTGTGCCACAGGAAGGGTGCAGTGGGCCCTGTTTGTGGCTGTATCTCAGGGCTGAGCACAGCGCCTGGCATAGTCGGCACTGAGTATGTATGTGAACGTGGGGTGGGGGGATAAACCAAGGAGCTGAGAGGTTGGAGAGGGCGGGCCAGCCTTGAGTGTGGGGAGCCCTGCGCGCCTGTGCAAGAGCAGCGAGCGCAACTTCGGGGAGTCTCACAGGAGTCGCTACAGGAAATACGTGGTGAATGCACTGAAAACATCCTTTAGATTGGAGGGGGTGTCTGGGATTGGAGGTGGGATAGCTGCAAGAGGCTTAGGGAAGAACTGGGGTTTGAGATTTAGGATGAGGATGCTGTTGATAAGGAAGTAGGGGATTGAGAAGGATGCATGGGAGGATTGGTGGGAGAATTCTTAGGCTTTGGTGCAAGGAACTACGTGAGTTTGAGCGGCTGAGGTTGAGATTCTTGAGGGACACCAGACTCTCTGGTGGAGAGGTGTCAGGTGGGGATGAGGTCACTGGAAATGGGGCTGGCACCATGGCCCTCAACTGTGGCTGCTCCATGGAATAACCCGGAGGCCCTCTGAAATCTCATGTACAGGAAGCGTGTGGCAATCACAGGCGAAAAGAGTCCTCAGTAAGTGAGGAGGAGTGTGTCTATTCAACTTCTAAAGAAATCACCACAAGTGAGTTAAAAAAGAATGAGGTTTGAGGGTTGGGATAAGAATGAGGAGTCACCGAGGACAAGTTGCTGGACTGTAGGAGGAAGAGCTGGGCCTTGGTGGAGGGGAGGGGAGGCTGGGGCTTCGGATTTGTGTGTGGCAGCTAGGGTGACCAGCCACCCCGGTTTGCCTGGGACTGAGCTGGTGTTAGTGTTGGAAGACCCACGGCCGAGAAACCGCTCTCAGCCCAGGGCAAACTGGGACAGTTGGTCACCACAGGGGCAACAAGTATTTGATGAGGGAGGTGCCAAGTGGTGATGAAGTTGTTGCTAGAAGGATGAAGGGTTGGAGCAGAGGGTCTTAACCACGGCTGCTCATTGCAATAATCTGGGGAGACTTTAAAACTCCTGGTGTTCACTCAGCACCACAAAGTAATTGTCTCAGGGGCTGGGGAAGCAAGGTCTCAGTGGCAGTAACTTCGGACATGCTCCCAGGTGGGCCTTGTGCATAGCCAGGGTGACAACCACAGGGTACAGCAGGGCTCTAACCTTAAATTCCAAATCAGAGACCAAAGGAAATGACCGTCTCATTGGTACCAGAGACCAGCCAGGGATTCTCATGTGGGGTCCCCACCCAGTGGCCTCGTGAGAATCTTTGGATGTGTGGGGGTGATTTCAAAGGACCTGCTTGTTAACAGAGTGCCTGGTACCTGCCTCTCCCAGCACATTAATGGTCACAGGCAGCATGCCAGAAGGAACCCTATGGAGCTTTCTATAAGAAGGATGGTGGGGGGTCTATGGCTCCACCTCGTTGTGCAGACACTGCAGGTTCTCAGCGATAAATAGGGGATACCAGGGACAGGAACACATGGAGGTATCAGCATGTGTCATGCATGTGGATGTCCAGAGACACTTATGGGCATGCCTACATCTGTGATCCCCCTCCCTGCGAGCACACAGGTGCACAGCTCGCCTGCCCCAAAAGCAATGCCAGGTATCCCAGTTCAGGATAAGGGGCCTCAGACCTGAACCGAGGTGGGAATTCTCCACTCTCCCGGGTGTCTCAGACCCACAGTGAAGTAAGACTTGCCCCTACATGGCAGTGCCCCTCAGGCGCAGGGGCTGCTCTGGAGGGACTGCTGATTAAAGGGTGCAGAACCCCAGCTGGAATTCAGAGGAATGCCCAGGGCCCCATCCCCTCTCCCTGACACCCTTGCCTCCAGCTCAGGCCTTGGCACCCACTAAGGTTCCTCCATGCCACCTTGGGTTTCTGGGAGCAGGAGTGAAATGGGATTTGATGAGTTTTCTTCTCGCATCTTCCTGACCTTCCTGAAGGTCTCCATCGAGATGTGCCTCCCAACATCTTTTAGGTCTAAGAAGGCCATCTTTGAGAGCTAGATAATTGCTATACCTTCTCAACTCAGAAAAATGTACATTACCATCTACACACACAATGTTGAATAAATTTTGAGAGACTCAGTGGTCTCTGTTTTAAAGCTCATCTATAGATCTCATGTCAAGAAAGCTTCCAGAAGCAGCTCCTACTTGAGCACTGCAGGGTCTTGCACAGGAGAGCTGGATGTGTCCCTAAGTCCCAGGAAGTAGCTGAGACTGATACCAAAAGACAAAGACACAACAAGAAAACTACAAACCAATATCTTTTATGAATATAGATGCAAAAATCTCCAACAAAATGAGAGCAAACTGAATCTAGCAACATATGAAGAAGATCATACACCAAGACCATGTGAAATTTATCCCAGGAATGCAAGATGGGTTTAACATGTGAAAATTAATTAACGTAATACACCATATCAATAGGATAAAGAAAAAAACACACAATCATCTCAGTAGACACAGAAAAAGCGTTTGATAAAATCCAACACTGCTTCATAATGAAAATACTCAAGACACTAGGACTAGAAGAGAACTTTCTCGACCTGATAAAGGGCATCTATAAAAAGGCCACAACTAACATCATATTTAATAGTGAAAGACTGCTGCCTTCCCCTGAAGAACAGGAACAAGAAAAGGCTGTCTGCTCTCACTACTTCTGCTCGACGTTGTACTGGAAGTTCTAGCCAGGGAATTAGGCAAGAGAAAGAAACAAAAGGGATCCAGATTGGAAAGGAAGAAATAAAACTATCTCTATGCAAAGATCACGCGATCTTACACATAGAAAATACTAAGGAATCCATTATGCTGGAAGAATTAGCAAACGAGCTCAGTAAGGTTGCAAGATACAACATCAATATTCAAATATTAATTGTATTACTATATAACAGCAATGAATAAAGCAAATTATGTTGGGAAAATAATTCTATTTTAAAAGAATTAAATACCTAGGAATAAATTTTTTAAAAGAAGCATGAAACTTTTATACTGTGAATATTAAAAAATATTGTTGAAATAAATTAAAGAAACTCTAAATAAGTGGAAAGACATCCCATATCCATGGGTCAGAAGACTTAAGTATTAAGATACTAATATTCTCCTGTTGGTTAATATTATGTGTCAGCTTGTTTTTGGATGAGAGTAACATTTAAATTGGTGAACTGTTTTGGGTTTTTTTGTGTGTGTGTGAGGAAGAGTGGCCCTGAGCTAACATCTGTTGCCAATCTTCCGCATTTAGCTTGAGGAAGATTATTGCTGAGCTAACATCTGTGCCAATCTTCCTCTATTTTATGTGGGAGGCTGCCACAGTGTGGCTTGATGAGTGGTGCTAGGTCTGCACCCGGAATCTAAACCTGTGAACACCAGGCTGCCCAAGTGGAGCGTGAGAACTTAACTACTACGCCACCGGGCCGGCCCCCTAAATTGGTGAACTTTGAGTAAAGCAGATTTCTCCCATAATGTGAGTGGGCCTCATTCAGTTAGTTGAAGGCGTGAATAGCAAAAAAGACTGGCCTCCTTGAGCAAGAGGGAATTCTTCAGCAGACAGCCTTCAGACTCCATTTGCATCATTGGTTTTCCTGGGGCTCTGCCTGCTGGCCTTCAGACTAGAACTAGAAGATTGGTTCTCCTGGTCTTGAGCCTGCTGACCCAGACTACAGATTTTGGACTCACCAGCCTCCATAGTCATGTGAGCCAATTCCTTGTAATAAATCTCTCGTTATATATATGTGTACACATTCTGTTCTGTTTCTCTGGTGAACTCTGACTAATTCAACTCCCCATGTTGATCTTCAGTTTCAACACAATACCTGTCAAAACTACAGCTGTCTTCTTTACAGAAGTTGATAAGCTGATCCTAAAATTCATGCAGAAATCCAAGGGACCCAGAATAGCCAAAACAATCTTGGGAAAGAAGACCAAAGTTGGAGAAGCCACACTTCCTGTTCCAAAACTTTTTACAAAGCTACAATAATCAAAACAGTGTGGTACTGGCATTAAGGATAGACACAGATCAACGGAATACAACTGAGAGTCCAGAAATAAACCCTCATATTTGTGGTAAATTGCTTTTTGGGAACAATGCCAAAACAATTCAATGGGAAAAGGATAGTCTTTTCAACAAATGGTGCCAGGACAACTGGATAGCCACAGGCAAAATAATAAAGTTGGATCCCTGTCTCATACCACATCCAAGAATTAATTCAAAATGGGTCAAAGATTTAAATGTAAGAGCTAAACTATAAAACTCTTAGAAGAAAACATAGGAGTTCATCTTTGTGACCTTGGATTAGGCAATAATTTGATGCCAAAGGCACAAGTGACTAAAGGAAAAATAAAATAGACCTCATAAAAATTAAAATTTTTGTGCTGCAAAGAACACCACCAAGAAAGTGAAAAGACAACTCACAGAATGGAAGCAAATATTTGCAAATTATATATCTGATGAGAGACTTTTATCTAGAATGCATTAAGGACTCTTACAACTTGACAGATAAAAACCCCAACTAAAATATGAGCAAAGGATTTGAATGGACATTTCTGGAAGATGATATACAAATGGCCAATGAGCACATGAAAGGATGTTCAACAGCGTTAGTCATTTAGGAAATGCAAATCAAAAGCACAACGAGACACCACTTCACACTCACTAGGATGGCTGTAATCAAAAAGTCAGACAAATGTTAGGATGGGGAAAAAAATGGAATCCTCATATATTGCTGTTGAGAATGAGAAGTGGGGCAGGTACTTTGGAAAACAGTTTGGAAGCAGCTCAAAAGATTAAATATAGAGTTATACTTCGACCCAGAAATGCCACTCCCAGGTATATACTCATAAGAAACGAAAAGATATATCCACCCCAAAAACTTTACACAAATGTTCGTGGCAGTTTTACTCATGAGGGGAAAAAACTGGAAACACCCAAATGTCCATCGATTGGTGAACAGATGAATAAAATGTGTTTTATACTTACAATGGAATATTTTTCAGCTTATTCAATGAATGAAGTTCTGATACTGATTCAACAAGGATGAACTTTGAAAACAGACTGAGTGAAAGAAACTAGGTATGAAAGACCACACATTGTATGATTCCATTTCGATGACATTTCCAAATTGGCAAATCTATGGAGCTAAAATTTAGGACTGGGGTGTCGGTGAATGGCAATGACTGGGTATAGAGTTTTTCTTTGGGGTGATAAAAATGTTGTAAAATTAGGTTGCGGTGACAGATGCATAACTCTGTGAATATTCTAAACACCAGTGTACATTTTAAATGGGTGAATTGTATGGTATATGGATTATTTCTCAATAAATCTGTTTAAAAGAAAAAAAAGGAGAAGAAAAGTGACCCAAAGAGCCTATGGGCGAGCTCCCCGGCACTCCCCTCCAACCCCGCTTCTCTCCTGTCTGACTCCTGTCTGTTAGGCCCTCCATGCTCTGAGGGTCTGTCATTTGATAGGCAGCTGGCTCCCAGCTGGTTGGTCATCAGTTGGTCAGGTGGGCCACGCTGCTCGGCCAATCAGGATCATCCGGCAGTTGGGCCCTTGGAGACAGAATCAGTTAAACCGACAAAGCTCCATCAGGTGGCCCAGCGTCTCAGTGAGTCAGGGCTGTTTGTTCATCAGGCTCAGTCAGGAGGGCAGTTCGGGAAAGTTCACGGTCAGGGTGGCAGTGATAGGTCAGCAGGTTGGGGCACGCAGGGACAAAATGTGTGCCTGCCCTCAGCCTTGGAGAAGTCCAGACACCAGACGAGCTTGTGAGGATGGGGAAAGTCACCCTCTGCCTGGTAAGAAGTGACAGCATGCAGTGGGGCTGGGCAGGATGAGCGCCCCTCCTGGACCAGGCTGACTCCCGGGGCTGGACTCCCTCCTGAAACCTGAGGGCAGGCCTCCTTCAGAGCATCCTGGAGACAGACTAGGGACCTGGGAAGAGGTAGGAGGAGCTGCTCTGGACACAGGGATTAGGGCAGGATCCTGGGATCCGAGTTGTTAGGGTCGAGAGGGGGCTGCCTGTCCCCAGGGGAATGAGAATAGCACCCATGTTCCTCCTCTGTAAAGTAGGGTGATGACAGCCTCGTGGCGAGGGAATAAGTCAGGGATCCAGAGTTAATCAAAGTAGTGGACTTATAGCACTGCCTGGCCCCAGGAAGCACCCACACAGGTCGGCGGGTGGTGTAAAGGAATTAAGCATGCACAGAGCATCCTGGCAGCAGGGCAGACACATGCCAGTCAGAGGTGACCTGGGAGCCATCCCTGGACATGGAGATATGGGGCTCTGTCCTCTCTGAAATTTTTTTTTAAAAGATTTTATTTTTCCTTTTTCTCCCCAAAGTCCCCCGGTACATAGTTGTATATTGTAGTTGTGGGTCCTTCTAGTTGTGGCATGTGGGACGCCGCCTCAGCATGGCCTGATGAGCAGTGCCGTGTCTGTGCCCAGGATCCTAACCGGCGAAACCCTGGGCCGCCAAAGCAGAGCACGCAAACTTAACTGCTTGGCCACAGGGCCGGTCACAGTCTCTGCAATTTCTGAAATAGTCTCTGGGCAGAATGGGAGAGTGAAGACAGCACAGCCATGAGCAGGATGGCCAGAGGGCCCCTTAGCCACTGGGCATGAAAGATCCAGTGCCCAGCCCACAGACTTATGGGGCCCATGAAAATTTCTTTCACTTTCTTTTAAAATCAGGAGGAAAAAAATGAACTTAGAAAGAAAATGTTTTTATATGTGGTATTAATATATTCATATTTATACCAACAAGTTATAAAATCAATTTTTGAGTGTTTTATGAAAGGGGCTCAGACAGACCCAAGTGTCCGGACCCACCCATGTCATGACGCAGCTCTGCGTTGGCTCATTGAACAGGCTGTGAGCTTGGTACTCAGATGTGGATGGGTTTAGTGGGCCCTGCTGCGGGATTTTCCTCTGTGGCTCGGCAGCCCCAGTGTAGACACCCAGAGGGGCAGAGTTGGCTTAGTGAAGTGAATTTAATTTCGCAAAACTGCATGGTCAGCATGCGGAGGAGGCAGAACATGAACTGACAAAGTAAAGAATAAATATTGAGATTTGATAGGAAATATTTGCAGGATTTGGATGGGGTGGAGGTGGAGATGGGAAAGTGTCATCTTGAAATCAAACTTGGTTACTGCTCAGTTTTGCTCAGGATCCTTCCCATCCTTGGGGGAACAGCAATGACAGGAAATCGTCCAGCACCTGCCTCTTCTCCAGGGGTCCAGCTGAAGGGCAGGATCACCGGGGCACGTAGTGCAGGGATCGTATTTGCTGAGCATGCACCACACAGACAGCGGCACAGGTACACACTCACATTGTACACACAGACAACGGACACGCTGAGACACACCCACATTTACACACAACCCACCTCTCCTTCCCACAGCCCAGAAGCTGCATGTGGCAGGGGGTCCTGCATGGAGCATATCCAGGAGGAATGTTCTAGGGGACGTCCCTGTCAAGATACCTCCCCTCCCTGGCCATAATGAACTCATGGGAGCTGGGCAATGGGGTATGTGGAGCAGGGAGAGGGGTGGTAGGGACAGTAGGGTGGAAGAGGAGGGGAGGGAAACTGCCTAGAAATGCCCCATAGGGCAACCAGGACCCCGAAGGACCCCCAAGAGGATAGGAGAGAAAGAGGGAAAGGGACCCCCATGTGAAAAAGGGGCTCACATAACACCTCCAACAGAGCACTAGGAAATAATAAAATGGATCCGCTGCCAAGTACTGAGAATGGGGCTCACACAGGCTGAACGCCTGCATATGTCTTCTGCTCCTATTTGAGCTTCACCAGGAGAAGAGTAACGTCTTGTTCATCTTTTTCTCTAGCCATCAGCCACGATTCCCTTTGCATTGCCAGCCGTCCCAGCCTACCACCTCCTCCCTCCAGGGCTGCTGCCCCTGAGATGGGGCACTGGAGCAAAAGGCTCCCCTAAGAACGAGGACAGGGGACCAGCATCCCCTCCCCCAGCACCTCTCAGCTCCACACAGACATGGATGGAGGCCCAGCTCTGAGGCCCCTGACAGGGCCATGGTTACTTGGAGAACCAGACACACCCACCACCTGGACCTGGGGCTGAGAGGCTCAGAGGAGGTGACAGGACTAAAGGATCGGGTCACCAGGCTTCACACACTCAGAGGGTCCTGCAGGTTCCCCGGCCCCTCCCACCAGGCTGCTCCTGCACTGCCCACTCCTCGGAGGGTCTTCAGTGGACAGGTAAGGCCTGAGCACTCACCTGGCTCCCCTATTGTGCAGATGGGCAGCCACTCTGCTCTAGGGACCAATTTTCCCAGATAAAATACCTGATTTCCGCAATACCAGGCTGCCATAGGATGCACAGCACTGTCCCCCACCCCTCCTGTGCCCCCCACCCCCACCCCGCAATCCACCTGGCTTGGACCCTGCAGTTTAGATAACAGAAATACACTCACTTGCTTTTCTGCCCCTTAGGGAGCCAGAGTCATGGAAACAAAATGCAACTTCTGTTAACCTGTTGGTTGTGATATGATTTCTTATAATGCTCATATGTTTGAAAAGCCAAATTCTAAGAAAACAGGGGAGGCATTGCGAACATAACAGTCAGCCGGTAGGTAGTCCTCAGAACCAAGCTTGTTCTTGCTGATTCTGCTCCAGCTGGTGCTCAACTGAGCTGCAGGCATCAGGTGGTCAGACTCTCAGAGGGACCATCAGGGAGGGGACTCCTGGAGGCTGGACCCATGTGACTCCTGCCCGAGCCAGTAGCCCCGGCCACACTGCCTGGGGAGGGGAGGAGACTCAGGCCTGGCTGTGGGATCTCCTCTCCCTACCGCCTGACCGTCCATCTTAGCCTCTCACTTGGAACAGAAAATGACGAACAGAGAACAAGACCCCAGAGAACCAACAGTCAATAGGATCACGAAAGCCTTTCACTTCTCCTTTGCCAGTTCACAGGTGTGGTGGACCCACTTTGGATGCTGAGGGAGCTGAAGGAGGCGGCTGCGTGGCTGGCTCCCTCCTCCCAGAAAGGGGAACGGCGCCCTTCCTGTGGCCTCAGCTTCCGTCTCCCACACTGAGGGAGGCCGTGGGTGACCAGATGCCACCTCCCACCGGGGGCAGGACAGGACTTGGCTGACCCGGGGGAGATTCTGCATCTTCCAGCCTCTCCTGGGAACTTCTGCCCAGCAGGGCTGCCCCCTGCTGCCACCTGGTCTTAGGCCCTCACGTCCTGCAGAAAAAGGCCTGGACTCAGAGAGAAAGCTGGAATCTGAATGCAGCCCCTGCCCGTCTGGCTGGGTCCACTTCCTGAGCTCTAGGGCCTCAGGCTTCTCCTCCTCCTCCTGAGCAGTGAGGCCCAGGGACAGTCTGAGAGCAGGGCGGGGAGCTGGGAGGGGAGGAAGCCCAAGAGCCAGGATTTAGCTGATAATGCCCAGCAGAGGCCTGAGTACAAGGGCCACTTGGGGCCCCTGCTGGCTGTGTGTTCTTGGGCAAGTTTCATAAACTACTCTGTGCCTTTGTGCTCCTCAAAGGGTGATAACAAGAGAACCGAGGCCAACGCCATGTGGGGGTCTCTACTGATCCCTCTGCAAAGACCCATGCGGGATATGGGGCTCTGGGTAGGGCTCTCCTCCTCGCAATGTGCTGCTGGGGAGACGTGGAGCAGGGTGACCTCTCAGAGCCTGGCCATCCCCATCTTCATGCCTCTGTCTGGAGGGTCAAATGAGGTAAAGGTCAAGTGCTTGCTTCCACGGCCCCCCAGCCAGGTGTGCTGAATTCCCTGCAGACTCTCCAGGTCAGAGTCCTTTTGACATGAGGTCCACCTCCCACCTGAGACTCAGCAGGTGAGCTTCTTGGGGAGCTTGTCTGGTTTTGTTTTTAATCACAGGAGACAGAAATATGTGACTGGGCTGCATTTACCTTCACGTTGTAATCAAGTTGTAACCACCTGGAGATGAAGTGAAGGCCCATCTTCAAACCCAAGTTCAATCCTCAGCCGGTCTCGCTCATTGAAGGGGAGAGGGTCATGGCAGCTGGAACAAGATCTGGGTAGCCGGGACCGTGCCAGTGGCAGTGCTCAGCCCAAACATTAATTTGGGTTTGAGGACCTCTCTCTGGAAGGGTTTCATGACCAGATCTTCCCGGAGATGGCATCACAGGGTTTGGTCTTTGAAATATTTCTCTTGCTGGGCCATTTCATTTATTCTCCATTCTCTTCCATTCTCATTGTTTTTTGGGCTCACTTTCTGGTCATTCACAGGGTCTTACAGAGTAACTATCTTCCAGTGGCTCACCTCCCCTGACAGCTTATGCTCACCTCCTCCCTTTCTTTCTTTTCTGGAATCTGCTTCTTTGGATGAACCACACTGGTGTTTTCAAAAGGTTCCTTGCTGGTTTTGTCTTTTTTCATAATCTGATAGTATTTTAACCCCTTTTTGTCTTTTTGTGGTGACATTTTTGAGCTTCTGCTTAAGCCGCTGTTGAGTCATCATTTACAGAGGGTGAAAAAATTAAAAAATGGTGATTATAGGCTCCCCTGAAACTTCAAACACAACTGACCAAATCTGAGAGCTTCAGGGGCTGTAGCCGATAGCAATCCAATATTATCCCCTCTGTGTGTAACTTTTAGACATGAGAGGGCTTCTAAGCTTATGGGGAAGCTTTGGTATTTCTGGTTCTTGGGGTCAAACAAGTTTGACCTTGTGTAGGCACTTCCATTTGAAGACTCATTTTCTCATGTCCTCTCATATTTTTCCAGGAGTAGTGGATCTCATTTACCTCACTTATGGATGTTTCAATTCCCTCCTTTCAGTGTTCTGTGGATTAGGGAGTCTCACTGGGTAGTTGTTATCCAAGGTCCAAGGAGTGGCCAGTGGGACATGAACGCCCCCCCCCCCCCCTTGAAGAGAGCTTGTACTTGAATAGTTGAGCTTTCCACTGAGGCACTGCCTGTCACCTTCCTCATCCCCAGGGTGTCTCATCTTCTTGAAGCTGCCATTCCCACCCTGGCTATCCAGGCCACCCAGAGCCCTGGTCGCCCCAAGTGGAGTCAATAGCAGAGTCAAATTTGTAGGGTAAGAAGCGCCAAGGCTGGACAGTGTCTCTCTGGGCTTGGCACAAAACTCTTCTCTCCTCTCAGTGATTACCTGGCCAACAGCCAGCTCCTGCTCTGGTTGGATCTCAGTGAGACCTTGGCAACCATTCCTTCCCTCTGTGACTCATCCACAGACATCTCCATGGATCCCTTGCTCTCTGAGTCCATGTTGCAGAAGGAACCATCCCTAATGTCTCCTGTCTTCTTCCAGCTTGGCCCTTTCTCTCACTCCATCCCACTGGAATCAGCAAGTGTCCCACACTTTAGAGGTGAAAAAATTGGGCACAGAAAGGGTGGTCTTCTTAAGATTACATGGAGTTGACAGTGTGGTAAACCCTTGAAACCAGGGCTCAATAATCCGGGGCTGCCTCCCAGGGATTCCTAATGTCCAAGAGTCCCAATGAGCTGCCCCACCCCGAGCACATGGCCTGAGGTTTCCATGGTGATGGTAAATCAACATCACCTGCTGCTTTCATTGCTGCCATGTCCCCTCTCATCCTATTCCATGCTGAATTTCCAGATGTGATCAACAGAATCAAGGGGAATGAAACCCAAAGGTGAGGGGCCAGACCCTGGGAGTGCCAGCATTGGAGTCACAACAGGGGCTGGCAGCTCTGAGGCTCTGAGTTCAGAGGCTTCAAACCTTGGGAGAAGAGCAGCAGCACCCAGAACAGGAGACTGGGGACCAAGTTTGTGCTGGGAAACAAGAATATAGGCATGAGTTGGAGAATCCTAATGTTCATGGGACCCCAGCAGGCAGAGTTAGGACCAGCTCAAGGGAGGACTGTTGCTGGAGGGTTGTCCAAGAACAGGGCAGACACCTGGATCAGCGTGGGGTCTGCAAGGCACTGGAGGCCCAAACGCTGCTGCAGGGACAGTGCCAAGGGGACTCAAACGTGGGGTATGGGTAGGAAAAGGTGCTTTTCATCATTTTTCAAAACCCAAGTGACAAATTCACGTGCTTCTAAGAGGCAAATAGCTCCACATGGCGCACAGAGAACTTCCTCCTCCTGCCCCCACTGTCTCCTCTCAGACGAAGTATTGTTCATAATTTGACCTTTTCCTATTTTTTTAACCTCCTTCAGTTCTCTTTTCATCTCATCCTTTACCCCTGATATTTCTTCCTCAGTCTCTCATATCTCAACATTTGCCTCCTGCTTTTAGAGGTGACTGCTCCATTAATTCTGTCATTTGATTGCAAATGTTTGGTCTTACTTTTCATTTGCCTCATGGCAACCTTTTTTTCAAATGATTTTCCTGTCCTTTTTCTGGTCTCATCTTTGATTATATTACATGCTCATCCTTTTCTGATAACTTATCTTTGAATGAGTTGCGTTTACCTGCCCTAAATTCCTGTAAAAGTCTCATGTGGGCTGTGTCTCAGGCTCTAATATATTTCCTTGTGATTCAAGGTTTTGTGTTTTTTTCCCCATCTGAAGGAAAATGAAATAGATAGTATATACGAGAGGCTTTATAATATGCACAGGAAGCCATAGAGAGTACCAATAAGATAAACTGTGTGCCCACCTCCCAGCTTAAGAAATGAACCACCACTATCCTTGCGGTCTTCTGTGTGTCCCCAAATATATCTCCCTTACACCCAGGGTAACTAGTATCCTGAATTTTATGCTTATTAGTCACTTTTCTTCATGGTTTTATTGCATTAGGGGGTATATTCACAATCATTAACTGCTTTTGCATGTCCCAGGACATTACATATAAATGGTTTTGGTCTGCATGTCTGTCTGATGTAGCTATTGCTCAATTATGCTACATAACAGTCATCCCAAACCTCAGTGGGATGCCACTGAGGAGGCAGTGGGGCTCAGCTGGGCTTAGAGCCAGGATCCAGGCTTCGTCCAGATCTGGTCCACATGTCTCTGGTCTGTTTGAACCTACAGCTCCCTGACACATGCTCTTCGGATGGCAGGAGACAGAAGCACAAGAGAACAGGACCAAATACACAAGCTCATTTCAGCTTTTGTTTATGTGATATCCACTAATTACATTGGCCAAAGCAAGACACACTCTCTAGCCAAAAGTTCAAATAATATTAAAATTACACTGCGGAATTGTTCTATGTTGGAACATAGCTGTAATTTATTCGTTTTTATTGATGTATTTCATCATAAAGGCTATGTTTCCACTGCTCTGTTAATAAACATTTGAGTGGTTTCTAGATTTTGTGAATGAAGATAATGCTGTTCTGAACAGTCCTTCGGATGTGTCCTGGGGAAGGTGTGCAAGAATTTCCATAGATTGCGTAACTATTCAGCCTACTTATCCAAAATTTGGAAGTAAAGTAGAAAAATGATGGTGTGACAGTTAAGTCTACTTAAAGGTCATCTAACTCTCATGGAATGAAACTTTGTTGATTTGCGTTTGCAGTTAATTGGAACTCTGTTTTATAACTCTCTAATGTTAAAGGTTAACTAAAGAAAACTGGTTTGGTGTGTTGATTTTTAAATACTCAGTAAAGGAGATAACACCAAAAGTTACAGTATTATTGCCCTGGGGGACAGTAATCAGTTTTGTATTGAATTTAGCAATTTTATTTCAGCATTTCTTTCTCCATAGATTGTATAAAAATACTCAGGTCCTCATTGAATTAATTTTGCATTATGCTGCTCACTTCATTAACAAGTTAAATAAAATCTTGGCATGTGCTTGCCATTTATTTATATGAGAATTCTTTTTAGCAATTTGAGATGATGCTTTTATCTATCTAGGGGTAGAATTGCTGGTTCATGGGAGAGAGCCACGTTTAATTTTACTCAATCATAAGATCAAACTGTTTTCCAAAGTGACTGAATCAATACACACCCCCAACTCCAGATTAACAGACCTTGCCAACAGTGGTAGGCAGCTGTGCACCTGTTCACAAGAATACGCTGTCCCCTGTGTCATTCACCAAACAAACTGCTGCCTGCAGATATAGCTCACCCATGGAGCCTCACTGGGCTCCTCTCTATTCTTTCCCCGTTAGGAGGAAATCAGGTCCGGGGAAGTTGCCACCAGACCTGTGCACACCATGTCCCATCCTGCAAGGAATGGGTTTGGTTTTGCCACTCAGGATGCCTCCCTCTTCTTTTGCAAGCTCAGCTCTACCAGCACCCTTGCTGGTTCAAATACCATCCATGGCTCCCCTGCCTTATCTAGAGTATAAACCAGCCCGAAAATTCTTGCTGTTGGTAAAGGAGACTTGAAGCCAGAAATGTGATCAAAAAGGTAATTCCCAACCCCTATCTGCTCACTAATCCTTCTGCCCTTAACCTCCTTCCACCCACATGGCTACACTGGTTCTCTGAGCCCTGAGTGTGATGCCATCTTGTATCCATGGGCCTGTGCTCAAAGCAGAACTGGTGTTGTGACAGTAGGTAAAATTCCTTAGGAGTAGTTCTCATTCCTTTCCTGGTTGAAAACATAGGACATTCCAGCTTTGATTTTGATCACCCAGCTAACATCCAGGTACCATTCCTCTCTTATAGCTGGTATTCAGGTTTGCAAGGTAATATTAAGCTTACCCAAATATTTTTTAGGAAGATACACTTTTTACAAAGCTTCACAAATCTGAAGTGGAAGCTTCCTCCATCTTGGCTGCTCAATGGTGGCATAAGAGAGACTTTGGGTCAATGTACACATTTATGATCTTAGACTGTGGTCCTTGCCCAGACACTGACAACTCCCAGATTTCTATCTCCTGCCCTGACTACTCTCCTGACTCTGGATTTATTCAGCCAAGTGCCTACTTGAGATCTCTACTCAGTTATCTAATAAGCATCTCACATTTTTCAGTTTATCCTTCATCAAGTTACAAGATATCAATGGGCATCAGTTTTCTTATCTGAAAATGGGACCCAAAGAACCACTGACACCATAGGGTTATAGGGAGAAATAAGAAAATGCTTGTAACATGCTAAGCCTATAGGAAATGCTTGTATCAGTCTGGGTCCAAGAAAGAGTCAGAAACCACACAGTGATTTAAATATGGGACGTTTAATATAGAGAAATAATTAAGCTATGATAAAATAAGATGTAAAGAGAACTCTATAGGATGGGGCTGAGGGAGGGTACCCAAGGAAGGACACACCCATACCACTGACCAGTTTGGCTGCCACCAGAACCAGCAAGAGAAGTCCCTTCCTCCTGCAATGCTCCTCCTGTGTGTGCCCTGTACTAACAAACTGAACATTGTGCTCACTGTAAAGGAGAGCTGCTGAATACCATTCATATCACACAGCAGATATGGGAGCATGAACAGGAACCGAGAGGCAATAAATTGATCACTGGCACAAGGCTCAATAAATATTCACTTTCTGATGGGGGTTCTTCATTTTAAGGGAAGAACAAGATCTTACTCTGTATCTCTGTCAATGAACGATGGCCACCTTCATATGACCACTTGTCCTGGCCCATAACGTAGCACCAGCTCCAAGCTGCCAGGTACCTGAGAATCTGCCAGCTGAGCATCAACAAGGATGGAGCCCAAATCCATCACAGCTGAGGCAACAACGCAAAAGGAGAGCAAGAAGCCCCCTCAGACACAACTGAGGACTGTCAAGTTGGGAGGAGGTAAAGATATGAAACAATAAGGTCACAAGGCAAGGAAGCGTCCACAGACTCAGAGTTTCTGGCATGTTCCAGCTGTGGCCCACAAGCCACCTCTTCCTCCTCTTGCTGTGGGGCCCTAGGTGGATGCACAGGCCTCTGACCCAGCCCAGAGCTTCCCATTAATTTGTAGAGCAAAGGACATTCAAAATATTTCATTAGCTCTGATGACAGTCCTTCACTTAGGATTTATATATGCAATTATTCATTTTTACTGCTGTTTATTTGCAATATCACCTTTCATTTATTTATGATTTACTCAGAAAATATTGATGACATACCACCCATAATGCACCATGCTGGGGGTTATGGATATGGTAATAAATTAAGGCAGACAACAAACTTGCCCTTGATTCCTGGTGAGTAACAAGAGATTTTCCCTTCTTAAACAGAAGAGGCTTCTTTCACCTAAAAAACACATGCACACATAGAGAACAATCACCTATTTATCAGCAAATATTCACTGAGGACTTGCGCAACACTTAGCGCTGTTGGAAGAGGGATAGAACGCTATTTTTGTTTTTGCCCTTAATGATTCACAACCATCCTGAGAAGGCAAGAGAGACATAATGCACAGAGAGAAAAAGAGGAAAATTTCTCAGCAGTCGCATGTAATTAAAAACAAAAATCTGGGGCCGACTCCATGGCCAAGTGGTTAAGTTTGCGCACTCCGCTGCGGCGGCCCAGGGTTCTTGTCCTGGGCGTGGACACGGCACTGCTTGTCAGGCCACGTTGAGGCGGTGTCCCACATCCCACAACTAGAAGGACGTGCAACTAAGATATACAACTGTGTACGGGGGTGTCGGGGGTGGGGGTTTAGGGAGATAAAGCAGAAAAAAAAAAAGATGGGTAACAGTTGTTAGCCCAGGTGCCAATCTTTGAAAAAAAACAAAAACAAAAACAAAAATCTATATGAGACTAGAAATGATTGACAGTGTCACAAAGGAATGAAATATAACATTTTTTCCAGAACATGACTACAACCCTAATTAATCTATGTCTGAAGTAATTCCACAAAGACATGCTGAGTGTCTCGTACATGCCTGACACTGTGCTGAGAACCACAAAGAGAAGTTAACCCAAATTAGGTGCTGTCAAGATGAAAACAGAGGAGAAAAACTCTTAGAACACCTCTTAGTGCTTCTTTTCCATCTTCTCCTTGAGATTAAAGTTCCTGAATTATTCACAGGAGAGAGGACCTTATAACAAACTGCTTTCACATCTTGAGTTGAAACACACTGGCTTCAGTTTAAAACCGCCCCTTTTATTAAATTCCATAGTGTTACAAAGTATAGTTAGAACAAACCTCACTTATGTGTGCTCAGACTAAATTGGATTTTTAGGTATCCGAAGTCTGTATTTTCTCAATTTTTAACAAATGAAGTGCTATGAAATAAAACTTATTCAGAAATATGGGTCTTTCCCATATTGAGGAGGGAGAAAAAACGTTTAAGCCTTTCCGTATTAGCCTAAGAAGGCGGCGGCTTAGGGCAGCGATGTGACTACAGGGAACGGAAAAATGGAGATTACAGTCAGACCTTGCAGGGAGTGGACAAACGAGAACTACAAACAGTCTTATCCCCCTCCTTTTTTTTTCTTATTCTAAAGGAAGGAGAATTTAATACTTTTCAATGAAGTAAAGCCAGTCAACCATTTCAACTTTCCAAAGGTTGATATGTGTTTTATCAGAGTTTTAGTATAAGGAATACCAATTCCTTAAAAAAAATCAGCAATATATAAGTGAAAACTAATCTTGTTTAATCTGCATTAAGATGGTATTGTAGGGGAGGAAGACATTTCCTCTCCCCAAATGGGGGTTTGTCTGGCCGGAGAACTAATTAAATTCACATGAGACAGAATAGCAAGAGAAAATTAAACAAAGCTTTATGAGGAACCATGGCCCGGGGCCTTTCTTCCCGAAGGAAGAAAGGGCACCGAAGAAGTGGGGTGCACATAGTGGTTATATACCCCCAAATGGGGTGTTTCACATGTGATTGAAATGTCCCTCCCACAATAGTCACAAGATTGCCCTGTCGGCACAGTGCTTGATGGAAACGACAGATAGGTCTGCTGTCCCAGTGAACGCCGGGGTGGCAGGTGTGTGGCCTCAGGCTGGGGGGGGGGGGGGTGGTCACAGATGAGCGCCACATTCGGTTCCCAGCCTAAGGAAAGATGCTTAATCTTTAAGGAGATGCCAGCGTTGGGAGGGGGAGGGAAGTCAGTTACAGGAGGTTACCAGACTAGCACAATAAAATGCATATTTAAGTCTTTGCCTTTGGTATTGATTAAGAGTAGGTCATCGCCTTTCTTCTTCCTGGTACAGAGAGGGAGGCACCTTTTACAGATAAGAGATTTACCTTACAAATGTAAACGTGTCCTAACAAAGGGCGAGTTCCATTCCTCAGAGCCTCCTTCCCTGTCCCAGTTTATCAAAAGCAATCAGCCTCAAATAATCCTCATGCCAAAGAGACATATCTGGGGTGGCCAATTCCAGGTCCCCACAGTATACACATAGGAAACTGGGTTAAGTATCAAATTGTGATCAATAAATTGTTGCAACACATTACCAACGCGCCGTTGCTCTACGGGCTCAGAACAGACCAGGGCGCCAGCGCGCTGAGAGAGGGAGAGAGCAGAAGGTCTTTGCGCCTCAGCTCAGAGACTGCGGTTTCTGAAGGGGCAGGCAATGAGGAAAGAGGGACAGACAGAGTTGCTGTTTTCTGAAATAAACGCTTTCAGGCGCTATTTGACAGTCCCACGTGAACGTATAACTTTGATTTTTAAAATGAAAAGAGCCTCTTTCCTATTACTCAATGCCTGCCTGCTCCCTTCTAGGACAACTCCACCACCAAGAAGGTCTTCCAGTTCTTCCTAGAACTAGTAATTCCCAGAACACTAGTGGGCCTTCCCTCGGCGGGTCCTGGTTTGGACTCTAACGTCCTAGGCACCTCTGGGCTCTCCCAGACTCGCCTCCTTCTGCGGTGCCCAATCTCCGCACTTGAGACCCTGCGGCCGCGCGCCGCCTCCGGGAGCGTAATTGACTGCGGCGCGGGCTGCGCTGCACAGCACCCCCGGCGTCCGCGCGAGCCACGCCCCCCGTGCCAGCTCTCCTCCGCCCTGCCCGGTGGGCGTCCCAGGGCAGATTTCTTGCCGGGAGACCAGAACTTCTTTGTTGCCTGACTTTGTTTCAAAGACGTCCTACAGGCTCTGCCGAACTTTCTTAGACGGAACCACTGTCTAGGGTACTCCCTCCCATCTTCCCCTCTCTGCCCCACTGGGGATGAGACTCACGTCGAGGTCTGACGGCTCTCCCAGCCTCTCATAGATCCCACCTCCCTTTTTACCTCCCACCCTTTTCACGCAGGCATGTCCCCCGAGAAAAAAATCCTTGCAAGTTTAATCTGTTCTTGAGGCCCCAACCCCCTCTGTTCCCAGTCGTGGCTGTCCCAGGTCCTGGTCCTGGTCGACAGTGGCGGACCACTGAGCCACACCTGTCCCTTTCCCAGGCCCGGCCCCCGCCTTAGGGCTGCATCTCTCCGCGTGTCAGCTCATCAAACCTGCACATCTGAACTATCGCTCCTGATGACAAAGTTAGATTGGGGGCCAGTGGGGTCGTGGCAGGTGTGGACCAGGCAGGAGAGGCTTGTTTAGCATCACTATGGAAACCCCAGGCACCCATCTTGGAAAGGTGTTTTAAAATGGCCGGGTCAGACGCTCAAGGGGCGGAGTCAGTAGAGAGGGGGCAGGGAAATTCTCTGCCCCTCCCCCCGTGCTTCCGGGCAGGACTGGTGCGGAGCTCTTCATTTCTCCTCACGCCAGCAGCAGCAGGTCCAGGGCCGTCCCGACTCCCGGAGAGAGAGCTCGGAGTTCAGGGGCTTGCGGGCTTCGACCCGATGGTGTGAAGTGAGAATGTCAACTTTTCTGAGCCCCAATTTGTTTTTCTTCTGCACACTTGGGACATATCCTGAGTGACGCTGGACAGATGCAGGTGGGATGGGGTGAGAGGATGGCAAGAGTTGGAAGGAAGGACCGTGGCTGGGTGGGTCCCTCTGGGACAGAGTAGGGCAGGCACAGCTCTAGGGACATTTCACAGGAAGGAATGCGGGGGGTGGGCTGCCAGGACGTCACAAGGGTCCCATTGTGACGCCCCCCCCCCCCCCAGCAAAGCTGGGGATTGGCCCAAGGAGCGGAGGGGGAGGGGCAGATAGGAGGCTGGTTGCCAGGGCCTGAGCCCAACAGGGAGACGACGGGACAGAGTGGTGGCACTCTGGCTCCAGCTCCTCCTCCAGGCCCCTTCATCCTGACCCTTTCACAGCCTCCTCTAACCAGGACTCCGACTTCCCTCTCCGTCTCCTCTATCCGGCTCCAGGCGGGCCCCTCCAGGCCCAGCAGAAGCACGGGTCTGTGGACAGGGTGCGGCTGGCAAAGGATCAGTGGACAGGGTGGGGCTGGCTGCACCACGCGAATGAGACCTGCCATAGGGAGACCCGACGCAGGGGCAGAGCGAAGATGGGGCCTGCACAAATCTGGCTCCGATGAGGACTCACCAACCATCCGGCGTCCTCTCCTGGGTCTCTGGCCCCACGGCCCCACGCTCGGGTTAGGCCTCCAGTTGTTGCCCACTGGCCTCCTCCAGCTTCTCTTCTCCTCCAGCTTCTCTCCTCCTCCAGCTTCTCTCCTCCTCCTCTCTTGTCTGCTCTTGAATTTCTTTAAAAATTTCCCTGCCTCCAGGCTCGTTTTTGACTTACCTGCTGATCAGTCCCTGGATATTCACATCTGCCTGGGGTCACCAAGTCAAGATGACCGTGGTGGGGATGGAACTCTGAGTTTCCTGGACCACAGTGCAGGTGAAAAATGTACCTTATCAGAGCGAAAAGGAATGGTCTTATCACAAGATCATTTTGAAAATGGGCCTCAGGGGACACATGTCCCTTAATCCAGTCTGTGAGGTCCTACAACACCATACTCTGCAAATTCTAGCAGAGAGGTTGCAGTGATTTGGGAGAGGCCTCAAAATCATGACTGCACCTCCTGGCACAGTTTACCCGAGTGATGCTCCCTGGCCCCCAGGTGTGTGCAAACAGCCCCCAAGGATTGCACCACCACTCCTCAGATGGCAGGACAGCAGCCTCCTTCGGCCTGGAGAGCTTCGCCTCCGTCACTGGTGCCCACCTGGGAAATCTCAGACTGCTCTGCAAAGGTGCAATTGGATGCCCACTCTGAAAGGACATTTTATCCCGTTACTGTCCCTCTGGAATCATTCACTAACCAAACATATATAAACCGACCTGTCTTCTGTGTGTGGCTTCCTATGTGCCTGATATTGAGGATGAAAAATAAAGGTAAGATTCTGTTCCTTTCCTTTAGGAGCTCACAGTTCATTGGATGGGTTGACTCTGATCAGAGACAGAGTATGGCAAAGATGAGACAGAGGGTGGGCACACAGGCGGGGAGTCCAGAGAAGAGGGACAGCATGACCGCTGAAATCAGTGCAGCCTTCCTAGGGCAAGACATGTGACCTGACTTTGGAGGAGAAATGGGATTTTTAAAGGGGATGAGGAGAAGAGTGTTCCAGAGAGAGATCCTGTGACCAATGGCCCTCTTCTCTGGTCCTCTTCACCCCTGCAGCCATTCCCTTCTCACCTCTCTCCTCACTCAGCACAACGACAGTGACTCTCCAAATCATGACGCTCAAAACTCCCACTTCTAAAAACATCACGGTTGGTGCCTCTGCTTCTTCTGACTCGACTTCCCTTCTCTGCCTCCTCTGTGTCTCACGTTCTACCCAACTCCCACAGTCCCAAGAGAGCCGGTGAGAAATTGCGTTTCTGAATCCCTCATTTGCTTGGGTATGATTTGACTACTCTGTGAGTCAATGTGGTGAACATATTTCTCAAACTTTGCTATGAGGGATTAAGAAAAGTCTGAATCAGACTCTGCCCCTTAGAAGTAAATTCACTTACAAGGAGAAAGGAAAGAGACAACCACCGACTCTTTTCACTCCTGAGTTCCCATGTGCAGCCTTCAACACATATTAGCACTTATATAAAATAATGTAACATCTCTATTTACACCAAACAAAATGCAGCTTTCTTCTCTATATCTGAAGATGTTCTAAACCTCTCTCCAAAATTAGGAGATGTGCAGTTCCAACAGTCATTGTATCATCACTGATTATATTATTATTCCTCAAAATTCATCATGGTTCCACTGAATATTCTGTTACCTGAAGGCCAAATTACAAAATTAAACTCTGGCAATTTGTATATAAAATAGTGGAAGGAGAGAAAAGATCACAATGGTGAGTATATACTATAAACACATATGTATTACAAGCAAAGAAAAAATATGCAGAGCTACTGTCACACTTGTTTTTGTAATTTGTCGTGAAGCCACAATTGATCTGTGGCTTCCTTCTTTCACTGCCCATTCCATATTTCCCCTGCCCTCATCTACAATCTCAGTTAGTCTCACTTCTGTATCTAATGGAGCGATCCAAACGTCCGTTCCCAAAGGGTCTTTGTCCCCAATCATCCTGCCGCCTTCTAGTTGCAGTAATTTTCTGTTAACCTTTACAACTGAGCACAGAAACAGAGGAGGCACCCCAGAGAATCCCCGCGTTTCTAACACAGCCCCACTGGGTAGCAGCAACCCCATTTCCCCTGGAAAATCAGGATCAATCACTGTATGCTTTTTTTCTGGTGGTTCAATGAAATAAGGAGACTAAAATATTCAGGCAGAAGTCTCATTTTTGAGTCAATAGAATAATTGCTATGTTTCCTGATATTAACACCTGGGAGACTAACCTCTAAACTCTCAGAAATCTAAGTTGCTGGGACAAGATGATAAAATTCTGCGAGTGGATTGCTAGGTGTAATTGTCAAAAGAGCTACACCCAATTCTGTCCCTCGTTCATAGACCACTGTCTATGGCTGTTCTGGCTATGGGGGAGACAACACCACATGATTGTCTCTGATTCAAAGCATATACTGCACCAGGTAAAACAGAGCCCATCCTTAAAGGGTATTCTCTCCCAACTGAATCTTAGCCATTCCGTCTTTCAATTAGGCCAGCCACTTCCAGTTGATGGGGTGAGTGGTAAGAACAGTTAATACCATGGGCATGAGCCCATTGCTGAACATCCTTTGCTGTGAAGTAAGCTCCTTGATCAGACACGATAATAGCTGGCTTGCCATGACAATGGATAAGGCATCCTGCAAGTCCACAGATGATGTTGCTGGCAAAAGCATTACAGGCAAGGAAGGCAAATCCTTTATAATTCAAGGTCATCCCTGTAATACTGCAGCTGGCCACTTTGATGTGTTACCAGCTTATTGTGCAGACCCAGCACTAAACCAGATTCGAGCGTTTTCCTCAGTCAGCTGATCATAAGAAACACGTTCATTTATAGGCATGGGTGGAAGGACAGGAGGCAATGTAACAGGAGTTCATGTCAAAGAAGTCTGATCCACCTGCTAGTTGCAATCTACTCATATCTTCCTGACTTACTCAAACTTAAATTCTTATAGGCCATTTCCATTTGGTGACAAATGGCTTCTGCGCATGCTCTACCCTACGATTAGGTGTGTTCATGATGCATGGTTACCTAACGTCCTAGAATTAGGCATTCAGTATCTATCAAGGCCCTGTTGCAAGCCAGAAGCTATACTCGGAAGGACAATAGTTTTCTTCAGAAGAGGATATGGATTTTATCAAAAAATCCTAGAGGTCAAGCTGTCATTCTATTCACATTCATGAGAAACTCCATATATCAACTCTACTTGCCACAAACACTCTGAGTATCATTAGATCTGCTGGATCATAAGGACCAGGTTATAGATCAGCTTATACTGCAGCCTGAACTTACTACAGAGCCTTCTCGTTGGTCCCACTTGAAACTGGCGTCCTTGTGAGCGTCTCTATAGATGGGTCAAAATAGTACACTCGACTATGATGTGTGTTGCCTCCAAAATCCAAAAAGTTGTGTCCCTTTGTTCCTGGTGGGTGGTACAAGGTATAGAAACTGGTCCTTTGCCTTGGAGGATACCCCTACATGCCGCAGACTCCTCAACCCCCAGAAACTACACTCAGGTGACAAACCCCTGCATCTCCCACAATGTGGCTCACATTTGTCTTACTAAAGGTTTCTAAAGTACTTGCTACTTCCTGCTCATCAAATCCAAACAGTATAATGTCATCAGTGTAGTGGACCAGTGTGATGTTTTTTTGGAATGTCAAGAAATGACTGTTTCCGTAGACTCTCTTATGGCAGAGAACAGAATAGACTGATGGCTGTGGCGATGCTATGAAGGTATACTGTTAGCCCTGCTGGTAAAAGCAAACTGTTTCTAGTTGTCCTAGAAAATTGATATGAAGAAAAAGGCCCTAGCCTGGTCAGTAGCTGCATGCTAAGTTCCAGGCTCCAGTAAAGCTTTTATATATGGGCCTGCAGTTGCAATTAGAGCCTCTATCTGATTAAGTTAATGACAGCCCACGGTCACTGTCGAGGATTCATCCGACTTCTGCACAGGCCAAACTGGTGAGTTAAATGGGACAGGCATCACCAGCCCTGCTTCCTCTGAGTCTTGGGGTGTGGCATCAGCCCCTCCAATGGGTAATGCCGTTTTGCTTCTGGTTTACTCTTGGTAGGGAGGGGAAGTTGCAGGGTCTTTCATGTGTCAGGCATTCACCAAAAAAGGCAAGGCACAACTGATTTGGTCAATAAAGAGACAAAAGCCACTTTTAGATTCAGACAGTTTATTATGTACATAGACAGTGAACGAAAGAATAGCCAAAGGTGCCAGCTCCCTGTGGTCCTTGTCACACACACATGTACACATGTACACACACGAGATACTGAAATGAAACAGGCAATATGACTGCCACACAGGCTGGGGCGTACCCACTGCAAAGGAGCCAATTCTAGGCTGCGTCTAAACAGTTTCATCTTCTGCCACTCTCTTCTCGGGGGCTGGAGCAGAAAGCCTCATACCTCATCAGAACCCTAGAAGCAGTGGCAGCATCTCGAGGGACCTAATGGAGAGAGTAGGAGATGGCCCAGAGCTGCTCCTCACAGGTCTTCCATCCTCTGGTGCTCCAGGAGCATCACAGGAGTCCTGCCGAGAGTCAGATTCCCTGCCATTCAATCCTGTGCCTGTGAAGCCTATGTGGATACGTGCAAGGCTGCCAGGGCGCCAAGGTAGAGCCCTTCCCCTGCATGTCCATGCCCACCCTCTCACAACGTTTCATATATCCAGCTAAGAATTCTTGGTAGCATAGGCCATTCCATCACGTGCTCCAAGGAATTGCACTGACAGGGGCTTAGACCAAATTTGTCCTGTTTGCCTTGGGCAACACTGGATGAGTGTGACCATGCTATGATGCCCATTAGTGTCATGAGGCCTACTTGGAAGGTAGTCCACAGCCAGACTCCCCATCTGGGCAAAGCCAGTTAAATCATTGATCCAGGTGCAGTGTGAGGGGTTGGCAACTGCACACGTCCCACGGTGACGGGCCCACAGGAAGCCCAGGGAAATGTGATTGTCCATTATCACTTGTGTTACAGAATTTAGAACAATATCAATGGGAAATGTACAAAAACGTTTAACAGTAATGATGTCAGTGTCCACGAAGTCAACTTTGTTCTGTTGTTTCAAATGGAGGCTATTCCTTTCTGAAGTCAGTGGCTATTGAGAGGTTTCTTTTTTTTTCTTTTTTTTTTATTGCAGTAACATTGGATTATAACATTATATAGCTTTCAGGTACATGCCATAATACATTTTGAATTCTGTGTAGATTACATCATGTTCATCACCCAAAGACTAATTACAATCCATCACCACACACATGTGCCTATCCACCCCTTTCGCCCTCCTCCGTCCCCCCTTCCCCTCTAGTAACCACTAATCCAATCTCTGTCTCTATGTGTTTGTTTGTTGTTGTTTTTATCTTCTACTTATGAGTGAGATTATACAGTATTTGACTTTCTCCCTTTGGCTTATTTCTCTTAGCATAATACCCTCAAGTTCCCTCCATGTTATCACAGATGGCCAGATTTCATGGTTTCTTATAGCTGAATAGCATTCCATTGTGTATATATACCACATCTTCTTTATCCATTCATCCCTTGAT
Source organism: Equus caballus (assembly GCF_041296265.1). Lineage (NCBI taxonomy): Eukaryota > Metazoa > Chordata > Mammalia > Perissodactyla > Equidae > Equus > Equus caballus. Next base: position 18,539,376 of record NC_091705.1, read on the forward strand.
GGGCACCTAGGTTGCTTCCAAGTCTTGGCTATTGTGAATAATGTTGCGATGAACATAGTGGTCCGTGTATCTTTATGCATTTGTGTTGTCAAGTTCTTTGGATAAATACCCAGCAGTGGGATAGCTGGATCATATGGTAGCTCTATTCTTAATTTTCTGAGGATACTCCATACTGTTTTCCGCTGCACCAGTTTGCACTCCCACCAGCAGTGTACGAGGGTTCTATTGGGAGGTTTCTGATGAAGATTCTCTGATGGCCAGCATTTGAGGGTGTTGGTGGCAGTCTGGGTCAAATTGGTCAAATGCCTTCCAGACAATAGCTCAGAGTAAAATTCTGGTCCCTCCCTCCACCCCTGACATTCCAGGGTCTAAGGTGCTCCTCTCTCTGTCCCCTGGGGTTGTCCTCCTCCTTCCACAGCCAGGTGATCAGTATGACCAGTGCTTGCAGTAGTCACTCCATCAAGTGTGCAATCCTTCCCATGTCTCACCCACACCACACACCCAGACTCATCCCCACGGGGTTTGGCATTTTCTTCCTTATATACTTTGTGTCACCCTAGAAAATCTCCCTTACCTCCTGATGTGTGGGTCATACCAGGACCACCTTAGGAATTGTAACCTCATATACCTGACCATTATCATGTCCATAATTGACTAAATTCAGCAAACATGGCCAGAAAACAAAAGATGCACCAGATTAGAGTTACCCATCACCTGGCTTTTTTTTTTTTTTCTTTTGCAATCTGAAATTCCTGTAGCCTGGTTTCCCAGCGGTAGGCATGGGAGGCAGAGCAAGAAAGGTTAACTATGTGGTTTGTGAATCTTATAACGAGGCTAGGCCTCCTCCCTCCCCTAACCTGACCAGCGTTCTATTTAAAAGGAGGTACCATTTTGGGGAATTGTTACATTTAGAACCCAAATGACAGTATCAAGCATATGCTCCAGTGGGAGCTGAGCATCCATTGTCAGTTATCTTCATCAGTTTTTCCTTTAAAAGGAGCCCATTCCATCCTTCAGTGGCACCTGCTACCTGGCAGTACAGGTCTGATCAGCTTGTGTTCATCCTTGAAGGGTCCTTTCTCTTTGGCATCCACATAGGTCACAAACAATGGGCTTGGGTCTTGTGCAATATGCTGCCATAACGGTTGTCCCCAAAGAAGATGAAACTTTTTCATCCAGTTGTCCCATCAAGTGGCAATTGCCCATGAGTCAGTGAAAATGCAATAAGGTTTGTTTTGGGGATGTTTCTAGAGCAAGCATCACAGTCTGCAACTCCCTGCCTTGAGCAGAGTTCCCTTTGCCATACACAGATTTAAGCTATTCTCTTTGGGGCATACCCAGTATGCTCCACTGGCCTTTAACTTAGCCGATCCATCTGTGAACCAGGCCCAGGCATCCTCAGGAAACTCAGTGTACTGAAGCCCCCAAGAAGCCCAGAGTGCTAAAGGCTACACAGCCTGAGGACCTCAGACTAAGCCAGATTTTCTTGAGTTCTGAGAGCCTATTCAGGCAGCCATTTTTTTCTTGATAATCACCATGAAGAGAAGGTATTGACTCAAGAACTGAATGGGTAGAAGTTCACATGCAAGAAAAGATTAGAATATTATCAAATTACAAAGAGATGTTGAACCAGCAGGACACCTTTAGAAAACACCAGCATGGCTCATCCAAAGAAGCAGATTCCAGAAAAGAATGGGAGGAGGGGAGCATAAGCTCTCAGGGGAGGTGAGTCACTGGAAGATAGTTATCCTAAGACCCAGTGAGCAAGTGAGCCCAAAAGACAACAGAAATGGAAGAGAACAGAGAATAAATGAAATGAAATGGCCCAGCAAGAGAAATATTTCAAAGACCAAACCCTGTGTTACCTGGACAATTTGGTCATGAAACCCTTCCAGAGAGAGGTCCTCAAACCTAAATTCACTGTTTGGGCCAAGCACTGACACTGGCAAGGTCCGGGCTACCCATATCTTGTTCCAGCTGCATGACTGTCTCCCCTTCAATGAGCGAGACCGGCTGAGGATTGAACTTGGGTTTGAACATGGGCCTTCACTTCATCTCCAGGTGGTTACAACTTGGTTACAATGTGAGGGTAAATGCAGCCCAGTCACATACTTCTGTTTCCTGTGATTAAAAACAAAACCAGACAAGCTCCCCAAGAAGCTCACCTGCTGAGTCTCACATGGGTGGTGGACCCACTGGTCACGTCAGAGGACTCTGACCTGGAGAGTCTGCAGGGAATTCAGCACATCCAGCTGGGGGGCTGTGGAAGCCTTTGACCTTTACCTCATTTGACCCTCCAGACAGAGGCATGAAGACGGGGATGGCCAGGCTCTGAGAGGTTACCCTGCTCCACGTCTCCCCAGCAGCACATTGCGAGGAGGAGAGCCCTACCCAGAGCCCCATATCCCGCATGGGTCTTTGCACAGGGATCAGTAGAGACCCCCACATGGTGTTGGCCTCGGTTCTCTTGTTATCACCCTTTGAGGAGCACAAAGGCACAGAGTAGTTCATGAAACTTGCCCGAGAACACACAGCCAGCAGGGGCCCCAAGTGGCCCTTGAACTCAGGCCTCTGCTGGGCATTATCAGCTAAATCCTGGCTCTTGAGCTTCCTCCCCTCCCAGCTCCCTGCCCTGCTCTCAGACTGTCCCTGGGCCTCACTGCTCAGGAGGAGGAGGAGAAGCCTGAGGTCCAAGAACTCAGGAAGTGGACCCAGCCAGACGGGCAGGGGCTGCATCCAGATTCCAGCTTTCTCTCTGAGTCCAGGCCTTTTTCTGCAGGACGTGAGGGCCTAAGACCAGGTGGCAGCAGGGGGCAGCCCTGCTGGGCAGAAGTTCCCAGGAGAGGCTGGAAGATGCAGAATCTCCCCCGGGTCAGCCAAGTCCTGTCCTGCCCCCAGTGGGAGGTGGCATCTGGGCACCCACGGCCTCCCTCAGTGTGGGAGACGGAAGCTGAGGCCACAGGAAGGGCACCGTCCCCCCTTCTGGGAGGAGAGAGCCAGCCACGCAGCCGCCTCCTTCAGCTCCCTCAGCATCCAAAGTGGGTCCACCACACCTGTGAACTGGCAAAAGGAGAAGTGAAAGGCTTTCGTGATCCTGTTGACTGTTGGTTCTCTGGGGTCTTGTTCTCTGTTCGTCATTTTCTGTCCCAAGTGAGAGGCTAAGATGGACGGTCAGGCGGTAGGGAGAGGAGATCCCACAGCCAGGCCTGAGTCACCTCCCCTCCCCAGGCAGCGTGGCCGGGGCTACTGGCTCGGGCAGGAGTTGCATGGGTCCAGCCTTCAGGAGTCCCCTCCCTGATGGTCCCTCTGAGAGTCTGACCACCTGATACCTGCAGCTCAGTTGAGCACGAGCTAGAGCAGAATCAGCAAGAACAAGCTCGGTTCTGAGGACTACCTGCTGACTGTTATGTTTGCAATGCCTCCCGTTTTCTTAGAATTAGGTCTTTCAAACATATGAGTATTATAAGAAATCATATCACAACCAACAGGTTAACAGAAGTTGCATTTTGTTTCCACGACTCTGGCTCCCTAAGGGGCAGAAAAGCAAGTGAGTGTATTTCTGTTATCTAAACTGCAGAGCCCAAGCTAGGTGGGCTGAGGGGCAAGGGGTGCTGTGCATCCTAAGGCAGCCTGGGATGGTGGGAATCCGGCATTTTATCTGGGAAAATTGGTCCCTAGAGCAGAGTGGCTGCCCATCTGCACAATGGGGGAGCCAGGTGAGTGCTCAGGCCTTACCTGTCCACTGAAGACCCTCCGAGGAGTGAGCAGTGCAGGAGCAGGCTGGTGGGAGGGGCCGGGGAACCTGCAGGACCCTCTGAGTCTGTGGAGCTTGGTGACCCGATCCTTCAGTCCTGTCACCTCCTCTGAGCCTCTCAGCCCCAGGTCCAGGTGGTGGGTGTGTCCGGTTCTCTGTGTGACCATGGCCCTGTCAGGGGCCTCAGAGCCGGGCCTCTGTCCTTGTCTGTGTGGAGCAGAGAGGTGCTGGGGGAAGGGGTGCTGGTCCCCTCTCCTTGTCCCCAGGGGAGCTTGTCAGCATATCAGCCCCTCCAATGTCCTCATGCCCCTTCTGGGCTGCAGGGAGGAGAGCAGGGTTGTGTCTGAATGTGGGAGAGTCTCAGTGTGTCTGTCGTCTGTCTGCATCTGTGCTGGGATCTGGGTACGTGCTCAGTAAAACCCTCCCCTTTAGCTGAGTGCCCAGGGGATTCCTCTGACCAGCTCAGGAAACTATTTTCACGGGCCCCATAAGTTTGTGGCCTGGGCACTGGCCCCACCAGGCCCAGTGGCTAAGAGGCCCTCTGGCCATCCCGTCCTGGCTGCGCTCCCTTCACTCTCCCACTGTGCCCGAAGACATTTCGAATGGGATCTCTTTGCACAGAGGACAGAGCCCCATATCTCCATGTCCAGGGATGGCTCCCAGGTCACCTCTGACTGGCATGTGTCTGCCCTGCTGCCAGGATGCTCTGTGCATGCTTAATTCCTTTACACAACCTGCCGCCCTGTGTGGGTGCTTCCTGGGGCCAGGCAGTGCTCTAAGCCCACTACAGCAATTAACTCCAGATCCCTGACTTACTCCCATGCCGCGATGCTATCATCACCCCACTTTACAGAGTAGGAAGCAGATGCACAGAGAAGTGACATAAGTGCTCAAGGCCACAGGGTCCCTGATGAGGGAGCTGGAGTTGGAGCCCAGCAGTGTGGCCCAGAGCTGACCTTCCAATACCACATGCTCCCCCCTCTGTGTGGACCATTGGAGCCATTTCAAGAGAAGAGCGAGCTCATTCTGGTCCTGTCTTTACCACGGATTAATCAGGTGGCTGGAGTGAGGGTCAGATGGAGGCATCTAGAATGCACAGCTCAGCCCAAACCTTATCTTCATCTCCTTCCTGTATCCACAGAGCCTCTTCCCACTCCCAGATCCAATTCTTAACCCCAAACTCAGCCTGTCACTGGAGTCAGAGGGAGGCATTTCCCCATCAAATACCCCAACTGTGTCAGTTTTCCTTTCAATTGAAATAAATTATTAAAGTGATAGTGTTTTCTATATTACATGTCTTTCTCTAGTAACTTAAAAACAAAACATAAAGGGCATCTGGCTGACAGTCAGGAAAGGAACGAGGAGGAAGCCCTGGGTGACCTGTCTGCGTGTCCATCGATTGCCTCACCAAGCTCCTGGAGGCCACGGTGACTCAGGCTGTCAGGGAAGAGGCAACATCCTCCTGAGCACCACACACCAGCCCTGGGGCCCCCGATGGATCAGAAGGAGGGTGTCCATTCCCCGGGGGTAGCCCCAACAGGAGGATGCAGCCTGGCTGCTCAGAAAGGAGCTGTTCTGAATACATGCAAGCCCCTGAAAGGCTGTTCTGTCTATTTAAATATAAGGAACCAGATGCATAAAGAGTGATGTCACTTGCATGGGGTGGCTTTGTTGTCACGTCAGAACGGGGATGTGGCCCAGGAGTATTAAGGCCCCTGCAGTCCACTCTCCAAGGGCATGTTTTGGAGGACACACGGTGGGGCTCTAAGTCTGAATCTGACCTCAGCACCGGGAGTCCCTCCCTATCCAGGCCACAGCTCCCGTGGCATCTTCACCTGTGCCCACCAGCGGCAATTTGGTACAACCAAAACCAGGGTTCAGATGTGACCTCCAACATCAACCACAGTGAGTGCTATTCTCATTCCCCTGGGGACAGGCAGCCCCCTCTTGACCCCAACAACTCGGATCCCAGGATCCTGCCCTAATCCCTGTGCCCAGAGCGCCTCCTCCTGCTTCTTCCCAGGTCCCCAACCTATTCCCAGGGTGCTCTGAAGGAGGCCTGCCCTCAGGTCACAGGAGAGAGTCCAACCCCTGAGAGAAAGCCTGGCCCAGGAGGGGCGCTCATCTTGCCTAGCCCCGCTGAGTGCTGTCACCTTTTACCAGGCAGAGACTGAGTTTCCCATCCTCGCAAACTCCTCTGCCTGCCCACAAGCAGCCAGGTGTCTGGACTTCTCCAAGGCTGAGGGCAGGCACACATTTTGTCCCTGCGTGCCCTGACCTGCTGACCTTTCACCGCCTCCCTGACCACGAACATTCCCGAACTGCCCTCCTGACTGAGCCTGGATGAACAAACAGCCCTGACTCACTGAGACACTGGGCCACCTGGTGGAGGCTCTGTCAGTTTAACTGATTCTGTCTCCAAGGGCCCAACTGCCAGATGATCCTGATTGGCCGAGCAGCGTGGCCCACCTGACCTACTGATGACCAACCTACTGGTCACCAGCTGCCTGTCAGATGGACAGACAGACTCTCAGAATTTGGGGGGATCAGACAGGAGAGAGAGGAGGCTGGAAGGGATTGCCTGGGGGCTCACCCACAAGCTCAGCTGCTCTCTGGACTCAAGGCCCTGTCAGGCTCTGCAGGGCTCCACAGTGCTCAGATCAGAGCCGACCCTGCAGGGTTTCTCCACGTGAGGCCCCGCAAGCCCACAAAGTCCCTGCAAATATATTCACCCTTGTGTGAGGAGAGGATGCATGCTAATTATCTAACTCTCAAAGATGACCATTTTAGACCTCAAAGAAGTCAGGAGCCATGTCTCCAAGGAGACCCTTCAGGAAGGTAGGAAGATGCCACAATAAAACTCACCAAATTCCATTTGGTTCCTGCTCTCAGAAGCCCCAGGTGGCATGAAGGCACCTTAGGGAGATGCCACCCTCAGGAATGCCAAGGATTAGGATGAACTGTGTCCCACAAAATTCGTGTGTTGAGGGCTTACCCCTCAATGTGATGGTATGTGGAGGGGGACCTTTGAGAGGTGATTAGATTTAGAGGAGGTCATGAGGGTGGAACTCTCATGATGGGATTAGTGCCCTTGTAAGGAGAGACATCAGTTCCCCTCTCTCTCCATCACGTGAGGACACAGTGAGAAGGCGTCTGTCTTCAAGCCAGGAAGAGAGCCCTCACAGAAAGTGAGGACTGCCAGATCTTGATCTTGGACTTTCCAGCCTCTAGAACTCCAAGGAATAAATTTCGGTTGTTTAAGCCACCTTGTCTATGATATTCTGTTGTAGCAGCCTGGGCAGATTAAAGCAGCTTTTTCCTAGGTGTGCTGAAAACTAAGGAACCGCATTTTTTCCCACACTAATGCTCTATAAATTCTTACATCGAGCAACCAATTAGTTTTGATCAGGCATTGTGGATTTCAGTAATTAATCCAAATAGATTAAAGGTGTTTCAAATAATTTGGGTGCATCTATTTTATTAATAATAGCTCCCGCTTGCTGAGCCCCTGTGTTAAGGATCTATTAGGGATCATCTCGCTCGATCTATGAAGTGGTTCTGTAGCATACCCATTTAACACACGAGGAAACTGAGTCTCAGAGAGGTGAAGTGATTTGCCCAAGTTGACCCAACTAGGGAGAAGGAGAGCCAAGACGAGCATCAGGACTGTTAGCTTCAGAGACCACTCTGCCGTTTTCTGCCTCTCTTTTGCATAGAAACTAGATGCCAATTGCAAATAATCGTGAATTGTTCCCTGAGCAAATGAATCTCTCGAAGGAGAAATAATAGCATTCCTTACCAAACACCTTCTGCTTTGGCCTTCTTCCATGCTCCCCACAGCCACCTCAAATACTCGGGACAAATGGAAGCCACCTCTGGGCTCCAGCCACTAAAGTGTGCTTTCCACCCACAGCTGAACTTGGCTGTTAGGTTTTTGCAGCTGTGGCATTATTTATCCAGGAAGGTGTGAAGCCAGGCTACAGCTGGAGGAGAGTCAGCAGACCTGTGCATGTGGCCCAGCAGGCTGTACACATGGACAAATGGAGCTCAGCCTGCGTGAAGGGTGGAGGGTGGACCCTTTAGAATCACTGCCACAGGGGCTGAGGACTTGGGTTCTGGAGTTAGAGGATTCAAATCCCAATTTTGGGACTTTCTCGGACAAGTCACTTCACCTTCATTAACCTCATCTCCAAAGTGGGCATCATAATACCTACATCACAGGTTTATTGTAAGGATGAAAATAGCTTGTGTATTTAGAGGGCTTAGCAGAGTGCCTTGTATGTAGTACTTGCTCAGTAGATGCTATGATTATTGTTATCATTGTTTTTTAATTATAGGAATAGACTGACTTGGACATCTGAGCACTGTGGCCCACTTTAGCTTCTCAGAGAACACCAAGTCTCCAGCAAACTCTGCATTTGCATCTGGAACCCAAGTGAAAGGCCAAGCTGCTTGGGTGACAGGGAGAGGGTGGCATGGCTGCCAGCAGGTCCCCAAGACCGAGAGGACACAGGGTTTGCTTAAAGACCCCTCAGCTGGCAGGTGGCAGATTCAGGTAAAGCCCAAGAGGCCTGGGACCCACACCCCTGTTCCATGGCTGGTCTCCTTCCCTCAAGTGTCCAGCTGGCCTCAAGTTCACTCTCTCTGGGTGAGGTCCGTGGCCAGCTTCCTCACTCGCTCGAGTAGCAGAAAGGCTGAAAACTGCAGGGGGACACTGAGGGCAGGAGAGCAGCTCCTACCTGCAGGGGTGGTACCCAGGCAGGCACATGGGGCTCCTGCAGGAACCGCAGTCTGAGGCCTTGTCACAGAAACCAGTGTGGGAAGGAAACATTTGTTTATGGATCTATGCCAAGATACCTTTCATCACGCCACTCTCCTGGTCCCTAACCCTCAATGGCTCCCCTCTGCCCTAAGAAAAACCATCTTTAGGCCTCGTAAAAGACAAATATACCTCAACCCTCCAATCCAGGTAAGATAAGCCAAGAGCCCTCCTTCAAACATGCCCCAAGCACTCCTGTCTTTGCTCCCAGCTTCCTCCTGTCATTCTTGTCAGGAAGTTATTGTCATTGCCATTGGAGTTCCATTCCCTCCTTTCTCCAGCTTCTAACCGCTACCTGCCACCATGGCCCCAGAGTGAACTCTTTGTTCCCTCCTCTGAATTCTCCGGGAGTCACCCTCTCTGTAGGTCCCATTCGACCCATAGGAAAGGCCCCTTTTTGTCTCCCTTCCAGGACTTTACAATCAGGCTTCGTTAGATTTTTCTAATTCCCCGCTGCTCCTGTTCAGGAACCGTTTTCCCGTTATTGATTCAGACAGTGCCCAAACTGTACACAGGCCAATGCAGGTTTCAGGAATCCAGCTGGTCAATGCAGGGTGGAGGGCACGAGGGGTGGGCGCCCGAGGAACCGTAGGAGACGTGGCACGGGGAGAGAGGGGAGGTCTGTTGGAAGACGCCCAGGGACTGGTCCGGCTCTCTCCTGGAAAGTGGGCACTTTGGGTAGCGGTGATTCGGAGAGGTATTGGGACCGTGGTGAGTAAGGAGGGAGGGAAACAGAGAAAGGCCACAGGAGAAGGTGAAACAGGGAGAGATTGGCCACGCCCCGTCCCTCCCTGCCCTCGCCCCTCCCCCATTCAGAAATCCCGCTTCTCCTTGAGAACTCAGACACCAGTTTCCCCAGAAAGGCCTCCTGCATCTCTGTGGCTGCCACTCGCTCCTGTTTTGGCTGTGTCCCCTAGCCCTTTGCTCGCTTTCGTCCAGTCTTGGCCCCTCTGGCTCTGATTCTGCTCAGCTGCTTGCGTGCCTGTCTCAAGCCCGATGAAACTTACATTCCTCAGGGGCGTGAACCGTGCCTTGTTGTCTTGAGTTCCCTCAGCTCCAGTCTCAGTGTGACTCATACAGAGAAACAATATTGGCCGGGAGTCAGTTATTCCAGGGATGCAGTAAGAAGTAAATATGTGTTGTACAGAGTGGACACCAGAGCGCATTAACTGGGGAGGAGCAAGTCCCAAGAGGAACAGTGAAAACAAGACTCTGGCTCCAACCACTTAGCATCTCACACAGTGAAGGAGAATGGTTGCCATCCAGTTGGCCACCAGAGGGCGCTCTGGGCAAAAAGATCTTGAGGCCGTTCTTCAGCTCTTCGACTTGATCGCCTCGCAAACTCTGGAGTCAGTGCTGTTTCCCAGAGACAGCAGACGTAAGTGCCATGCAGCTTGCCAGGCTCTCAGGGCATGGGCGTTTACAGTCGGCTGGCATTTCCCATGGGGGAGCAGAGGCAAGAAAATCGCCCAGTTGATGGCCAGTTGTTTGTGGGATGAAGGGTAAGACTGGATAAGGCCTTGAGGTTAGGGCAAAGGTATCATGAGTCCTGAGCTGGTCTCTGCTTTCCTGACTTCTGGAAGTGTGACATTAAGAAAATCATTCCTTCTCTGGGCCTGGTTTCCCTCTGTAAAATGCTGGGCTCAAGTTCCAGCCTGTCCTGGGACGTCATCAGCTCTTCCAACCCTCCTGGGCGGTGGCCATGAAATTTAGTCCACATGGAAGCTTAGTTCCCTGCTTTCTGCCTCTGGGAGGGAACTGCAGTCATGGAGACCGGTGCTTGCCACAGTAGGAGCTGCTAACGTCCTGGATGGTCCCCATACTCTTCCTGAGCTGCCCCAGGCACAACCAGAGGAGGAGACATTCGCAAAAGCCAGCGCAGCCTGGGCCATCATTCAGAAGTAAGCCTAAAATGGGTTTATGCAGAAGGAAACTATTCATGCCAGTTCTTCCAAAACACAAAGATGATGGCATAGGATGTATGACTCATTCTTGTGTATAATGGTAGAGCAACATGCAGTGGAATGACGCACCATTCGGGATGGGGCAGGCTTGGGAGGGAGACAAGGAAGGGTGAGGAGGGAGAGAATGAGCTCTCTGTAACATTATATTTCATAAGAGAGAGACAGATGGATAGACTTCAAGCATCTATGGCAAAGTATCAACTCCGATAAATCTGGTTGGTTCTTAAATTGTTTTCTGTAATCCTCTCTATGTTTGACCCTTTCTTTTAATTAAAAAGAAAAAATGATTTAAATAATTTTTAAAAATAACAGAGAGGGGCCAGCCCCGTGGCCGACTGGTTAAGTTCACTTGCTCTGCTTCGGCGGCCCAGGGTTTCACCAGTTCGAATCCTGGGCGCAGACATGGCACCACTCATCAGGCCATGCTGAGGCAGCATCCCACATGCCACAACTAGAAGGACCCACAACTAAAAATACACAACTATGTATGGGGGGCTTTGGGAGAAAAAGGAAAAATAAAATCTTAAGAAAATAATAAAATAAAATAACAGAGAGCCCACCAGTCCCTCAATGCACATCTGTGTCTGGGGTAGTTTTTTTTCCTAGCATGACTTTCATAGATGAAGAAGTGTGTTCATAAAGTGTCTTAGGTTTTCCAGGCCCAGGTGGGATGGGATAATCCTAAAGGAGGGAGACACGCTGTTGGGGAGGGAGCAGCCCCCCCCCCCCCCCCAGATCTAAGCAGCCTTCAGTACCTCAGATCTGTGGGGCTTTGTCTTCATCATCTGTAAAATGGGGATGAAGCTTGCGCTATCTACTTTACAAAGTTATAACCTGCACTAAATGAGCTCTTGATGAAAACAGCTTGAAAATAACGAAACAAGCAGGCAAACAATGGTTATTCATCAAGCGATGCATCCCAGGGTCACTTACTGGTAACATTAGCATCAACAACAACCAAGGAAGAAATAAAGGGAGGATGATAAAGGAGTGTGGCAGGAAGGAAGAATGAAGAAGAAAAACTTACTGGTGAGTGCTAAGCCCTCCAAGGAACTAGCTGCTCTTCCTAGATCCCAACTTGAGGCCTGTCTTTCAAAATAATAGAAATTATACCTTGGAACGATGATCCTGGTGGTTGTTGTCGTGAGAATTTCAAACAATATTTACATATCTTACCACAATGAGTCAACAGTTATTTCCTATGAAAGCCACAGGGCTTCAATTCTCAGAGTTTAAATAAAGAGCATAGAGACACCACCAAAGAAACACTTAGTAAATGTCAATATAGAATAAACTGGAAGAAAAAGAGAAAAACAGCAAGCTGCTCACTGCCTTGTTTCCAACCGAGACGCTGTTCTGCAGATCCTGGGGGACTGACAAGGACTGATGGTTTCTTGAGGCTCTGTTTAAACCCAGTAGGTTGCAGACTTCCTGGGGCAGAAACAAGTCGGTTTCTATTCTGAAAACTTGGCACTACCTAAGAAAATCCAAACCTGTAAGTGGAAGCTTTGCAGGAGGATTTTTAATGTTATAGGAAAGTGCTCAGGGTTTCACCCACAGAGACTTTCTGACACCGGAGGCAGCAGAAAGCAAGATGTACCGTGGGTGGTGGTTAACTGGCCCCTCCCAACCCTTGGACTCATTCTCTGCTCAGTGCCCCCGTTTCTCTCACCTTATTCCGTGCCCCAGGACCCAGGCTTCTCTGCCTCTCTCAGGACATTCTTAATGTAAGCAGTTTATCTGCGCCATGCTGTTGCAGGCTGAAGGTGATATCCCTTTCAGAAGGACCGCCAAATTAAACAGGTTGCTTGGGGAAGGCAGCTTGGTGAGGTCCAAGGGCTTTGCCTCAGACAGACCTCCGTTTGAGTCCTCATTTCTACATGTGGTAGTCATTCTCCATGACAGCCCACAGTGATCCCCGCCACCTGGTATTCACAACCTTGCTGGTTCCCTCCATATCAAATCAGGGCTGGTCCTGGGTGACCAATAGAATTTGGTAGAAGTGACAGCTTATGAATTCCGAGGCTAGGTCACAAAAGGCAGTACAGCTCTTGCCTTGATCTCTTGGATCACTCTTTCTGGGGAAGCTGGCCAGCACTCTGTGAGGACACTCAAGCCTCTCTGTAGAAAGATCCACATGAGGAATACCTGAGGCCTCCTGCCAAAAACCAGCACCAACTTGCCAGCCTTGTAAGTGAACCCCCTTGGAAGTGGGGCCACCAGCCCCAGCTGACAATTGACTACAACATCATGAGAGACTTTGAACCACCCAAGTGAGCTGCCTCTGAATTCCTGACTCACCAAAATCATGAGAGATAATAAATGAGGGCTGTTGTTTTCAATCCTAAATTTGGGGGCAATCAGTTACATAGCCATATTAACAAGTATTTAACCTTTCTAAGTGTTGAGGGCATTCAGAGCTGATATTCCTTTGGGAGACACCTGCATAGTTATATCAATTGTTAAAATATTTAATTCTTTCTACACGGCTTTGTAAAGAGCCCTGTACTTGAAATAATGTCATCTTGGATTGCTGCTTCCCCAAGGTCCTTTGCAAAGGCAAATCAAATCCACTTGAGAGGAAGGTAACATTATCCTTGGCTTCAAATTATTTCAACAAGTATTTTACAAATACCATGTCTAACACACAGCCGGAGATGAACTGACACATGGTCAAAAGCAGAATTTTTTAGACACCCAGAAGACATCCTTCACCCAAGGCTCATGTGATAGAAAAATTAAGTATATAACGGCAATGGATTCCATGTGCGGTGGGGAGGGAGAAACCAAAAGTTGGGAGAGGTACAAATGGGCCTAATGAAAGAGGAAAGAGGTTTTCATTGCTTCCCAAGATGAAGATCCAGCTCTGAGAACTGCAGAGAGCAAACGCCTCTCATTGATGTTCTCTGAAGGGTTGCTGGACCTCAACTGGGGTAGACAGGGGCCCCTAGAGCTCAGATCCTCATTTCTCTCAAAAATCCCATCCCAAGCTTGGCTGGAGAATGGGAAAGTTGCTTCTTCAAGATGGCCCAAACCATGGACCCACGAAAAGGACCCAAGTGTGTAGAAGATCAGGACATCTTTACCTGAATGTTCTAGACTCCATGAGACCCAGAGACTCCTAGAAAATGTGACTGACAGAAAATGCTCCTCCATCCAGGAAGGTGAAGACTTGGAAGAGCTATATCAGATTTAGGGGAAAGAATAATGGCAATTTTTTGCATCAAATAATGTAAAATAAAATTAAAACCCACTATAAGATATTAAGCAAGATCTGCAACATGTCCCTCGTTATACAGATGAGAAAATTAAGAACCAGGAGATTAGAAAGTGATTCCTTGCCTGCTGACCCTACATTCCTCTGTCCTGGTGGATGTTGCCAGATGTTCTTTCCGCCTTACTCTCAGGACATCAGTCCCCTGAATTTTACAGGCCCGCTGGCACTTCTTTCTCAACAAGCTAATATTGGCAACCCGAACTGAAAGCCTCAGTTTGCATCTAGTATTCTCTTACTTTTCTTTCTCAACCCGAATTCCATTGTCCACAGCTTTTTCCAGGTAGGCATCCCCAAAAGGTCTTTCTTCTGGCCTTGGCAACTCATCATGGCATATTGTTTTGAGTAGTACCGTCTAGAATATCTTATTTCTCTCTGCCTTTGTTAAGAATTTTATACACTTACATATGCAGGTAACTCAGAGCTTCCTACTTCCTCTTTATAAAGCAATTTTGATAAATGATTTCCCAGTAGAACAAATGATGAGATCAAAATATGCCCAGGGCTCCCAGCCCATGAGGGGATAAGCTCTCTGGCCCTGGAGATGTTCACGGAGGTCTCAGTGACCCTCTGCCAGTCTTGCAAGTCAAGGAAGCTGGTCCAAGATAACTTCGAAAGTTCCTGTCAGTGTTAGTCATTATAAATAAACTTTCTCGATTTCTCCTCGTTTCTGAGGTGCTCATGATGCCTTACCAAATCTGCCTCCCACCTCTATTCACAGTGCTTTGCATTCCCTTCTCTGCACCTCCGTGGCAACCTCTGTCATGATGTGAAAAGAGCCAGCTTTCAATCCCAACTGGACCACCAACCAGCTGTGAAAACCTGTGCACTTCAACTGCTATGAACCTCAGTCTCATTCTCTCTCCCTGCATCATGGAGTTGCTGTGAGGAAGAGTGATAACGAACATGGAGGACCAGCTTAGTATCCAGCACAAAGTTCCTTGGTAAACAGGAGCCTCTGTAGCCTGGCCACCCTGTCTTATGATCACTGATTCACATGTCCTTCATTCAACCTCCTGGAAGGCAGCATCTGTGTCATCTCTGCCTGTACCTCCAGCCCCTAGCCCAGGGCTTAATGGCACATAGGCACTCCATTAACTCATTACTCAGACATTACTGAGGTGGAGAAATAGATACTGTGGTTACAGAGTGGCTCCGACAAGATTTAGACTCTCAAGGAAGTTACATTTGAGTAAGTGAGATAAAAACACAGACAACCAAAGGCTGAGTTCTTAGAACTGAGTTGTAATTTTTGGCTTTTCTTGACCTTTTAATACGATGGGCAATGTTTCAGCTGGTGTCAAAATAGTTGACCCAGGTGGGCAAAAAGTCATTAAGTATGAAAGCACTTCGATTAAGGAATATTTTATTTTCCATGGGGTCTTTGAGAGCTTAGAGAAAAATAGAAGCAATGGTGAAATAACAGCGAACAGACTCCTGCAATTAAACGTGGTTTCACTTAAGTATCACTTTCAGATAGTGTCAAGTTAAAGCATTTAAGAAGATTGCTGAAAAAAGGAGGCTTCCTTCTTATCTAAGTGAGATGCTGGCATGGGAGGCCTCCAAAGGGAAACTGCCAGATGCTGTTTTATGCACTCGGCGTGTTTGTGCCTAACATCTCCTTAGCGGTTTTGAATTCTACATTGTCTGCAAAATTGCCACTTCATTAAAATTGCCTCAGAAATTCCCTTTTAAACGATGCAGGTAGTCAATTAGCATCTGTCCTGCCTAGTTTGCATTTGAGAAATGCAGGAATTATTTTCAAGGATACCTTTATTTAATCTTGAATTTCCTGTGTTTTCAGGAAAAATGCTGGTTAGTCAAGGACACCTGAGGGATGACATTTTAAAATCAATATATTTAAGGTTTCTCTTCGTTTAAACTGTTAGGAGCTAAAAATTCCTAAAGTTTGATGTTCTTGTTGCCATATATATGCCCTAAATCCCCAACATAATTTTGCGTTAGTTTAGACAATAGTCTCTTACCATTTGATGGTCATTAGGATTTGTGTAAGTGTGTATTATAAAGATAGAGAGATAGAGATGGCAAGGTAGGGAAAAATTTAGTTTAATTTGTAAATTAAAAAAGCAATATACATACACAGAGAATATTCAGCCTGGAGTCAAACAAATCAGTGTGGTTTGTTCCAGGCTGGGGTCAAGGCTTACTATAGTTAAGCATCTAAAGTTTATTTCTTAGGAGAAAATAATGGTACATTCAAAGACAGTGGTAGAAAGAGGAAAATTTTCTTAGACGGCAGGAGCCAAGGTGATAACATTTGATGGGTTGCATGAACAATATTGGACAAGCCTGGTAAAAATAGACAAAATATGTGGAATTTGGAAAGTTTATTGATGATTTACATTAGATTTTTTATTTATATAAAATTCTAATCTTTTATCTTTTTCTGTGGCTTGCTTTTTTCTTAGCAAGTGAAATGTGTGTATATATATATATATGTATGTATATACACACATACATATATTATATAAAGTTCCTTTATTATTGATATAGTATTAATTGTGTGTTTATCAGTTAAAAAATTACAATGTCTAACCTCATTGAAGTGGATGGGGGAAAAGATGCTGACCTAAGTAACTTTGGAAATGAGTGGAGTCTGTAACCTAAAGGTGAAAGGAATTGCACAGAAGCACTATACTCTAGTTGACAAAGTTGTTTCCCATGGGAGTACAGGTCAACGATTCCAATACTGCCATACATGTACAGTCACGCGTCGCATAATGATGGGGATACGTGCATCATTAGGCAGTTTCATCGTTGTGTGAACATCATAGAGTGTACTGACAGGGACCTAGGTGGTGTAGCCTACTACACACTTAGGCTATATGGCACTAATCTTATGGGACCACCGTCATACATACAATCCATCCTTGACCAAAACATCACTATGTGGTGCATGACTGTATGTCGGAATTGAATAATTAAGTAAATGGTGGGGACCAGATTTCTCACTTTTGGAGTGAAAATTACAGATAAGCAAGGAGGCTAGAAGGAGCCATGTGGTAATGAATTAGAGTTGGAGACATCAGTATGAACTCATGTTTAGTTTAATAAAGATACAGATAGTTACATACAGAAATACCTATAGATATGTGTATATATGTGGCTTAGTATGAACACATATATTTCCTTGCTCTGTAAGGTGAAAGTACCTAAAAGAAATGACACCCAGTGGCAGCTAGCATACCTAGCTCCTAAATCTTTGTTCCTACTGCCATTCTTCAGTAAAAGAAATAGAGCTTCTTGGAGAAATGGCTGATTCTAGGTCTGGACCAGGAAATATACAAGATGAGTCTGGAGCATCTTGTAGTGCCTAAAAGTAGGGAAGTGCTATAAAAACAGAACAAAACAACAACAATGACAAAAATTGATGAGAGTATGTCAAAGAGACACAGGAACCAATGGAAAGATCTCCCAGTGCAAAGCTGGAACAATGTGAGCAACAAAGTAAAAAAAGTGATATTGGATTATAACCCAAAGTGTAACACAAATATCCATGGGTCCATACCTATACAAATAAATTATTGAATAAATAAATAAATAGAAGAGGCAATGCAGAAGAATTGCAAATAATTCATGTATATACTTTGCCCTCAAAGAGGGAGCACATAAATTTCCACTCCTTAAGTGTAGGCTGCACTTAGTGACTTTCTTCCAAAGAGCACAGTATGGAAAAAGGGCAGGGGAGGAGCGAGAGTAACTTTACAGTGGAGACATCTGACAAATCCTACTTCAGTCTGGTGGTCAAGGTCAACATCAGCAGGGAAATGTCATGTTGATAGTGTGTTTCCTTTATATGATGTGATGAAAATGACACTTTACCTCCTTGTTTTCCTCCCCAAAACCCACAACTGCAGTCTAATCATGAGAAAAATGTCAGATAAACTCCTGTCAAGAGGCATCCTACAGTACATCTGATCAATACTGTTGAAAACTGTCAGGGTCATCAAAAACAAGGAAAGTCTGAGACTGTCGCAGCCGAGAGGAGCCCAAGGAGACATGATGACTAAATGCAATGTGGTATCCTGGATGGGATCCTAGAACAGAAAAAGGACATTAGGTAAAAACTAAGGAAATCTGAAGAAAGCATGGACTTCAGCTAACATTAATGTATCAATATTGGTTCATTAACTGTAACAAACATGCCACAGTAGGGTAAGATGTTAGCCATACAGGAAAATGGGTACCGGGTATATGGGAACCCTCTGTACTAGCTTCTCCATTTTTCTGTAAGTCTAAAACTTTTCTGAAAAATAAAGCCTATTTAAAAAAAAATCAAAGTGATATGGGCTATAGGCCAGATGTCAATCCAATCCTATGAAAGTACACAGGAAGAATATCATTGACACTGATTTGCCTTCTTAATAGCAAGGGTATCTAATTCTCTGAAAAGTCTATCAATTGACTAACTTACAAACTTTTCATTCTCCAAGTATAATCTGCTCAGTTTGAAAACATAAAAATAATTGATAACATTTTTTCAGCATTGCAATCATCTCCTTATGTCTACAAACTTGGGTAATCCTCACAAGTCTGTGAGGAATGTGCTATTAATATTCCCATTTTAAAGATGAGGAAACTGTGGTTTAGTGAATTGCCCAAGTTTGGACAGTCAGCAAGTAGTGAACGAAGATACGAACTTGTGAAGTGTGATTCCTGCACCCACGGTCTTACCCTATGCCATTCACACCAACATTAACAGCTGAAAATAATGGCTTTTGTTTTAGACAAGTTGATTTGTAGACTATATTTTTCTGGCAGAAATTTGAAATCAGAGACTGCTGACTACTGGACATCCTGTAAATTTGTGATTTAAAAAGTTCATAGGGGGCCAGCCCAGTGGCGCAGCGGTTAAGTGTGCACGTTCCGCTTTGGCGGCCCGGGGTTCACCAGTTCGGATCCCGGGTGCAGACATGGCACCGCTCATCAAGCCATGCTGTAGTAGGCATCCCACATATAAAGTAGAGGAAGATGGGCACGGATGTTAGCTCAGGGCCAGTCTTCCTCAGCAAAAAGAGGAGGATTGATGGCAGACGTTAGCTCAAGGCTAATCTTCCTCAAAAAAAAAAACAACCAAAAAAACCCCAAAACAACAACCACAAAAAGCTCATAAAACTTGCAAAAAAATTACCATCTCAGTAAAAATTCTCTCCATACTGGAATTTGACACAGTGTTGAAGCAGGTTATTGAACTTAGAACATCAGGTTCTTTCCTGAAAAACTATTTCTACTTATTAAGAGATGTTCTTCAATGGCAGTGAAGATTGTGTCCAAGATACTGACTTCTCATAAAAAGGATTTGGAGAAAAATATTTTGTTCCATGAGGACATGGTCACCCTTGGTATGTTATGAGTGAAATTCAGATTGAGATATGTTAACGTTTCAAAGGAGCTGCTTATCCTGACACACACACTCCCAAGACACAATCTTTGACCAAGGGAGATTCAGTCTAGCAAATGGTCTTTTCCATATCGTGAATGTGACTTTCAGACAAAGATGGTATCACCAACTTTTTGCCTTTAGGAATTTAAGAACTTAATTAAAAAATTTTTAATGTACCCCTTTTAAAGTATATTAACAATTTCTAAACTTAATAGAGCACAGCAAGACTTGAGGAGGATGAAAGCACCCAATAAACTCTGCCTTAAATTCTGCAATTATAGAAGAACGACGAGCCCTCCCTGTGGCTGTCGCAGTGTAACTCGGGAAGGAATCCCACGGCTCCAGCTCTGGGCTCCATGTTTTGATCCTTCGGTGTTGGGGACAGGAGGGGCTTTATGCAGTTGGTGCTGGATTTCCTCGGGTCTACCTTCACGATGTCATCGGATCTCCTCATTGTCCCTCATTTTCTCCCCTTTGATTCTTTCTTTGGTTGTTGCTCTTTTTCCACTTTGTTTAGAGGAGGAATGCTGGAAGATATAGGAAGTAAACTTCATCCTGCTTTTAGTTTTATTTCTTTTGGCAGACAGTTGGCAGCTGTGATGAAGGTGAGGAGACGTATGGAGTGGGGCATGGTCGGCAGGGGTCACTAAGCCACTGGTACAGAAGACAGGATGAGGCCACCATGACATCTTCCCACACCAGGAGTGCCAAGTGCTTTCCTCACACTTTTCTGGATAGTTCCATGGTGGGCGACCCGGCAGGGCTGAGAGGCCTGATGGGAGCAGCAGCGTGGAAGGGTATCTGGCAAGGTCCAGAGAGAGGACTATGTCAGAAGCCTCTGTCCCCAACATTTCAATGCATAGCATGACAATCCAGGTGACCGCTGTAATTCTCTTAGTGCCTGGTCTATGTTGTTCCAGGCCAGCATATCATTGTACGTATCCTCAACTGGGGGAGTGCCAAAGAGGAGAGCCAGAGTCTCATGGAAGTACATGCTAGGCCTTGGCTCTTTTTGCCTTCAGCAAGAAGCATCACCTCTTGGTTCCAGCAAGTGGGAAGAACAGCCCTGTCCTGCTTTGCCCATGAGACTGTGGAAAGACCCACAGGCCACACATGGTGGGCTGTCCTCTTCCTTACACAGCTGTCAGGGACCCTTCTCCAAGTTCCCCAACCTGCCCTACTTTTATGATGTTTTCAAATACAATTGTGGGAAAGGGAAGTGCTTTGATAGTCAGCAAGTGTCAGGAGGTTGAGGATGCTGTAAAGGCATCTTGGAAAATGAGAGATGGAAACACGAGCCTAGTTCCTATTCTGTGTTTCCCTGGCCTCTAGCAAAGCCTCCCCTCATCTTAGAGAGGCCCATTGTAGATAAACACGGGCTGCCAACAATGAGACAAGACTTGGGCAAAGCGCCCAACAGATGGCTCAGCTCTGTGTATTCCAGCCAAGGGCCAACGTGGCAGACGGTAGCTTCTGTTTGTGTCTTAAGTCAGTCGTGAATATGGGATAATTGTGGGATGGCAGGAATCCCTGGTACCGTTCCACCCAAGGCAAACTTGAGACATGTTCTTTCAGGGGTGAGTACACAGCCTTCTCTGCTGCCCCCTGAAAGCTTGGCCACCCAAGCTCAGTGGCAAGAAGGGTCAAGGGCTCTGGGCAGGAGGGCAGGCACATTCTTGCTGACTCAGAGAATGGGGACAAACTTTGGACCCTTCCATTCTCGCCGAGAGCTTGGTCCTTTGGCCTGTGGGCAGTGCCAGAGGCCAGCCCCATGAGTGGGACGGTGGCCTTGCACAGGGGGCTCTTGTTTCTCTCGAGTCCCTGAAGTGAGGTGAGGAAGTGGCATAGTGGAAGGCGGGCTTGTGAAGGTGGGGTCCAAATTCTGGCTCTGTGGCTTGGCTGGTTACTCAACTTCCCTGAGCCTTCAACTCCCATCTGTAAAAGAGGCATGATGTCCAGCTCACAGGGTTGCCTTGAAGAAAGCGTCTACTGTGCATGGTGCTTGGAGCCTAAGTTCTCAGTACTTCAATATTTCATACTTATCCCTGTCTTAGTCCGTTTGGGCTGCTGTAAGAAAATACCATAAACTGAGCGGCTTATAAACAACAGAAATTTGTTTCTCCCGGTTCTGGAGGCTGGAATTCCAAGACCAGGGTACCAGCATGGTCAGTTCTTTGATGAAGACCCTCTTCTGGTTTGCAGATGGCTGACTTCTCATTGTATCCTCACATGGCAGAAACAGGGAGAGCCAGCTCTCTGGCCTCTTCTTATAAAGGCACTACTAATCCCATTCATGAGGGATCCACCCTCATGACCTAACTACCTCTCAAAGGCCCAAGCTCCAAATACCATCACACTGGGGATTAGATTTCAACGTATGAATTTTGGGGTACACAAGCATTCAGTCCATAGCAGCCCTTTCCAATGACTGTTGCTGTTGTGCTCAGAAGATGTCGCCCTCAGAGTCTGAAAAGCCAAGCTTGATGCATCTCCAAAGGGCTCCCCTCACGGGCCTCATTGTCCGGGGCTTTAGCGCAGTCAGCATTGTCCACCTCTAGCCCCTGTCCTCACACTGTACTGTGGGATGAGCACCTTGGGATAGACTAGCCGTAAGACCGAGCTCCAACCACAGTAGTATGAGCATTTCCTGGTGTTAAAGCTTCAGCTAAGGTCTCACAAATGAGCTCTTCCAAGGCACGAAATAATCACTTCAAAATATTATGGGCTATAAAGAAGTCGGCACCTGAGAAAAATGAGAAGCTAGCATGGTGCAGCTGGGAGCAGCCTGCTCTGTGGTGGAAGACCCATCTAGGGACAGGCTTTGCCGGTGACTGGTGCGATCTGGGCTGTCTTGGAGGGTCTGAGCCTCAGCTTCTTTATCCATAGATAAGAATGATAATATCAGTCGTCAGGCAAGGTTGTTTGTGTATTAATAAAATAGCATACATTAAAGTACTATATTGACAATGGAATTGTTGAATGACCAAGAGCACACATATCTGTCTAGAAATAATAAAGGTCAGAAGTAATGAGGAGGTGGTTCTCCATTGGGAAAGGAAAGAGAATGATTGGAGGAGAGTCCTGAGGCCTGGGACACAGGAGGAATCCAGGGTATTTTGGTGAGAAAATGTGCTTGCTCAATGGCCCTGTTGGGGAGGGTCTGTGTGCCCTCTGAGGGGCTGAGTGTCATCCTATGGGCTGTGGTGGGTGGAGAGTTGGTGGAAGAGAAGGGCGCCTTGTTTTCTTCCCTGTAACCGGAGAGCTTTGTAACAGGGGGCCAGGGTGGTTAGGAATCAGTGGGCAGGTAGGACAGGCATTGGGCACAGTGTCCCCTTCCACCCCAACTGCACGATGGGCCCCCTCTCACGCCTTCAGCATTGTGGGCACCTACATGCTGGTGAAGCTGTCCTGGCGTGGAGGTGGGGGCCTTCTCCCTGACTAGGGCACGGTCTGCTAGTTAAGGAGGAAACACTGTTTTTGCTGCCTTCTGACACGGAGAGTTTTCTCGTGCACTTGGGATGTTTCTCTTCAGGAAGTGGGAAGGAGCATTATTTGCCACTAAATTATCTTTTTCTCCTCAGATTCTGCAGTACTGACAGACCCACAAACAAGCCAGAAATTGCTTTCCTTTTGTGTTTAACTCAAATTTCTTTGTGGAGCTGAGAGAGAGAAAATTTAATTTTTATAAAGTATTCAGTTACAGAACAGCAAAGAGAAATATTCAAGGAAAAAACCCGAGTTGTTACTGACTTTGTGTATGTCTTAGCTGTAGACAGAATTGAGACTTCCTCATATGGTTTTGTTCCAGGAGAGAACCTCCAGAAGATTTTTGTCAGCATGAGGCTGCGTTGGAGGAGCAACTGTGCGCAGTTTATCTGCTGTAAATCACCTTCTCACTTCATTGCTAGTTTTCACAGCACCTTTCTTCTAACAGCTCTATTTTTTTTTTTTTTCCAGTCTGCAAACATCCTGGGATTCTTTCTTTCTGCCTAGGTAAGCAAAAGAAATGCAAAGTCAATTCTAGAATAGGGTTAGAATTTTTACACCAGATCTCTTTAAAAGAAGTCTGTGTCAAATGTCAAGCTGTGAGTAGAGAGATAAATGGGGAGCTGCCAGATTAACTACGGGCCGATTCCCAGAGATGATTCCCAGAGATGCAACCGGAGAGAGTTTCCTGAGCAAGACAGCTTGCCCTGCCCAGGAAACCACAGCTTTCTATCAATAGGTAAAGGATTTCTACTCCTATCAGAGGGATCATGATGCAGCACGACCCTTTTCTCTCCTTTGTCAAGAAAAAAAGAATAAAGAATGTCAGAAGGAGCATGTCAAGAACTAACTGAAAATCTTAGAAGGCAACATAACACTTTCTGATTACGTCTGAAATAGGCTCTTCGCCCCCCCCCAATTTTTTTAATAGAGAGAAGGTCACTGAATAGAATTCAGCTGAGACGGCTTTGATATTCTGTAGCTCCACAGCGTCTGTATTGGGTATATGTTCTTGAATGGCTTTTGTTTAAATGAGTTTAAGGTGATTTTGAGGGTCCTGTTCCTCTGGGAACTCGGGGAAAGCCAGGTTGATGAGAGACGATCAAGAACAGGTAGCTGCTGCAGATAAAGCCAGCTGATTCTATTCAGCATTTACATTTCCTTAAATTTTGCTCTCATAGTTTATTTTTACAAGTATATGATGGGAGGGCGTAGATGTAGTGATTTACGATGAAGCGTTACACTTTGCTTCATTAAATCTGGTTATTAAATGTGATACTTTGCCCTTTTAATACGTACAGTTCCTATTTTTAAAGTGCAATAAAATGTATAATTTCCCTTTGGCTCCTTGAAATTTGCTTAATGGAAACTCAGGTATTTTTCCATACGTCCCTGCCGCTCACATGAGGGTAGTTTACCCGAATTTCAAGCACATCACCTGGGAGAAAATAACCAGCTTTCGTGGTTCTCAGTCAATTCTTGTTCGGCCTTTGCTGCGTCCACACAGTAGAGCAGCAGCTTGGAATCGTTGCATTCTTCCTACTGAGAATATACTATTGAAAGGACACAGAACTTGCCCTATAAGAGAAGGAAACGCATTCTTTTGGACAGAGTATGGCTGAGACAGCAAGACAATTCCAAAGGCTCCACACCTCTGTTGTGGTGACAGACACTAGGTTATGCGGTCCGTGTACAAGACGAGAATAAGCTCTTGAACAGAGCCCTGAGATGCTCATGTTTAGGAACCAGTGCTGACCTTGTCCTAGGATTATTCTCCAGCGAGAGTATTGGGCTGCAGATGAAAGTGCCTGGACTGGGAGAGGGACGTGGGTTCAAGATACTGATCTCTCCACACTCCTGTGTGACCTTGGGCAGATGGCATGAAGCTTTGGTTTCCTCATCTTTAAAATGCTGATTATTCTGCCTCCCCTTCCCCTTACTGAGTTGCCCCAAGGACTAGGTGAGTTCAGGTGCGTGACTACACAGGGGGACTGAGTATGTATAAGGCGAGGACCATGTCTCTTCTGACTTTTGCATTCTTCCACCCCAGCTTTTGTCGAACTGTGCTTTAGCTCTTTGATGACACAAACTGAATGAAATAAATGTACATAATATAGAAAAATAGAAAGTTATTGAATGTAAGACCACCTTTCTGGCTCAGATTAATGGGAAGAGCCTTAGTTCTCATCTCCTTCCTTAAAACTTGACTTTATAGGGTTGCTTAGACTCAGTGGTGTGCTGGAAATGGCTCCTACCAGCTGGGGAGAGCCAATTCTGTACATCTCTTCCCAATTCCATGTTTAGAGTCATCAAGTTGGTAGCTTGAAATTGGCCATGATGGAAGTATTTACACCATGGAAATTGGTAAATGCTACTGTGATATTGTGATATAATAAAAAGATATATAGTTGGTCTTTGTCCCTATTTCCTGTCACAGAGCTTCTAAAACCCTTGGAATTTCCTGAGTGATGGGGTGACCTGAGCATCTTTTGTTTTTCGTAATAAGCCCCTTTCAATCATACCAGAGTTTATGCTAATGAGATGACTTGGTGGGCCCCTAGATAGCTTCAGAATAGGGCTAGTTGCCAGAGGAAACAGTCATGTGATTAGTGGGAACTTTCAGCCCCACCCCTGATCTCCAAGAACAGAAGAAGGGCTTGGGATTGAGCTAATCACCAATGACCAGTAATTTAATCAGCCATGCCTACATATTGGAACCTCTATGAAACCTGTAAGTGATGGGGTTCTGAGAGCTTCTGGGTTGGTGAATGCATCCACATGCCAGGAGGGTGCTGCACCTCAAACTCCACAGGGACAGAAGCTCTTGCACTCAGGTCCCTTCTGGACCTCTTCATCTGGCTGTTCATTTGTACCCTTTATAATAAATCTGTAAAAGTAAGTAAAGTTTTCCCTGAGTTTTGTGAGTCATTATAGCAAATCAGCAAACCTGAGGGGATTATGGGAACACCCAATTTGTAGCCAAGTTAGATAGAAATGTGGATAACCTGGGTACCTACTACTTGAGTTGACCCTTGAGTTCTAAATATATTGAGAAATACAAAAAAGGAACAGAAGATGGAGGACAAGATATGATTTCATGACTAAGATGGAGGATGTAGTTTAGTGCAAGAACTAAATGGACGTGCTTAATAGCACTCCAGAATTTGACAGATTTGATCCTCTGTCCCAGGCAGTGCTACACAGGAGCTCACCCCTGGAGGAGAGGCAGAGAATGTGTGCTCCTAGATGCAGCCAAAAAGGAAGGAGGAAAGCCAAGCAGAGCATGCCCAGGTCAATCTTCCAGTATTTAACAGTCATGGAAGTTACTCAACCTCCCTTGGATGCATGGATGGATGGAGGGATGGATGGAGCGATGAATGGAGGGATGGATGGAGGGATGGATGTTTGGGTGGATAGATGGTGTTATCTTTCTTAAATAACACTTCTTGTCTTCTTGTGATACATACCAACATCTCTCCATACATCCTTCCAACATCTCTCCGTAGCTGAATCTCACTGGAAGTTGTTGGGGAGGGTTCTTATTAATATAACTTTGCCTTAATTTGCAGCCCCACGTCTTACTTGGTTTGTCTTATACGGTAGCCTGTTTGGGGTACATTATGAACATTCCCCACTCTGTCATGGCTTACTCAGATGTCAAAGCATTTGAATGAAAAGTAAACATTTCAGGAAATCACACTCGTCATTGAGCTTCCCTTTCACTTGCGTCCTGCCTACCAAAGTGGTTCCAATCCTTTACCTCATCGGAATCTCCCATTTCCCAGTGATGCAGGATGGCGTGCCTGGAGAGGCCGTGGACACTCCATGCCCCTTTCCACATGCCTTGCCCTATTCCTCTCTTCCATCTTGCTGTTCCTGAGATGTATTCTTTTATAATAAACTGGTAAACTAGTAAATAAACAGTTTTCCTGACTTCTGTGAGTCACTCTAGTAAATTATCAAACTCAACCAGCTGGTGTCTGCAGAGAATTAGAGAACTGCCTTGTATGGGAAAAACACATTTGGAGTACAGAAGTATTCTCTGAGTGACAGAACAGAGAAGAGCTTTGTTGGGATTTTTTTTCCTTAGACCTTTCCTGATTGATTTACTGGTATTTGACTTGGGTCTTCCAGGAGGGTGGCCTTTAGCTCAGAAATGAGTGGAGCTGCGTACTGGCAGCCTGGGCAGGGGTAGGGTAGGGGTGTTTGGGGCATACAAAGGTATTTCAGGCACGGGTAGCCTCTCATTTCACACATTCATGCAGAGGCTGCTGCCTTGCCTAAGGAAATAAACTCATATCCTTTACGATGAGTCCTCACCAAAGACAGGATGCTGGTCTCAGCCCTGCTGCGAGACAAAACTGGGCGTCTACCAGGATTAGTTACAGTTTGGTTCTCCCTGTCAGGAGATGAAGGTAAATCTGCCAGGTATTTGTAGACTCTTTGACAGATTAACTTGGTTTTTTTTTCTAATTAATTATGTCTATATGAAAGTGCTTCAAAGGCTGGCAGAAGCTTGAGTGGTATGATTTTGTCTGCCTTTAAAATTTGGCCAATTTCCTATTTGTGCTGAGTTTGGATTCCAGGGGAAATAAAGATTTGGATATTTACCTACGTATGATTTGAGTCACTACCTTTTACAGCAAAAGACTTTTCTTCTTTTCTTCCCTCTTTTTTGCAAACAAATTGGAACTGTACTAGGGAAGCTCTTAAATTATCTGTCAAGTTTCCAATCCTCATGTTTCCCCAATTATACACTAAGAATAGATCTGGATTTTATTTTTATTTTTTTAAGATGTGGCTTTAAAATGAAAATATCCCAAAAGGCTTATAATAAAAAAAAACACAGTCTCCTGCCCCTCATTTCTGCTCCCCAGGAACCTCTAAGCATTTAACTCTTTTCACCTTTTTTCTGGTTGCTTCCTCCATTTTTCTAAGTAATGCACTTAGGCCATCATTTTATGATCTATCGGTTTTTTACACCATCCAAGTCCTGTTATGCTAGATGAGGAGTTACCTTTATAAATTCCCCAACCCCTGCTTCTCAAGTAGGTTATGTTAATATTTGATTTTAAATTACTAGTCACCTTTTACGTTATCGTGACTTTTAAAATTGTGGCAAAGTCCTTAGTGTCTTGGGAAAGCACTTCCTCTCTTCAGTAAAGTGGTTGCAGTCGTCCCTTTGAGTGGGATGACTGAAGGCACCCAGCTGAAACAGACGCCTTCTCCAGAGAGAAAACCCTCAACTCCCAAGGACACACACAGGGCGCCGGGCCACCTCACCAAGGGCTGACCTTAGTGCTGTTGCTTCAGACTTGGACCGGGGCTTAGACCACCGGATGCTCGATTCTCAGGCCTTTGGCCTTAGACTGGTACTTATACCCCTGACTCGCCATCAGACTGGGACTGAAGGACACCACCAGCTTTCCTGGTCTCCAGCTTGCAGACAGCAGATTGTGGGGCTTCTCGGCCTCTGTAATTGTGTGAGCTGATTCCTATAACAAACAAACAAATAAATCCTACTGATTCTCTTTCTTGGGAGAATCCTGAATAATACATCCCCCAAAGATGTCCGTGCCCTAATCTCTGGAACCTGCAAATATGTTACCTTACGTGACAAAAGGGACTTTGCAGACGTGACTAAATTAAGGCTCTGGAGATAATCCTGGATTATCTGAGTGGGTCCAATGTAATCTCCAGGATTCTTATAAGGAAAAGAGGGAGACAGGAGAGTCAGAGGAGAGGTGATGACAGAGTCAGAGACTGAAAATGGAGGGGGGCCGGCCCATGGCCGAGTAGTTAAGTTCACGCCCTCTGTTTCAGTGGCACAGGGTTTCACCAGTTCCAATCCTGGGCACAGACATGGGACTGCTCCTCAGGCCATGCTGAGGTGGCATCCTACATAGCACAACCAGAGGCACTCACAACTAGAATCTACAACTATGTACTGGGGAGAAACTATAACTTTGGGGAGAAGACGAAGGGAAAAA
Organism: Equus caballus; assembly: GCF_041296265.1. NCBI lineage: Eukaryota > Metazoa > Chordata > Mammalia > Perissodactyla > Equidae > Equus > Equus caballus. Next base: position 18,568,067 of record NC_091705.1, read on the forward strand.
AAGAAGATTGGCAAGAGTTGTTAGCTCAGGTGCCAATCTTTAAAAAAAAAGAAAATGGAGCCACATGTCAAGAAACATAAGCAGCATCTAGAAGGTGGGAAAGGCAAGAAAATAGCTCCTCTCCTAGAAACTCCAGGAGGAATGCAGCCTTGCCAACACCTTGACTTTTGACTTCTGACCTCCTGAACTGTAAGAAAATAAGTTTGTGTTGTTTAAGCCACAGGTTTGTGGTGATTTGTTATAGCAGCAACAGGAAACTAATACAATCATGGTTCTGCTGCTTGTCCCCTGTGTGACTGTGGACAAGTTACCTCTCTTCTCTGAGCTTTTATAAAATGGGGATGACAAGGACTCCCTCCTTGACCAAACTTTGGTCAGGATCCACTGAGCCCGCTTCTCGACTAAGCCTCGTCTCTGGCCTGCTGAGCCCGGTTGTAGGAAAGAATCTTGTTGAGCCAAGTTTAGCCAGCTTAGTGAGAAGACCCCCACCCTTAATATGTAATCAAGTTCCCCTTAATAATTTTCCATCCACTGACTCTGCTACCCTGCCTGTTGGCTATAAATCCCCAGCAGCCCTTGCTGTATTCAGGGCTGAGCTAAGTTCTGTCCTGAAATCTCTCTCTCCCACTGCAGTATCTCTAATAAAATCCGTTTTGCCATTTTTAACAAGTGTCTAGTTCAATTTCTCTTTGACAGGGATGATAATGACACGATCCCACTGAGTTCTTAGGAGGATTAATGGAAATAACACACCTAATTACTCCACTGGCGCCTGCCCTGGTAGCTTCTTAATAAAGAGTGACTTCCTTGCTCTGAACTAGGGATAGAGATAAGCAGAGGACAGTTGCAGCTGGAGACATGGAGATGAGGCCAGCCCGGCCGGAACACAGTGTCTGTGAGGGGAGCAGCATGAGACAAGATGCAACAGGAGGATGGGTGCCCAGGAGTCTGGACCTTATCAGAGTGCAGGGAGACAGAACACTATGTCTCCTGTGGGACATGTTCCTTTGCATGAGCGCTGATGGGGTGGGGAGCTGGATCTCTGATGGCTCATGGGACAGTGAGGGGGTCAGCCAGGAAGCTGGGAGACCACTGCGGGGCATAGGGGTGGTTATGGTTTCCACTCTGGTCTGAATTCAAGAGGAGCGAATGGGATGAAAGGGAGGTTTGGAAGGAGGAATGATACACTGGAAGACTTTTTCTGATGGGCGATTGCCCTAATGTGGGGCACAAGAGAAGGAAGAACTGAAGGTGATGCCAGCATGATTGTCCAGCTCTGCAGTTCATTTGACCTGAAAGTCATTTCAGTGGAGACTTGAAATTACAAGCTCCCATTCAGTGAATTCTTCTCAAGTGCCAGACATTCATTCTGCTAAGCATTTTACACGTGTTTACTTCCACTTAATCCTCCCTTAATCCTCATTTGATAGATGGAGAATCTATCAGTGTTTAGTTAACTGATGCTCATACGGCTAGGAAGTGCCGAGTCAATGGACTTTACCACAGTGCCGTCCTGCCTGCCTTTAGAATTAAAGTGATAAAAAGCATCCAGACTGCTACTCCCTGACCCATCCTAGAAGACAGAGGCATGCACATTGCAGCAGAGGGATGATTTGGGAATCCAGCATCCACCTTAGCTGGTGAGGCCAGTGCTGCCTTAGGGGTCTCAGACTACATGCATCTTCAAGGAGAAATCATGACCGTCATGATGAGCCTTGTCAAGTTATTGAAAGAACCCATCACAACACTTCAGTTGGGTCGCCAGGGAGCATCAGAGACTGACTGAATGAACAGCGTAACTTTTGGAATGAGAGAGGGGAGCTGTGAATGACGGCTGGACCAGTCCGGCTCTCCTGCAGGAGGTGTCCAGAGCAAAGAGCTGGTTCAGGGATAAAGCACAGTTTCAAAATGAGATTTCAGGACACACTCAGGCACAGAACACAGACATGTGTGATACAGGATATGAAAGGGTGAGTTACATTTATAGGGCTTGCCTAAACTTAGAAAGTTCTGTTCTGTTGCAGGTGAAATATTCACTTCCTCCTTCTGCCTACAGATTTTTTGGACTAGAGCAGCTTTGTAAATTAGCACCTGCCTAGGGCGAATGATACAGAGGATAGACTTTATTTATGGAATCTGCTGTGTCTTATCTTGTCTTAGTCAGGATTCGGTCAAAGAAGCAGAACCACAAGGAGAGACACATAATAAGGAGTTCATTATAGGGAAGGTAGTTATGGGGCTGGTTAAATAATCTTTGTGAAGCCGCTGCTTCTGTGCCGGCCACAGGAGGCAGTCAGGAAGGACAAATGGACATGAAGTGGGGAAAGCAAGGACAAACTGAACTCTTCCAGGATGAACTGGAAGCTGCACTGCTCTCCACTGCCCAAGCCTCCACCTTCAGTGATGGAATGGCCTGCCTGAGAAGCTGGTGTCTGCTGTCACAACTGCACATATGACGAGCCCGAGAGTCAGAGGACCAACAGGAGCTGCAGGAGCTGTGTCCAGGTTGTGGCATCTGTTGATGGGTGAGCCAGCAAGTGAGTGACACCATGGTGAACAGCAACAGCACCCTGTGCCCTGCACAACCTTCTAAGAGTACAGGGACTATGGCTGCTGCTTCACCTCCATCTTCCAAACTTCTCTCAGATGTCTCCTGTGACACATGCTCAGGACCACATAGCAAAGGGAATTCTGGGAAACCTAGTTCCAGCTAAGCCAAGTTGACATGATGCAGATCCCCCATGGATCCTGTCTGTGTTGGGAGAAAGAGCTGACAAAATATTTCCTGGGCTGGCAAACTCTCTTCAGTGAAGTAGCAAAGTAGTGGGGGCGGTGAGGGGAGTAAAGGGAAGTTGGCTGGCATATGAGTCTCTTGGTGGTAGAAATGAGAAACTGGGAGACCTTAGAGAGAAACCGAATCTCGGACTGGAAGTCTCAGCCCCACCACTAACCGGCTCTCTGTGATCTGGAAACTCCCTGAACCACCATCAGCCTAGAATCCACAAGGGTCAAACAAAGGCAAGGAAGAAGGAAGGACAGAATGAGAAACTGTCCTGCCCTGCCTCCTTCACAAAGACCAGCAACCAGAATGCTCCAACTGGCCAGGCTTGACCCATGGAAAATCAAGGTGGTCTCACCAGAGGAGGGGGATAGATGATGGGCAAGTAAAAACAGGGGATGCCAACTACTCTCATCCTTTTGTAAAATTGGGTGGTAAAACCAATTCGTTTGTAAGTTCAGATTTTTTTAAATTTAATTATTTTATTGAGATCATCTTGGCTTATAACGTTGTAGTAATTTCAGGTGTACGTTATTATATATTATTTTCTGTATAGACTGCATTGTGCTCACCACCAATAGTCGTTTTTATCCATCACCATACATTTGTACCCCTTTACCCCTTTGACACTCTCCTCCACCCCCTTCCCCTCTGGTAACCACTAATCTGTTCTCCTTGTCCATGTGCTTGTTTATCTTCCATATATGAGTGCAATCATACGGTGTTTGTCTTTCTCTATCTGGCTTATTTCACTTAACATAGTACCCTCCAGGTCCATCGAAGTTGTTGCAAATGATATGATTTTGTCTTTTTTATGGCTGAGTAGTATTCCATTGTATATATATACCACATCTTCTTTATCCATTCATCTGTTAATGGGCACTTGGGTTGCTTCCATGTCTTGGCTATTGTGAATAATGCTGCAATGAACATAAGGGTGCATAAATCTGTTTGAATTGCTGATTTCATGTTCTTTGGATAAATACCCAATAGTGGGATAGCTGGGTCATATGGTATTTCTGATTTTAGTTTTTTGAGAAATCTCCATACTGTTTTCCATAGTGGCTGCACCAGTTTGCATTCCCACCAGCAGTGTATGAGGGTTCCCTTTTTTCCTCTGCAATGTTTGCTTTTTGTTAATGATAGCCATTCTGACGCGTGTAAAGTGATATCTAGTTGTAGTTTTGCATTTTCCTAATAATTAGCAATGTTGAACATCTTTTCATGTGCCTGTTGGCCTTCTGTATATCTTCTTTGGAAAAATGTCTGTTTATACCCTCTGCCCACTTTTTGATTGGGTTGCTTGCTTTTTGTTTGTTGAGATGTATGAGTTCTCCGTATATTTTTGAAATTAACCCATTGTTGGATATATGATTTGCAAATATTTTCTCCCAGTTTGGAGGCTTTTTGTTTTGTTGATACTTTCCTTTGCCTTGCAGAAACTGGACAGCCACGTGCAAAAGAATGAACGTAAACTGTTGTCTTACACCATACACAAAAATTAACTCAAAATGGATTAAAGACTTGAATGTAAGACCTGAAACCATAAAACTCCTAGAAGAAAATATAAGCAGTACACTCTTTGACATCAGTCTTAGTATCTTTTCAAATACCATGTCTACTCAGGCAAGGGAAACAAAGGAAAAAATAAACAAATGGGACTACAGCAGTGTAAGTTCAGATTTATTTATCAGATTCACTTGAAGTTAGGTTTCAGAGAGTGTAGAGACCACTGATAAACCCATTGGCCCCTCACCAGCATTGCTAGAAGACTGATAAAGTTACTCCGTCCTGCTGCCTCCGCGTGGCCTGCCTGTTCTTCACCCTTCCCCCTCCCTCTTACTCAAGATCTCCTGCTCTCCCTCTCTACCCATCCTTCCTCTTTTTCTTCTTTTCCTTCTGCTGTCTCCCCTCTTTGTTTTCCACATTACCTTTCTCTAGTCCCACCTCTCTCCTTCTGCCTTTCCCCTCCAGCTCTTCCTCCCACCTCCAGTTTCTTCTTGCTTCTCCCTCTTTTCCTCAGACACTGTACTGCCTAATGCCAAAGAGTTAAAGAGTTTCAAAAGGCAGTTAACTCCTGTTTCCCCATGTTTGCGATGTGTTATTGTTAACAAAAACTCAGTTTTATTAACTGAGTTAATATACATGTTCTGATTGCAAAGATGTGGCACTTCTGAGTCCTGCAATGTCCCAAGAGCCACAGCAGATTCCCAATCGTCCTGTGTGCAGGAGTCTTCCCAGGGCAATGTGGAGCTCAACAACGGCCCTCCCTGCTGTGGGGAGCAGGAAGAAGTGCAAGATGGGAGTTCTGTCTTCAAAGTCATTGCTGTCCAAGGAGTAAAGACCTACAGATGGGGTGAGCACGTATCCCGTTTTGCCCAGGACTGCCCTAGTTTTCACCTATGATTGTTGCACAATTATTAATAACACTCCTTTTGCCTTTAAAAGCACACAGGCTTGGACGATAAATTGTACATCTTTGTTCTGCATCTATAAGAAACAGTTAATAACAGCTCAGAGTGGCCCCAGGTGGAAAGAACCTGTACCAGGGACTGGGTTCATGTTCTAACTCAGCCACTAACTTTGGAAGATTTTGGACAAGTCCTTTCAGATTTCTGGTCCTCATCTGAAATTGAGAGGTTGGAACCAGGGCCTTCACTGATTCATTGGATCATTCATTCATTCGACAAATAGCTATTGACTTCCTACTATGTTTTTGATGGTGGTCTAACTTGGGTAGATTTAGATGATGGTGTGAGAATGGCCCAGCTTCTCCTTGCTTTTGTCGTTGCTCAGTGGAATTCTGGCTTGGTCCACTAGGTAGATCTCTTTCCCCTCACCCTTTGAGGGTTTGCCAGATGATTTGGGGGAGGAATAGGCAAGGAGAAGAGGAAAAAGGAAGACTATGGGGGTGAAAGCTGGAGGAGCTGTTTGGGAGAGGGCTGTTGAATAGAGGAGGCATTGGCACCCATGGGGTACTGAGAGCAGCCAGTGGTAGAGGGAAAGCAGTTTGGAAGAAGTACTACTGGAGACTTGGATCTTTGTTATGGTGTCTGAGATATACCAGGGAAGAACTTGAATATTTGGATATTACTTTTGTTTGTTTTGACTTGTTCTTTTAGACTGAACCATATGGATGCTGGAGAAACAAAGAGGAATAATGTTAAATTTGTTCCTTCAAGAGCCCTCAGTCTAGCAAGAGTGGTGTTTTGGCAAATCTTTCCAGCTTGAAGAATCCATGACCAAAGAGCCAAAGAGTTGGAGGAATTCAAAGATGACAGAGATAAATGTGGCTGAAGGAATTTAGCAGGAACTCAACAGGGTTGTGAAAAACGGGCCAGATTTGGAAAGATGAGTTTCTTCTTCCATACTTGGGTAGACTGAAATGGAGCACTTTGTACAGATAAAAGGTCTATTTCCCAACCTCTAAGTGCTCATGAAGTCCATCACAGTGCCTCCCTCCGCCTCTGGGAACAGTAAATCTCACCACACGTTGTCCTGTCTCCTTAACAGCATAACAGCATCAAGGCCAAGTGGCTCAATCTAGCAACTTCCAAAGCATTGCTCTTATAACATTTTCCACTTTGGCACTATGGCAGATAAACACACACTATTTCCACTATCTCTTTAAAATTATTTAGCCATGAAGAAAGGAAACTTACAGACCATGACATTGTCTTTTTTATCACTGCACTTTACATGAAATAAAATTTGGCTAGGAAAATTGCTAGGAATAAGTTAAGAAAATGGAACTACAAATCTCCAACAGTTAATGCATCTTTAATGATAGAAGGTGTTTATTCTGGTAAGGTAAACTTCTAACTTTAAATAGGAAATTACATGCTTCTGAAACTGGTTTTGTGCTTGTGTCCTTATGAGAAATGGAAAACCAGAGTGGAAAACAGTTTTTGAGATTATTAGTTACAAATATCTCCCACTGCAAATGTAATTGCGCCACCAGATTTTAAAACGTTCCCGAAGAGAATCAGCAAAAATCAACAAAATGAGGTTGTTAATGGGAGTTAATGAGGTGTGCTTTCTTGAAATTTCTAGACAGTGCATTTTCCTTTTCATTAGAAAGGACTTACATGGAGGACATGAGATGGGGCTACTACACAGAGAATACGTTTAAATCACGAGGGTACAGGAGCTTTCAGAGTGTCTGTCTGTCTGTCCCTCTAAAGTGAAGATTAGAGAAGAAACGAGATAAGACGTGTGTCCTGGACCCAGACTGTCACCTTCACCAAAATTGTGCCATATAAATCCTGCTTTGAGCACACTGCTATGCTCTTTTAGGCCAGCAGTTGAATTCTTTCTCAAACTATTAAGCTAATTTCTCAATTTCCTCTGTTGTTTTTTTACGTCAGTTCCTCATCCTGCCGTTCTTTAGTTTGGCCATCTGCTTAAATCTTTAATTCAAAAATCACCTTCAAGCGAGGCAGCTATCAGCTAAAACTCCAATTCATCATGACTGTGACATTTTAAATAAATGAGAAGTGCGTGTTGGGAAAAGGCATAGTTTGCTAAGCAGAAACATCACCAGATAGAGATGGGGACAGAATCTTAGGTGCATCCTATCCTTGTTTCTTGGAAACGGCTTTTAGCTTTGACTGCGAAAATTTTGTAAAATTGTTCTATTTTGGCCAACACTAAAACAAGTCCATCTGGGCAGAATGGAATATTTATGGAAACCAGTTTGAATCATTTTCTAATAGCCAGAGAATGAATAATTTGTGGTGCCTTCTCTTATTGAGCCAGAGATCTCCCATGAGGTCCTCTTTCTACATAGGTAAAACGCCACCATGAAAGCGCCATTAATTCTTGCAGGACATCAAGATATCTTGGTTTTCTTCAGGTTTTCTTGTAAACTGTAGCCTTAAAATGATGGAGTATATAGTGTTTAGGAAGCCAGCATTTTTTTACGTTAAATGTAGATTTTAATATTTGTTTCAAATGTTTGTTCCAGCTGATGATCATGTTTTCCTTACCAAGTAGCAATACTTTGTGTAGTTATCTTTCATTTAAAAAAAGGAGGTTATTAGAAAAGGTGACCAGCCTTCAGTTCACTGAGCTGATGAGACTTCGGGTTCTGGTTAATAAATCGTGGTAAAGAGGCTGGGGGCTGATTGATGCTGGCGAGCCACCCTGACTCCCCAGAACACAGAGTCCGGGAATGTCTAGGAGACACAACCTACTTACAGCTGCCGGAATACAGCATCATTTGAGCATTTCCCTGCAGGAGCTGTTCAAAGACAGGAGGGAGGACCCGTGGTGTTGTCAGCTCCATGAGGCAGGAATGATGTCGGTTCACTGCTCTATTCCCAAAATTTAGTGGCACCGAGAAGGTGCTCAGCAAATATTTGATGACTGATTCTGTTCCAGCCATTTTATTATTTGCTGGCAGATCTGGGCAATTCTGATTACAGAACATGGTGACTTTCTAAGGGTTTCCATGAAGTTTGCTTTGTGCATCTTCTTATGTTGAGTGTCTCCAAAGCACAAGTCTAGGGCATTTCAGCAACCACCATATTTAGGTTTCTTGACTACTGGGACATTGGCCTGCCATCCTCCATTCCCAGTCCTCCTTCCCCAAATTTGGTAGGTTAAACTAGCTGTACAAGGGTAGCACGTTTCTGTAATGGGGTTGGTATGGTAGAAAAACATCTAAGAAGACAAATCTTCAATTCTCCCAAGTAAGTGAAGAAGATGAAATTTTTGAGGACAAATAACTTCGCCACAGATTAGAGAACTTAAAGTTAGTGGTTGGTGATATAGATTCTCAAACAAATAATACTATTCAGTCAGTGATCCTCAAAGGTGGAAATATATCACCGGGAGAGACAAGCCCTTGAGGAAGCCCCTGGGGTTATAGAGTAAGTAATTTGGTCTCCCCTAAAGAGAGCTCTGGCCTTTGTCCTGGCTCCCAGGAGGCTACCTCTAAACCCATGGTGTTTCCCAAGTGACAGGAGAGTCTTCGTTATTCAGGGTGGACCCTGGCACAAAACTATGCTGTTGGCACAGTTCTGGTGTCCAGGCTCCTCTAAGCTGCCTGGCACCTGGTGAGCATTAGCAGCACTAAATCTCCCCTTCCTTCACTCAGGAAGATAGGATGGCCCATTCCATGCTTCGTCCCTATATCACTCCAAGCAAGCTCTGCTGTACACTGGAATCTGGGGGAGCCTCTGCAATCACTTGGCGGTGGTGAGTAGACTGGCCATCTTTGTTCTTCCATTTAGGAGACTGTGAGTATGGCCTGAAATCCCTACCTCTGTATCTTACCTCTTGGGATGAGGTGGAATCACAGCGAGACCAAGAAGGCAGGAACATGGGGCAGGCCCAGGTCCTGAGACAGTGACTCTATACCTGGAGATAAAAACAAATTGGCTGGAAACTCAGTTTGTTGGAGGTGCTAGGAGACTCCCACGGAATGTGGAAAAGATGGAAAGTTTAGTGGATACACACATGGAGTATTGCCAGCCCAGGAAGCTCGCCTGAGCTATTGTTCATGTGGGTTGAATTCAATCTCCAGCCCCCGACCTCAGCAGAGATCCAACTGACTTCACATGGGCCGAAGCCCCCATCTCTAATCACCTGATTGCTCTTTCTGGCTGGCCAGCCTCCGTCCTAAATCATCGCATAAACTCAAGTGTTGTCCCGGAGTCCACCCTGAATAACGAAGACTCTCCTGTCTCTTGGGAAACACCATGGGTTTAGAGGTAGCCTCCTGGGAGCCAGGACAAAGGCCAGAGCTCTCTTTAGGGGAGACCAAATTACTTACTCTATAACCCCAGGGGCTTCCTCAAGGGCTTGTCTCTCAGGTGATATATTTCCAGCTTTGAGGATGACTGAATGAATAGTATTATTTGTTTGAGAATCTATATCACCAACCACTGACTTTAAGTTCCCTAATCTGTGGCAAAGTTGTTTGTCCTCAAAAATTTCATCTTCTTTACTTACTTGGGAGAACTGAATCCTAGATACCCAATGAGATCATATTTCCTAATTGTAAAGCAACTTCTCTTTGTGGCTAGATAAGAGTTGCTGCATTTTACCCAGACTGGGAGTTATGGATGGCACTGGCCACGACCCCAGACTGCATGACCTCGTTAGCCTCATTATCATATTCAGTGTTTATTTCTCACTTTCTATTTTCAAAGTTCTTGGTTCTCACTAATTGGTTACCAGGGGTTTTGTTCCTCATCAGTAGTTATTCTGGAGGGTGCTGTGGGAGGTGGCGTGGATGCGTGCCAGAGTCTGGAGTATGGCTTTGTGGGACTGATTCTCTTTGAGAACTCTGCTCCAATAAAATATCTGGGTTTCTCTACTTCACTGCCGCTAACCCACTGTATGACCTTGATTGGGTGACTCCACTGTTCTGCACTTTGGCTTCCCAAGGTGTAAAATGGACGTTTGACCAAGTTGACCGTAAAGTTGTTCAGGTTCTCAAATAGCTAGTGAACCAGTTACAAGTCTTTGGTTGCAAGCAACAGAAACTGACTCTGGCTAATTTAATCCCAAGAAATTTATTAGGAGGATGCAAAACTGATAAGAAGGTGAAACAAGCTCTGGGGAATTTATGTAATAAGAACTATCAACAGTCTTATCAGGGCATTGATAAAATGGATAAATATATCCCAATTATTTTCTTCTTTTAAAGATTACCATTTCAGGGAGGGGGCTTCTGAGGTACTAATTTAGGCCGAGAGAATGTCCCTGGACCACAGAGGAATAGCGTCCCTTGATTACTAGTCTCACCACACTCCATCACTATTACCAAAAGAAGATGGGATACGGACGCAGGTCAGCCACAGAACAACTGCTCATCCCAGCTGGTTAGGGCAGAACCAAGACCAGCACCCAGAACTGCCAGAGCAGTCGATGACCCTAACACATGCCAGCGTTTCAGATAGGGGACAGCGTGAGCCCGTTAACCCCAGGAAAAACTGATCAGACCCAAGCACCGTCATGGCAAGGGGATTATTATTTGTATTTTTGAAAGGCCCCACTTTACCCACCAAGCACAAATATTTTGGTTGGAAAAGTCACAAGTATCCCAAAAGGAGCTCATTTTATTTCTTAAGTGTCATTGGAAGATTCAGAGAATGATAGAGTTCTGATGCGTGAAATCAGCCAAAATGAACTTCAAGGAAAGTAGAAGAGGCCCCATCACTAGTCACTGAACCCAGGGAAGACTTCCTATACTGACTGATTTTTCAAAAAGATCTGGGTGAAAAAAAAAGAACAAAAAGGTATCTGTTTTCCTAGATGTTTTCTCCCCGTGGCGGCTTCCAACAAAAAATATTTCTTTTCCTTACAAGTCCGTGTGCCTGTTGGGGTTTGTTGATCGAGGCTGGGTTCAGCTAGGCATGGCTGCAGGTCACCTTTTTTCTGGGGCCCAGGCTGGAGGAACAGAGTTTTCTCATGGGGACAGCAGGTGCACTAAAGGGCAAGCCCAACCCTATAAGCCTGTTACAAGCTTCTGCCCAAGTCGTATTTGCTAACATCGTATTGGCAAAGGAAATCAAATGGCTAATCCACATGAGGCCAGCAAGGGTGTGAATATACAATTTCACTACAGGGCAAGGAAGAATTAGGACACAATCTACAACAACTTGCAAACACTCTAATTCAGTGGGTCTGTGAGGGGCCTCGGAACATGTACTTTAACACCTTCTACTCCTCAGGGCTTTCTGATATTCAGCTAACACCAATCTTGTCTATGAAAGTCCGATTTCTGCCTTGCTAACCTCTTCCACTATTTAGAGATTTAATTGCCACCAGAGTCAACTTACCATTTAAGATATTTACCATAAATACCATTTCAGGTACCTATGGCCCACAATACTTTTGTGTGTGTGTGGTGAGGAAGATTGGCCCTGAACTAACATCTGTTGCCAATCTTCCTCTTTTTGCTGAGGAAGATTGTCCCTGAGCTAACATCTGTGCCAATCTTCCTCTACTTTATATATGAAATGCTGCCACAGCATGGCTTGATGAGCAATGAGTAGGTCTATGCCCAAGATCCGAGCCCGAAAACCTGGGGCCACCGAAGTGGAAGGCATGAACTTAACCACTATGCCAACGGGCCGGCCCCCACAATACTTTTAAGGACCACAAAAATGCTTTAATTTCTTTTAAAATCAGAAGAAATAATGAATAATAAAGAATCCAGTCTGGAGCATATTTGTCTTTATACCAACATAGTCATAAAATCTACTTTTTAACATTTTTTTTTCCATTGAGAAAGGGATCCATGAAGGCAAAAGTGCCTGGGGCCAACAAAATTCATAATTGACACTGATTATCCCTGTCATGCTGAGCAGTGATTCTGATCAAAACATTTGGGAATAATATTTACGAGGCAAGTTAGGGAGTTACATGTGTTTAATTTGGAGAATGGCCTATCATCTAAGGTAGTTCTGTCTTAGGGTGGTGGGGTTGGAGTAGGGGAGATTCTGTAAGAACAGAAGAGGCATCTGTCTGGGCTTTCAAGTTCTAGTTTAGTCGGTGTTAGAGGTTGCACTGCTTTGATTTTCTAAACCAAGGATCCTAGAGGGTTGAGGAGTCATTGTGTCCTCCCAGTGGCTGGAACAGCCAGAGAAGCCAAGCAATGGTTAAGTCGGGGTTGGTCTTGTCAAGAATTTGAGCCAGAGCCAGAGCAAAGAGCACACTTGGCTCTCAAAGCTGGAGTACAAATGCTTTAAATCCTGCAGAGTCTTTCATGACCTGCACGCAGATGCTCACGAGGGAGGAAAAGATGCAGGGAGAGGATGACTTGACTTTGCTGCTGTACTAGGACCCGCAAGCCTCTGACCTGGTGTTTGGTAGGATAAATTTAAGTTGGCAGGGCTCATATTGATACAGGATGTTTTCTCTTTCAAAACAAAACCAAGAGCAAGCAAACTTCTCCTCCCTTTCCTTATCTGCTGCAGATGGGCATTGGAAGTTGAGTTGTCCCTGCTGCTTTGGCCTGGTGCAAGTGGGAAGGAAAGAGCATGAGCATCTAGCTCAGTCTCAGATGGCAAAGACTCCAGGATGATTCCAACTAATGCCTTTGGCTCAATTTTTCCCCCACATAGATACACATGCTTAATGATTCTTCAGGTCACCAAGCAATTTTTTTTAATATCAAAAGTTTAAGAAAATGGTTGCTTTATAAATGGTGACTGAGCTTACAAGGTTGTTAGGCTGATCTGAGATAGCCCATGTGAAAACACTAAGCTAATAGGGAAAAGTGAGGGCTAGAGCAAGAGTTAGACACCGAGTTTTCCAATTTCACACCAACTGGTAAGTCAGCCCCCTAGTTCTGCCATGATCTTATGGCTCCAATGAGCTGTGTTCCCTCTTTGTGCTACTTAGGAATCAGCCAGGGGGTCATAAATTTTATAATCTCTTTTTCCATGTGATTGCCACAAAGCCCTGTGCTATAGTTGAAGAGGTTTTGAGACAGAGGCCGTGGCTGGCTATGGGGACTGAGAAATGTGTTATAGAAGCAGATGACCTGGACTTGATGAGCTTGATCTGTGAGTCATACGCTGCAGTTACGAATCAGAAGCTGATGCATAAGGTGCCACCTCAGGAGTAGTTAAGCTTTCATGAGCACTTAGTTTTCTCTTACTGTATGGACTGTGTTAGGAATGTTTTCAGCTGCAAGTAGAATGCTCAGTTAACAGTGGTTTAAGTAACTTGCATATCAAGAGGGCTGGAAGTCAGAAGCCCAGGATTGGTCAGAGACTTGGGCCTTTTGGTCCTTAGGCTTGTTGCTTCATGGTCACGAGATGGCTGCCACAGCTTCAAGCTTCATCTTATCTTTCAAGGCAGAAAGAAGGCAGGACAGGTGACCATCAGAAAAGCAAAAAGTTACCCAGAAGCTCCTAACAGACATCTGCTTCAGTTTGTTTAGGGAAAATGTCTTGGGAGGAAAGCCAAAAGAGAACAGAAATACAGAAGCCAAGGGAGGAGAGAGGGACAAGAGGAGGAATTCCAGCATGAGGAATGTGCAGCATTATATACGGTACGTCCTGGGCTAAATTTTGTGGTTCAAACCATGTCGTGGGAAATTGGAGAAAAGGAAGGATGGAGTCACCATGAAGGGTGATGAGAGAAGACAGGGGCTGAGCTGGAATTTGAAGGACAGCTAGATTTTAAGAAGCCTTATTGAAAGAGTTGGGGGAAAAAAACTAGTGGGGATAGAATGGGGATGTGTTCACTGACTGGATGTTAGTATAAAAGGATCCTGATATTTAGCAGCTATAAGACCACCAGAATATGGTGATGCTGGAAAATGAGATATAATGAGTTCTGCTCAGTTCTTCTCCCTTTCTGATCTCTGTAATTATCAAAGCTATTTTTGCTGCTGCTCTGAACCAGGTGTTGGTGTCCCTTATGGGAGGGTATTAATCAGCTATTGCTTTATTAGTGCTGCATAATAAATAACTCTAAAAGCTCAGTGGCCTACAATGCAGTAGTCCCCCCTTAACTGTGGTTTTGCTTTTGGCGGTTTCAGTTACCTGTGGTCAACAGCAGTCCGAGAATATTAAATGAAAAATTCCAGAAATAAATAATTCATAAATTTTAAATTGCTCACTGTTGTGAGCAGCCATGATAAAGTCTCGCCCTAACTTGCTTGGTCCTACCCCAGCTGTGAATCATCCCTTCGTCCAGTGCGTCCGCGCTGTGTAGGCACCCCACCACCCTTAGTAACTGGCTCATTTACCAGACTGACTGTCATGGTAGCGCAGTGCTTGCGTTCAGGTAACCCTTATTTTACTTAATGGCCCCAAAGCACAAGAGTCGTGATGCTGGCAATTTGGATACACCAAAGAGTAGCCGTAAAGTGCTTCCTTTACGTGAAAAGGTGAACGTTCTCAACTTAATAAAGAAAGAAAAAAAAATCCTATGCTGAGCTTGCTAAGATCTATGGTAAGAACAAATCTTTTATCTGTGATATTGTGAAGAAGGAAGAAGAAATTTGTATTCGTTTTGCTGTCACACCTCAAATATGTATGTATAGGGAAAAATACAGTATCTCTAGGTTTCAGTACTGTCGGTACTGAAACAGTTCCAGGCATCCACTGGGGGTCTTGGAATGTATCCCCCACAGACACAGAGGGACTACTGTACGTGTTTAATTCTCTCTCACAGATCTGAAGGTTACCTATGACTAGACTGAATCTGACGGAGCTCAGCTGGATTCAGCTGGGCTTGGCTCCAGGCTGTGGGCTGGATTCAGGTCTGCTCCATAAGTCTCCTCATTCTGGGGCCAGCGGCTACCTGAGACATGCTCTTGTCATGGCAAAGGACAGGACTGAAGCAGGCAAGGGAGACCACATAAACACATTTGAAACCTCAGCTTGCATCACGTTAGTTCACGTGCCGTCGGCCAAAGTCACAAGTCCAAGCCAAACATCAGTAGGGTGGTGAAGTGCACTCCACCTCAGACGAGGGAGGGGAGAAGGGATATTTGCTCACTGATAATCCCATTGAACAACAGGGGAAGGTGAGGAGCAGGTGGAACAGGAGTGTCACGCAGCCGTTCGCAAAGAGCCTGCCTGGAGCCACTGCGCCCTTACCAAACAGACGTTGCTGAGCCCCTGGCCTGCGCCAGGCTCTGCACTGGGTACTGGGGACACAATATATGAACAATTAAGGTGCAGTCCCTGGTAGCTAAAATGTCACAAATTACATAGTCCTTAAAAATAAAGAGGTGATTTAAATGGGAGCAAGGGAGGGATGTTTTCAACTCTTTCTTCGCTGTTGGGTGGCAGCCACCAACCCTTTTGGCCGCCTCCAGGTGTCAGCTGCTTCCCAGTGCCAGGGAGTCAAGCATAGGGATGCCAAGTAAGTGCTCCCCACGAGATGCATGTGGCAATTAAGCCATCAGCCACCGCAGAAGCCTGCACTCGGTTTGTGCTTCTCTCCAACAGAAAATGAATCAAATTACAGGGAAGGCTCCTGCCCCCCTGGCACTCTTATTCATGCCACGGAAATGTGGCAGTGATTTCTCTAAAGAGCTAATTGCCAATTTTAACAGAGTAAACTTGAAAATCCATGTGTGGATTTTGCCCAACAGACCGGGCATGGCTCACAGAGCAGACCTCAACACGTGGAGTGGGGCCTGTGGGATGTCACAGGAGAGTCAATGTCACAGCCAGAATCCTTGGCGATGTCTCACTTCATAACGATCCATCCTCAAGACTGGGACATTTCCTTCCTCTTTCACCTTCCAACAGTACCTGATTCCCCAGGAAGCTGAGTGGACCCTGGGGGCATCCTTCCTGGGACCATCCTTCCAGGGGCAGACCACACCCGAGTGCGCTCCCATGGGCTTGAGGACTAGCCAAGGGCTGCTGCTAAGAGAAGTGTGGAAGGAGCTTGGACCACAGGCTGGACCGCAGACACTTGGGAGCCAGGTCGCTGTTGGTGCGGGATGTAGCTGAGGGTGGAAGAGAAGGGGAGTAGGTGTGAGCCACAAGCAAGGGGCCAGTTTTCTTGGCACCATCATGGTCTGGCTCCAAAATCCAAGGAATACAAGAATTCTGACATTGAACCTGGCCTTCTAGGTGATTATAGAGATAGATATGTTGTGGCAGAAGATAGAACAGTTTATTTGTAGTTTGTTAGCTTGACTTATAACTTTAAATACTTAGACAAATGGTTTGAGGATCTCCATTTGTATTCTTTCCCCAAGCCCCACAAATGTCTGACATGGGCCTGTGGTCTAGGGACATGGAAGGGTCAGGTCAGTACCCATTTGGCTGTCCCTCAAGTGTCTGTGATGAGAAATCACAAAGGGCATCTCCCAAAGCATTTCAGGCTCAGCTTGTTTACTGTGGGGTCCCATTTCAGCCAGCTGCCAGCCTATGATTAATCTTCAATGCCTTATTCAGTCTGAATCATATTCATTCATTTATTTTTCATAAGCATGGTTTTCCAACCCCAGAATTTCATCTGAACTACATTGTGTACCTCATTCATTTATTTCAAATTTCCTGTGCATTCAAAATGACACAAAATCACCCCCATGGATCACTTTTTTTTAATTAACAATGGGAGAAGAGGCAAATTGAAGCAAGGATTTATCAGTCACGAGAAGCCGTATAGTCAAACAGCAAAGAATGAAAATGATCAGAACAAGATTTCTGGGGATTAGGGGATGAAGGGGTGGAATCTGGAGAAGGGCATATTGCAGGAGAAGCCTGAGAATTTCACTAGAGCCCCTTTAAAAAGCTTTGTTCTATTTTGACTCATAGGATGCTTAAAATATTGCAATGACTTATTCATATGACCAAATAGAAAACTACCAAGAGTGAAAGTGCTGATGACTCAAGACTAGATGTTTCTGGACAGGAATCCAAAGGAATGGACAGGAATCCATTGTCTAGGGAGAGGCACACTTTGCATAAAGTAAAGCCAAGACATAGACAACTGTCCATGGCCATCCATCTGTGAACTCTTGCTACTCAAGGTGTGAGCCTCAGATCAGCAGCATCAGCGTCACCTGAGAGCTTCTTAGACACGCAGAGTTGCAGGTGCCCCTTCCTCCTCGAGACATGCCAAACCAGAATCTGCTCTCTAACAAGACCCACAGTGATTCCCATGCATGTTAAAATATGAGCAGGGCTGCTGACAATCCTCTGAGATGCTCCTTTTTCAGCTCTGACAGCTTTGAGCAGACTATAAAAATAAGATAGCCATTGGCCTGAAACCACTCCCTTGGCGTTCCCTCACTATTTTGCCCCTAGCCCTGTATATGTCTCTACCCCACTTCTAACCCTACTGCCAGAGATCCTGGGCCCTCTGGGCAGCCAGGCAGAGGTGTTCTAGGGCAAGGGCCAAAGGGGCTGCCCTGGCGGCTTTGTGAGGTTCTGGCTGATGAGTCAGCCATGACTCTTTATCATGAGAATTGTCACCCCATCACCGCATTCCTTCTCAACATAAGACCCTCACTGTAACAACTAAACCACACATTATAATCATCTGCCAGCTTCTGAAAAGCAGAAGAGATGATCAAAGCAGCAGCAAGACTCTTCAAAGATTCAAATGCCTTCATGCCTTGAAAAGTTTTAAGAAAGATGCCCCGGATTTTGAGTTCAATTCAAAACTCCTTGGTATAGTGAAGAATGCCAATTTTTGCTCCAAGGAAATTTTACTCCAAAAGGTGGAAGGCACCTCCAATCTAAACCTCACTTAACTCACATTTGAAGATATCCTGGCCAATCCAGGCTTTGCAGAAAAGCCCACCCAATTTAACATTTATAACATTGGTTTTATATTATTTGCTTTTTTCTACTTAATAAATCTTTGTTGTACATATATGTGTGTGTGACTTGAGTGTGTTTTGTGCATTTTGTTTTATTTTCATCTATTTTTATATTTTTGTGAAATAAATGGATTTCCAGAAATAGAACTCCAGTTTATAATTTTGTGCCTTTAGGAAATAAGGATTTGATTTATGAAGTGTTGATTTGCAGCCGTGGCTCAGAAATTTAATTAACTCATAAGTCAGGTGAATTGTCCTTCCTCTCCTGGCCCAGAGCCAATCCCCCTGCTGGGGTGGGGGTGCTGTGCACGAATAGGTCTCCCTGGGAACTCTGTCCGGGAAGCAGTGGGGCTGTCTGGGAAGCACTAAGGCCCAGGAGCAGGATGGCAGGGTCAGGAGTCTGAGGCCACCTTTTAGTAGCTGTCTTCTCCTCTATTTCGTTAATTCTAAAATGGAGATATTGGTCCACGCAGTTACAGATTAATGAGATTATTGACATGAAGTGTTCATCACAGCACCCAGCACTTGACAAATGCACAGTAGGTATGAGCTATTAGCTACTCCTCCCTAGGGGTCAAAAGCCATGTGTAAAAGAGAAAACTGGTGTTTGACAACGGCCCCCCCCCCCCCCCCCCCCCCGCCAAGAACAATCCTGGATGGATACTCATTCCTGGGACTGACATCTTAAGGCACAAGTCTTGACAAAGTAGGACCCCTGGGGAGCCTAAGCTTCATTCTTCTCCGGAAGTGGCCAATGGCAGATGGCCTTCAGGTCTCTTTGGCCATACCAAACATCTAGGCTGCCACTTGTCCTGGGTGATCATGCAAGTGCCTTCCAGGGGTTACAGAACGTTGAATGAGCTCCTGGATGGAGGAGCTGTGGCTTCCCTGGACGGGGCCTCAGGAGAAGAGGCTTTGTAACCTCATGGTTTTTGGCAGGAAGTGAACCTTTCCCCGGTGGCTGGGCCTCCACCCATCTCACTATCAAACACCCCCTGGGGCATCTGAGTTTATAAATGGTCTGCTCAGAGTTGCTGAGATGTTGGTCTCACGGAGGCAGTGTCCTCAGTGTCTCCTTGCAGTGGTTAGTACACGAATCCTGTAGGAACCAAGCCATAGGGCTTCTGCTTCATTCTCCAGCTGTCTCCACTGAGAGGCAAACCACCATGGGCAGCAGTCAGGGAGCCTTTTGGAGAGCTGGAATGTTCTGTCTCAACCTGGGTAGTGGTCACGTGAGTGAATCCATTTGCAAAAACATTCATTGAGCTCTGTACTTAAGATGTGTACACTTCATCCACTATGCTATACATCTGTAATTATACTTCAACTAAAAAACTATACTTCAACTAAAAAATTTAAAGAAAAATAAGAAGACCCAGAGAAGCTGTGGAAAGCAACAGGCAGCATACAAACACCTGGAGCAACGACTGCAGACTATCAGAGACGGGAAATTACCTTCTGCTTCTGTTGAAGAAACGAGACATCTGAGTGCTCATTGCAGAGCCTCTGGAAGCTTTGCTTTCACTTTTATTTCTGATTTTCATGGATTTGGTTTTTGACCTTAATTGAAAGCCAGTGGCCAAGTTAACAGCAAAGAGAGGTGAGCTCATCACTTCTCTGACAATCTGTTCCAACGAGACACTGAAGACAGTTCCTCTCCACTCGAGTAATCGCCACCAAATTACTTCAAGAAGGGCTGCGGAATCACAGGCTACAGGAGTTCTGATGAATTCAGAATCGGAAATCATTAAGTGCCCTAACAGCTACTTCAGCATTTGCTGTTAGAAATCCTTTGCCCCAGACACAAATGGTGGGTTATAAATTATTTATGGACCCAATTAGGGACATAATTGGAGTGATCTGGCTGGTTGCCATAGCACTAACACATCTAAAGTTTTTCATCTTTCAGTTAAACTTTTTTCTGCTGTCTGTTACATTTTGGCATCCTAATCTGCTCTCCAGAGGTCTGTAAAAAAATGTTCGTGATTCTTTCACAAATGTGTATAAAATTTAGCTTTAGAAAAGAGTCATTGACTGTTGGGGAATTAATCCTGCTTTTGCTTCATCATGCTCCCACAAGTATTAGCAAAAAGCACTGAGCTCAAATCACCTATAAAGAAATGGCTTTGGTGTGGTTATGAAACCTTCTTCCTCCTGCAGTGCCACCTCAGCGGCGTTTCAGATCCCTTCTCTCTGTCCTCATGGGCTGACTTCTCACTGCCGAACTTTGTGAGATGCTCTAACAATGACATCCCTTGACTTAAATTAGCTCAGCTGGATTTGGGTTTCTTGCACCGAACTATCCCCATGACAAAGAGTGAGATAAGTTAATCCCTCCAATATAAATAATTTGGTCCTGTCCCATTAAAAAGTCAAGCTCCTTCATCTGTATAATGCTCAGTCCCACACTGACATGCTGGATGGTTTCCATGCCGACCTCAACCACTGGATACTTGCCCACTCAGGGACATCCCAGCCCATGTGGATTGCCATGGTCATTGCTTGGCTGAGTCTCTCTTTGTCTGGAGCTCTCTTTCCCATGAGTTCCCTGTAATTCCTGTTACCTGCCTGCTTGGCTCTGCAGGGTCCAGAGTCACTAAGAATGACCATATCTGAGATAAAGGCCTGGGAAAAGTGTGCTGGCCTCTTAGACAGCTCCGGCTGCCAGCTCAAAAATTTGGTCTTCTCATTGTCCCAGAGGTGATAGGACTAAAGGAATGGAACTCATGCCTACAAGGCCAGAGGGGCTGACCTCTCAGGACAGAATGTCACTGCATTCGTTTGGTCTCTGCAGCCTAGCTACATGGGAAACCCAAATGCCTCCGGAGGAGCTTGGGCCTATGGCAGGGAGTTTGGTCTGGATAACAGACAAGCTGCCTGGCACCAGGCTGGGACGGCCGCTGCAGCCATCCTGGAAGAGAGTCCTGGTGATGGGCAGCACATGCCTTCTGTGGATATTGCCAGCCCTTGTCTCTGGAGCCCTGCTTTTTCCACGCTCCCATCTCTGTCCGAATCCATCAACCCAGGCTGGTTAACACACTCCTTCTTTAGAAGTGTTACTAGCATCGCGCTGGATGCTGTGATTCGCTGCCCAGATCCACCCTCAGAAGCGAGGCGCTCAATCCCCCAGCTGCTGATGTGTTGCTTGCTGAGGGCTCACAGCTGAGTCCCTCCCTGGGAAGCTGCCTTGCCCAAGGTCATACTTCCTCCCTAGGGACGTCTGGCATCCAACGACTGGTCCACGCAGAGGTATAAAAACCCATTCCCTCGTCCCAACTCACACCGAAGGGCCACACCAACTCCGCAGCTGCCCCAGAGCTTGGCTGAGGCTTTTGTCACAGCTGTGTCACTATCAACTTCTCCACCCTGCCCTCTTCACTCCCTCATAGGGGTCAATCCTCCAACACACAATTCTTGTCACAAAGTCTGTTTCCTGGAAAACATGACCTAAGACAACTGTCGCTCTGACACCAAGCCCGATGGACTCTAAACTGACTTCTATGTCTGCTCTTGGCCAGCACATGTGCATTTATTTCATAGTTAAACTAACAGCTAGAAGCTGTTTTTCCTTCCTTCCGTATGCTCGTGGGGGGCACCCCTCAATATTGGCTTCTGCATATATCGAGGAGCCCTATCTGTGTTTAAAGCTCTATAATTCCCAACCTGTATGACGTTGGACAAGTTACTGAACTTCTCTGTGCTTCAGATTCCTCTTCTGTAGGATGGAGTTCAGAAGGACTTCCTCATACTGACACTGAGTTTTGAATGTGATCGCAACTAGAAACACGGACTACCAGACGTGGCAGGCAGTGAATGTTTGTCACATAAGTGAATGAATGAATAGTATTAACAGTGTTAACTTGATAAGACAGCCAATTCTTCTCCTGGGACTGGGATCAAAAGGCTTGAGGTTCAGCTTGCACTTAGGCATTTATTGACTCACTCATCCATTCATTAATTCATCCAGTCATTCGCTCAACAAATATTATTTGAGCACCATGCTTGATGAATGACACAAAGAACACACAATTCCTATTCTCAAATGTAACTGGGAGATAGTAGACTTTATGTTCTTAAAACATTTTAAAGCTTAGGAAATGTTTTTATATCTATTATCTCATTAATCTTCACAACAACTTGACGAGGTCAGGACTGTTATTTATACTTTCAGGCGCAGTTAAATGATTTGCTCAAAACCTTGCAGGAAGAAGTTGTATCTGGAATCCATTGTTTTGAATACAGGCCCAGGGGGCTTTCCATGACTACACTCCAGGCTCCAGACAGACAGATGTGAAAAATTCAAGAGTGTGTAATTAACTGCCAAGTGATTGAGCCAAAAAACATTGCAGGCAGACAATAAGTGGTGAGAGAGTTATGCGAGAGGTGGATTCTAGCATTTCTCCTGCTTTCCTGTCATGGCTGTGGTGGAAAGCACCCATGCATGATATCCATCTCCCTGCAGTGCCCATGCCCACTGTCCCCTTTCCCAATCACCAAGAGGAACTCTGGAATCTGGATTCGTTTTTTAAATTGATATATCCTTATCTTCTTTGCCTTTCCCACAAATTAACCTGGCATTCTAGTTCCAAATCTATGATCTTAATAACTGCAATAGCTCTAGATCATGATAAAAGATGAAGCCCAAAAGTTGAAAGGTTTCAGTAAAGTCAAAAGATAGTTTCAGTGGAGTCTTCGATAGGAGGTGGTGGTTAGAGAATGGGATGTTTGAAGCTGCCATTTCAGAAGTCACGATGTAGGGTTTGACCCTAGGAATGGATGTCCTAGTTGAAATGGAAAAGCCTTTGGAGATGATTAAGTCAAGGAACTGAGGATCCAGGGTGGTGGATGATTCATCCATATGGAAGCAGAAATCATCCAGAATGAAGCAAATGATGAAGGGAGAAGACCATGAAAACAGAACCCACCTTTAGCAAATGAGAGAAAGCGATGAGGATGCTGGTGAATTATAACAATGAGGAAAAGGAGAGAAAAGACAAATGGAGTGATCCCCAAAGGAGCAGGGGCTTTCCAGAAGAAACGGTTGGTGTGTGGAGATGGAGAAGGGAATCGAGAAGAACCCCAGCTCTACTCCTGTCACTGGAGAACTTGTGCTGTGTGAGGGGAAAATAAATAAATAAAAATCAGCCTCCACTTAGAGCGCCATGAGGAAAAGAGGGTCCTTGAGGGAGAGCTCATTTAAGTCCAGAAGGAAGAAGGAATGACTTGAAAAGGTGTTGATGACAGGAAACTTTGCTGGCTGGCATGCCAGAAGACATGGAGGAAGGCTTTGGGATGGAGGAGAGGTTTGGAGGATTGGTCCATATTAGGGGATGGACTCAACAGTACAAGGATGAGTCTGAGTGATGGTGGCTGCTGCTGAGATGTGACTTGGGACTCACCCTGAAGCCCAGATACATGGAGCCTGCTGTCCACTGGGTTTCTCCACCTGGATGTCCTAAGTACTCTTCAAACACATCCTCTTCCTCTTCCTCCTCCCTTCCCCATCTCAATTTGCTCTTCCATCTCAGTCGATGGCATCCCATTCATCAAGTCAAAATATGAAAAATGGGAATTATCCATCACAGATTTATCTTTTTCTGTCATCCTCACACGTAATGTCACCAACTCTTGTTGCTTTCACCTCTTGAAGATTTATTGAATATGTCCCCTCCTCTCCATTCCTGCTATTTCCTCATCATTTCCTGTCCAGATTGCTAGCTGCCTCCTGGCTTGACCATCTCAAACTCCTCCTACACTGTTGTCAGAGTGACCTGATGAAAACATGAATCTGACCCATTACTACTGCCTTTGAAAGTCCACTGGCTCCCTATGGATGATGCCAGGGACTCTCGCCAGAGCACACGCAAGGACTCCATGACCTGACCCCACTCGCCTCTCCCATCTCATTTCCACCAACTCTCCAACTTGCACTTTCTTATCTAGAAATATCAAATTGTTTGGGGTTTCCCCAAACTCCACAGTTCCCCACTCCAGACCTTGCCTATGTTCTTCCTATAGCCTGTATGGGAGCTGGCTCTTTTGGATGTGAAGAATAAAGGCATACTAGGGTTGCCTTGGGAAAGGTATTATTGTCTATCAGAATGGAATTTACACTGAGTGGCATGTCCTTGTGGCAGGACTGGAACCAGGACACTGTCTGGCCTTGTGGAGACCAGAATGTTGTGTAGGAACTGAAATGTCATTTGGGTACTCCTGCACTATTTTGCTCCTCCCTAGTGGGCTGTGCATACCCTACTCCAGTGTTCCACCATTATGATCACTCCAGCCTGATTTGTCTGTGCTTTGTCTTTTGCTGCCACTGGTTAAATGCTCTGCCCCTTCCCTCTGATTTACGGCTCCTCCTGCCTCATGGCTCCTGCTTACTGCCTCCTCTTCTCTGCACACCTTCCTGCTTCTGCTCCCTGTTGTCAGCTCTTCATTATCTCTCCCCCTCAGGTTAAAACTTTCCCCCAAGAAGGTCTCTGATGGGTTGAGCCAGTCAGCATCCAGTGTGGGCTTGCGGGGGTTTGAGGAATTTGGAGGTTGATCAAGGAAAAAGATACGCCCACAAGGGGCAGTAACACACAAAAGCTTTATTGGGCAGCACTTGGACATGGTTACCTGAGAAGAGAAGTCCCTCACAGCATGGGACTGTCCAGAGGCTTATGGCATGAGGACCACCATCTAGAAAGACAGGAGGGCAAGGCAACTCTCAAGGGGGAGGGGATTGGAGAGCCGGCTTACCTGTCCAGGTGGCGTTGCTCAGCAGCACGGTAGGGAATCTCTGCTCAGAGAGTTCTGAGGGGCAAGAGCAGTTTGGGGTCTCATCACCACAAGGCTCTGTCTTATCAATGGCCAGCAGATCTGGTTTCACAGGGTATGCAAAGCAGGCAGGCCCTAACTGGCTAAAAATCTGCTGGTTTGGACTATTTTTTAAATAATTGGATGTGTAAAATTTTGAGTTTGGTGCCTATGGGCTTTTGAGCTAATGAGTTTCAGCCTATTGTGAAGTCCTAGGGGCCAATACACAGAGGCCATCTTTGGCTTGTTTATGTAACTTGGCTGCTTTCATGTCAGCCCATTCCTATGTCTCTGACCAGCCTGTAGCTTGGCTGCCATTTCATCTGGTGCCTAGTCTTGCTCCAATCAGCTGAGACTAAAGTGGGAGGGCTGATATCCTGGATATGGCATCCATGCTTAAGCAGCCACTCAGAGGATGGTTACAAGCTTGACAGATTCCAGGCTGACTCTTTGCCCCAAAAGCCCAGAAGGCCCTTTAATCGTTATTATCTTTGCCTGTTCCGTTCATTCGTAAACACTATAAAATGCCATATCTTATAGGTTGCCTTCTCCCCTGATGCCTGCCCACCTATTGCCCCCACCCTCATGTCTCCATAACATCCTATTCATGTTGCTGTCAGATGTCTTACCTTCTCATTTAGACAGGATTTTTTAGGTCACTTCACGTCATCTATGAAATTGCAAGGTATGACCTGTCTGAGTCACTCCCATGTCCCCAGGACATCTCAGATTTCCTGGTACAAAGGTGCTCAATAAATAGCTGCTAAACAGATTCTTTCTAGAAAAGATAAAGAAAACTCCACCAACGAAGTAATGCCTAAACAGTGCTTTGGAGATTGTAAAGGAGTGACCTAGGAGATGAAAGGATGGAGTCCAGAGAGAGAAAGAACAGCCTAGATAAAAGGCCAGAGGCACGAAAGCAGACATGGTTGAGGAATCCTTAGTGCCAAGTAGCTTGGGGGTGTGGAGGATGGATGGTCTCCAGAGGCCTCCAAGGTTAATATCATCCAGCTGAATTCAGACTAGACCTTCAGCTTTGGCAGCACCTCAGACTCGTTAATCCTAGGTAGGCTGAGTTGCACTAACAAAGCTAATTTAATAAGAGGTATAAAATCAGAATGCCAATTTCTTAATTAACAATGGAAAGTATAAATGCTGGGCAGAATAGAATGCTTGTGTCGACATGACCAGCGCATTCCCTTCTTGTAGATGAATTTACTTGAAAAGCCAATTTATGAACAGAATGATGCTTGGTGAGGTTGACACTGGGGCAAGGGACTTGCGATTTGAATGCTTAATGACATCAGGCCCTGATCAGGGACCCAGCAGGAAACAGATGGCACAGTCAAATTATAACTTGAGGGACCATTACTACCTGTAAGCCAGAAGGAACGAGAAAAGGGAGTGGCAATCAGAAGTCAGAGGGAGAGAGGTGTAGGAGAAGCCACAGTGCAGAGCCTGTGGCCTTAAGTCAGGACAGCCAGCCTGGGATGGAGCTGAGGGAATCAATAACTCAACCTCATTCTTCTCTCTCCCTCTGATCTCCTGACTATGTTCTCCATTAACTAAACCCAATGCAAATCGAGAAAGCAAGGGAACCCATGGATGCAGTCCATTCAGGCCAGCTTCCCAAGGCCAGAGCAGAGTAGAGAGCCAACTGAGAACAACCAGCACATCCTATTTACCTTGCAGAGATGCATCTGTGACAAGGAGCAGACAGGCCCCCCGAGCAAAGCCCTAATGGACATTGCTGGTTCTTCCTTGTTGCAAACTCACCTTCCTACTTTCTGCAGATGGTACCCCGACCCCTTGTGAGCAACATATTTTCATCATGACTCTTTTTAAACATCGAAATGACCTTCACTCTGTCTGGGCTTAGTCTGGCTCGCATAGATAGGCTTTGTTTATTCTTGCTGTTTCTGGTCCTGGAACTATTTTATCTCTAAGGAGGTTTTCAAATATATCATTCTTATCTATTATGGGTTGATTTTTATACTTTAATTGCCACAGTTTCTGGAGTGCCTTGCTGCACCTGCTCCCACTCTAATGACCTTGAATTAAATTCTACAGGCGTTGGGGATGGGAGTTGTTAATAGCAGCCATTGAGAAGCAAGATATTTGAGAGAAACCAGTAAGAAAATTATTGCAATGGCAATGGGAATAGATAAAAAGCAGAGCTGCCGGGACTTAGGAAATATAAGAGGGAGAACAGGGTGTCTAGAAGAAAATGAATTTTGTTTTGGACTGTAAGGTTTCAGGGCCCTGAAGGACACTCCAAGAAGTACCTTCCCCCAAAACTGCTCTTACTCATTGTTGAAGCTCTCCAGTGTTTCCAGAATCTCTAGTTAGCGCAAGTTCAAAATTAAACTTTCAGCACCACAACTGAAGACAGCTCCAGTTAGGGTTCTCACCCATGACAGTCAAGATGCTGAACTATTTGGAGGACCATATCCAAACCTTTGAAGTACATTAAGAGGTATGACTGTTCAACCACACTGACTCCTTGACTTCTTTTTGCTGGCACAAGTTAACTGGCTCTCCTACCTTGGGATCCATTGTGGGGATTATACATACAGCTCATCACTCCTTTTTATCTGCAAAATTATCTATGCAAAGTTATCTTGGATGTCCTATGATTACCCAGATATGCAAACTAAGCTCCATCATAAATTTGGAGTTTTACAATTTCCACATATATGAGTGTGTGATTCTCACTGGGCAGGCTCCAAAGAAGGGTAGGATGTGTTTATGGACATTACGATCTAATTGGATGGACAAGACATTCACACATTGAAATGGTAATTAATTATATAAAGTAATATTGGCATTCTGAGGAGGGAGAGACCACTGTTTGGGATGGCTTGAAAAGTTAGGCTTGTAGGACATGTAGAATTCAGTTATGCTGGGAAGAGAAGGAAGGGTGCTCCAGGTGAGGGGAAGGGCCTAGGCACAGGCATGGAACTAGGGATGTCCCATGTGCTGGTGGCACGGGAAGGTGGGGAGTGTCAACGAGTAGGCAGCTACAATTTGATCACTGAGTAGATGTGCTAACTATAGGAATCAAAATTTGAGGCTGTCCATGACCTTTGGCTCCTCTCACCCTAATCTGATTCCAAGACAAAAGAAGAAGACTAATACTGTAAGAGCTGAAGACAGGGGCTTTGAAATCACTTTATTCATTGTTAAAGACATTATAAGGACCTACTATGAACAAGACCCCATGGACACAAGGATGAACGTCATTAAGTACTTTCATATTTCTTTAATTCATTTGATTACTAAAATACTTTTGTAAGGTAGACAAAAAGAAGATATGTGCAAGTGTGAAGAAGAGAAAGCTGAGCACAGAGAGTTCTGATGATTTGACTAAGGCCCTGAGGTTATTTAGGGACAAGGTCAATACCATCATCTGAGTCTTCTTTTCCCCACTGAGGTACAATTGACTCCAAACTTCGCAAGCAACCCTGAGCCTACCTAGAGAGTGACAACTGATCAAGAGAGTGAGATATTGTGTCAACTAAACCCTAATAGGTCATATCAAGTGCCTACTGTGGTAGGAGATGCTGGGATTCAACTGTGAATGAGGGAGCCATGGTCCTGGCTTCATAGAGTTTGGTTTGGACCTCTGTCCTAACTGTTGATCCATACAGTCATAGGCTCTCACAAAGGCTGACATATATGTCCTACACAGCGGGAGCGCTGGGATGCAGGGCAGTCACACAAGCTGATGCTCACCTCTTTTCTGCTTGGCTCTTTGCAATAAGCCAATTTGGAGAGCCCTCCTCAGGGAAGATCTTGAACTCTGCCCTCTAATTGTCTTGACCCACCATGTAGACATCTAACTAGATCTGTTCCCCAAGTGAACTGATATCATGTTTAAAGAAAGCTGGACATATGGGATTCCCTTCTTTCAAGTCTACAGTCAATTGGTGATTATGTAGGGGATGTAACTGATCCCTCAGGATTCTCCACGCTTTTGTCACTCAGCCCTATTTTCCACTGCTTGCTTTTTCAGCCATTTAATTAGCACGATCACTCAAGAGTAGTCAAGGATAGTGAAGGAAAGCAAGCCATGTGATCCATTTCAGCACAAGTTTTAACAGCTCCACCACCAAATCCTTCCAACCATGATGAACAGGCAGAGCTGTTAGCTATGGGATTTATTGAAACGATTCTTATTTGTGGAAGATATTAAGGCAGAAATCACTCCTTATGCTTTTTTCTTACCCCAGAATCAATATTTTGTTTCATTAGTAAATAAATATCTTGTTAATAATGATGAAAAAGCAATGAGGACACATAGTCGGAATTATCTGAGAAAACTACAGAATTTAGGAATCAGCAATCTGAGATCTAGTCCACCACTTCAGATTTAAAAGATCCATTCTCATTGACTCTGCCTTTATAACATTTGTTGAGATAAAGCCACACTCCCATTTCTCAGTTTATTTTTCTACATACACATACATCTTTGAATATATTGTATGATTTACATAAGTATCTCACTAGATTGAATCTTTAACCTTCCTAGGCCTAATGTTTTCCTTAAAGATATTTTCTCCTGCCATGGATGTGACTATAACAAATTTTTATGTAGAAACAGAGAATCTTAGCATTTGAAGGAATCTCTAGTTCACCTTTTATTTCCAGTAAGTTACCTACTTAAACATTCTGAGGTGATTTTTAAAAAATTTCTCCTATGATTTTTAACATACCTTCATCTTTCCCTGGATGCGGAGACAGCAAAATGAGTCAATGCTCACAGTACCTCTAATTTCTTGTCATCAGGTTGCTATTCCATCACCAACTCATGTGATCTCATACACAAGACGGTTTTTTTCATAAGCATTTTCAAGGGTTGCAAGGTTCCTCTGTGGAAGTCCAGACAGGTTGCATTATCTGAGTTCCTCTAACAATTTAGTTATTAGAACTCAGTTAAAAATAAAAGTCCAGGGGCCGGCCCAGTGGCATAGTGGTTAAGTTTGCACACTCTGCTCCGATGGTCCTGTGTTTGCAGGTTTGGAACCTGGGTATGGACCTACACTGCTGATCAAGACATGCTGTGGCAGCATCCCACATATAAAATAGAGGAAGATTGGCACAGATGTTAGCTCAGGGACAATCTTCCTCAAGCAAAAAAAAAAAAGTCCAGTAGAAGTGGCTTGCTTATCCTGGTGGTTCTTATTTGTTGTTCACGGTTTTACTATGGCCCAGAGCAGGGGGTTGCAGCTCAAGGAGATGGGGTGCTGGTAGAATAAAGTTACAGACTGCAGGCTTTCTGCCCAAACCACTCTATACTGCCTATAGACTAAGGGCAGTAAATCATTGTGGAAAAGACTAATGTGAATAGATAAACCAGCAGATCACTGGTATTTTTCTTGTTTTACCCACAAAAAGTTTTCTCTTAGCCAGTCCCTATGATGAGGGGTCGGTGAGCCGAGGAGTCAAAAGAAAGATTTCTTAGACTCTTAAGATCTGGCAGTAGTGCTCTTTTATTTAGAGAATAGTATGGAATAGCATGGGGACAGGACCCACGGGCGGTCAGAGCTCCTGCTGCTGCCCTGAGTTGAGGGTTAGGGCTAATTTTATAAGGCATGGGTACGTGACTTATTTTTACTGGAAAAAGAAAAGATGATGTAAAAAGTCATTAAATGATTTCAGTGCAGATGGGGTCTGGTTATTGTGCGGTCATATAACTTTAGATACGAATCTGACCATATAGATCGGCATGTAGGTGAGGATGCCCTGGGCTTCTCTCCCTGGGGCAGTCCTAATTCATACCATAAAAAAAGTCCACTGGGTCATATAGTTTGGCATGTAGGCCAGGTCACCTTGGGCTTCTCTAGCTGGGGCAGCCTTAATCCACATCACCTAGGCTGGAAAATTTGGAAGAAGAAAATGTTTAGAGCGTTGGTTTTTAACCTCGGCTGCGCCTTAGATTCACTTTGAGAGATTTGTAAATCCCCAGTGCTGAGGCTGCATCCCAGACCCATTAATCAGAATCGCTGGGGGTGGGACCAAGCATGGGTACTTTTGTTTGTGTGTGTGAGGAAGATTGGCCCTGAGCTAACATCTGTTGCCAATCCTCCTCTTTTTGCTTGAAGAAGATTGTCCCTGAGCTAACATCTGTGCCCATCTTCCTCTATTTTGTATGTGGGATGCCGCGACAGCAGGGCTTGGTGAGTGGTGTGTAGGTCCATGCCAGGGATCTGAACCCATGAACCCTGGGACACTGAAGCAGGATGCACTAACTTAACCACTATGCCACCAGGCAGGCCCCAACCATGGGTATTTTTCAAAGCCTCCCAAGAGATTCTAAATGTGCAGCCAAATTGGAAAACTGCTGTCATCAAAAAAACTATTGATGTCTGGGTCCCATCACAAACATTCAGATGCAAAAGATCTGGGGTACAGCACTGACACCAGGAGTCCTAAAAGCTTCCCAGGTGATTCCAGGGGTGTAGCCAGGCAGGGAACCACTAGCTTAGAGATGAGAGGCACTGCAGTGGCTGTATAAAATGAAAGGCACTCTACACGTGGTGAGACCACCTTCTTGTCCATCCTATTCTTCACCTCTCCCCATCCAGGGGAAAATGTCTATACATTAGGAAGGAATAGTTTGGCATAGAGCTTTTCCTTATCAAGCTATTGAGAGAGGACTTTGTAATGTAATTGGGGAGGTGGGGTAGATAAATCTACTATGTAGCTCTGCTGAGAATTTCCGATAAGAAACTACCTCTCACGATGTGAGCTACATCTGAGTTTCAGGCTCTGGGGAAAGAGGAAAAGGTTTCTACCTGGAATGGAGGCACCACACCCCCCACAACCTCTCCTTCCCACCTAGAGATTTTGAGTTCCTGTAACTGGCAGAGATCAGGTACCTCCAATTCACATCAGAGGCCACCAGAAGCTGCAGAATTGGTAAGACTCAAGAGGGGTGGGCACTTAATGGTTCTTCGTGCTGGAAGGGAGAGAAAAGACTTTGAACCTCTGGAAAGGATGAAAAGAGAGGGAAGGGTAGAAGACAGTAAGATGGGCAGAACAAAGACACCTGGGACAGGCTGGCCCCATGGCCAAGTGGTTAAGTTCCCGTGCTCTGCTTAGGTGGCCTGGGGTTTGCCAGTTCGGATCCTGGGCACAGACCTAGCGCCACTCATCAGGCCATGCTGAGGCAGCATCCCACATAGCACAACTAGAAGGACCTACAACTAGAATATACAGCTATCTACTGGGGGGCTTTGGGGAGAAGAAGAAGAAAAAAAAGACACATGGGAAGAGAGAGGCATGTGGGTGATCAATTTGGTGCCATATCAATATTCAAATAGGTTACAAACTCTGTTACTCACAGGAGAGTTACAACCAGAGAAGACCCACAGAGGTGATGTTTGGGACAAGACTTCAGGCCTCCATCTTTGAGCAAAAGGAAAGCTCTGGAGATACACTGAGTATCAAAAAATGTTTAAGTCGGTACTTAGACGTCAGAAAGCAGCAAGAACTTCCCAATAGGAGGAAGAAAATCTGACAAATGTAACTACCTTCATTACATTTACTGTTTCTTTCCCAACCTACGTAGCTTTTGAGCTCAAACACAGAACAAAATTTAGTTTTCTAATACTCCAAATACCTATTTTCAAGCATAAAGGAAAAGTTTAATTCTTGAGTGTAAACAACACATTTTTGTGTACTCACTGGGATAGCATGTGGGCCAGAGGAAGCCTCTCATATAGTCCGTTCTTCCCCCTGCCCTGCTCAGCCAGCTGGTTTGGCCTTGGGTCCAGGTGGCATTCTCGGTGGGCAGGGACTTTGTGGTCTCAGTGACTGGAATGACAAGATGGTGATGGGGCAAAGAAGATGAGGGAGATGGTTGGCATAAGAGGATTGTGCCATTACTGCTTTTAAATAATACTCTTATCCTGGGATTTTCCTGTTGATTCTTTGGTTCAAAGCTGGTGGTCAGCCAGCACCATGACGAGGACGACCCCACCCCCACGCCATCACTCCACCTGTTCTGCCTTCTCACCTGCTCCCCACAGCTTTACTCGTTAGGCAGCATGATTTGCAGGGCTTCCCTTCCCCTTTTGATTAGCTTGTTATCTGCCTTTGAAGCTAAGCCCTCGTTAATGAATTCCCAGATGGGAGAACAAGCCTAGTCATTGCCAGCACATCCAGCCCTCAGGGAATCCTTTGCTTCCCATCAGAAAGGGGCTGACGTTTGGCTGCTGTCCAGCCCAGGGCTTCACAATTCCAGTTTGATAAAGCCTTGGAGAGTCTCCCTCTCTCTCTGGGAATCCACTTTCTCAACCACAAGCATTTCAGGACTAATTATGCTGACTTAATGCACCTGGCTTTCTCTTACACTTAAAACCTCAAAGGGAGAGAAAATACTCTGACTGATCAGCATTTATTGGAAAGCCAGGTACCAATGGTGCATAGTCAGTTCCAGGGCAACTGCTGGGTGGAGGGAGCAGCAGCCACCTTCAGCCTCAGGGAGAGCTTTCCACCCTCCTAGTGCCAAAGGGCCATAAATCATCCTGAGAGTCTGGGGCATCTCTGGGCTCAAGCTGTTTTCTAGTGGTTCAATGTGTGTGGATCGTCTTTGCTCAGTTAACAACAGTAATAGATTGCAAGCTCGTGTCATCTCTGTGGGAGGCCATAGAGAGCAGTGATTAAGAGAATGGACTCTGAAACCAAACAGCCCTGGATTCAAATCCTGCCTCCATCCCTATGTTTAGGATTTCAGATAAAGTAATCTCTCTAAGCTTTAGTTTCTTCAGCTGTAAAATGAGGGTACTATTCCCCAGTCCGTACATTTCTCAACTTTAGCTTGTATTAGAGCCCCCGGGATCCCACTCCCAGGGCTATAGATGTGATTAGCATGGGCTGCATCTGAGGGTTAGAAAGCTTAAAATGGGGTTGAGAAGCACTGTCATGTGGATTTATTGTGAGGCTGAGCCAAGGTGGTGCATATAAAGCCTTACTCCTTAAAATGTGATCTGTGGACTTAGAGCTTGGCATGGACAGAGGACTTGTTAAAAATGGAGACTCTCTGGCCCCATCCAGACACGCTGGATCAGAGTCTGCATTTAAGATGCCCAGGTGGTCGGGGTACATAAACACAGTTTGAGAAGTACGCTGGCATAAAGCACCTAGCATTCACCTGGAACACAGTAGGAGCTCATCAGGGAAAGGTGGTGGCGGGGAAGTTGTCAATATTATTAATGTAAATACAGGCCATGAGCTCACTGGTGCATTAGATGGAGGGTCTCCTTTGAAGGAGAGACGCTGATGAGCTTGCCAATTACTGACTAGGGGGAGCCTTAGCTTTTCTGAGCTTTTCTCACTCAACAATACAGGGGGAAGAATCCCAATTGCCAACACCTCTTCTCAATTGTTGAGAGGCTGTTGGCATCAGTCGTTGAAAAGGAACCTGCCCATAAACTGTAAAACTCCATAATATTGGGAGGACAAAGGCTACTAATATGGCAGTTTTGTCACCCCCTTCCCCAGCCCAAGAAAAAGAAACTTAAAACCAAAACCTCACTCCCCCTCCTCCTCCCAGGGAAGCACCCTCATGCTGGGAGAGAACTAAACTGATCTACATAATAAAGGAATGGAAAGAGAGGAAACTAGAGGGGTTGGTGCAATGGTCTTGAGACTGGGATAATAAGGCCATGCTCCAGAACAAGGGACACGTAAAGAAAGTGGGTAGAAGAAAGACTGCTGGAGGTGTGGAATATTTAGATCTCTTTCACACAGATTGGATTTCTTTTTTAAATTACTTTTTTGTTACTAGACTCATTCCTGGAATGAGACAATACGCAGAGATTTGACTACAAGAGTGCCAAGGTTTAAGGCGTTTGTCCAATGGCATCTGTCAATGCCCACCAGTCAAAGACAGCCAAGCACACTCCTGTAGTCAAAGACGAAGTTAGGTTTGTCGAGCTTGCAGCAGCAAAGGAGGACACACTCAGAGGAAGCAAGGGGCCCCTCGGTGGGGGCCCTGGGCGGAGCCTCTTAAAGCATTCAGGCTTGTGCTGGGAGTTTATAGGGAGTGTTTAAGAAAGCAGAGGCCAGTTGACATCTGAGCTGTTTTTCACCTTCTGAGGTCATTGTGGGCTTTGCTGCTTTTCAGAGTGTGGATTTGTTCTTGTTCTGGCTCATGCTCATTCCAGGCTGAGTTCATCCACCAAAACAAAGTTGTTTCTTGAATTATAAATGCAACACCATCAGCTTTTCTTTATTAATTTGCTATAATAGTTCTGATGGATAACGTTTTAGGGGAAGCATTTTCTCAGGGTGTCCAGGGACATCACTGCAATTTACTTCCATCACTTTCTCTATGTAGCTCTCTGTAATAGAAGATTGGATGATAGGTTTTTTTATGCCTCTCCATTGGGTCAATTTGGTGAATTGTATTTTTCTAGAAATGTATTAGTTTCATCAAGATTTTCAAATATACTTGCATAGAGTCGTGCAAAGTAGTCTCATGATTTTTTAAAAATTTCCTCAGTTTTGAAGATTTTTCTCCTTGACATTTCCAATTTTGTATGTTTATATTTGCTCCCTTTGTTTTTTACTAATTAGGTTAACAGTTTGTTTTGTTGATTTTTTTTAAAGAACCAATTTTTCTTATTAATTTTTGCTTTTATCCATATTAATTTCTTCCTTCTCCTTTTTCTGGCTTGTTTTTTGTTTTTTTTCTGGTTTTTAAACTTGGTTATTTAATACATTTTATTTTTCATTTTTGATGTAGTTTTTAATTCTGTTTACTGTTTATCATTCTTTTCAAGAAATTCTACAATTTCATTTAGTATTCCTTCTTTGATCCAAAAGTTTGTTTAATAGTGGGTTTTTCAATTTCCAAGTAGGTGATCTGATTTTGTAATTAATTTATAGCATTTGAAAACGAAATTAGGTTTTTTTTATTTAATTTTTTGTTGAAGTAACATTGGTTTATAACATTATATAAATTACGTTGTATACATGTTATGTACTGTATATGTATATACATGTTATATAATGTTATATACATCATTATATTTCTTTTTTTTTTTAAAGATTGGCATCTGAGCTAACATCTGTTGCTATTTTTTTTCCTTCTTCTCCCCGAAGCCCCCCAGTACGTAGCTGTATATTGTAGTTGTAGGTCCTTCTTGTTGTGCTATGTGGGACGCCACCTCAGCATGGCTTGATGAGCAGTGCCATGTCTGTGCCCTGCATCTGAACTGGTGAAACCCTGGGCCACCAAAGTAGAGTGCACAAACGGAACCACTCGGCCAGAGGGCCGGCGCCCATCATTATATTTTGACTTCTGTGTAGACTACATGGTGTCCACCACCAAAAGTCTGATTGTCGTCCATCATGGTACACATGCACCCTCTTACCACTTTTGCCATCCCCCCTCCCACCTTCTCCTCTGGTAACCATCAATCTATTCTCTGTGTCTATGTGTTTGTTCGTTGTTGTTGTTTTTATTTTCCACATATGAATGAAAATCATACAGTATTTGGCTTTCTCTCTCTGACTTATTTCGTTTAGCATAATACCCTCAAAGTCCACGCATGTTGTCGCAAATAGCAAGATTTTATCTTTTTTACAACTGAGTAGTATTCCACTGTATATATATATATATATATACCATGTCTTCTTTATCCCTTCATCCACTGACAGCCACTTAGGTTGTTTCCAAGTCTTGGCTATTGTGAATAATGGTGCAATGAACATAGAGGTGCACATATCTTTTTGAAGTAGTATTTTTGTGTTCTTTGGATAAATATCCAGAGGTAGAATAGCTGGATCATACGGTAGTTCTATTGTTAATTTTTTGAGAAATCTCCGTACTGTTTTCCATAGGGCTGCACCAGTTTACATTCCCACCAGCAGGGTATGAGGGTTCCCTTTTCTCCACATCCTTTCCAACACTTGTTATTTCTTTTCTTTTTTAAGATTGGCACCTGAGCTAACATTTGTTGCCAATCTTTTCTTTTTTTCTTCTTCTTCTTCTCCCCAAAGTCCTCCATTACATAGTTGTATATTCCACTTGTAGGTCCTTCTAGTTGAGCACTTGTTATTTCTTGTCTTGTTAATAATAGACATTCCTATGGGCATGAGGTGATGTCTCATTGTGGTTTTGATTTGCATTTCCCTAATAATTAGTGATGTTGAACATTTTTTTGTATGCCTGTTGGCCATCTGTATATCTTCTTTGGAGAAATGTCTGTTCAGATCCTCTGCCCATTTTTTAATTGGATTGCTTGGTTTTTTTGTTGTCGAGTTGCATGAGTTCTTTATATATTTTGGATATTAACCCCTTAGCAGATATTTGATTTGCAAATATCTTCTCCCAGTTGTTAGGTTGTCTTTCACTTTGTTGATGGTTTCCTTTGCTGTGCAGAAGCTTTTTAGTTTGATATAGTCCCATTTATTTATTTTTTCTTTTGTTTCCCTTGCCTGAGAAGATATGACCTTCAAAAAGATACTCCTAAGACTGATGTCAAAGAGTGTACTGCCTATGTTTTCTTCTAGGAGTTTTATGGTTTCAGGTCTTACATTCAAGTCTTCAATTCATTTTGAGTTAATTTTTGTGTATGGTGTAAGATAATGGTCTACTTTCTTTTCTTTGCATGTTGCTGTCCAGTTTTCCCAACACCCTTTCTTGAAGAGACTTTTCTTTCTCCATTGTATGTTCTTGGCTCCTTTGTGGAAAATTAGCTGTCCATAGACGTGTGCATTTATTTCTGGGCTCTCAATTCTGTTCCATTGACCCATGTGTCTGTGTTTCTGCCAGTACCATGCGGTTTTGATTACTACAGCTTTGTAGTATATTTTGAAATCAAGGCGTGTGATACCTTCAGCTTTATTCGTTTTTCTCAGGATTGCTTTGGTTGCTATTCGGGATTTTCGGTTGTTCCACATAAATTTTAGGATTTTGTAATTAATTTAATGCATTTTGATCAGAAGCCAATTCTTTAGAGTTTATTGAAGTTTTCTTTGTGGCCTAAGACATGGTTGATCTTTATGAATGTTCTGTGTACAGTGGAAAAGATGTATTCTTCATTATTGGGGTTAAGAGTCAGATATTTATAAGATCTACTTGAATGTTGTGTTGCATAAGTCCTCTGTAGTCTTCCTTATTTTCTTCCATATGATCTGTTTGGAATTGAGCAAGCCGTATTAGAATTTTCTACTATTAGTGTATTTTTTCTTTCTCCTTTCATTTCTTCTAATTTTTCCTTTATGAAAGTTGTTAAAGTGTTATTGGGTACATAAATATTAATAACAGTTATGTCTGTAAAGTAAAGACTTTTGCCATATAGAGTGTCTTTTCCTGTCTTTTTTTAATGCCTTTTGGTCATAATTCTACCTTGTCAGATATCAAGATCGAGACCTCTGCCTTCTTTCAATTTGTGTGTGCCTGATATATCTTTATCCATCCTTTTATTTTCAATCTTTTCAATCTTTTTTTTTTTTTGGTTTATCTCGTACACAACATATTGTTAATTTGCTTTGCTACTCCATCTGAAAAACTTTTTTGATTACATTTATTGATATAATCAATATATTTTATCTCCATTCTTACATATTGTTTTATTGTAGATGTTTAAATATTTGTGTCTTTATATATAGTCTTTAATACATGGTTTATTTTATCTGCTGTCTCTTTGGGGAGGTATAAATTTTACGATTTAGAAAAGTTTGTATTACTGTTCTAATGTTTACCTTTATACTATTATCTTTATATAATTCTCGTAATCTCCCCCTTTTGACTATTGGTTTTCTATTATGAGCAATACTAAAATTTTTAAATAATGTCACCTTTCCATCTGCTTTCTCCCTCCTAGTATTTGATTTGAAATTTTTTTTTACTCCCGGTTAATACCTATAAGGCAATCAGTATGTTTATTCCACTCTATATATTCTCCCTAGACACCTTATTTTTATAGTTGAACTGTTAGAGAATATAGCCATTTCATACTACTCTATCTCCCTTGTAACCGTTGCTTAATCTTACTTCCACAGGTGAATATATGCTTAATGCTCATCACTGGTCCTTATGTCCTTGTCCCTTTAATCGTTTTGGTTGTATAAGCCCATTCTATAATAGATTCCTCAGAAAGGGCTAAAAGGAATTATATGTACGGAGTTCATACATGTTCATAAAAGTTGTTTGTGGCCTTTGAACTGAAAGGTACATTTGGCTGAATATAAAATTTTCACTCATATTTTCTTTCCTTGAATGTCTTAACTATATTATTTCATTGTTTCAGGCATAAAGCATTACATCAAAAATCTGATGACAGTCTGGTTTTCTTTCCCTGATAAATGACTTGATCTTTTTTTTTCCCTGGATACCCAAAAGATTTTGTTTCTCAGTTCTGGCCATTCTGGGTTGATTTGCCTACATACACGAAGTACCCACTCAACATACAGTTTCATATCTGTTTTATTTCATAAAAATTTTCTTGAGTTATAGTTTTAGTATTTACTCCATTGTGTTGGCTTTCTACGTTGGGGCTTCCTAGTGTACATATGTCAGATCATTTTTGTTTGTCTTTTATATCTATCACTTTCTCTTGAATCCTTTTTACCTTTTTTTGTATTTATTTATTTTAAAGATTTTGCTCCTTTGCAAATTTTCTCTTAAACCATTATCTATGGTAATTTTTACTCTTGATTTTCTTCTAGTTTAGTCTTCAGGTTTCTGAAATAATTTTTTCTATTTCTAATTTGTACTGTTTTTTTCCCATTCTTTTCAAAACTTTCTTTTGTTATGTCACATTTTCTGAGTTTTTCTAACTTTTATTTATGTTTTTATTGCTTTTATCATTTCATTAATTTCTTTTATCTTGTTTTAAAGTATGAATTTACAGTCTTTATCTTCTTCGTGAGCACGTCTTTCTTGCATGCCTTTGTTGCTTGAAAAAGGGTTATTCTGCTCCATATTCTCTTCTTCCTTTATAGTAATTTTGCAGAGGAGTCAAACTTTTCGGTGGCTCATTTTCAAGAGTGATTAAGTTTTCTCTACTCTTAAGAGGAAAGATGGGCCAGGATGGCTTTTATGGCTTCATAACTCTCAAGCTCCCTCCTCGATTGTTTTGGGAAGTGATCACAGAAGTGGTCTCCCTGAGGGGTGCCTCTGCCTCTCCCCTCCCCCACTTTTATCTAGATCTTCTCTTTCCTTTGCCCCTATTATCCCTATCCTGTTCAATTTGGATTTTATGTCCAATATTTCTTCTCAGCACAGACTATTCCTGACAGAGACAGTCTGAAGAAAGCATCTAATCCTAAGGATCAGTCTTGCAGAGAAGTGAAAATTGGGGCAAGGCAAGCATCAAGCTGGGAAGAGCCCCGCAGTACATCTGGGGAGAGGAGGAAAGGCTCACATCCCGTGTCTGGAGACTGAAGGTAGGGAGGCCAGGCAGCCCGGGAGAGTGCCATGCCCTTTCCAGAGGCCCGGGGCAGACAGGACAGAAAGTCTTGACATGTTTGGGTGACTGGGGTCTCCCGGTGGGCCTAGTCCCCACCTTCTCCTCTCATGAGAGCACAGCCCTCCCTTCTCCGCTCCAGAGCCCAACGCTGTGCTTACTCACATGTGCCACTGCTCAGAGAAGAGGAGGTGGGTGAGGGGGCACCCAGCTGCACTCAGAAGATGCCACCAATGGAAATGCCCTTAAAGGCAGTGGGCACATTTCACTTATTTAAATGTGTATTGAAGTCATACTGCGTGCCAAGCACTGCCTAGGTGCTAGCGATTCAGTCTCTGTTAAGACAATTGGCCAGAAAGACGTGAGATGCTGTTTGCAGTTTTGGAAACAATTTTTTTTTTTGAGCAAAGCTAATAAAAGCATATCTGTTTAGTGAGTAACTAACCTATGACAAGCATGTATATACATCATATCATTTAATCCCCCTCAACAACCCTGGAAACTACATAATGTTATTCATATTTTGTCTTTCATAACTGGCTCAGAGAGGTTAATGAACCAATCAAACCTAGATCTGTCTGGTTCCAGAACCCATGTTTCTGCCAATACATAAATCTGTCTCTCAGTGGGTCAGTATTG
Source organism: Equus caballus (assembly GCF_041296265.1). Classification (NCBI taxonomy): domain Eukaryota; kingdom Metazoa; phylum Chordata; class Mammalia; order Perissodactyla; family Equidae; genus Equus; species Equus caballus. The sequence continues at coordinate 18,608,973 of NC_091705.1, forward strand.
GTCAATATTGGATAATAACCATACGACTTGACCTCACCAGCATCCGTAGTTAACCACTCAACTAACTGGGCTAAAACCAGTAAATTACAAAATGCTCTAAAAAGAGAAATAAGGAAGAATGTTGGGTAAACTTCAAAGTTGTTTTGCCAAAGCCACAAAAAATGACCAACCTGCAGGTGTGGTTCCACTGCTTTCCGTCTCCCACTCCCTGAGTGAGAGTGGCTCAAAGCCTTCCTCCCCTCCATCACGCAGGGCAAAGAGCAGCCATCATGGAGGGCCAAATCCTAATGCTTATTCTTTACTGCTATAATAAGCTTTAAAAAGAATAAACTAAAGCTATATCTACACATGAAAAGCCCACAGTTCAGTGAAAAGAGTCTGACTGATTTCTTACTATTAGATTTTTTTCTCAACCTTGCTGCTTTTGTTATGTTATTGGCACTTAGTGAAGACTGACAGTGAAAATAACTTCCCAAAATAAAAAATATTGGAGATTGATGACATGGGGAGAAAATTACCCCACTTTCATGTAAACAGAGGAGGATTAACGCCACGTACAAAGTACCAAATTGGAAAGTCCAACAAGCTAGTGTCAGAAGGCTAACAATGCTTTCAAACCAAGAAGTCATGTGCTGCGGCCGCTCTAAAACAAGGCTAGTTATGGTGAGGAACGGCTCCCAGAGCCAAGGCACTGAGCGGCCGCGTGGCCACGAGAAGGGAGTTATTAATAATATTAATCACTATTTAAAAATATTAGAGTCTTCCCAGGTGATGCAGTCTTGATGGCTTGACACCTGTTCAGAATGTTAAACCCTCAAAGCCAAATCCAAATTGCTATGTATTAACCTAACCTACTCATTCTAGGCTCTGATTATACATAATATGACTTAACCGGTTCTGTATTTGTTCCAAGCGTGCGTTACCCAGCAGGGCGTACTTCTGTTTCTTTTGTTTCCTCCCAGCATCCAGGCACTATTCCAAAGCCTTTTGTTTATGTGCTTTTATCTACAAAGTATCACTGCTCTTGGGGCTGGAGGACTTGGCAAAGGAAGGTCCGTCTACCCACCAACCAGCTAAGATGAAGCAAAATGGTTTGAGGTTATTGGGATGCTTGGCTGAGAAATGCCCCTGATGGTCACAATCTCACCGGAACAAGCTGGACCCCTCACGAGTCTGACTCTAGATACTACCTCCATGATTCTGTTCATATCTTGTTTTGAAAATGTTTGTCTACATAACAGTCTCCCCAACTACTGTATCTCATTTACCTGTTGTTAACTGTATTTTATTGGGGTATAATTAATATACAGTAAAGTGTATACATCTTAAGCATACAGCTCGGTGAAGTTGTACCTACAACTTGCACCTGTATAACTACCACCCAGATCAAGACTTAGAACATTTCTATCATCTCAGAAAGCATCCTTCTGCCCTTTCCAGTCAATTGTTTCTCTTTTAAGAGTCCAGCACTTTCTCTTTGTGGTTTGGCATTAGAAAGAAATAGGTCCACCAACTCAAAGGAAAAAATAATAATAATTCCTTTAAAAAATGGATGGAAGACCTGAATAGGCATTTTTCCCGAAGAAGACATACAGTTCACCAACAGGTACACGAAAGATGCTCCACATCGGTAATCATGAGGGAAATGCAAACCGAAACCACAATGAGCTATCACCTCACGCCTTTAGAATGGCTGTTATCAAAAAGACAAGAGATAGGTGTTGGCGAGGATGTGGAGAAAAGGGAACCTTTGTGCACAGTTGGTACAAATGTAAATTGGTGCAGCCACTATATGGAAAACAGTGTGGAGGTTCCTCAAAAAATTTAAAATAGAATTAGCATACGATCCAGCAATCCTATTTTGGGGTATCTAGCAGAAGGAAATGAAATCACTATCTTGAAGAGATATCTGCATCCTCATGTTCATTGCAGTATCGTTCACAATAGCCGTGTGTGTGTGTGTGTGTGTGTCTAGGAAATCCTGCCATTTGCAACAACAGGGATGGACCTGAAGGTATTATGGTAACTGAAATAAGTCAGACAGAGAAAGACAAATATTGTATTATCTCACTTATATGTGAATCTAAAAAAAGCCAAACTCATAGAAACAGAGAGTAGAATGGTGGTTGCCAGGGAGTAGGGGTTGGGGAAAATGGGGAGATGTTGGTCAAAGGGTTGAAACTTCCAGTTATAAGATGAATAAATTCTGAGGATCTAATATTCAGTGTGATGACTAAATACTTGAAAGTTGCTAAAAGAGTAGATCATAAATGTTCTCACCACATCAAAAAAGATGATAATTATGTGAGGTAATAGATGTGTTCACTAACCTTATTGTGGTAATCATTTTACAATATATATGTGTAACAAATTATGACGTTGTACACCTTAAACTTACACAATGTGACATGTCAATTATATCTCAATAAAGCTGGAAAAGAAAGAAAGAAATAGGTCCATAAAAATAACGACCACAGTAAAGAGCTCCCACCTCCCGGGGATGAAATTGTCGTTTTCAAAGGGTCCAATAGAGAAGAGTTACCATTTGCAAGTAGCAGAACGTGCATCTAACTAGTCAGAAGTCTGGCTCTTCTGAATAGAAACATCAGTAAAGAAATCTCCTAGCTCATTTCTCCTAGCTTAGGACTCTCATGTGAAATGAGCATTTGGGGTCAAAAAGCTCATTTTTCTCTGAGAGATGATTTTTCCAACTTTAGAATCTGAAGCATTTATAAACACTTACAGGAATAAAAAAAGGGTACCACTTCTAAAAGCCCAACAGTATTTCTTACGTTTGAGAACAAGAGTACATGGAATGAGGTCTCACAGATGAAATCTTAGGTTTGGCACCACTTGCTGTGCAATCTTGGGAAACTTACGAAACTACTCTGTGTCTCGGATTCTTCATCTGTAAAATAGGGACAAAATAGCATTTTCCTCGTACGGGATTGTCAGAACTGAACGAGTTCATATATCCAGATTAAAAACAGTGTCAGATGTATGGTAAGGGTCCAATAAATGTTAGCCATTCATCATCATCATCATCATTTTCATATGTTCCTTCTTAATCGCTGAAGAATAAAAAGAGAGTTTTACCAGTCATATTGTTTGTTTTCTCAAAATTAAAAATAGCCTTTATTTGCCAGTTATATAAATAACATGTTTACTGTTTTAAAAATTCAAAATGTGGAGAAAAGAGTAAAGAAGAATTTACAAAAAGAAAAATTCTGAGACTCTCACTATCTGAAGGTGATCGCATTTATATTTTGATAACTAGCTTTTCATCTCTCAGCATATACACACATGTAAACTTTCAAAGGTGGGATTATATTATACAAGCTATTTCATCACAGAAACTTTTCTTTGTTTTTAGTCTTTTTTCCCCTTTGTGCCTGCTCCCTCTTTTTCAACCTTCCACAATTTTCACTATGCTCATCAAATCATACACATGTGTGGCTGGCCCGGTGGCGCAGAGGTTAGGTTCACACGTTCTGCTTCGGCGGCCCATGATTCACTGGTTTGGATCCCAGGTGTGGACATGGCACCACTTGGCAAGCCATGCTGTGGCAGGCATCCCACATATAAAGTAGAGTAAGATGGGCACGGATGTTAGCTCAGGGTCTTCCTCAGCAAAAAGAGGAGGATTGGCAGCAGATACTAGCTCAGGGCTAATCTTCCTCAAAAGAAAAAAAATCATACACATGTATGTGTTTGCATATATAAAGGTTTTTTGTATTTTACAGACGTAGCATATACATATATATACATGTATCGATACATATGTATACATTTATAATATGTGTATTATATCGCTATATACCTTTGTCTTTATTTTTATCACTCTCTAGCAAAAAAAACATTGACCATTGTACACATACTATGTGCCAGGCACTCTTCTAAGCATTTACATTTGTTCTATCAACTGATACATTTCTAATACATATGTTTAAAGGCAACATAACACTCCCTAGAAAGAATGAATTACAATTTATTAAATCAATCACCTATTATTGTGGATTCATGATGTTTCAAGTATTTTTCCACTAAAATAGTTAAAGTAGATAGCCTGTAAAAATATCCTAGGAGTGGAATTTCTAGGGTGAATATTTTTAATGTTAACTATAGTGGTTTACCCCACCACCACCACTGAGTGGGAGACAGAGGGGTTGTCCCCATCATGTCAGGAGTTCCTGTGATTTTCTGCAGAAATGACTTCCAAAGTCCTATCACATCATGCAGAAGTACAGTGAGTGGACACACAGATAAGGGGGAAATGTGGCACCTTCCAGCCCCAGTAACTCCCCAGGCCGCCCTAGCCAGGGCCCTGCACAGGAGGATATCACCCCCAGACCTGCACCTCCCTGTACACATGGCCCAAATTCAGTAAGGTCCCACTCTGCAGAGAACAGAACTCAGGCCCAGGTGGAACAGAATAAGTCACAACTCAATTCACTGATGGTGATGAAATCCTAAAAAATAATCCTGTGAAGGTAGATACATAGGATACAGATTCTGCCCTAACAATTCAGTGATGCCAGAATTTCCAAGATATACCTTTTAGACTATGTGTTCCATTTCTTCACGGACTCTAGCAGACAGCAGTGATGGCCAGCCAGATACTTTACCCAGTGTGGAAACAGATGTCTGATTCTGAAGGACGCAGAAGGCATGGAGGTCTGTACGAGCAGCTCGTCCTACCCAGAGAATGGAGAACAACAGAGGAGGAGCTCTTCAACAATGGCTCCCACGAGAAGCCCCTGAGTGGCATCTCACACAAGATCACAGAGAAGAAGACACCCCCGATTCCTGCGGAGGGACTGCTCAACAGCCATTTACTCCCCAAGAAGGCCGAGTAAGCCACAGAAGCAAGACTGTGGGAGGAGCTTGGTTGCCCCAGAGAGAAATCTCAACATCTACCTCCTGATCCAAAAGATGAAGATGATTCTTAGCTCATTCACCTCCATCATGTCCCAGCTGCTTGACAAGGTTGGACCAGCTTTCTGTGGAGTTAAGCAAACTAAGAAGCTGGTGAGTCCCAAGGAGATGAAGCCTAAATCCCAATCACCTCTTTGCCCCCAAAGACCAATCTGGCGAACAAATTCCAACACACTGTAGACCAGAACTTATTAGGCAGTGTTCCACTTATCTAGTGTTTTATATATATATATATATAATTTAAAGCAACAGCAATCATTTTGCTCAGGAATCTGCAATTTGGCTTGGAGGGTGGAGCTCATCTCTGCTTAATGTGGTATCAGCTAGAGCAACTCACTGGGCCTGAGTATCCACTTTCAAGATGGCTCACTCACTAGGCTGGCAAGTTAGCACTAGCTGTCAGTAGGAGCTTGGCCAGAGTTAGCATCCTGGGGCTTCAGTGCCTTTCCACGTTGGCTTCTCTGCAAGACTTCTTGAGCTTCCTCACAACATGGCAACTGGGTCTAAGAGTGAGTGTTCCAGGAAGCCTGGGCAGAAGCCAAAAGCTTTCCATTACCTAGGCTCAGGAGTCCCAGAACATCAATTCACCACATTCTTTTGTACAAGCTGGCCATTAGGTCCAGCTCAGAATCAAGAGGAGGGCAATTAGCAGCCACCTCCCAATGGGAGGAGTGTCAGAGAATTTACTGCCATCTCTAATCTGCCACTGGTGGTGAGCTGCATCTGGCTGGATAGCTCATCCTAGGGGAAGCCTCCAGGTGCGTTTAAGTTGTGTGTTCTTGTGCTTCCTCAATAGAACACCATGCTCACTCTGTTAGGAGAGAACACTAGATGATGATATGAACGTAGATAGACTTTGAAACCCGTGTTCACCAATTCCTCATTTGAGCTGCGTCTATCCACTATCCTCATACCCTTACAAATTCTTATAAACAAGGCCTTCACCTACTTACCTTTTAGGGATCTATTGCCTAAGAGGTAAAAGAAGCACTCTGTACTAAACTGAATATATATCATGTCAGAAACTTGGACAAATCACTGGACTCATGCAAAGAGTTCATAAAATCTTTGCAGAATTTTACAAGTTTAATAACCTGATGGTTTAATATTTTTTCTTGGACTGTAGCTACAATAGAAATAGTCTGGGAATTGTATCCATTCAGCCAATAAGGACTTCAGTTCCACTAGCTATATCACATAAACTTCCCTCCTGCCCACAGCAGCCACTGTCCATTTGCATAGGATCTGAAATCAGAATGCCTCACGTGCAGCGTAATGCACTAATTTTAACAGAATTATTTTGGGACATTAAATATGGATTGTTTCTGTGGAAGCTGCAATCCTAAGTTATTAAAATTTACACATGCACAGAGATTTAATGAAGCATTCTCTCTGCAGCTCCTTCTCTCCCTTACACACATACATGCACACACACACACACACACACTCCAAATGCACCATACATTTCTCTTGATTAAAAACCCCCAAAGTGAGATAAAGGGAACTGCATTCAAGTTCTTAGAGCTGGAGCAGCCATGACCCTCCCAATTGGTTCCCCATTTGGGCCTTTCCGTACACTGAGTTCCTCCAACAGAGACACACAGAGGCCCTATCCAGGGATGGCGGTGGCAGTCCGCACCATGGAAGCAGCTCTGGCCTCTGAGACATGACCAAAGAAGATTCTAAGTCGGATAAAAATTGTCTTGATATTCAGAGGATGGAATGCCGACCTACAACTCCAGAAGCAAAATTAGTTATTAATTTTTTAAAATCATATCTACCCTTGTCTAGAGAAATCAGTAAGACCTAGAAATTAAAAAGGTGTCTTTGCAACCCAGAGAATGCTGCAAGTTTTCTGAAACTGTTGCTTGGCTCTTTTCCTTAGTGCTGTTACTGTGCAGGCTTTCTCCCTCCAAACTACGAGAGTGCCTTCCACAAAAAGTGACGCACCCGCAACTCCAGGAGCTGCCCCTGCCCCCGTCCACCCCATCAGGAAAGGTCTTCAGATCCTTTTCTACCTTCTTCCCCGTGTCCTTCTATCTCCACAGGTGGCCCCAAGCAATGGTAGAACAGAATACCTGCTATTTCCAGAAAATGTGTTGTTAACCATCTCATTTTTCACCTTCTAAATGGTTTGCTTTGGTTGCTTGATGTTTTTGTCCTTTCTTTTGGTCTTTGTGTCACAAAGACAAGACAAGGAACATAGATGTATTCCGAAGTTAAATAAAAGTATAATCAATAAGCCACCATAAATGGTCTAACCATTTCCTCTGTTTGTAAGTGTTAAAACACTGCGTGAAGTTAGCTGTGTGTATACTAACTCTTCAACCCTGCTTCAGTTCACTTCGGCCACTTCTACAGGAATGTTCCTCATGCTAGTTTTCCTTGTGTGTCTCATGGGATGTGCTGACAAAGGAAGCTGCATTCCAGACCCCTTCACCTCCCCTCTAGACCCCTAACCTGGGCCCAGGCTGCGCTGGCTCCTAAGGCCTGGCTGCCTTGCATCTGGCTCTTTGTTAAGGCTGACAGAAGCCTAATTGCATATTTCTTTTCTCATCGAAGCAAAATTGTTGGCATTCCACAGGAGCTGTTTGCTGTATAATGCACCATCTGGTCCTCTGTGATAAGGAAATAATTGATTATTTTGAAGACTCTTAACTCATCCTGTCTCTGCAGTATATGAAGAGAGAGAGGGGCCGAAATTTGCATGATAGCTGTGCTTGCACTAAAATGAAATAAGTGGCTGAAGCTTCAGGAAGCCAAAGTTCCCTTCTAATTAATTTATTTTTTAACAAATAGTGATAATGTGATTACTGTATGCCAGATACTGTTCTAGGGACTTTACAAACATTAGCTAATTTATCCTCAAAACAACCCTATACAGCGGGGGGGGAGGGAATGAGAAGTCTTAGGAATGTTCTGGTTCTTGATCTGATTGCTGGTTACCTGGGTGTGCTCAGTTTGTAAAAATATGTCAACTGTGTTACCACACAAACATGCAGTGCTCCTACCTGGTGCACATAAAAAAGCCAATTATTACAGCATCAGCTTTTGAGAAAAGAATACAGATTTATTGCGAGATCGATCTGCAAGGAGACAGGAGGTATAAGCTCTCGGATCTGTCTCCCCGATCCAGGGCTTGGGGTAAAATGTATAGGATGAAGGGCAGGGCGGTCTGAAGTGTGGAGACAGATGACTGGAGAGGAGAAGTGAGGTAATCAATGATCTGCACAAGCATCGTCAAGCTTCATGGCTCCTCATAGGACGCATGTTCACAAATGGTGGTGTTGGTACGATCTGAGGGTGGAAGTTTCAGCCCCTTGACATCAAAAGGGTCACTTATTGGGCATTTGCACAGGGCCGGTTGATGGGTTGGTGATCTCAACCGACCTGAATTGGACAAGGGCTCATTTCTCAGTTCACGAAAAACCACTCTTAACTACTCAGTTGATAAGATGGGGTCAGTTAAACTGGTCCTAGAGGGCCCATGCTTACAATAGTATGCTTATAGTGTATATGCTTATGCATGTTATTCTTCAAAAGAATTAAAACAAAAACTCCAGTGTAACAGAGGCTATTGTTTTTACCCTTTTTATAAATGAGAAGACCAAGACTTGGAGCTTGCTTATGGTCACATAGCTGAAAATGGTACCCCCAGAAGGTGTGATGCTGGACCCCAGGCTCTTACCCAGGCCTCATGCTGCCCCTTGGTGTATGGTGTTCTGGGGGAGGGCTGTGGCTGGGAGAGAAGGAAGAGAATTACCTGCCCTCCCTCACTGCTGCATCAGAAGACACCCCACAGTAAAGAAGGCCTCCTTTGGTCACCAGCCTGCTCATTGTTGATGGCTTGCTCTCTGAAGAAATAAGTTTCAATCCACGAACCCAGGAAACAGCACTGACTTGGCCCAAGTGAAGCTGCCACCAAGTGAAGTGTGCCTGAAAGGATGAGGAGGACCCCACGAGGAATTCAGGCAGTGCAGGGAGCCAGCCGACGGGCGGGAGGGGACTGCAGGTAGACATGTGATAGCTCACCGCGAAGCGGGTAATACATTAGCCAGGAGTGGCCCCCAGGGAGGGCAGCAGGAGATGTCACGTGACTGGAACCCCCACACTGGAGCCTTCGACTTACCAGACCCTAGCCCCTCCTTTCCGCGAGATGACTTTTGGTAAACTGAGACAAAAGACAAATAGACTAAACGACCTAAAGAGTGTTTAGGCGGACACCCACGCTGACAACTCTACCCCTTCCCCAGCCAGCTCAGAAAAAACCCACGAGGGGGGAAAATACCAATAAACAAAACTTCCAAGGCACATGCTGAGATGACTAAGAGCTCAGTGTGGCTTCTTCCGCCAGCTCTGGTTAGGATCATACATTCCCAGTGTCATCTTTATCTTCATCACCGTTAGTCTTCTTCACCTTCTTTAGTCTTGATCACCATTTCATCTTCATCAACAGTAACAGCAATGACATTGGATCCCTGCTCTGTGCCAGGAATTTCACTCGTGATAAAACAAACAAAAACCCTGAAAGCTGAGTATTTCCTTAACCATGCGCTTAGGAGCCAAAGCACAAGCAGACGGCAGCTACAGCACTGCAAGGTAGGTTCTCATAAAGAGTGTCCACGATGCCATCTGAGCAGAGACCTGGCTGGTAGACAAAGAAGGCTCTGATGTCACAATACACTGGCCTCCTATGTAGGAGCTTAACCTCTTCAGCTGTCCGGGAGACAAAGATTCCAGTGCAAATAGTTCTTTTAGGAGGTCATCCCAGGGAGTGGGGAAGTGAGACAAAGCAGGGAAAAGAGGCAGCACAGGGAGTGTGAAGATGTCCGCTGTGGGCAACTGGAGCTCAGCCCCGCTGGGGGCCTCCGAGAGACTGCACAAACCACACCACAGTTGTCCATCATTTCACTGAGGACTAACCGCCACCACGTGTGACCAGCCCTGCACACATGCCAAGCATGCTCTAGTAGGCAGAGCCACGGGGTTTGCAAGAGGAAGCCCGTGGAGCAAAGTAACGCGAGAGCTGAGGGGCTGCCGACAGCCGCTGACAGCCTCAGCAACATCTTTAAACCCTCGAGGCCACCTAAACAGGTTTAGCTTAATGCATCAGCCAACTGAGTCCTGTTTAATGCTCTAGACGTGGTGCATGACTCTCTGTGCTACTTCCTGTTCTGGGTGGGTCCAACCCTCCAGGTAAGACACGACCCAGAGAGCCAGCCCAGCAAGAACTAACTGGAGTGCTCTGAACGCTGCCTGCTCAGGGTGCCAGGGCAGTGATGGGTCTGCATTCCTGATTTCCAGAATTTTCTTTAAAGCATAGGGCTAGAGTAGACCAATCTCTCCAATGTAGATTCAGATCTATGGATTTATTCTAAGAACAAATTCAACTGGAAAAGTAAGAAGTCGGCATTCCTTCGAGCATGATGAGCAAGGTAACCCTTTCATACATAACGCGCATTCTTCCTGTTTGTTTTATGATCTTTCCTGTAGTATACCCTTCCCCACTCCTTCCCAGACCTTCCTGGGCTGGGAGTTCACTGTTTGCTTCACTTGCATGTTATTTTCCTCCTCACCTACCATTGCCATAAAGGAGAGAGGGCTTATGGTCAAAGGAACTGGATCGGGCTGCTGCAACCAAGATCTGCCTCAAAAAAAAAAAATTCTGATTAACCTGAAAATTCAAAGAACAGGCACACCCCTCAGTGCTAAGATTAAGGCTGTCCGTCCACCGGGGAGGAGAAATAAACTGTGTACACCCACACAATGGAGTGCTGATATGCTGCAACAAAGATGAACCTCAGAGGCAAATGCTACATGAAAGGAGCCAGACTCGAAAGTTAGAAAGTTATATACTGTGTGATTCATTTACGTTGCATTCTTGAAATGGCAAAACTGTAGGGACAGAAAACAGATCAGTGATGGCCAGAGGCTAGAGGCAGAGGGAGGTCTGACTGCAAACAGGGCCAGCTTCAGGATCGAGGAGCCTGAGGGCTGTATGCCCAGAGAATCCCTGAGCTCGGGTTCACCCTGTGTTGTTGCTGTTTGAAACTTTTAAACATTTTATCTCTGAACTGGTGGATCAATGGAGTATGCCCCTGTGCAGAGAGGATGCATACAATATTCTTACCCCACACCGGCCCTTGCTGCCGCAGCCATGTAGAATGCTCACGATGACTCATGAGCACAGAACTTCAGATCCACGACGTGATGAGAGCACAGTGAGAATCAAGGCAAGTACAAGGAAAGCCTGTCACAGGACTTGCCGGCTCCGTAGGGTGTTGGCAGAAAGTGTGTGTATCAAGAAGCAAAATAAAAACTATCGAGTTAGTTTCGTGCAGTTTTCCATCATTATAGTAAGAACGAAATACGTCTGCCAGCACGAGCTACGAAATACGAATTGTATAATTTCACTGATGCCACATATCAGTGTGCTCTTACATTTATTTGCATTTAAAACAGGCATTATACAGCATGAAAATGAATGACAAAATTTATGCTAATGTAAAATTTTAACTTTTCTTTAGTGAGAACATTAAATAGCCAGTAAAAATCACCATGACAAGTCAAAAGAAACTGCAGAAGAAATAAAAAAGATTGTACCTTACTATCTTTACTGGCCTTTTTCCCCACATTTTGAATAGGACCCTGAAAATTCTAGAGCTAGCCCTGGCTACAAAGGAGCAGCACTGGGGGATTTGGGGAAGTGATGGGCATCATTTAATGCGTTGACTGTGGTGGTGGTTACACTCACATGAAAAAGGCTGAGTTTTACTGGGTATAAAGTAGACCTTAATTTTTAAAATGGGTGACTGCATCTGCCTTTTATGGCTTTTACTGATAACTAAAGTTAAATCCAGCAAGCCTGCTTTTGAGTGTGAAATGTGTAGGAACTGCTGCCCAGTATGATAAAATAACGAGTTCTGAATGTTCGTTCCTTGAACTTTCGGAGACTCGTGCTAACCAAAATCCCCTTCCTTCTCAGAATCTCTGCCTGGCTTTGCTAGTTTTCCCTCAAACAGAGCTGGCTCATAAAGACCACCTTCTCCCAAGGGCAGAGCATCTCTGGGACAGGGGACACAGGTGGACTCGCTGCAGTGGGGACAGCCTGCTGGAAGGCTGACATCCAGAAGTCTCATGGGACGTGGTTCCTCCTGCAGAGCAGACCAGCGTTCTCTTGAGACCATGTGGGGGCCTCTACAGGGGCCTACCTGCTCTCCCGAGATCTCCCTCCAGGCTCAACTCTGGTCCCCCAAGTCTCCTGTTAGACCTCTATGAACCTGAAGAGCAGGGCCCAGTCTGCTCGTTGCCCTGCAGGGCAGAGTAGAGACTCTGCAGGCTGGAGTCTCCTGCTTCAGTGTCACACTGTCCTCAAGTCCAGAACTGCATCTCTTCCCAGGCACCTTTAGAGACTCAAGCAGCTAGTGAATCTCTCCAACACAGTGAGTTCTTGGTAACATTTGGCCAGAGAGTAGATGAATAACCCGTGAATAAGCTCAGACACAGAGGCTTTCAACAATTAAATCTTCATGCCGTTTCCTCCCTTCTGCGCTGGAGGATCCCGGGCTCTCAAGAACTGAAGCAATTTTCCAAGCATCCTATTCTTGCCAAAGAGCGAGCCCAGAATACAAACCAATGCCTGAGTGATACCGCCAACCCCAGGGCACACACATCCCCACCCTGGCAGTAGCTGAGGCCGCAGCACGCCATTGAGACATTCACTGATCACTTCTCCATTTTCCCTCTGCAAGTTTCAGCCAACTGATAAAAGACTCGGAATGTCTGGAAGAAAGGCCCAGCTCTGTGAAGAGAGAGGCGCTTAACTTGGAAAGCCTTGGAGTTGAACAATTTCTGTCCTCGGAGGGCTGGGCTGGCATCATCCACTTGGCTGGTTGGAAGCAAGTGCCGCTTGATGTGGGCTCTGAGAAAACCCAGGTATGCCGGGGTCTCTGGTTGCTTCCTTGGAGAGTGGGCTCCCCCTAGAGTGGGCTTCACTGATGGGAGGGAAGAGGTTTGGAGGAAGCAGAAGACTGCCCACAAATCCCAGGTGGCTGTACGTGCCACGCTTTTCTCTCCCTTTAAAGAGTGTCCCTATTCTGACCCTGCCTAGTTCCCACCAACTGTGGGCATATTTCTCTCCTCTGGATGCCATGGTTGAGAACTCAGACTCCTGTGTCTTCTTGTCTTGGGAAGATGTTTTTGCCCATGATATTCATGAGCAACTGGAAGGTAAAAATCAAAATGGAAAAGCCAAATCAAATGCCAGCTTGGGGCAGAACAGCTGGCCCTCTCCTTACCCTCCATGCCTCTGACCAGTGTCCTACCTAAGCAGGGCTCTGCAAGTGGAGAAGGATGGGGAGGTCCCCAGGGCCTGGGAAAGAGGGGTGACCAATGGGAATGTGTTTGAACTCTGGCGACTGGAGCAAGGGGCGCTGGGAGCTGCAGTAAGAGATGTGAGCGCAGTTAGGGAGTCGGGGACACACCAAAAAAGCTGAAGAAGAGAGAAAGAAGGTGGCAAGTCTGTCCCAAGAAGCCATATCTGGATAATGCAACCGTTAAGAGCACGAATTTATGACTTTCAAGACTCAGGGACTTTGACCATTAGAAATAATGACCTATTTTATTTAAATTCTAATGGGAGAAGACAGTAAAAAATAATAAATATAAAAAATAAGTGAATTATACAGTATTTTAGAATGTCATAGATGCTTTAAATGTAGATCAGGGAGGATCCGGAGAGCCGTTAATGGAATGGGTTGCAATTTTAAATAGTGCAGTTAGGATGGCCCTTATTGAAAAGACGACACTTGAGCAAAGACCTGAAGGAGGTAAGGAAGTTGGCCACGTGGATATCTGGGGTAAGGGTTTTCCAGCTGTAGGGAACAGCCAGTGCAAAGGCCCTAGAGTGGAGAGTGTCTGGCACAAATAAGGAGCAGCAGCGGGGCCAGTGCAGCCAGGAGTAGAGTAAGCAAGGGAGAGAGAAGTCAGGAAGGGGATAGGCCACTGAAGGACTTTGGTTCTTACTCTGGGTGAAAGGGGTGACTTTGAAGGATTTTTAGAAAGGTGACATTTATGTTTTGAAAGGATCGCTTTGGATGCTGTGCTGAAGAGCCCAAGCAAAAGCAAGAGAGCAGCTCTGAGGCTAATACCATAATCCAACTGAGGGGTGGTGGCTCAGACCAGCGTGGTAGCTGTGGAGGTGACAGGAAGTGGTCAAATCCTGCATTTATTTTAAATGAGGACTCAAAAGGATTTCCTTACCAATAGGGAGTGCAGTGTAAAAGAAAGACCTTAGTAGACTCCAACTGGGGACCTGAGCAATGAGAAGGATGGAGTTGCCATCAACTGAGATGGAAAGGATTATAAGGGAAATAGGTTTTGGGGGGAAGATCAGGAGTTCAGTTTGGGACATGCTGAACTTGAGATGCCCCCAAAACATCCAAATGGAAATGTCAAGTGGGCAGCTGGGTGTTTCAGTTGAGAGAGAGTTCTGTCTGGAGATACGCAAAGGGAGATGCTGGAGCCGTGTCACGAGGGAGGAAAAGGCATGGGGTCTAGCTTCCAAGTGGAAGATTCGGAGGAGCTGGCCGGCTCATCTGTAGTAACAAGAGGGAAGAGAGTATGAGCACGTGTTGGGGGAGGGGAACCTCCTCGTAGAAATCTGTGGATTATCTCTGATGCTTCAGTTTTCTCAGTGGGTAGGAAGCAAGGTCATGAGCTGGGAGTGAGGATGGGGCCGAGATGATGAAGGATTTACGATGCTCTAAGCATTTTCTTCCTGTCTCACTCTTGTATTTTAACTTTGTTTTTGATGTCTTCCCCTATGCAGAACTTTCTCATTTTTATGAAGTCTTTTCTGTTAATAATTTCCTTTATAGCTTCAGGATTTGAGCCTTATTTAGGAAATCCTTCCCCAGACAAAGACGATAAAATGATTCTCCTATATTTTCATCTGGCACTCTTTAAAGATCATTTAGATTTAATTCCTCTGTAATTTAATTTTGTGCATAAGGTATGGTAGAAACACACTTTTTCGTAACTTGGTTCTCAAATAAGAGATACTTTGTGTGTGGGGCTCAGGGGTGAGTTGCATTCGAATGCAGGATTCTGACAGATGAAATTGCTTTGTTTTCTTCTTAGTTTAAATGAACAATCTCACTTCACAGTGAATATAAGACCAGATTCTCGGGATGTGCCGCTGCTTGGAGGGTGCCGGGTGATGGGTGACCTGCCCGTTTGCAGACTGAAGAGCTGTGCCGCCCAGGTGAGGGGCCCCATTACTACTGCCTCTGTGTCTCTCTCTCACTTTTAAAAACTCGGCTTATGTCGCCACCCAGAGAATGTGTTTGCTGTTCTTTGTAGGAAGGATGGTGGTTGTTCCAGTTTGTGAATGGACCCCCCCCCCCACCCCAAGCGTATTTATTCAGATGCAGCCAAGAGCTTTAAAGAACAGCCCCTGGGATGCACGACAGGCTGGAGCCAAGGCCTGGGTGGGCATGCAGCCCCCAGCCTCCCATGCTCTGCCCACCCCTCATCAATGGGGACCCCCCCCAACATGCCCCACCCTCCCTTGTCTGACCTCCCACCCCCAACTTGCTCTGATATAAAGGGCCTTGGAAGGGTCCTGGAAAGGTCCTTGCTACACTTTGGCACCTAAGAGAGAAGAGGTGTGCCTCCCAGGTGTGTAAGTGCACATCTGTGAAGGCTGCCCCTTCTTCCCCTGTTTTCTGTACATTGTCACCTCCTAATTAGACTGAAATCACCACAGACAGATTAGTTCATCTCTTTATTTAGTATTTCTCCAAACCATTTTCTCTCCACCCCTGTGGGCTGAGGGTCCAGCATAGAGCAGGGAGGAAGGAAAACAAAAGTTTTACCGACCCCACCTCTACCCCCCCAAAATTTCTCCTGGGACTAAATTATTGGTGGGGATTGAGCACCTCCGATTTCACCACATTTATGACACTGAATCCCTATGGAGCAAATTGGTACAAGCTTTCTGAAAGGCAATTTGGTAGCAGATATCAAAAGCCCTGGGAAATTGCAAACCCTTTGGCTCAGTAAGTCTTCTTCTGTGAATTTGTCCTAAGAAAATAATTATGAGATTATATGAGTTACATGAGAAATGTAACTATAGTGAGAAAAAAAAAGGAACTAGCATTAAAAACCCACATCCATATACATCTACGCAGAAGAAAAAGAGATTTTAAAGGCATATGCAGAAAAATATTAACAGAGTTAGCTCAGGGTACACTAATTTTAATTGTCCTTTTCCATTTATCAGTATTTCCTAAATTTTCTATAATAAACTATCATATCTTTTATTATCTATAGATTTCTCTTTTTCCTTTTCTTTTTTGTTTCTTTTGCTGAGGAAGATTAGCCCTGAGCTAACATCTGTGCCAATCTTCCCCCACTTTATATGTGGGTTGCCACCACAGCATGACTGATGAGCAGTGTAGGTCCACGCCCAAGATCCGAACCCAACAACCCAGGCCGCCAAAGAGGAATGCACTGAACTTAACCACTAGACCATGGGGCCAGCCCCTATAGATTTGCTTTTTAATCTATAATTCCTTGGGTGTGAATTTTCCTGTTTGTTGAATCTGACGATTCATTCCCAAACCACCTGATTTCCACTCACTCAATCCACAGATACATGTTGACTAGCTAGAACATCTTCTGGGGCGGTTGATAAGGGCAAGGAACTGAAATTCTAATTTCCTCTAATTTAAATTCATTAAATTTAAAAACCAACATTATATTCAGTTATGAGAAACCTTTAAATAAGTATAGAATAATTTTTTAACTATAAGTTTTATGAACTCTAAACACACATTAAATATTTCCAATGAAAATCAAACATCCAAATGAAAATGTGCAGTAAATATAAAATACACACTGGATCTCAAAGACTTTTACAGAAACAAACAGTGTAAAATATCTCAGTAATAAATTTTATACTGACTGCATGTTGAAATGATATGTTGGAAATTGGATTAAATAAAATCTGCTCTTAAAATTAATTTTACTTTTTATTTTTTCAAGTGGTTAGCAGAAAATTTAGAATCATGTATGTGAGTCCCATTATGTTTCCATTGGACAATGCTGCCCTAGAAAACTATGGGAAGACCACGTAGCATAACATGAGGAGTCAGTAAATTTAAGAGGGTAAACCTCACGTTTTGTATTTTTTACCACCAAAAAAAAAAAAAAGAATCAGGTACTTGCTTTTTTAATCTAGTGATAACACATTCTTTTATTAGAGATATTTTGTTTTAAATGTACAAGATGACTGTTTTTATTGCTAGTTTCACCTGGAAAGGTCAAGTTTTTTGTTTTGTTTTTTGGTGAAGAAGATTGGCTCTGAGCTAACATCTGTTGCCAATCTTCCTCTTTTTGCTTGAGGAAGATTGGACCTGAGCTAACATCTGTGCCAGTCTTCCTCTATTTTGTACGTAGGATGCTGCCACAGCGTGGCTTGACGAGCGGTGCCTAGGTCCATGCCTCGCATCTGAACCTGTGAACCCCGGGCCACAAAAGCAGAGTGCATGAACTTAACCACTACACCCCCGGGCTGGCCCCGAGCAATATGTTTTTGTAGAACAAAACTTGTAATGTAAGGAAAGCTTCACAGCGTTTTGGAGAAGATACCAGGGACGTGGCTCTACCTGCTTGACGGTTGTGTGTCCTCTGGCAAATTTTTTAACCACTCTGTGCTCAATTCCCTCATCTGTAAAACGGGCACGAAAGAATGTCCCTTACAGGGCTATGAGTGAGGATGATATAGGGAAAGTTCTGATATACAGGTAAATGTTCATTATCATTTTCAGTTATCTTGCAACTCTCTGAAAATGTTTTTAATTGTATTTTTGTTATTTCCATCCTGAGTTTTATTCTCATGTGAAATTCTCAGCCTAATGTTTGTTTGAATTAATAAGCACTCTCAAGAATCCTTTCTGTTCTCTTGAATTCTTCCATTAAGCCTCACAACCACAGAAGAACTTACCGTAATTGCTAATTAGCTCTAATTTATTATGTCTACATGAACGCAAATCCAGAGCGATAATTTTGTGTTTGATTTCTGTTTCTCTCGGTAGACTTGAGTGCCTCGGTGCCAACTGAGAGTCATGACTTAACAGGAGAATGGGAAAGCATCTGGAATAACCCACAGTGAGCTCAAACAGTGTCTGGTTCAGGGCTACTGAGGGCTGTCCAGACAAGCAGAGACTGGTATCAGGAAACCAACTCTCCCCTCACCTTCTGCCAAAAAAGGAACTACAAAAATAGAGTATGCTTCAGTGGGCATGGTGGAAATGCTACGTTGAATAGCCATGGAAAGGTGAATATTATTATTATTATTTTTTTTTGGAGGAAGGTTAGCCCTCAGCTAACTACTGCCAGTCCTCCTCTTTTTGCTGAGGAAGCCTGGCTCCGAGCTAACATCCGTGCCTATCTTCCTCTAGTTTATACGTGGGACGCCCCCCACAGCATGGCTGCCAAGCAGTGCCATGTCCGCACCCGGGATCCGAACCAGCGAACCCCGGCCCGCCGAGAAGAGGAACGTGCGAACTTAACTGCTGCGCCACCGGGCCGGCCCCGGAAAGATGAATATTATTATAATATAATATAGGACAGTCTTGGGTTGCTAATTCCCTCCCTGCAGATTGACCCCCATCCCTGATCAGAACACGTCTTTGACATAATAAAGCACCGAAGTTGTACACCCTTCTGTGAAGGATCAGGGTCTACCAAGCTGGAATCAGGAACCACCATGTCCACCCCTTTGACACCTAGGTGCCGCTGGATGGAGCCAGGACCCTGGGAAGAGGGAGATTGGAGGCAGAAGGGACTGTGAGCACCAGCTGAGGCTCACAAATCTGTAAGATCAAAAGGAAACCCAATGGGAAGAAGAAAGAAATGTCTCTTGCTGTCCTCAGTACTGTCTGTGTGCTCGTGAATCACGACCAATAGGATGATTGCTTGATTTCTGGTAATGAAATCTGTCAGCACACCAGGCATTCAAGGCATAACAATAAGATAGCAATACTAATAGCTACCACTTATTGTGCGCTTTCTCTGCCCAGTCACTGGGCTAAGTCCTCTACATTCCTACACCATCTAATCCATGAGATGATATATTATTTATCTGTTGCTGCATAACAAATTACTCCAATACTTAGCAAATTAAAACAATAAACATTTCTTATCTCTCACAGTTTCCGTGGGTCAGGAATCTGAGAATGGCTTGGCTGGAGGCTCTGGCTCACGGTCTCTTATGAGGCTGTAGTCATCTGAAGCCTCCACCAGCACTGGAGGATCCTCTCTCGCATGCCTGGCAAGGTAGTGCTGGCTGTTGGCAGAAGGGCTCAGTTCCTTGCTATGTGGACTGCTTGAGTGCATGGCTGCTTGAGTGTTCTCACAACATGGCAGCTGGCTTCCCCCAGAGCAAGAGCCCTAAGAGAAACCAAGCTGCTGTATGTCTTTTTTGACCCCGCCTCAAAAGTCACATTCTGTCTTTTCTACAATATTCTATTGATTATATGGGTCAGCCCTATTCTGTGCAGGAAGAGTCTATACAAGGGCATGAATACCAGAAGAGGGGATCACTGGGGAACATCTTGGAGTCTGATGCCCTCAGGAGAGTATGATTATCCCCATTTCACAGTAGAGAAAACTGAGGCACAGAAGGGCAAGTCAATTTTCCAAAGACAAACAGCTGGTGTGTGGCAGGGCTGGGATTTGAACCCTGGTCTTTTTGACTGTAACATCACTCAGAGACAATGTTGAAGCCTGAGCTGTGATTAGGTGACAAGGTGGGTGGGGTCTACAGCAGTGCTTCAGGGCACAAAGCACGTATGGGTTTTGTGTCTTATGTCTTACGTCCTGGCATGGCAACCTCCACTTATGACATTGATTCCATGGCAGATTATCTTCTAAATTCCAGATATCCAGTTGGCACATCTTGAAACCCAACCTGCTAGTAAAATGAGAATTGCTTGGATCATCAAATTCCAGGCATCCACATGCGGTAATAATAACGTGACCTAACATAGAGCAAGAGCGTCACTGATTTATATCCACCAAATTGCCAGTGGGTGGGTCAGTTACAAAGGCTCTATTTTGGAGGAATGACTATGCCCAGCATTCTTTTTCTATATATCGATAACTTCTAAAGCTTCCTCCAACTCTGAAATTTCCTGATTCTTTGATTATAGAAAATTAAACTCTTTTATTTATTCACCACTTCCTTCTTTCCTATAATATGCAAAGTTACTCATTACCAAGAGAACTATTTGAGAACATTCAAACTGGAACTGTGAAAGCCAGAGAGAAGCCCATTTTATTCATTAAAATTCAAAACCTTATAAAATGCTCCTTGATTTTGATGTAAATACTTTATGTAATAGTTTGTATGCCTTTTGTTGCTTCTGCCATCCTTTTCCACTCTTTGTTCTGAGCACACAAAAAATGAAATTTTCTGCCATTGTATTCATCTGGATGAACATTTTTGCACATCTGTAAGACAATGAGAATCAGCATTCATAAGAAAGCTCCCAAGGCATGCAGAATCCTGAAGCGTCTTCTGATTTGCCAAAGGAAAAGTAATTATGTGACAATATCAAGTGTACTTGGATGTGTTTTGGAAAGTAATATATATGTATGATAATAATTAGTTGGTAACTGTTTAATCCAGATGCTCATTCTTTACCTAGGCAGATAATGGGAAACTTACCATTTAAGGGGAGAATTAAGATCGTGTTAGTAAACAGTAAAACTTAAGTGACTCTCTCGTCCCCAAGCCACTTTCTCAAAGAAAATTTTTAAATGCTAAATTTATTATGCCTTCCTTTTTTTTTTTTTTTTACTATATACTTCCTGACATTTGGCCTTTTCATCTGTGATTTAATTTTTTTAAAAAGAGGTAGATTTATACGAACAATTGCCCATTAGAGAGTGATGAGTCAGAAAATGAGAACAGCTGAGTCATCAACCAATTTGATAAACTCTGGAAGTTACAATAAATATGTGGTGAGTGAGAAGGTGAACTCATCCATCAGTCAAAAACATCTGTGATGCACTCACCATGTGCCGGACCCTACATACACCCTTCATGCCTCCCAAGGGCCTGGAAGCCCGGTGGAGTTCGGCAGGGCCTCCTCCACCACCATCCCTGCATTCTAGAACACTTTTGGGCCAATGGTCTAGAACCTTTTTTTATCACAAACTTATTAAAGGACTTTGAAAATCTTTGTCTGTCTCCCGCCCAAATATTGATCTAAATATTTCCATCGTAACTTTAAATAGTTGAAGACAAGGTAATGTCTGGCATATTGAAAAAACTGATAAATAAAAATGTCACCTTTCTTTGTAACCAATAACCTTCTGTTCCTTAATCCATCCAGGACACCACTGCCTTTTCTGCTTCCATCTTCCAGTCTGTCCTTTGATTAAAACATCACTTGCCACCCAAAAAATAGTTCACTGCTCTCTACAGAGATACATTGAAAGAGATAACTAAATACATGGACAAATATTTATTTACCCTTTGTTTATCTGCAGCCAAACTTTATGTTAGTAACTGATACATCAATCTTGACTCACATTCAATAAAGAGCCTGGCAATGTATTGTACATGTGGATAATGTATTCACACTGATGCCAGCCCATACCTATGTATGTAAAACCCCTAACACAAGACCTGGCATTTGTCATCTTGGGTACCCTCTGTTGTGAAGTGCCCATTCAATTCTTTGCCCACTCTTCTGTTTGGGTGTCCAACTTTTCCTTATCAATTTTTAGAATCCGCTCTGTGGTTTGCCTTTTTACTCTTTAGATAGTCTTTTGGTGGACAGATATTCTGGATTTTGATGTAGTCCAATTTTTCATTGTGTAACCTGTTTAAAAAGTTTTCCTACTGCCGAGGACATAAAGATATTCTCCTATGTTTTCTTCTAAAAACAGTATTGCTTTACCTTTCACATTTAGATCAAGAATCCACCTGAAATTGATTTTTGTGTAAGGTAGGGAAGGAGAAATGTGATTTCCTGGCACCTGAGTGTGGTGGCCGTAATTCAGTGCCTACCATTACGTACGATCCAATTACTAGCAATAGACTGGGGTGGACACAGCATCCTGCACCTCACTTGACTCATGGGTATACATTGGGTACTTCAGAGCAAGAACACACCATAAGGGAACTCCATGAGTTTTTCTTTATTTGCCAGTTTCTTAGAGGAAAAACCAAGTGTTATATGGACATAAGAGCCAGAAAAGGAAAACCGCTTTTTAGCAGAACTCACCCTCTCTCCAACTTGTTGCCTCCATTCTGTGAAATATAAGCTGTGAAATTAATAAGAGTAGTCCCCCTCAGGAGGCAATCTGGGACCAGCAGTGACCAGTGCAGCCAAGATGGCCAAACCTCTACCCCAACTAATTTTTATGCAGGTAGCCCATCTTTGCAGGAGATCTTTTCATCTCCACAATGCGCCCAGCACCGTTCTCCCTCCTTCCTCACCACTGCAGTGGCATGAACTGGAGGGATCGGCTTACCTTAAGAGGAACTATAAACTTATAAATAGGATGAAATAAGAGAGCTGATGAGGGAGTAAGAGGAGCTGTGGCTTGTAAGTCAGGAGATCTCAGTTCTAGTCCCACTAGGTCAATATCCGGTCCCAAGACTCTGAGCAAGTCACTAACCCACTCTGAGCCGTGGTTTTCCGGACTTTGAAATGAGGGTTGGAATGGATAGTCTCAATGGCCCCTTCAGTGCTGCGTGATTCTGTGAGATTCAAAACAACACTGTTTCTAAATTCGACATTAGGCTTTGGGGGACACCCCCAGATGTTGTGTGTTTTGATGATGACTGTTTCTCAAACCAGCAGTAAACTTCCTCAATACAATTAAAATAATAAAAATCTGAGAACCACAAAGGAATGCTGATTTCAGCTTTTCTTTTGGATGATGAAGAAACCCAGACCCGGGGAAGTCATGAGCTAATTCTTAGTTGAATCTGAGTCCTTTGACTCTCCGTCTGGTGCTGAGAACGAACCCAGCTGGCTTTATTAAACTGCATTTTTCAAATGGGTGAATTGGATGATGAAAACGCCACATTTATAGTTCTCTAGCTGTGCCTTGGCACTTAATAAAAGGAAAGGATGATGTGAACTATGGTGTTTTTCAGTCATTTTTTTCCTTTTGTGCCCACATTATTCCTGGAATGCCAGAGGGCATGTGCTTTGCAGTCCTCCATAGCACTGCCTAGAAGGAGCCGAGGGAAATAAGCTGCCAGTAAGCTTGTGGACCCCATCCCCAGCCCAGACTTGGGGCCCATCAAAGGGTTGGACACCATTTCCCCAAAGGTAGACTTAGAGGGGAAAGATTCACCTTGACGCCCTTTACTGGTGAAAGCTTTGGTGGGCTACCGAAGTCTGTGCTAGACAATTTACCTTCCGCTGTACCCCAGGGGAATGGAGGATGATAGGCAGAAATTGGCCGCATAGGCCTGTGAATTTCCCAGGGTGAGGATGAGGGGTCTTGTTACAGGGAACATTGATTTCCATCTAAAAGAATCAAGGGAACAAATCCTGAGCAGAGCCACTGTATTAGTTTCTTACCGCTTCCATAACAAACTACCACAAACCAAGTGGGTTAAAACAAGGCAAATTTAGTCTTTTATAGTTTCGGAGGTCAGAAGTCTGAAATGAGTCTTGTAAGGCTAAAATCAAGCTATCAGCAGGGCTGCATTCCTTCTGGAGACTTCAGGGAAAGATCCGTTCCCTTGCTTTTTCCAGCCTCTAGAGGCTTCCCACATTCCTTGACTCATGGCCTCTTCCTCCGTCTCCAAAGTGCGTCTCCCCACCCTTTGCTTTCGCCGTCCCATTCCCTTCTTCTGCCTTTTGACCGCCTCCCTCTTGTAAGGACCCTTGTGATTACATTGGGCCCACCTGGATTAAACACCTTTTGCCGTGTAGGGTAATGTATCCATAGGCTCCAGGGCTGAGGGTGTGGCCATCTTTGGAAGGGAGGGCGTTACTCTGTCTACCACACTCACTATGCGGTCTTAGTGTTTGGAAGACAAGGAAATGTCCCACAGAAAATCACTACAACTACTCATGTGCTTTGGAAGGCTACTCCTCTCTCAACCTCCATTTACCCATCTGGACGATGAAGTGGTAGAAGCTGCTTCTAAAGTCTCTTCCAGTTCCAACACCCTATGGTTCTAGACCCGTGCTATTTGGTACAGAAGCCACTAACCACATGTGGCTATTGAGCACTTGAATTGTGGATAGTATCACATGTTGAAATGATAACATTTTGGATATATTAGATTAAATAAAAGATATTAAAATTAGCTTCACTGTTGTTTTTTTTTTTAAATACAGCTACTTGAAAAATTTAAATCACATGCATGGCCCACCTTGTATTTCCACTGAACAGCACTGTTGTGGACCACCTGGCCTATCCTTTATGATAGGAATCTGGACTATGATGTCCTGAGAAATGAGCATCTGGCCCGAGGATGGCAAGAAAATACATGGCGTGCATGACACCACTTCCCTTCCCCTTCCTGTGACAGACAACACTCACCATCCTTACTCTTTCCATTGTACCAGGATTTGGCCTCAGGATCCTCCTCAACGCAGTGCTCTAAGTGGTCACTAGCAATTGAACAGAGTTGGCACTTGTATCATTTGAGACTCATTTTGTTGCAACTAACAGAAAACCAATCCAAGGAAAAATTTGGGCTCATGTTATAAGAATTCAGGGTGGGTCTGTCTTCAAGCACACATAGATCAGGACTTCCCTCTTTCTCTCAGTTCTGCCTTCTTGCATGTCAGCTTCATTTTCAAGCTTCACATGAGGGCCCCTGACTACTCCAAGCCTTCATCACCATGACACCGTATCTGTCCAAAGAGAGAGTCAGCTTCCCCCAAGGCTCAAAGTCCTGGGTTGGGCCCAGTTGGCCCTGCTTGACCTAATTTGAGTTACGTGCCTCTCCTTGAATTAGTCACTGTGGCCAGATGGATGGAATTTACCAATTAGATTAGCCTCTGGATTTGAAAGCAGAGTGAACTTTCCAGAAAACACATGACCTGAGAGTTGGGTAAGGAAGCCCCAAACAAAAGTTTGTGAGGGCTGTTATCACAGGAAGGAATAATGGATGTCCGTGATGAAATCCCATTGCCACCTCCAAACTCAGAAACCTATTACTCTTGAGATAGACTGTAATGCTGTTTGACAACTCTAGTTGCTAGAAAAGTCTTCCTTATCTTGAGCCAAAATCCACATCTCTATAAAAATGACATATTCCTTCTTGTCTATGCGTGCAGCAATGTGGAATGTTTCCTTCCCCTGAAGGTTCATTCATTAATACATCCCACAAGTATCTGTTGATTGTTTATTATTCAAGGCTTAAAGATCCACAGTGGACAACAGTGGATGGTTGTTGAAGACGTTATATTCCAGGGGCAAGAGACAGGAAATAAATAAGCAAAGACACAAATAAACAAGAAATGACCACTGTTGGCTGTATACCCAACTTAGACGTTCACAGTATTGTATTGGTATAAGGGTCTTTCCCAACACCAGCTTCCCTCTGCCTCCTTCTGGGTTCCCCAGCATAGAAGTGTCCAACATGTGACTTAAATTCAGCCAGTCAGATGCTTTCTTGCTGTAGGACTAAGGCAAATGCCATGAAAGTAGAAGGGATGTTTGGAGATGTTGGCAGCATTTGCAGCAGACATTTCCTATGCTCTGACCAGGGCCGCGCTTCTCTTAGTTTCTGCCCAACCTCTAACCCCAATCTCCAACCCTAATCCCTATTTATCTAAGCCCAAATCCCTTTTCAATTAAAACCAATTTGGCTTAAGAGGGCCAGCGGTAGTTTCTGTTGGTTAAAACCAAGTTCCCTGACTGGTACAATGAAAATTATTTCCTACCTGAATCACCTCTTCTGTAGACTGTGATATGTTAGTGTCTTCAGCTTTTCCTTGAATCAGTTGGTTTCCAGATCATTCTCCATCTGGACCTCTGACCACTGTGACACTGATATAACTCATAAATAGTCCCCATACTTTCCCTCTTTAGGAGTGGGCGTGAGGGAAGGCTATGAATACAGAATTCTACGTATATCTGGCTTTCCTTTTATTTGTTCCAGTACTTCTTGGAGGATAGATCATAGATGGCAAGCAATAGATATGTCTTTGTAGTTTAATACTACTTTTAAAAATAATTGAATATTTTAATTAAGTGATACCCAGAGATTCTGTTCTGTGACTAAGAGAGCCTGTAGAAGTGGGGGCAAAGCCTCTTTGAGGACAGGAACAATTTTTTAAATTTCCTTGTATTTTTCCGAAGGAAAATCACTATGTAAATAATTGTGTTTTAGCTTTACTTCCTTCCTAAAATACACTTAATGTGGTTTGAAGAAATTTAGACGTAAAAAGATTTATTGGCTCACAGTCCTGGGAGTAGAGCAGTTCAGACCTCGAGGGACAAAGACTCAGAGGTCTCCTTGGTGGTCACACTATGTCTTTTGAATCCAGGCTTTGCTCGTGATGCTCCTTGTGCCTGGAACATCGTCCCCAGCCCATCCTGTCTCCTGGTCTTCGCTGTCTAAAGCCAGTTCATCCTGCCATTTGTGGCCTAGAGGGGACGTCTCAAGAGCCTTTCTCTGTCCCCCTGGACTAGCTTCAATATCCTGTCATTCACCTCTCAACACCCTGCATTTCCTCCTCCTTACAATTTATTTACTATCTCTTCTTGCTCAGCACTATGATGGTAGGGACGCCATTGTTCACTGCCAAATCCCCCACACCTAGCTGAGTGCCTGGCATAGCTCTCAAAACTTCGTGTGCTGAATTGAATTAGTAGAGAAAAACGCGGAGGAAGAAAGTCTGCAGGAGGCGGAAGGGATCCAGTCTGAATATGCTTCAGGAAAAACAGTCAATGAGGCCGGATTGGAGTGGCCCAGTCTTCCATTGTGAGTACGTCCCAGCTCTGAGAGTGGCTCATATCTTCTTTAGGCACTTGGGGCTCCCGTGGCGTCCCCTCCACCAGGACCAGCTCTCTGCTGGGCTTTCTGCGTGTCCGTGGGACAAGCCCAGACAGACGAGTTCACAGACTGAGTCCAGCCAAGGTCCTTCACTAACCGGGTGTACAGCCTGGGAGAAGCTACTCACCTTCTGTGGGCTTCATTTGACTCACCTGTCAAAGAAGCAGTTTGTGCAGAAGGACCTCGAATGTTCCTTCCACCTCAAACCCCCAGGTAACTAATTTGGATAGAGTTGTGGAAGAATTTTCCATTAAACCTCAATCTGAGTAATAGAAATAATACCAAGCCTTGCAACTCTCAAAAGGGAACACTGTTCTTTCTTCGACTACCTTGTAAATGATAATGGCAGAGGGGCTACAACAGGCCATTTTGGATTTGAATAAGCGCTGATTATATGTTTTTCTGTTTCTCCCTCTTTTCTGATTACTTATCTAAAATGCAGGTTAGGCTGTGCATATGTAATGAGTATTTGTGCTTTTTGGAAAGAAGCTGTAACGATCTGTAAATACCTTCATTATGAGTTTATAACCTCCTAGATGCTCATCTTACTCAATAAAATTATTTCCTCATAAAGCTCTGCCCACGTGTTTACTGAGTGGGCTTATGGAGAACAAATAATCACACAGACGTTTCTCTTCCACAGAATTCCAAAGGTGATTTAAGAGGGCCTCCTGGAAAAAAAAGATGGTAAAACTGCTATTTCAGAAAAAATAATCTGGCAAAATTGTTCGCAGATCAAAAAAAAAATAAATTGTATTGCAAAACTTTACTCAGAAACATTAGCAAGATATATTTTAGGACACTTCCTAAACTTCTAATCACTTTCAAGTGTCAACACTCTGTTCCAAGCGAGGTTTTGGAGATTAATTCACGCAACCATGTGGGTTGCTAACGTTCCTGATCCCATGCATTGAAAACAAGACATTGGACCCAAACCCCAAATTATAGGCTACAAAAAAATATGCAGTAGGAAAAATCACATCAGGACTCAAACATTTAACAACACCCACCAGTGTTGTTTTTTTATTTTTATGAAAGTATAATAACATAGATATGGAAAAGTGCACAAATAGTAAATGTACAGCTTGATATGTTTTTTACAAAATGAACACAGTGGAGTCATGAGCGCCCAGAGCAGGAAATAGAACATTGCCAGTCCCCCTAGAAGCCCTCCTTGTGCCTCTTTCCAGGCACTTCTCCCTCCAAGCTGACTTCCGAATGAAACGACAGAGAAAGGCACCTGAAAAGGTACGTCTAAGCTAAGAACGGCAGGATGAGTAGGACTTTTACACAGGGAAGAGTCAGCGGGCCAGGGGTAGACAGTGTCCCAGGGAGGCGGAACACCAAAGCCTGACATCTCCCAACGTAGATTACTTTTGCCTGTGTTTGTGTTTTATATACTGGAATCATACAGTATGTACTCTTTTGTGCCTGGCTTCTTTCATTCGACATTTTGTCTGTAGCTGTAAATCATTCATTCTCATTACTGTATTCTAGTGTGTGAATATACCTCAATTTGTTTATCCATTTGCTATTGTGGGCATTTAGGTTCTTTTCAGTCTGCGATTATCACAGAGTTTTCCCACCAATATTTTTATCAAAGAATTAGATGTGACATCCCTGGATCATTTGCCCAGTAGTTTTGGAGATGAGAGAATGAGTGGTACAAAACCAATGAACTAGAGCAATGGTTCTCAAGTGCTGGGGTGCCCCGGCATCCCCTGGAGGTGTTCTTAAAGCACGATGGTTGGGTCTCACCTCCAGAGTGTCTGATTCAGTAGGTCTGTGATGGTGATGTGGATTAAGGCTGCCCCAGCTAGAGAAGCCCAAGGTGACTTGGCCTACATGCCAAACTATATGACCCAGTGGACTTTTTTTATGGTATGAATTAGGACTGCTCCAGGGAGAGAAGCCCAGGGCATCCTCACCTACATGCCGATCTATATGGCCAGATTCGTATCTAAAGTTATATGACCGCACAATAACCAGACCCCATCTGCACCGCAATCATTTAATGACTTTTTACATCATCTTTGCTTTTCTCCAGAAAAAATAAGTCACGTACCCATGCCTTATAAAATTAGCCCTAACCCTCAACTCGGGGCAGCAGCAGGAGCTCTGACTGCCCTTGGGTCCTGTCCCCACGTACCAGCTCTGCCTGCCCATGGGTCCTGTCCCCATGCCAGCGGGGGCAGCAGCAACTGCTCTGCCTGCCCATGGGCCCTGTCCCCATGCCAGCGGGGGCAGCAGAAGCGGCAGCAGCAGGAGCTCTGACCGCCCATGGGTCCTGTCCCCATGCTATTCCACACTATTCTCTAAATAAAAGAGCACTACTGCCAGATCTTGAGAGTCTAAGAAATCTTTCTTTCGACTCCTTGGCTCACCGACCCCGCATCAATGGGGTCTGAAAATTTGCAATTCTAAAACATTACTGAGTGATGCGGAAGCTGCTGGTTCAGGGACCTCACATTCAGAACCACTGAACTAGAGATATTCGCAAAGCTTTGCCTTTGAGAGACCAGCTATTATCAAAAGTGCCAGATGAAGGGCACCAACAGTCTGCAGCAATCCCTAATGCCAAATTCAGTGTCAAAATCTTTTCAACTTTGTACAGCTCTCACACAGAAAATTATTTCTGTCTTCCGTGGAGGAAGGAGATCTTTCAGGTTGCAAGAAACAGAGACCCACTCAGATTCCCTCAGGTGATTCGGTTTTTATAAGGAGAAACAGGGAGTACGGAAGCCCAGGAAATAATACCAGATGCTGCTCAGCCAGGTCTTATATTGCTGTGCTTGCCAAACTTAATGAGCAAATGAGTCACCAGGGATTTTGTAAAAATGCAGATCCTGAGTCAGGAGGACAAGAGTAGGGCCAACACCCTGCATTTCTAACGAGCTTCCACATGATGCTGATGCTGCTGGTCCACAGACCACACATGGTAACAAGATTATGGAGAATGGAGCATCCCTCACCCCTGTTGCAGATGCTGCAGCAGCACTGGTTGTCTGCTGGCAGCTCTGAGGACCCTACAGCAACTCAAGAAGTCTTTCAAGCTCAGACTCAACACATCCATTTCTGCCTTTCTTTATAGCCCTCCCCCACTCACCCACCACTGACCTTCTGCCCCACGCCTCCCACTCAGTCATGTCATCTGCCCACTCATGGCTTCTCCTGCTTTGAGCTTGTGCTCACTCCCTTCTCTCCAGTTCTGTGCCTCTGGACTATCTGCCAATATTGTTTCTGTATCGTACATTCAAATTCCCCAAGAGAGAAGATCTGATTGGGTAAATTTCCTGTATAGGATGCTCCTTTTGGATAGAGTTCTTGCACTTCAGAGACCAGAGCATAACTACCTGTGGGTCAGAGGTGACAATCATTGGCCTCTGAGAAACATGGGCATGTGGTTCAAAGGATGATAACCTTATCAGTGGTTCTCAGCCTTGGCTGTGTAGGGACCTGAAATTGGCCACCGCAAGATATGTCTCTTTGCCATCAGGATTATTTGAGGCTGATTGCTTTTGATAAACTGGGACAGGGAAGGAGGCTCTGAGGAATGGAACTTGCCCTTTCTTAGGACACATTTACATTTGTAAGGTAAATCTCTATCTGTAAAAGGTGTCTCCCTCTCTGCACCAGGAAGAAGAAAGGGGATGACCTTTTCTCTAGAAACTCTTAATCAATACCAAAGGCAAGGACTTAAATCTGCATTTTATTGTGCTAGTCTGGTAACCTCCTGTAACTAACTTTCCTCCCCCTCCCAACGTTGGCATTTCTTTAAGGATTAAGCATCTTTCCTTAGGCTGGGAACTGATTGCTGCGCTCACCTGTGACCTCCCAGCTCCATACAATCCACTTGCCTCCTGCTACGCCCATCGAGATAGCAGACCCACTACCTGCTGTGTCCATCAAGCACTGTGCCGACAGGGCAATCTTGTGACTATTGTGGGAGGGACTTTTCAGTCACATGTGAAACACCCTGTTTGGGGTATATAACCACTTTGTGCACCCCACTTCTTGGGTGTCCTTTCTTCCTTCGGGAAGAGAGGCCCCAGGCCATGGTTCCTCATAAAGCTTTGTTTAATTTTCTCTTGCTATTCTGTCTCCTGCGAATTTAATTCGTTCTCCGGCCAGACGAACCCACATTTGGGAAGAGGAAATGTCTTCCTCCCCTACAGCTGCATACTAGAATTACCTACCAGGGAGGAGGGGGCATTTAAAAAAACTCCCAGGCCAAAGTTAAAACATAGAAATTCTATCGGTTTAAGGTGGGGGGCCCAGGCATTAGTGTTGTTTGTGAGCTTCCCAGGTATCTCTAAATACAAGCCAGTGTTGAGAGTCACTGACTATATTATGCTCCCAAGGCTGCTGTAACAAAGTATCGCAAACTGCCTTAAAACACAGACATTTGTTCTCTCACAGTCCTGGAGACTGGAATTCCAAAATCAAGGTGTTGACAAGGCCATGCTTCCTCTGAAGCCCCTAGGGGAGGATTCTTCCTGGCCTCTTCCAGCTTCTGGTAGCCCCAGGCATTCCTCGGCTTGTGGCAGCATAACTCCAATCTCTGTCTCCATCTTTACATGACTGTCTACTCTCTGTGTGTGTTTGTATCCAAATTTCCCTCTTCTCATAAGAACATCAGTTATATTGGATGAGGGCCCACAGTAATGACCTCCTCTTACCTTGATTACATCTGTAGATTCTATTTCCAAACAAGGTTGTGTTCACAAGTATCAGGGGTTAGGACTTCAATATATCTTTTGGGGGAATAGAATCAACCCATGACCCTGACCTTTATATAGAAACCTTTCAGCAGGGGGTCACCCTGTAAAGTTGAGACAGGCATGCTGACAGTGTTCTGAAGGGGGTAGTATAGGTGACTACCACTTTGCTTGACCTGTCCTTCCCGCTTCCCCAAAAATAAAGCCATGTTGGAAACTGGTAGTCTCAATTTTCCCACCCAATTTTGAAAAAGCTACTCATTCTGCCCTCTGCAATCTCAACACTCAAGAAAACAAAACCCATACCCTTGATATCTACCTTTGGAAGGTGGTTACCCCCATCATCCCAATTCATTCTCAGACCTATTTACGAAGTTGCAAAAAGAGAGCATTTTGCTCTCATGTAATTAGCATCACACACTTTGCAAGAAAATCACAACTCTTGAAACCACCAGAGTAGATCAAGCCAAAACAGAACTTTTATGACCAGAAAAATCTAGCAGGTTTGTCAGGTTTACTTCATAAATGATGGGGTTTTATAAGTTGCAGGGATTATGCTCCCCCATTAATATAAGGATATAAACGTGGACAGAGTCTTCATATGTCGCTGACTTTTTTTGCATATTGACATTTAAGACATTTGCAAATTATCTGACAAGTGTAAGAATGTTCCAATATTCCTTCAGGACTGTGCGAATAATACTTCCATGTAAATACAATTACTACCTCCCACTCTTTTATAAGTCATCAGTTACATAAGTGGTGGCTCAGAGCTGATTCCAGAAGCCTGAGTGATTTTGGTCTAGAGTTGGCTAGACCACAAGACTACCCAGTTGCCACAGAAATCATATTTTCAGGACAAAAGCAAGTTTTAGCTGTGGCATTGGCCAAACAACACACTCAAAATGTTTAATGGTCACTAAGAGACCATGACAGCATCCTGTGTATGCTGCCATCGCCTTTCGGGAGAGCTGGGAACACGGTGATTATCTGGGCACACCCTGGAGTCAGCCAGACCTGGGCTCCTGTCCCGGGTTAGCTGCTCACCAGCTGTGTCCGCTCGGGCACATCAGCCACCGCTCTCAGCCTCGGTGCCCTCAGCTGGAAAATGAACATCATACTGCTTCCCTCATCATACTGTTTTGAGCATGAACTGAAACAAATTAAAGTGTTTAGCACAGTGGCTGGCACACAATAGAGACTCAATAAATATTGGCTATTAATGGCTATCATTATTTCTGAGATAGCAGTCACCGTTTGCTCACATAATTAATGTCTGCGTATGTGCAGTGTATTATCCGAGAAGAGTGCCCCATGCTCCCCTTCCTTTCCCCTCGAACCAGACTTCTCTTTTTCTTCTTTCTGGTGACCTTCCAACACATTTTCATGTATCAAAATCAGCCAGCCAACATGCCATGGATTACCTGTGTCCTGCGCTGTGCTGGGATCTTGAGAAATGCAAAGGAACAGAAGGCACCATTGTCGCCTCAGGGGGTTTACAATTTTGTATGATTGGAGAACCAGGTACATCCACTTGAGGATAAAAGAGGTTTCATAGAAGAGGAGTTATTTGAATTGAACCTTGGATGAAAGCGGGAGAAGGTCTGGTGGGAAAGGCATCCTAGACAGAGAGAACAGCATAAGCAAAGGTCTGGATTATAGAAAGCAGAAAAACAACATAAACCCGAAGAAAATAGAAGGAACATAATAAAAAACAGAAAACGGTGCAAAAATACTACTGAAGAAAGAATGGCTGAGAATTTCTCAGCATTGAATAAAGACAGGAGTCCACAGATTAAAATATTTTGACAAGCGCTCAGTCAAATAAGTCTAGTTTGTGTCTGTTTGTTTTTAATTCACACATACACATATGGTGAAACTTCAAAACAAAAGGAACTTAGTGCTGTACCACTTGGCTCACGCGTCAATGAAGGATGAAGAACAAGCCGGCTATGAGAATTGACGTGCATTGCGGTTGATCATAGACACTTTGAAGGCACTTGCAGCCCCTCCCAGGGCTTATTAAAAATAAAAAAGGATAAAGATAAAACTCAAAAGCAAGCAGAGTGGAAAGAAACTTAGCTACGAAGGACCAAGAATCAGATTGACTCAGGTTTGTCTTTAGCAACTTGGCTGCAGAAGTCACATAAGTAATAAATATCTTCAGAGTGCTGAAGAAAAATAACTTAGAAATTGAAATTTTGTATAAATGGCTCAATTCTTGAGCATTTGATTCTTTGCCGACGCTTTATGATTTTCTTTTCTTGTCAGAGAAAGAAATCAATAGCATACTGTTATTCGTATTTTAAAACCACATCCAAATGTTAAAATAGAATATGAACAATACTCTGGAACTGAATTCAACCAAAGAGTGGATTCAAATCCATTCACAACTCCCTCCTAGGTTGAAACACGTGACTCTCTAGCCTTTGAGCGTAGCGTTCCTGTTGACTTCACTTCTGACGAAGTGCTGAATGTGGTCTTCCGGGAGAATCCTCCGTAATTTCTGTATCTCTTCAGTCGAAATACACAGATCCATCTGAAAGAGCAGCCAAATATCGGCTGCCATTCCCAGTATGTGCTGCGAGTTAGGAATTTCCAATTTTAGAAAGACTAAGAAAAGAAATTGGTGGGATAGAACGGAACAACTTTTCTATCCTTGAGATTTGATAAAAATGCAGAAAGTACCCTCTCGCTGATAAGAAACAATTTTTTCATTTGTTTTTTAAAAAACATGCTTCAATGTATTATTTTAAGATTATGCTGAATCGTTTCTTCTTGATTTACCTGTAGTCAGTGATCTCTTTCAGTAACAGCATCCAACAAATGATTTATAAATGACAAAAATGGAAAACTACGGACCTAAAGAAAGAAGTCCAAACTCCTTGATGTACCAGGAAGTGAGACTGCCCGTGTTGTATCCCTTGGCCGTCTCTTCAGGGTTAACTTTCACAGTGACCCTCAGCCGCAGCCTACTCTCCAGCCTCACCAGGTGGCCTGTGGCTTCCAGAATGCTCCATGTTGCCTCACACCTCCACGCCAAAGGTCACCAGCCTGAAATGTCTTCCCCTCTCCTACCCATTTCCTTCCCTCCTCTAGGCTACCAACTTGACATCCAAAACCAGCTCAGAGTCACATCTCCTACCTAGTGTTGGTAACATGCAAAACTTGATGATTTTCTTTTCTTGTCAGAAGAAGAAATCAATAGCATACTACTATTTGTACTTTAAAACCACATCCAAATGTTACAATAGAATATGAAGAATTCTCTGTAACTGAATTCACAACTGAATTCAGACCAGAAGCTGCTTTGGAAAGTTACCATGAGACCCCAGAATGTAAAAGGAGAGGAAAACTTCACCATCCAGGGCTCAGAGGCCCAGCTGGGTCTTCCCTTGGAAGGAACCATAGGAGAGAGGAAAATTTTTAATTCTAAATTTTAAGTCTTGCTTAGGAATGATTTTTAAAAGTAATGCATGCCTGGCCAACGTGGGCTACATGACCCTGGAGTCTATCCAAAGTGGAGCCGGCCAAAGTTTCATAGAACAGTATCCATTTCCTGTTTCCCAACTGAATTTAGGATGAGTAGTTTGGAAAGCGGTAGGATAGATGAGTGATAATCACAGTTCCATGTTCCCTGTGGCTTCTCAGGGGAACACACAAAGCACCAAAGCAACGTGACACCAAGACAGTGCCAGAAAGGACAGGAGAAGGAAGAGCAGGGCACTTTCTGCGGCAAAATGATTGCAAAAGCCAAAGTGAGCTCTGGACCTGGTGGTTGGCACATGGCAGAGAAGTCCCTACTTTAAGCAGAAAGACGCTGCTAAGATGGTCGGAGCGAGTCTCCTGGGGCTCTCCCTACCCCAGCCTCCTGGGAACTTGTGCCCAAAGACTCCCTGGCATGTCGTACGAGAAATCTCTGAGATTTTTGCTCTTGTTCTTGTTTTTCACCTAAAAGCAAATTCAGAAAATTCAGACCATTGATAGAGAATGAAAGTTTGTCATTCCAGTTTTAGTGCAAATATCCAAAATATTTTCTCCAAGTTTTTATCTGGAAAGTCCAAACCTATTAAAATTTGAAAGAATAGAGCAATGAACATTCGCATACCGTCTCCCCAGAATTACCAATTATCTTGTTGCAGTTGCTTGCTTTTACTGAAACTAATTGAAAGTAACTTGCAGACATCAAGACAGTTAACTCTGAAATATTTAAGTGTGTGCATTCTAAGAGTCTTCTCCTACACAGCCACAATACCATCAGCACGTCTTAGAAAGTTAATATCAATTTAATAATATTGAATATACAGTCTATATTCAAATTTTCCCAGGTCTTCCCACCAATATCCTTATCAGGATCCATTCTAGGATCACCAATTGCATTTGATCTTCACGTCTCTTTAATCTTTTATCTAGAATGTTCTGCCACTTTTGGTCTTACATGATATGGGCATTTGGAGGTATCCAAACCAGTAATTTTGCACAATGTACCTCAACTGTATTTCTGTGGCTATTTTCCTCATAACAAGATTCAGCTTATGCATTTTTGGCAGGAATACCACAGAAATAAGGTCATGCAGTGCATCAAATCAGAGGTCACATGATGTCACTTTGTCCCATGGTTGGGAATGTTAACTTTGACCCCTTGGCTAGTGATACCCTCTAGGTAACTCCGTTGTAAAGCTACCTTTCCTCCTTTCTAATTAACAAGAAATCTGAGGGTGGATGCTTCAGAGCTGAAGTCTGGAAGGAGAAGAGCAATTATTGGAGGTGGAGTGAACACCACGATCCATCAACAATTCTATGAAGGAAGAAAATTAATGCAAGACCATTGAGGAGCAAAGTAAGTGTTCCCTTCCTGCATGACTTCCCTTACACACACACGCACACACACAAACACATGCCCACCCACACTCCAAGGATCCTTGGAGATGCTGAGAAGAGGAATAATGGGATAGCCCAGATTTACGGGATGAGAGTTTGAACCATTCTATTTTCAAATTAAAGAAGAAGGTAACGCAGAATGCTGGAAGAATTGATGGCATTGAGGTGGCAAGCACCCTGGTGGATTGTTTGCAGTAATTAACCCAGTTTGTTCAAGGCCCCTTATATCCATGCCCTTTAGTAGTGCCCTCTCACATGGGCTCCGAACCTGGCTATACGATTTGCTTTAGCCAATGGGACAGTAGCAAACCACACAAGCAGAGATTAAAAAAGTGTTTGCTTGCACATTGGGACTTGCTGTCTTGCTGCACTTGGAACCTTGAGAGTACCATGTGAGTGAGGCCAGGCTAGCCCACTGGACAGTGAGAGACCACATGATCCAGTCACTCCTGTCACTCTAGTCTTCAGCTAGAAAACCAACGGTCATATGAGCAAAGTCATCTGAGACCAACTAGCTCATATCCAGCTCACAAGCTGACCTCACACACATGAACAAGCCCAGCTGAGGCTAGCCAAGCCTGGCCCAGATCAGCAAAAGCCCCAGCTGACCCATAGACTCATGAGAAATAATGAATAGCTCTTGTGTAAAGCCACTAAATTTTGGGACAGTGTGTTATGCAGCAAAAGCTAACTGATACACTTAGGAGCCACTCTAACTCACAATCTTTGGCTCAAGGTAGAAACTGTTACCTGTTTTTTAAAAAGTCAGATCCCTTCTCATAGATTATAACCTTTTTCAAAACAAAACTTACACTGAATCCTTTTCAGACTTCTCCAGAAAAAACTTAAAGTAGTTTCAGCAAATTCTAAATTCAATTGAACTCAAAATCAATATCTTGTAAATTTCTACATAGGTGCTTGTTTTTGTACAAGATAGACATGTGCAGTTGAAGAATACATTTGAACTGTTGAAATGTTCTTTAGTTGGGCTGTTAACATAAATAGACTCTTCAGGAGAAATGCCAAGCCTCAATGAAGACCAATCAATTCAACTTTAAGGAGTAAATTTGTTGAAAAAAGCCTAAAATAATCAGAAAATCCCATAGAGCGCTCAGACTTTGCTGCATAGTAGAATCATCTGGAGAAGCTTTTAAAAATCCCAGTACCCAAGCCACACTCCAGACCAATTAAGTCAGAATCCCTGGGAGTGGGCCCCAGGTATCAGTATTTTTTTACAGCTCCTCGGGTGATTGCAGTGTACAGCCAAGTCTGAGAACCAGACCCACTGAACGTGCCCGTTTATAAATGAATCGACAGATGTAAGTCATCCTGCAGTCTGGGTAATTGAGAAGCAAGAATACAGCACATGTTCTACAAAAACCTTCACAAAAGCATCAGAAGATTTTACAAAATTCACAAAAGCATTGTTCATCTCCAATTTCTACTCATGCGATTTCACATTCAAGGGAAGAGAATGTAAAATGAGTGATCTGACAACTAAACTTCACAATTATCCAATAATGCTTAAATTTTTTCTCCTCCAGAGTGTGAAAGAACTCTGAAAACGCTCCTGAACTCTGGACGGTTACCAAAACACCCCAGAAGTTGTTCCAGCTGTTTAATTATAGGACTAAATATTGTAATACTTTTCTCAATAGCCTGCTCCTCTCTGAGGATTCCCTATTCTGTCTCCGCCTGCCTGGCAGAAAACGCTTTTAAATCTCTTTTGAAGATTATTCTTGGCTTGCTATTCTGAGTTCCTTGGCCCCTACATCCTAACAATTTTATGACTCAACCGCACGACTCCTAAACCGTGTGCACAGAAAGTCATTGCATCTACATTGTGACTTTCCCATAAGGATCTTTTGTTGCTCAGGGATTCGTCTACATTTTACAACCTGGCTGCTACAAATCTTCTGCAGATTTTGAGCCAAAGATCTCTAAAATGAGACAAACTTTTTCTCCCCAGACTTTTCAGCCCTTCCAAGTCACCACGAACAGTTAGCTGCTAAGTCACGTCACACCTACAACATAAAACGTGGTGTATAACTCAGTGTTCTCTGAACAAGAAGACAGCACATCATGATGATGGGGTTAGAAGAGATTCAGAGACTTCACGAAATCTCTGCCCCGGACAGGGCTAATTCAACCAATTATGCCCATGATGTAATTATGATGTAACCATCACATCTCCTGCCATGATTGCCCCATCCAGCCCAGAGCTGGTATTGAATGTCTTGAATTGAATCAAGTTGGGGTTATTTTGCGGCATAAAATAGACCATAGAGTCTGAAACAGAAAACCTAGGAACAGTCCCAATGTCTCAAAGAACATTCTAAGGTCAATTATAAATATGTTGACCTCCGACTACAAGAGGAGAAAATGCCTTGTCATTTCACAAAGGCCAATAGAATGACATTTTGAAGTGTGTGTCCAGCTATATTGGGTCTAGAGGGATGGTGAGGAGCTGGAGAAGAGCCATCAGGAAACTCTGGAGTCAAAGGCAATTTGGAAATTCCATGTCATCAGCAGGACAGAGAAGCGAAGTCAGAGTGAAGGATGACCCATCAGGAGAGACTGCTCTGCAGGGAGAAAAGGGACCCCAGGGACTCCTGACACAGCCTGGAGTCTCATCAAACAGGAGAGAGCAGAGAGTGGGGAAAAGAACAGATGCAGAGACCAGCAGCTTTCCCAAAATACAGATGGGGTTTTATGTCTAATATGGGAACAAGGTTGACAATTACAAACAGATCCAGAAAACCATGAGCCAGTTCATAGGGAGTGCATTCAAACAGAGTTCACAAAGGAAAAATCTGATTGCTTTGTCTGAGCCAGGGATCCTGGTTCAGCAGGGGCCAGAGAAGCCCCCCAGACCCTGCCTCCCTCTCCCAGCAAGTACAATCCCGTACCATCACAGCTGCTTCTAAGTGCCCCGAATGAAAATCTCCTGAAAGAGAATTTCTCTTCCTTTCTTTAGTAAACCATTTGTTTTTTAGTGGTAAGTCTCAAAAAAGAAATCTTGTATTTCACTCACTTGTCTGATGGTACAAATTAAGACCAAGTGATCTCTATTTTTTTCCCTTGGCTGTACATAGCAACGCATTAACTTCAATTTAATCATGTTCTCCCTATTTACAAACAAAGGTTACAGTTTCTTCATGGAATATGCCAGCACAAAGTACCTCCAGCCCCTGTGTAACATGATCTGCCTGAAAGAGGTAGGGTGGGAGGTGCCACAGCTGTTTTTGTTGCTGGAACGGGGATGGGGGGTGTGGGGGAAGAGTGCTATCTCCCCACCCACCTGCTCGAGGGAGATCATGTGATTCTGCCTGCCCCCACCCCAGTCACAGCTGATCGGACCAGAGGAGGACAAGGGCTGCCATGTACTGTTGTCTAGGTTGTGCCCTGCACAAGGAAAGGAGTGGGTGGGTGCAAGTATAAGCCTGACTGTGTGCCCTGGCTCAGGGCTGCATCTACCTAGAGGAAGGATGGCTTTCCCAAATAACACAATGCTCCCTGTGGGCTAATGGCCTCCTGGGCAGATGCCTGACCCAAGCTGGCTCAATTAAATTCTGTCTCCTAGGCATGTCAGATTCCTGGGCTTTAAAACTGAGATGTCAGAGGGAGCTGGTCTGGGACAGGGAGAGAGGACAGAGCAAACACACAGAGAGAAGAGGATGCAGAAACCAGGAGGAGTCCCCAGAATGTGAAGACACAGCCCACTGTGATGACCCTCCGGCTGTGATTCTGGGCCCCAAGAATTCTGACTTGGGTTCCATGAGACAGGCCTGGCTCTCTCCCCCAGATTGCCCTCCTCGGCTTGGGCTGGTGGAGGGCACTTCCGGTGGCTGCTTGACAACCAGCGCTGCTTGACTGAGGCAAAGACCTTGTGAAATCTACTCCCCAGGTGCCTAGGATGCATCTTCCGAGTCCTGCGCCTGATCAGCATAACCTCCCCTGGTGTTCCTCTTCTGATAGAGCCCCTGACATGAGGAAGCCTCACCAATGTTTAACTTGCCCCTAGGGGAGCCTTTACACTGCTTAACCATTTGACCAGATGGTTCTTAACCAGTTGTTTGGCTATTAGAAAACATTTGTGCGAAACTATCTGATTAGCTTAATTCATCCCCCAATTAGCCTTTCAAAAACCTTAAAGCATCAAAAAAAATTGTTGTTTACATGGTACCAAATATCTGGACAATTGTTGCTTTTGTTTTGTACATGTATATTCTTTGCTAGACAAGTAGTCTGCGTCTTCCGTGCATCACTTTAAAAATAGACAAATTAAAAATTCCTTCATAATTTTCCACCTAGAAATGATCACTGCTCACGTGGTGCCATTTCCCTTTCTGAGATTTTTTTCACATGCGTGAAGTGTCTGGATTATAAACAGCTTTCTATTACAGGACAGTGACTTCTTGGAGAGCCAGCCTGGCTTGGTGTGACATTTTTATTAATAATTGTTTTTAAGGTGAAGCTAAAAAAGCTTAGGGGGAAAACCTCATACCCAGGGTAACGTATTTGAGCGACCATCAGGCACAGTGAAGGTATTGCTTCATTTGGGGGAGATGCAAAGATGATAGACTGTAGTCAAAATCATAGACATAGATGGGGCCGGCCCCTTGGCCAAGGGGTTAAATTTCCACGTGCTCCACTTTGGCAGCCTGCGTTTGCAGGCCCAGATCCCAGGTATGTACCTGCTCCAATCATCAGCCATGTTGTGGAGGCATCCTACATATACAAAATGAAGGGAGATTGGCACAGATATTAGCTCAGGGCTAATCTTCCTCAAGCAAAAAAAAGCAAAAACAAAGAGGAACAATGGATGTTAGCTCAGGGCGAATCTTTCTCACCAGAAAAAAAGAAAAAACAATCATGGACATAGAAAGTAGAAAGGTGGTTGCCAATGGCTGGGGAGATGGGGAAGGGAATTAGAGTCTAATGGGTACAGAGTTTCAGTTCTGCAAGATGGAAAAGTTCTAGAGATCTGTTGCACAACAATGTAAATATACTTACCACTGAACTGTGCACTTAAAAATGGTCCAAGATGGTAAATTTAATGTAATATGTTTTTCACTACAATAAAAAATATATGTTTATATAAAAGATGATAGACTATCGTTCACTAGTTCTGGGAATTGCAAGACTTTTGTCTAAACCAGTCCAATTGCAAAACGACCCCCCTGAGGGTGGTAAGTGCTACCTGCAAAAGCACAAGTGGAAAATGGTAGATGTCCCATCAAGGACACTTTCTACTTTAAAAAAAATAGCAACAATCACTACCTTGAGACAGAAAGTAGAAGCCAGCCCCTCGCTCTGAGAAACTGGGGCCCACCAGCTGGGCCTCAGAAAGGTCGCAGAGTTAACTGGCTTTGGAAGACACACAGAAGTATACAGGGAGATGGTGACTGGAGAACCG
Source organism: Equus caballus (assembly GCF_041296265.1). Lineage (NCBI taxonomy): Eukaryota > Metazoa > Chordata > Mammalia > Perissodactyla > Equidae > Equus > Equus caballus. Next base: position 18,650,983 of record NC_091705.1, read on the forward strand.
CCTGCAATTCAATATCCAGTGACACAGATTGAATTTGTTGGGCTTAAATAACAGGAAAATTGCAGTTTGAACTCCAGTTTTGCCGGTTACAAAGCAAAGGGCATTCTGTGGGAATGGACACATCAGGAAGAAGGCAATGAATATCAAGGAGGGCCTTTGCCATAAAAAAAAAAGGGGGGGAGGTATTGCGGCCTGCCTCGTGGAATAGTGGTTAATTTTGTGGGATCTGCTTCAGCAGCCCAGGGTTCACAGATTCCAGGCACAGATCTACACACCACCCATCAAGGCACACTGTGGCGGTGTCCCACATACAAAATGGAGGAAGAGTGGCACAGATGTTAGCTCAGGGCCAATCTTCCTCACCAAAAAAAAAACGGGGGTGGGGAATGAGGGATGGACTTAGAAGAAAGAGCGTGGCCTCTGCTGGGCCTTCAGACAGGGACCATGTCAATGGTGGGCTCACTCCTTCACTTCTTACCTTTCAAAGTAAGTATAAACATGAACATTTACAATATCACACCTCAGCTGTCCCTTGTCTGCCTTTTCCTCTGTCTTTCACTCCAACCTCCTCTCCAGTTGGGGGTCTCTCGGTTGGGAGGCTGGGTCTCAGCAAATACAGACTGCATGTCTGCGTGGAGTCCCCTTCAGCCCCTACCTTGTTTTGCCATGTGGAAGCCCAGTAGCCCCTACTGGTCCTGTTGACACCCTAATCCTCATCATTCCCTGTAAACGGTCCCTAGAGGGGCAGGGACAGCACTGTGCAGTGAAGACAGCGCAGGTATCCCAAGACGGGGCTCAAAGCAGGTGGGTCGTTCCAACTAGCGCAACCCCCTCCCCACTCTCCCCCCCAGCCCCTGCAGCTCTCCCCTTCCATCCCCCAAAGTCAAGGAGGCGCCCGTGTTCGTGTCCTCCGACGCCTTTGTTTAGGGGCATCTTTTATCCCTTGTACTGAGATCGTTCGGGAGTAGCAGGATTCAGAAGCTACAGATTTGTGTGTTCCTAGCTCAGTTCCAAAGGGATACAAACGCCCAAAATGTGCCACAGCCGGACTACAGGGACTCCTGTGAAACCCTTTCTGGACTTAATGTTAGCTGCCTTCTGTTTATAAAGAGACACGTGTGCATGATTCAGGCCGCTTACTGAGTATATAGTTTCTCAAAATCTGCTTCCAGTTCCCTGAACAAGCTGTGCCTCCACATAGGCCGCTCTCTCTCACTTCTCCATCTTCCCCCGCTCGGCTGCACCTTTCAAGGCCCCCATTGACTAGCAAAGTGTGTTACACTGAGCTGGGACTCAAAAAAGCCTGTGGAGGGGCTGGCCCCGTGGCCGAGTGGTTAAGTTCGCGCGCTCCACTGCAGGCGGCCCAGTGTTTCGTTGGTTTGAATCCTGGGCGCGGACATGGCACTGCTCGTCGGACCACGCTGAGGCAGCGTCCCGCATGCCACAACTAGAAGAACCCCCAACGAAGAATACACAACTATGTACCGGGGGGCTTTGGGGAGAAAAAGGAAAAAATAAAATCTTAAAAAAAAAAAAAAAAAAGCCTGTGGAATATGTCACAATTTTAACTTTTTTTTCCTCGCTCCTATGTGTTTTTTAAGCAGCGTTTTCAACTAGAAGAGGATTGAAAAATGTCCAAACTGAATCAAATATCAAGAAAAAGCCCCAAACAGGATTTTTTTAATTTAAAAAAAAGAAAGAAAAGTATTCACACAATCTTGGCTGATACAAGCGATAATAAGCTAGGAAAATAGGGTCAGTCTGCGAGGAAGAGGCTGTCCTGTTTTGCAGCAGAGCACATTAACGTCCACTTCTTATAGTCAATGATTTCCATCCAGGGATTTTTAGTTTCCACGTTGATTTTTGTGGAGAATCTCGTAAAGAATGAATACTTGGAGAAGCCAGGAAAATCTTATTGATCTATGGAGTAAGAGTCTGGCAGCATGGGACCCAGGTGTGTGTACTCCGAGAAACGTCTTGATATACACTCTAATTGGAGAACTCCATCATGGCCAGTCTGGGCTGGACCGCTCATAGCGCGCAGAGTCAAGCACGGATCCTGGAGATCCTGTTCATTCTTCTCCTGTTTTGTTCAGCTCTTGCCTCAACACCACACTCCCCCTGAGGCAGGCAGAGTTCCCCTGAGCAAGAGCATGTGTGATGAATCCTGACCCCAGCCTCTCTCTCCCTTGCCCTAGGGAATCTACAATTCTCAAGTTGGTTGCGATGGAAAAAATCTGGAATTTGGAGCCTGGTTTGAATCTAAACTCTGCCACCTACTAGCTGTGTGACCTTTGGAACTTAATATCCCTGAGCCTGTTCTCCCCTGCATGAAAATACCTGGATCTGTTAGGATTCCTTGATAGCAAGTAACAGAATCCAACTGTTGGAAAATTAAGCCAAAAAGAGAAATTATTAAGGCAATGAGGTGACTCACAGAATCAGAACAGCAGCTGAAGAGGCAGGGCAGGCAGCTCTGGGACCCAAGACACAGGACTAATGGTGGTGGATTGCATTGTTAGCCTCAGTTCTTCACATCTCTCTGCATCCGTGCCCTTTGCCATGTAACTTTGTGACAAATGCCCTCCCACAGCAGGTGCGGTAACCTGCTCCAACCTGTGACGCTGGCCTCGGCCATGTGACTTGCTTCAGCCAATGGGATGCTAGCAGAAGGGATGCAGGGAGAGGCTTGGAATGGTTGCACATTGGGACTTGCCTGCTCTTGTACTTTCGCCATCACCATGAGAAGGACATGCTCAGACGAACTTGCTGGAGGGTGAGAGACAGAAACGACAGGGCCAGCCAAGAATTACAGTACAATCATGCAAAGCAATGCCCACATAGCAAATGTTCTGGGTGACACACACACTCACTCTCACTATTGCAGTGCACATCTTCCAACCGGCAGCATGGGCACCTCTGTGCCTGAGGACTTTCTCTGACCACAAGGTTCTTCTCTGCCCATGTGCAGGGCAGACTGGACAGACCGGGGAAGGAAAACCCCTGCTAACAGCTGTCAGCAGACGGCTGGCAACTCCCTCACCCCCTCTGCTGGTAGAATGCTGGGTGCATGTTCCACACTGTGTTAGTCCTCTCATTCATCTGTCCTGCCAGAGAACAAGATCATTACCACCGAGGGAATTTCACTAACGGACCTCTCTGATATTGAATCCCGCTTTGAATCCATTGATGACCAGCTTATTGCAAGGACTTTGCTCACTCAACCCACTCTCTCCCTACCGCTGCCTCCTCCTGAGGGCTCCAAAACTTTTTGAAATAGTTTAAAAGCAATCACAAATTTCTGACTGAAAATCTAGCTTTGATGTTAGCTACAGGTTCTTGTATCTTCCTCCGTAGACAGGGAGTGTGGCTGGCGGACACAGATCCTGATGCCTCATCTCACTCCTGACTAGCATCTTCCTGGCACTGCCCTGGGGGTAGATGGAAACCAGAGAGGGAAAAAATACTCTACCTGGATCAGGTGAGTCGACAAGCATGTCTAACAAAACCACTCCTTCTAGAACCCTGTGAAAGCAAAGTGGATTGAATGAAAAGTGGAAGCCAGTGCCAACGCACCTTGAACCATTAACTATGCTCCACCTTTTCCAACTCTAATTCATAGAACTTAACTACATTTATTTTCAAAGTAACTAAAGAGTTTACCTAACAATTTGTCTACAGTCAAAAACAAGGGCACATTCTTAATTTGATTATTAATTATTCTGTGAGTGACACACAGAAAATAACGAGGTCATTTTCTGGGGAACAGTGCCCCCCCCCCCCCCCACCATGTGTTGACTGAGAGACACTCTGGATTCTGAACTGAGGACAGGTGTGAGAGAACAGCACCAGCGAGAAACCAGGCTTCTGAGTATGGCCTTCTTCAGACTCAACAGATATTCGATTATTGATTAAAGGGAAGCCCCCAGCACTCACCTCTACCAAAGACTGCTTACCGGGAGAGTGCAAAATGGTGAGACCCCCACAGAGTTCAGTGTCCCATATCTACCAAAATTACAAACGCTTTTGAGGCCGGCTCCATGGCCGAGTGGTTACGTTCTCACCCTCCACTTTGGCAGCCCAGGGTTTCATCGGTTCGGATCCTGGGCGCAGACCTAGCACTGCTCATCAGGCCATGCTGAGGCAGCATCCCACATAGCAGAGCCAGAAGGACCTACAACTAGAATTTACAACTATGTACTGGGGGACTTTGGGGAGAAGAAGAAGGAAAAACAGAAGATTGGCAACAGATGTTAGCTCAGGTGCCAATCCAAAAAAGAAAAAATGCTTTTACTCTTTGATTCAGAAATATCACTTCCAGGAATTTATCATCCAAATATATTCGCATCTATTCAAAAAGATGTTATATATAAAGTGATTCATTGAAGCACTACTAATTTCATATTATAGTGCTATACATAGCTAAAAAGTGGAAAATAATTCAATTTGTAATTTAACAGGCATATTTTGAAAATGTTCGACCACTGTGTCTAGCAAGGGAACTTTAAAAAAATCTGTAGTATGTCCACACAATGGACCACTCCACAATAGCAAAAGAAGAACAAAGAAACACTCCATATTTCCATATGTTGATATGGAAACTTCTTTTTTTTTTTTAAGGATTTTATCTTTCCTTTTTCTCCCCAAAGTTCCCCCTTGCCCCCGCCCCAGTACATAGTTGTGTATTTTTAGTTGTGGGTCCTTCTGGTTGTGCTGTGTGGGATGCTGCCTCATGGCCTGATGAGCAGTGCCATGTCCACGCCCAGGATCCGAACGGGTGAAACCCTGGGCTGCCCAAGCAGAGTGCACGAACTTAACCACTCGGCCACGGGGCTGACCCCTGGAAACTTCTTAAAGGAGAATAAATGAGTTGTATCATTGTATTTGCAAAAAGAAACACTCCAAGAATATAAAGGAAAGAAATAAAAGGGGGCCAGGAGAATGAAATAGATGAGGAAGGGTGAGAGTATTACTTCTCAATGTATAATTTTGTGTATGTTTGATTTTTGAATCTGTCAATTTATTATTGATTAAAAAAATTTTAATGGTCACATGGTATTTCATAAAATACATTTTAATCAAGTTGTGGGAAATTCAGCTTGTTTCCAATTCCTTGTTATACCAAACAATGCTGCTATGAACATCTTCGTCGTGAATCTTTACCTGCTTCGTTCATTATTTTCATAGGATAAACTCATAAAACTATCACTTCTGCATTAAAACGTGTAAATTTTTCTCTTTTTTTTTCTGCTTTTTCCCCCCAAATCCCCCCAGTACATAGTTGTATATTTTAGTTGTGGGTCCTTCTAGTTATGGCATGTGGGATGCCGCCTCAGCATGGCCTGATGAGCAGTGCCATGTCCACCCCCAGGTTCAGAACTGGCGAAACCCTGGGCCACTAAAGTGGAGCACATGAACTTAACCACTCAGCCATGGGCCAGCCCCAAAAGGTGTAAAATTTTCAAGGCTTTTTATATGTATTGATATCAAACTACAGAAAATTTGTACCCATTTTTTTAACTCTTTTCTTCTTTTCCCTGAGGAAGATTTGCTCTCAGCTAATATCTGTTGCCAATCTTCCTTTATTTTGTATGTGAGCAGCCATCACAGCATGGCCACTGATGATGAATGGTGTAGGTCTGCACCCAGGAAGCAAACCCAGGCCACTGAAGTGGAGTACACTGAACTCAACCACTAGGCCATGGGGGCTAGCCCAATAGACTTTATTTTTTAGAACAGTCTTAGATTCACAGCAAAACTGAGTAGAAGGTGCAGAGATTTCTCATATGCTCTCTGCCCCAACACATGCAAGGCCTCCCCCACTATCAACATCCCTCATCAGAGTAGTACATTTGTTACAGTCAATGAAACTACATTGGCACATCAATGTCACCCAAAGGTCATAGTTTACACTAGGGTTCACTCTTGGTATTGCACTTCTGTGGGTTTGGACAAACGTGTAATGACATGTATCCACCATTATGGCATCACAAAGAATAGTTCCACTGCCCTAAAAATCCTCCGTGCTCTGCTTGCTCACCTCTCCCTCCCCAACCCTGACATCCACTGATCTTTTGCTGTCTCCATAGTTTTGCCTTTTCCAGAATGTCATACAGTAGGAATCTTGCAATATGTAGCTTTTTCAGATTGGCTTCTTTCACATAAAAAGAGGAGCTGAATAGATATTTTTCCAAAGAAGACCTACAAATGGCCAAAAGGTACATGAAAAGATGGTCGACATCACTAATCATGAGGGAAATGCAAATCAAAACTACAGTGAACCATCACCTCACACCTGTTAGCATGTCTATTATCAAAAAGACAACTGATAATAAGTGTTGGTGAAGATGTGGAGAAAAGGGAACTCTAGCACGCTATTAGTGGGACTGTAAATGGTACAGCCATTAGGAAAAACAGTATGAAAGTTTCTCAAAAAATTAAAACTAGAACTACCATATGATCCAGCAATCCTACTTCTGGGTAAATATTCAAAGGGAATTAAACCATTGTCTTGAAGAGATGTCTGCACCCCCAAGTTCATTGCAGGATTATTCACAGTAGCCAAGACATGGAAACAACTTAAGCATCTATCAACAGATGAATGGATGGTATACAACAGTGTGTACATACAGACACACACACTCTGGAATATTATTTAGCTGCAAAAAGGAGGATATCCTACAATTTGGGACAATGCAGATGGAACTTGAGGGCAATATAAGTGAGTAAAATAAGTCAGACAGAAAAAGACAAATACTGTATGATCTCACTCATATGTAGAATCTAAGGGGAAAAAAGCCAAATTCATAGAAGCACAGAGTGGAATCGTGGTTGCCAGGAGGTGGGGAGTGGGAGAAATGGAGAGATGTTGGTGAAAGCGTACAAACCTCCAGATACAGAATTAATAATTTCTGAGAATCTAATGTGCAGCATGGTGACTATAGTTAACAACACTATATTGCATACTTGAAAGTTACTAAGAGACCAGATCTTAAAAGTTCTCACCACACACACAACACAAAACTGTAATTATGTTTGGTGATGAATGTGTTAACTAACCTCGCTGTGGTAATCATGTTACAATGTATACGTGTATCAAATTATCATGTTGTATACCTTAAGCTTACACAATGTTATACGTCAATTACATCTCAATAAAGCTGGAAAAAATAAAATGCTTAAAAAGGGGAGAAGGAAGGTGGGGTTAGTTCCACACAAGGTAGGAAAGGCAGAATCACAGAATGGCACCACCCAAAGAGTTTCTTTTTTTCTCCTTTGGTGAGGAAGATTGGCCCTGAGCTAACATCTGTGCCAATCTTCCTCTGTTTTGTATGTGGGGTGCTGCCACAGAGCAGGTTGATGAGTGGTGTGTAGGTCCCGGCCCCTATTGGAACCTCAAATCCTGGGCGCAAAGCAGAGCTGCCAAACGAAACCACTACGCCACCAGGCTGGCCCCCAAAGAGATTCTTGATCATCTATTCGGGAATTTTAAGTTGGCATCCCAGTGAGCTGTACTTATTCTGAGATACGTTCTCTTTGGCCAACACAGGGGTTTTTGTCGTATTCTACATAACCCAACAGAGTACTTAAAAAGTTCTGAAACCCCAGACTCTGGAAAAATGGGAAGATCTGACAAAGCAGAATCCGTATTCTAAGGTACTCATGATCGGCTGGGATTCAACACTGGGGGACCCCTTTAGACCTTCAGTCTCCTGCCACAGCTTACGGTTCCAATTCTGTAAACCCAGAGCTTCCCTCTGTGCTTTCCAGCCGCCAGTCATTAGAATTAGCAGATCCTGAAAGTTTAATCCCCTCGCTCAACAGACATGTAAGGAAACCAAGGACCAGAGACGTCGTGGAAATCGCCTCAAATCAGAGCCTGTTGGCAGCAAAGTGGCGGGCCCCAGAGTCCCCTGACACACAGACAGGGGTCCAACTGGGATGTCTTTGAAGGCCCAAGGATCTGGCAGTGGTAAGCATCGCAGGGTTTTGGCGAGGACTTCAGGGTCGGAGCTCTGAGCAGGGCTATCTGCCCCCGATCCGCAGCTTCCTCCTGGGGGGCCCTCCCCTCCACCATCACCCACCGCTAAAGGCCCACTCTGCACTCATTGGAATCCAGCACCAGCTCTGGGCACGAAGGAATGCACCCCGGGCTCCTCCTGAATGAGTCACCTTGTAGCGGGAACGGACGCTGGTGCTGAGCTCCTGCCAGAGAGTGGACACTCGGCTCCCGCAGGGGTGACCCCCCCGGGGCGCCGCCGCGGGGAGCAGAGGACCTTGCCGGTTCCTCGAAATCGCACCATCTAAACCCGGCTGCTGCGATCCCATTCACACGGGGTGCGAGGGCGCAGAAACCCCTGCGAGGGGCAGACCCTGCGGACTGGGGGTACGCACCAACGCGGCCAGAGCTCCGTGCGCCCCGCGCTCTGGGCGCACCCCGTGCAGGAGCTGAGCACCCATCGTCTGCCACGGCGCGGAGGCAGGAGAGGGACCCCGGGGCGGAGTCGAGCGCCGGGCGGGGCGCGCTGTGCCAGGTCCGAGCCGCCAGGAAGAACTGCGGGGGCGGAGCGCCACCTCCAGCGGGAAGACAGAGACCGCGACGCGCCCGGCCAGCGCGCTGGGGCGAGAGGAAAGGAGGACAGCCCCTACGCAGTGCCTCCGCAAGTGCAAGTCCAGGTCCCCGAGGTGGGACCCGGGCGACCCGACCCGCACCATTCGCTCCGGTCGCCCCGGCTGAGGAGCGCGCGGGGACGACGGGCCCAGGCAGGTACGTGCTGAGCTGGGCGCAGTCCCAGGACTCCATGGGTGGCGCGGGGGCTGTCGCAGGGGCTGGGGGCTCCGACGCCCACTTCTTTCTCCTGGGGACGCGGGCTGCTTTGCCTCCTGCCACTCTCGGGATGCGCCCCGGCTGGCTCGAAGTAGACGAATTGGTGCCAGGAGATTCCGCCACAACCCTACGGAGCCGCGCGGACCCGGTAGGAGACCGCAAGCTGGGACTAGGAAGTGCGGACGCGGGCGGAGGGCGCAGCAGGCAGCCTGGACTCGCGAGCGAGCGCCAAATTGCAGGGGAGGGCGTGCGTAGGGGGCGCCTGCCCGAAAGGTGAGCAGAAAAGAGGAAGCGCCTCTGGGAAAATTCCAGCTCACCGCCTTCTTCTCCTGCCCCCAGTTTTTTTCCCGCCCAGAAGCCCCGCACAGTTTGCTTTTGGAGCCTGAGTTTCTGACTTGACTCCCGCCTCTGCTAAGGCGGCGCCTCCGGGGACGGCGCTGCAAGGTTAATAAACGAGGGGAGGCAAGAGGGCTCCTGGAGCGGGTCGGTCCAGGGCCGGGAGTGCGTCCTGCAGAAATGGGGCGGGGACCTGCCCCCGCCGGGCCCGCGCCCTCTGCTCTCGGGTCTGGGGACTGGACAGCCGCGAGGGCGCGACTCCCGCCTCTCCGTGTCGGGCTGAGCACTGTCTGCGGGGACTGGGGCTCGTGTGAGACGAGAGGCGACCCGGAGGGAGGTCGCCCCCCCGCTGCGATCGTGAGCCTCACCTCGTGTACGGAGCAGGCGAGCGCGCCGCAGGTTAGAGTGTCCCTGCCACCCTACGACTGCTGTCCCCTCCGGAGGCAGTTCCTGTCCCACGCCCTCCCCTTCCTTTCACAGGGCCGGGTCACACCTACTGTCCAGTTTGGTCCGCTTCCTGCTCCCAGCATCCTGTGGCCCCCACACTTGGAGTCGTTTCTAGGGGTTCTAAGAGGTGGGGGAGGGGAAGGTGGTTGGTGGCTGGACGGCTCGGGCCCCCTTTCCGTGGATGCTGGGGTCCCGGTTCTTTTTTCCAGCTTCTCGGACGCCTTGAGCCCAATGGTGCCCTGTCGTCTGAGGGCTCAGCTCTTAAGAGACTTTCTTTCGTCTCCCGTGGGCGTCTCGAGACACCCAGAATATAAAGGACTTAGGCAATGAGGGACAGTTCCGTTCTCAGGCTCTCCTGGTCCTCGCTGACACTGCCCCCTCCCTTTGGGGGCTGTTTTCAGTTAAGGCAGGTCTTGGAGCAGCCACCCTTTCAGAGGACACAGACTTTGGTGACAAAACATGGTGCCTCTCGGTCAGAGCTGATTCTGGGAGGGGAACTGGGGGCATGGTGAAGGGTTCAAGGGAGCAGATCAAAAGATGGGGCAGGGAGGGGAAGCAGACAAAGGAGTTCTTCCCAGAGCTGGTTCTCAAAACTCAGAGGAGCAGCCTGAGAATTCCCTCCCACCCACAGCCTCCCCGGCCTGCAAAATCCTGTCAGGATCCTCATTCATTCATTCAGCAGATTCCCATCCAGCCCCCACCATGTGCCAAGTCCTGGGCTAGGCAGCAGGAATTTGGTTTACAGGAAGGTTGGGATTCAGAGAGCATAAATCACTGGCCCAAGATGACTCAACCTGTTCAAGTGAAAATAGATTTGGTGATTTCCAAGTCTGTGGTTTGGCGGAGACAGAGGGAGCAGTGCCTTGCTTTGGAGGAAAGACCCTGCTGTATGCCAGTCCCTTGGCTCACTGTCCCTGGCCAGTGGATGGTGCAGCAGTGATGGTGCCATAGAATCCTGGGCCAGCTGCCTGGAGCAGCCTTGGAAAGCTTCCAGAAGACTACTGTGAGGGCTAATAGGGTGGGGAGGACACTGGGCAATCAAACTGGTTCTGGCCCCTGGGAACAGGGCAAAGAGGCACGTTCTTCTTGGTGTCTCTGGAGAGTCCAGTCCATCCTATCCCCAGTCCCTCCTGACAGCAGCATAGCCAGTGGAGGGTTTCCTAACTTCCACATCTCATGTCTCCTCTCCCCCGGACCCTGGGTAGTTCTGTCTGTGGGTAGGCATTGGGTCTGATTGGCCTGTGACTGGGGAACTCTGGGGGAATGCTACGAGGTGTTCTCCTGCATGTTGTCCACTGGTTTTGTCTCCTTCCAGGATCCCGGATGGCATGTTGACTCCCCAAGGATGTGGGCAGGGTGCTAGACCTTGTGAGAGCAGAAAGTCTGGACTGCCAGCTCAGAGTGCTCAGACCCCCAAAATTCCCACGCACCACTCCACCTGCAAGCTTCACCATGGCAGCCCAGAATGGAAACACTAGTTTTGCACCCAACTTCAATCCACCCCAAGACCATGCCTCCTCCCTCCCCTTCAACTTCAGTTATGGTGATTACGACCTCCCTCTGGATGAAGATGAGGACATGACCAAGACTCGGACCTTCTTCGCAGCCAAGATCGTCATCGGGGTGGCACTGGCAGGCATCATGCTTGTTTGCGGCATTGGCAACTTTGTCTTCATTGCTGCTCTTGCCCGCTATAAGAAGCTGCGCAACCTCACCAACCTGCTCATTGCTAACCTGGCCATCTCTGACTTCCTGGTGGCCATCATCTGCTGCCCCTTCGAGATGGACTACTATGTGGTGCGCCAGCTCTCTTGGGAGCATGGCCACGTGCTCTGTGCCTCCGTCAACTACCTGCGTACAGTCTCACTCTACGTCTCCACCAATGCCCTGCTGGCCATTGCTATCGACAGGTAAGGATGTTGGGCAGAGGTTAAGATGGGGGCTGGACCGGGCTGCCCCTTCCTCCCTTCAGCTCTGGCAGGTTGGCGTTGCTCCAAATGTGAATGCTTGCCAATCTATCGTGGGGCAAGAGGAGACCAGGTTTCTCCACTTGTGGGTCATGTTCTCCCAAATGTGAGCAAGAGTGAGGCTCCCAAGCCCCCCAGCTCTGGGCCATGACCCAAGACACTACATCTGTTTCAGATATAGGCAGTCACATGACCGTGAGTGGCATCAAACACAAAGACAAAAGCAGTAAGTTCAGGTAGTACTACTTAGAAGCCACGTGAGAGTTAACCAGTTAACCAGCTTCCAGTCAAGACAGCATGTGCCAAGAGTTTCTGTAACCATTACCCAGATCAAGATATGGAACATTTCCATCATCTAGAAAACTTCCTCGTGCCCCTTACCAGTCAATCCTCCCACCCCAGGCAACCACTCATCTGATCTCTATCATCGTAGTTGAGTTTTGCCTGTTCTTTCACTTCATGAAAATGGAATCGTACAGTGTGGACTTTTGTTTCTAGTGATTTTGTTGCACAGCTGATTTTAAAATAAGACAACAGGGCCTGTTTGCAGGAAAGAGGGAAGGACATGCTTGCTTTTGCTTTTTTGCATACATCCATGTGCTCATTTGCATACATTTACATGAGATGTTCTAGAAGCCCTTGTTCTATTATAAATTTATAGAGTAAAATCTCTAATAGCAGCTATGACACATCTGACATGTGTCTTATTTATGTAAACAGCTGTAGGCCAGCATCAGACCATCAGTAGCTCAGTTTGAGAGGCAATTGATGTCACATCCTCTTGGTCCACTGTTGCATGATATGCTGAAACTCATTTTGATGATGTGTTTTTTAATCATCTTTTTCTCCTTTTGTCTCCTTTCATCTCTTCTGTTTTTCCCTCGTTCTCATGCTATTTAGGTTTGTTGTCCTTTTTCATCAACCAGTTGATTATTGTTCATTTATGATAATAAAATACACATATAGGTATAAGAGGCATCTTCCTTTTTCTAACATAATTCCTGCAGGAAAAATAATTTTGTTATTACAACTCTGAGGCTTTCGAGCCCTGAAATCAGTGTTTATGAAACGTACCTGTCAACCAAAGGCACAGAATTCCCCAGAGGAGATGATACAAAGTCAGATTCCTGGGCCCCACCCCAACCCTCTGGAATGGGACTCCCCTGGGCTAGGTCTCAGGAATCGCTGTAATTTTATCCAATTCCCTGAGTGATTCTGATGCTCACTCAAGTGAGAGTCATCACTAGTCTCATCCCCTTTGTCCCATTGAAAGGTTTGTCTTTATAACATAAGGGGTTTTTTGGGTAACACAAGAGTTTCTTAGGAAGCAATCATCCTGTTACAACAAGTTACAAAGGGTGGTTCCTTTTTCACCACAAACCGGTTCTGCCCCCATCGGCTTCCCAGCTCCACCAGCAGTTCCATCATTCTCCCAGTCACGCAAGCAGGGAAAATCACCATTATTCTTTGCCTTTCTCCCTGTCCCGCCCCCACCCCCCCCCCCACCCCCACCCCCACCCCCCCCCCCCCCCGTGTTCAGCCCTCCACCAAGTCCTGGCAATTGTCCCTTCAACCTCATCTCTTGGCAAGCCATGGCGGGACCATTATAATGCTCCTCTAACCTGTCTCTTCACCCCCTCAGGGGCTCCTCACTGTCCCCTGAGATCCATACTCATCCGTATTAAGCATCAGAATATCACTCATTGATGAGTCTTCCTAAAATATTCCATTGCTTACAAAACCTCCAAAAGTTCCAGTGCCTACAGAATACATGCCAAATCCTGAGTCCAGCATCCTAGAGCCTTTATAATCTGATGCCAACCTATTTTTCCAATCTCATGCTGTGTATGGAGGTACAGATAGTCTTTTCCAAAGACTATGTTATAGACGTTATATTTTAAGTGCAATAACCATGTCTTCTATCTTTCTGTCTCCACAGTAGCTAGCACAGAGCCTTATACCTGTGTCTTAGTTTAGTTTACTCCAAAAATAGACTCTGAGACAAAGATTCATGTGCAGGTAGCACCCAGGGAGCACCTCCGGGAGTGGGAATTGAGGCAGGCAAAGGAAGGCAGTCAGTACAGCCATGTTAGTGAGCAAGTCTCCACTCTGGGCAACTGGAGCTCATTTCTGCTGAGGAACACTTGGAGCAGGTATAGATCACACCTCAGCCTTCATCCAGGAGTGGGAGGTGGGAGGGAGCTGGGGTATTTATACACCAACTCTCATAAGTCATTAGTGAGAGCTGCTCTGAAAATGCTGTGCAGGTCCAAGAGGACTCTGGAAGCAGGAGAAGGCCTTCAGACAAAGAAGTGAAGGTGTTGGCAGGTGGGAATGGATAGCTGTGCACTGAAGTGATAAGAGCAAAAGGATATGAGAAGGGTACCAAAAGTGTCTGCTAAGCCTGGTAGACCCACACAGGCTGCTCGTCCTGCTTTGTGCTTAACTTGTGTATATGGAAACATAAAGTAGAAGATACAGTCTTTGACCTCAAGAAGCTTTTCTTCCAACAAAAACTAGAATAATCAAGTGATAAGAGTGATTTGAAGGAAGCCGTGATCATTATGTTACTGACATAGTCTGGGAATATTTCATGACGAAGATGTTGTGATTCAAGTGTACTGTCCTGACCACCTCCTGTTTACCCCATTGCCAAAGGCAGGATTCACTCGCCCTAAATAGTACAAGATGAGCAAACGCACAACACTTGACACTGGGCAGATGAGCCTGACAGCAGTTAATTAGACTCATCTACTCACAGCCCAGGGAAGGAGGACACTGTACACCATGTAGGGACACATGGGAGTTGCACTCAGGAATAGATGAACCAGCAGAGGCTGTGGGAGGCACGCTTCATAGTGACAAGAGGATGGGGTGACCCTTGGCTCCCATAGGCGGATGTGAGTGGCTTATTTGAATAATTTTGCCAACTGGCAGGGAGGTGATTAGGTTGAGGATGGGGGTGCAGCTTGTCCAGCTGATAGAGGAAGGAGCAGGACAGGAAGCCTTTGCCACTGGGTGGCGGGGTATATCTGGGGAGAACGGAGGAACTCATGGCTAGGCGTTTGGGGCCCTGTGAAGCTCAAAGATGTCAAGGCAGCCCATGGAATTTCAGGCCTTATGATGCAGGAGCCTAATAAATAGCACTCCTTACTTACTCAGGTTCTAAACCCATTGAAAAATAGGCAAAATGATAAGAAAGATGGATGGCCAAACTCTCACTTTTGCCCTGACGACACTGATATTGGCTATCTGGGCTTTGTCTGTGGGCATGGGGACCACTTCATACTCGGAATTAGATAGGCCTGTGCACCCTGACACAGGCAGCCAGGAGAAGCATAGGCCTCTCTGTGTACTTCAGTTTATCCCTCAGCAAAATACGCCTGTCCTGCTACGTAAAAATATCAGAAGGGCTACTTACTGCCATTTCTGGATGCCACAACCAGAAGAAGAGCAAGGTTCATGTGCAGAGGGCCTGGAAGAGAAGCTGTTTCAAGTCATAGAGACCCTAGAAGGAGAGTGTTGACCTCAGAAACACATCCAAGCAGATAGATGGCAACAAAGACCTTGCCGATGTCGCTCTAGCCAATGAAGGAGTCATGGAAAATGATCAGTTTAAACAAAGTACTATAGTTCCCAAGATGCTTTATGTACATTTACCTTCTTAGAACTTGACAAAAAGCCTGAGAGGTTGTCAGTAAAATTACTATCCCCATTTCACAGATGAAGAAAATAAGTCCCAGGAGCATAAGAGATTTGTCCAAGTGCACAGCTTGGATTCACGTGCACAGCTGGAATCCAAGTCTTCTGAATATTATTTTTTCTGATTTATTTTATGACAACTCTGGATTTTGGAACATCTTACAGAATGAGGAAGATGTTATTAGATAAAAAGGAATTCAAATTTAAGAGTTGATGACAGAATAAGCAGGAATGTGGAAATTCTCTTTGGCATTGGTTATTGAGATACTTTCCATGCTGGAACCAGATTGAGAGAGAGAGCTATTAAGTCCTGAATGAGTTCTGCATTATCTAAGGACTTTGGACTCAGCATCATAAACAGAATAATGCACACCCTGCCCCCAAATATCCACATCCTAATCCCCAGAACCTGTGAATATGTTATGTTACATGCCACAGGGGAAATAAGGTAGCAGATGGAATTAAGGTTGCTAATGAGCTGATCTTAAAATAAACAAATTATACTGGATTATCTGAATAGGCACAACGTTATCACGTTAAGGTCCTTAAATGTGGAAGAAGGAGGCAGAAGAGTCAATGTCAGTGTCACAGTGATGAGATGTAAGAAAGGCTTGACTGGTCATTGATGGCTTTGAACATGGAAGAGGGCCATGAGCCAAGGAATGCAGGCAGCCCTAGAAAAGGGTGGTAAAAAAAAAAAGATACTACTCACACAGCCTCCAGAAAGGCTCCAACACCTTGATTTTAGCCCAGTGATAACCATGTCAGACTTCTGACCTCCAAAACTATAAGATAATAAATTTGTGAAGTTTAAGCCACTAATACACTCAGCCATCACAGAAAGACAGTATTTGTGGGATGTCCCTGCCCCAGTTAAGTATGGGCCAGCCCACTTGTCCTACTGTCCAGCCCTGTCAGCTTTGTGCCACCCAGGCAAGTCATGCGGGTTAACTGGTCAAGGCTGGGTCCCATGTATGGGTGAAGAACTCCAGCAACCACGGCTCATATTAATACATCCAGCTGGGGTGCAGCCAATGGTTGGGATGGGGTCCACCTACATCTCAGATCTTCAGAAAGCTGCAAGCTGGGGAGAGCCATGATGCCATGGGATTTCCTAATTGAATTCTAGAGATCAGAGCTGCCAGTGGGCAGGGGGCAGGCAAGAGAAGATAAAACAACCTCATCACAGAAATATTGCTGGGGACAGGCAGAAAAAAACAAGGCAGAAGGCCTTCTTGGTTGAGTGAGAAACTTGGAAAGGTGACCAAAGGGTCTGGTTACAAAGGAAAGGTAAACTGGATAGGATTTTCTACGGAAAGCTTTCTGCTCTTGGTCACAACTTGACTCAAGCTCCAGGTATGACATAAGTGTACATTTCCAGTGTTGAATTATTTCTCCCTGCTCCTCATGCCTCTTCTCTTCCTCCACCTTCTCCTGCCACCTCTTCCCCTCCCCGCCTAAAATGCATAGAAATGGTTCCAGGGCACCAAAGTACCTAAACAGGTCTCATTAGGTGTCTCTGGAAAGAAGATACTCAACCTACACAAATGAGCTCATTTCCCACAGAGGACTCCAATTTCTTTCCAGACAGTGTTGCTCATTGGAAAGAGCAGGAGAAAAGCCTTATGCTGTGTGGTACTTTACAGTGTCAAGGTGATTTCACATACCTTGTCATCTGAGTTTGAGACAGCCCAGGGAGGTGGGTGTAGAAGCTGTGTATCAGGAGCCTGGATTCTGGTCCCTGCACCAGGTGAGCTTGGACAAGTCATTTGCTTCTTATTAGATTCCTTGGGTTCCACCCCAAGCTCACCCCTGCTCTCCTGCTCTGTAATGCAGGATGACACCTAGGGGGAGGAAAGAGAAAGCCTGGCTCCACTGCCCTAAGAAAGGCCCCCACCTCTCACTGAGACCTGCAGCCCTTCTCTCACCTCTAAACCACGAGCTATTTGGAATGAAGAGTTTCAAAGGGACTATATTCTTAGGTAGAATGGCAATACTGAAAGCCAAGGGAGTAACAGTAAGATGCATACTACTGCTACTATACTACTAATAATAGGCCACATGTATTTATTGAACACCTGCTACATGCCACACATTTTATAAAATCATATCTAATGTTCACAGCGGCCCTGCAAGGTAGGTGTCATTTTATCCCATGCTGCATGTGATGAAATGAATCTCAGAGAGACTGATTCACTCCAGACCCCATCGCCAGTCAGGGGGAAAGGCTGGATGCATTCCACCTGTTTGACCCAAAGCCTGTGCTGTTTCCACTAAACCACTCCACTTCTCCAGATGCCAAATGATGTTGCTAAAATAAAATGAAGCTTGTTGAAACTGGATAATAGGCACATGGGGACTCGTGCCATTTTGTCTGGTTTTGTGTGTGTGTGTGGGGTTAGTTAAAAACTAATAATGTTTCCAAGTACACGTCTTTATTATTGATGGCTTCCTTTCCCTGCCAGGTATCTTGCTATCGTTCACCCTTTGAAACCACGGATGAATTATCAAACGGCCTCCTTCCTGATCGCTTTGGTCTGGATGGTGTCCATTCTCATCGCCATCCCATCTGCCTACTTTGCAACAGAAACTGTCCTCTTTATCGTCAAAAGCCAGGAAAAGATCTTCTGTGGCCAGATCTGGCCAGTGGACCAGCAGCTCTACTATAAGTCCTACTTCCTCTTCATCTTCGGCATCGAGTTCGTGGGCCCGGTGGTCACCATGACCCTGTGCTACGCCAGGATCTCGCGGGAGCTGTGGTTCAAGGCGGTCCCTGGTTTCCAGACCGAGCAGATCCGGAAGCGGCTGCGCTGCCGCCGGAAGACGGTTCTGGTGCTCATGTGCATCCTCACGGCCTACGTGCTGTGCTGGGCGCCTTTCTATGGCTTCACCATCGTGCGCGACTTCTTCCCCACTGTGTTCGTGAAGGAGAAGCACTACCTCACCGCCTTCTACATCGTAGAGTGCATCGCCATGAGCAACAGCATGATCAACACCGTGTGCTTTGTCACGGTCAAGAACAACACCATGAAGTACTTCAAGAAGATGATGCTGCTCCACTGGCGTCCCTCCCACCACGGGAGCAAGTCCAGTGCTGACCTTGACCTCAAAACCAGCGGCATGCCAGCCACCGAAGAGGTGGACTGTATCAGGCTGAAGTGACTCATTGGTATTTCACGATTGAAAATCCAAAAGCCGGTACTCAGAGCACAGTTCACCAGTAACCAGGTTCACAGTCTGCATGGAGAAAGGGCAAGTGTGTTCACACCTCACTGCCCCGAGGAGCTGGATGCTTCTTGGTCATAACGTACAGTGAGACTAGACACAAACCACAGCAGCTGACATTTACTGATATCTGCTCAACATCTACTGTGTGCAAGCCACACCAATGAGATTAGACACGGGCAACAGGAGCTGACATTTACTGATAACCTACTGTGTGCAAAAATATTAAAATAACAAAACAAAATGGCAGAAGGTATTAGAGTCACCAAGCTATATCCAGATGTATAGATGGTAAGAGAGAGGTCACAAATGGTATCTGGACTCATTCTCCATCTTCCCATGTTCTGTATCTCATCAGTGCAGGAATGTCAGCAGGCTATAGAACAAGGCAGTCAGACACAATGGAATAGTAAGGATAAGTTCATCAGAGTGTAGGCTTTATAGCCTCATGGCAAGAGAGTTCATGCCATCACATTGAGCTTTCCCACCTAGCTCCTACTACCTCCCTAGGACATTCTCTATGATTCTGGCTGCCAGAAAAGAATTTTTTTTTCATACCAGGTCATTGGTTATCTATAATGGAGTCATTTCAAAGGAAAGAACCAAAAGATCTCTTTTCTACTGATGCTTGAAAGCTCATCATTCTTTTGGGTGAAGACAGACAATCCTGAAATGAGGAACGCATCCAGTTCCTGACACCTTAATGTAAAGGATTTCAGGGGCTCTAGTGTCAGGGAGGGCAGAGACAGAAAAAGGGATGGAGCTCACCAATGGCTATGAACATAATCTGTGTGGCCATTTTGCTAAGACCTGGACCACTTTTCTAGAACACGCCCTCTTTTGCAAAGATGAGTTTTACTTGAAATCCAAAGACCTTGGTGTAAATCCTAACTCTCAGATTCATGTGACCTAGATGTTTACTCCCTCTGCACCTCAGTTTTGCTTCAGTGAAATAGGGTGATGAAAATACCTTCTCTGCCTACTTTACAAGACTGTTGCGAGAGTCCATTGAGGTCATAGTTTATGAAAGTGTTTTCAAGTATACAAGTGATAAGAATGGATAAGTGATACTGAACACTATTTGGACAAAGGAAATGCCATCCACTGTGTCTTATTATGGAAAAACACTCCCACTTTTTCATTCTTGTTCTTTGGACCAGAGACCCCTGAACTCTTCACAGTGCAACCCATCTACACTGATGCAAAAAAGGAATCCCTGCCCTGGGTTATATCAGAAAGATATAACTTAGAGTCTCAGTGACCCCTCCAGACTTTCAGCATCCCTGTGGTCCTAGAAGTATTGACAGTCTTTCCTGCAGGTTGCCAAACAGCACACCGCAGGCCTGCATAAATCTGTTTGTGTTGTTATACATCTGTGGTGATTGTGTATATTTGTCCTCATTTCTTCCTGATTCATTTTGAAGCAGAGACTATGCAAATGGTACCTGGTTTGGGATTGACCCAAAAGACTCACATTTGGATAATCCTACTTTTCTATAGAGAAGGGATTGTTTAATTGTTTGCTTGTGTGGATGTGTGTGTGTCTTAAATTAATTGTTGGTTTGTTTATCCAACGGTGAAGTGTCAGCCAACAACCACCCAGCAGCCTCACCTTCAGCCCACTCATTGTACCCTCAGAAAATGCAAACTCCCTTTAATATCAGCCTAAGCCAAATGGTTTGTAAATTCTGAGTTGACAAAATTACACAATGTATTCTAAAGCCAAGGAAGTAAGTATTTGGGGTTATCTGCATTTTAACAAATATAATAACTGTATTTTTATTTATTACCCCCATCTTGACTCTTCTTCTATTTGGAAGGTTCTTAGCGCCAGCCTGGTAGCATAGTGGTTAAGTTCAGGCACTCCACTTTGGCGGCCCAGGGTTTGTGGATTCGAATCCCAGGTGTGGACCTACACACAGCTCATCAAGCCATGCTGTGGTGGCATCCCACATACAAAATAGAGGAATATTGGCACAGATATTAGCTCAGCAACAGTCTTCCTCAAGCAAAATGAGGAAGATTGGCAATGGACGTTAACTCTGGGCCAATCTTCCTCAAAAAAAACAAAATAGTCTTTGAGGGTAGACTGTATAACAACTGTGTCTGTCAGAAGAATTCGGCCCCTTTTTCCTTTTTAGCCTAAAATGTACCAGGCTTCCTTCATTTAAACGTAACGGGAACAACTTTTGTAAATATCTGTGAGTACTTGTGATTTTCCAGTGAGTAAAAGTGTTATGATGTTATCAATGAAATAATTCACATATGGAATCTTAACCACAGAGTTCAGGTGTATTTTCCACCAGTCTTTTCTATATGTTAGCATATTTATATATAAATGAAGTAATAGCCATCCAAACAGTTCAACACTTAAAAAGAGAAGAAACTTGTTGAAGGCATTTTTGGAACAGTGGCAGCTCAGACCAGCAACCAGCCTCGTCTTGGTTACATCCCTCAAGCTTAAAGCCCAGGAGTGTCTCCATGCCTGCAAGTAAGCAAAGAACCACTACTCCATGCCCAGGTTACCCTATTCATTTTAAAACCATCTTGTTTGTTTAATGAAGACTGCTGTTTGCATGGAGACTGTTCATTCCTCTAACTGGTGTTAAGGTAATAAATTAATTGTGCTTGTGTTTACCCTTTTTTTCTCAAGAGTAACTGATGGTAAGCTTAAGATACTTTTCACATGCTAAGATATGTAAACATTTATGCATATTATTATATATTGAAATTTGAATCTCATTTGGCAAAACAGATCCATTTCCTCCGCCAGAATAAGAGAAAAGATCTCTTTGTGATTACGCTATTAGAGATTTTTCTTTCGGCATCCAACATCTATAATAAGTTGATTCTCGAACTGAAGAAATCAGAAGATGGATTTTTGGCCCTTCAGGCATAAAAACCAATTCTAGACTTATGAGGGGAAAATATGACATGCCTGGGAGGTGATCAGAAAATTTTAAGTGAGCTTTATTTCTAGGTGAAAATGATGGTTTGAAACTTATCTCCTCAGTTTAACCATTGTCTCTCCCTTGGGCTCAAGAAGACACATACCCAATAGTACACTAGAGAAGGAAAAGGTCTTTTAAAGGTGTTTAACTCACTCCTTTCTTAAGTGAGGAGATCTGAATTCCAAATGAGGAAATGACTTGCTTAAGGACACATAGCTAACACTTGCCAGAGCCAGAACATTGCCCAAGGTCTCACTCTGGTCCCGTGAACTGCACTCAGTAACTGCCCTCCTGAGTCCAAAGGAGGGGGCCCCCACTAAAAATGCTTACACGTCTATTTAAGCTGGTTTCTGACCTCCCAGGAGAATCTTAAGCTGCACAAAAGATACCTTCCCTTCCTCTGGCGAGACAAGAGTGCATCCCATCCAAGGGATTTCATGATCCAGACTCCAGGATTCCAGAGAAACCAGAGAAAATTACGTGGGGGCCTCTCTGCTGCTCGTGCCTTTCTTTTCCCTTAGTAAGAGAAATGCCCCACTGAGGGAAATCTGAACATAGTTGCCTTGAATGTACATGGGGCTATTTGGAAGCAATGCTGGAGCCATATGGGAAAGCAGATTGTGATGAGAGGTGACCTTGGTCCCAGGAAAAGCAGGCAGTGGGAGAAGGGGCTTGCTCACATTCAAAGACAAAATAAGTCTGGGGCCACCCAAGACAGAACGTGCAATCTTCACACAATTCCTACTGGCTGACCCTAAGCAGCAGTCACTCTTTGTGCCTCCCAGGAACCAAATGCCTTCTAGTCAGCAGGTCTGCCTCTCTCCTGAGGTATGCCAACCAACCCACACATTGCCTCCTGGGCTTGCTTGAACCACTTACTACTTTACAGATGCTCAAAGAAAGCCAAAAACAGGGCAATTCTTCCAAGAGATAAACTAGTGTGAAAAAAGTGTGTTTGGCACTTTTTTCAGATATAACAAATTGGTAAGAGGTGAGGGATTCACTGGAACATAGAAAGAATAAGTAATTACAGAACAGGGAAGTAGGCATGGGGGTTGCCTGCAAGAAGAAGAGAGGTCAGCCCTTGGAACAGAAGGCCATGTAGACACAACATCCTTGCATCCCTTTGTTGACTCTGTATACTGAATTCCCAAATATGAGTCACAGGCTGAGATGAAAGAGGTTGTCTCCAGAATCTCATTATATGCTGACCTTAAGTTCCCAGCTCTGGATCCAGCTTCTAACCAAGTTCCCAACATAATCCTCTCACCAAACCCTGCTGCAGGGATGGTCCAGTGTGTGCACAAAAGGGTCTTCCACCTATTCATCCAGTCTCACGGCTGGCTGCTGTGAAGGACAAAAATGATGGGGATGCAAGCCTGAATCTGAAGGTGACTCTCGAAATAATATATGATTAATTCTATTTTGAGGTTGAGATACTGGAGAGACACTGTAAGGACAAAAATGAAAAGAGTTTAGAAGACAGGTTCCTTCCAGCCATAGAGATCAGAAGGTTTGAGGTAGGGGGGAATTAGGCAGAACCCTGGAAGATGGGGAATGGTGGGGAGAGGGTATTCCAGGCAAAGTGAGCACAGATGTAGAAGAGGGGAAATGAGATGGAATCTAAGCAGAACAGCAATAGTTTTGTTTGATGGGCACGTAGAATTCAGAGTGTTTAAGGGGAGAACAGACTCAGGCAGCAGGTTAAAAAAAGAGTCTGGGGATGGGGGTAGACTCAATGAGCCTGGGATGAACGGTCAGACAGAATCAGGTTCAAATAATAATTCTTACTTACCATGTGAATTTGGAAAGATACCTTACTCCTTATCCAGGCCTTAGTTCCTCATTTGTAAAAGGGAAATAATAATAGTACTCACATCATAGGATTTTATGTGGATTAAATATATATCTTAGAAAAGTGCCTAACACATCATAAGCAATCAATAGATATTAGCTGTTATTTTTAGAATGATTAATTGTGGGAACAGAATTTCCCCTAGAGGAATCCAGAACATTGTGTCATGTATAATGGATACAATATTTTGGAATTATCAAACCAGAGTATTTTTATTTTCTGTGATCCCAAGTCTCTAGTCATCTTGGACTCCCAACCATACCTGGCCAGCTCAAATCACAGAATTTCTTCCGTAGTGTAGAAGATGCCCTTCCAATGTTAAGGTTGAGACAGGAAGTTTAATGTCCCTCAGGAAGGAGAATATAACATAGGAGAAGTCTCCTCCACAGAGGAAGAAGAAAACAGAGCCCACCCCTTCCAGTTCCAATGGAGGTGGAAAGAAAGAAACAAAAGTTTGAAGACCAGATGCTTTTGTTCTAGCTTTCTCTTCAGGGGCTAAATTTAGGTGGTGGAGGTAGGGATGCAACAGAAGCATCTAAGGTAGGGAAGCCTAAGATCATGGGACAGGGAGGCACCAATGGAACGCTTGCCCCGGATCACTGGGGGAGGACCCAGACCTCTAAGAGAAGCCCTGAATATGGCCCAGAGAGCTGTGAAACAGCAATAGAGGAGGCTGCAAGATAGAGGAGTCTGAGGCAGTGCCTTGACACCCCGCGGCAAGCAGTAAGGTGCAGGGATCTATAAGTTCCCGTGTGTCCCACTTGGGGTCACAAATGGGTGGACAGAAGCCTGGGGTTGGGTCAAAGAGGCCATTATGTGTGGGGCCTTTGCAATCAAGAATGAGCAGTGAGGACCACAAACTCCAAAAGACTGGATGGTACCCATTGTTCCTCAGCAATCCATCCTGCAGCACAGCCAGCAAGAATCCAGAATCCAAATAACAGCACATGATTCTGAGTGTTCCTTCTGTCCTCCTCCAGCGTGAGGTTATGGAAGCCCCACCATATTAGGAAGGAGTAGGGGACAGGGACTGAAATCCAAAAGATTTAATTTGTTTGATAGTCGGTGATTTAAACTGAAGGAAGTCTACTTAAGTTCAAAAAGACTATATGTCATGAATAGCTAAGTTTAAGTTTGCTTTTCCACCTCCCAATGAGATGGGGCTCACAAAGCTTTGGTCAAGAATAGAAAAGCCAAGAAGCCACATTTTCCTGTACATCCAAATGTAGCGTCAGCCAACTTTACACATATAACAATGATGAAGAAGCAGAGCAGACTGGGGACTGAGTCGAGGAGAAAAGAGGAAGAGAAGCTGTTGCACTGGAAACATATGATAGGAATGGAAATTGCCACACAGGATCCAGATCCAGACCTTCTAGAGTAGCATTCAAAACAATAAGGAGAAGCCAGCATGTCTTCAACATGGACAGTGCAGGAAAATATAGTTGATATAACATATGGTAGCCCTTGATATTAGCAACTTTGATATTTGTGACTTTGTTCATGAACAATCACAAAGATTCACAATGTGATGAATTGTTACTCTGGGAGAGGCAAGTTTCCATCTTGTACACCAATGATTAGGCCTGGCCAACAGTATGGCAGTCTCATTTTAATGGGGCTTTCTTGTCCTTTACTCAATGTTGTATATGCAGTTACTCTCATGAAATGATAAAAGACCATATTTCTTAGTATAAAAAAAAAATGCCCCCTAAAAGAAAGCCAATGGCTTTCTGGTGATAGAAGCTGGTGCTAGTATTGAAAGTGAAGAAAGAAATGAAGATGTTATTAGGTGAGAAGTTAAAGATCCTCCCAGAATATGATAGTTCTTAGCCAGAGAATAGAAGTTCTTAGCCAGAGACTAGAAGTTCAGATAAATGTAAAGAATGTAATGACATATTTGCTTATTCCAACCTATGGCAAAGTGAATTGAATATAAGCTTTATACAGAAACAAGAAGGAGTGACTCATAACTCTTTCAGCAAATGCTTCAGCCTGTGGAAAAAAAATTACATTTTATGAAAGAAATTATAAGCTGTAGTGCTGGTCATATAACTGGGGATTCCCAAAGGCCTGAGTTCTAGGATGAGTCCTTCATGAGTGTCAAGGCTCTATATTTTCTAGATTCAGTTAAACTTTTGATACCTTCTCTCGAGGAAACCTTGTGGGAAGATGGAGAAATATAAATCGATGATATTTTGATTAAGTAGATTCATAGCCAGTTGAAAGAATATTGATTAAAGGATTTGCATCAATCTAAAGATTTTATTCATTATTTGACTGAACCTAGAGAAGGTAAGATTATTAAAGGTCTGGGCCCCTGAAGGGGATATGGATTGAACAGCAAACACTTGGATGAGTTCCTCGCCATTCAAGTTGTTTGAGCTACATCAGCTTCAACCAAGGTTTGGCTTACTCACCCAGATAGTATGCTGAAGTCCTGTTTTTTTTTAATTTTATTTCAGCAAATTGTCATTCTATTATGTAGAGGTAGCTATAGATAAACTCTGGGAATTAGTTCTCCTCTTCCTCCTCCTCATTATTATCATCACCAACCACAGAGAGTTGTGGGAGCATCAACGGAAAGGAGCAGAAAATTGGGAGGTCCATAGCTGTCCCACAAAAGTGTCACCATCCAGAGCCACACTGTTTCACAACAGTACTTTTGTGTTATAATTAGACCACTGCCTTCCAGATGTCTGACCATCATTTAATGAAGGGGCAACCCAGCTTTTGCTCCAAGGTTATTCTTACTATAACATAATAAAAACACAAGATGCTGATGCTTCTGGTTCTCAGATTACTCCACCTGAGCCTGACTTCTTGCTTCAAGCAGGATTTTAGCTGAAAAACATCTCTTAATGTTGGGTTTACAAACTCACTGAAGTGGCTCTGAGTGAGCCTTCTATTCCTGGGTGTGGTAGACTGAATAAGGACCCTCCAAGTATGTCCACATCCTAATCTCAAGGACCAGTCAATATGTCATCTTATGGCAAAAGGAACTTTGCTTGTGTGATTAAGTTAAGCACCTTGAGATGAGGAGATAATCCTGCATTATCCGGAGTGAGCCCAATGTAATCACAAGGATCTTTATAAAGAGGAAGACAAGAAAGACAAAATCAGGAAAATGTGATGTGATGACAAAAGCAGATCTTAGATGATGTGCTTTGAAGATGAAGGAAGGAGTCACAAGCCAAGGAATGCAGACACCTTCTAAAAGCTGAAGAAGGTAACAAAACAAATTCTCCCATGGAGTCTCCAGAAAAAACACAACACTATCAACAGCATGATTTTAGCCTCATGAATTCATTTTGGACTTCTGATCTCCAGAATTGCAGGAGAATAAATTTGTATTATTTTAAGCCACTAGGTTTATGTCTATTTGTTACAGCAGCAATAAGAAACTAATATACCCAGGTACCAATTTCACTGTTTAAATGACAACTGAGAAGAGTGACATCAGCAACATGGCAGAGTGAGCTGTTCCCTTTATCTCTCCCCTTCTGAATTACAACTAAACAGACATTCATTGACCAACAGAGGATACCTGCATAGCACAACACAATGCCGGGGAGACTCATGCAGCTATACATCTGAAGGTGGATAGACTGAATCCCTGGGAAGCAGTGAAGATAGGTTAGCACACCCCTCCCCATCCCTGGCAGTAGCAAGCCAGGTCGCAAAACCTCACACAGTGGCTGGTGTGACTCTAAGAGGATGCAGGGACAGTGTAGCCTGCACACAAATGCTATCCCAGCCTGTGGACGAGCCCACCATGCTGCAGCAGCCCTGCCACTGAGAATGCTGCCACTGTGCCACTGAGTGGTTGCAGCTTAGCCCCCAGAAAGGAGCTCACCCACAAAGCACAACAGTTGCACAACTGTAACAGGAGGCAGGGGCAGGCTGGTGTGTACATGAATGCCTTTAGAGGGTTAGCCCAGCCTGTGGGAGCATCCACCATGCGTGAATGGCTCTGCCAATGGGAACACTCCCCATCAAGTGGCCACAGCTTGGCCCCTGCGAAAGTGCCTCACCCACCAAGTACAGCAGCTCAGCCAAACCACAAGCAAGCACACTGACAGCCAACACCTGCACAACCTGCCCACTGAGCACAGAGGCACAAAGGCCCCCACCTCAACAAGAGCAACCTGCCAAGGGCTGTGGCCAGCCCACACAAATGCAAAGCAGCAGTACCTCACAACTTCCAGCAGAAGGAGCAGAATCAGAAATACAGCCTCTGGGCCAGCCCCATGGCCGAGTGGTTAAGTTCACACGTTCCGCTGCAGGCAGCCCAGTGTTTCATCGGTTCAAATCCTGGGCATGGACATGGCACTGCTCATCGAGCCACACTGAGGTGGCATCCCACATGCCACAACTAGAGGGACCCACAACTGAGAATATACAACTATATACCAGGGGGCTTTGGGGAGAAAAAGGAAAAAAATAAAATCTTTAAAAAAAAAAAGAAAAGAAAAGAAAAGAAATACAGCCTCTCTTTCCCCCCAGTGGTGGCAGGTGGAATCTGTGACCTCATACTACCACAAATGAGCCAGCAAAGGTTCAGTTTATCAAACACCATTAAAAACTACAGTAACACTTCAGAGCAGAAGGAAACTGACAAGTCTCAAGAAACCAATCCTGAAGTCACAGAAATTTACAATCTAAATGACAGAGAATTAAAAATAGTTGTCATAAAGAAACTCAATGAGTTACAAGAAAACTCAGAAAGACAGTTCAATAAGCTCAGAAATAAAATTAATGAGGATAAGGAATACTTCACCAAATAAATTGAAACTCTGGGGGAAAAAAAACAAATAGAAATTCTGGATATGAAGAATGCAATTAATGACATAAAAAATAATCTAGAATCCACAAAAAATAGAACTGGTGTTATGGAGGACAGAATTAGTGATTTAGAGGATAGAAACATAGAAATGCTTTGAGTGGAGGAAAAGAGAGACCTAAGATTTTTTTTTAATAAATTAATTCTTTGAGAAACATTTGACTCAATTAGGAAAAGCAACATAAGGGTTATAGGTATTCCAGAGGGAGCAGAGAGGGAGAAAGGAGCAGAGAGCTTGTTCAAAGAAATGATAGCTGAGAACTTCCCAACCTGGGGAAGTAACTGGACTTAAAAGTACATGAAGTCAATAGAACTCCTAATTATGTCAATGCAAAAAGACCTTACCCAATGCAAAAAGACCTTACCCAAGGTAAATGATAGTGAAACTGGCAAAAGTCAATGACAAAGAAAAAATATTAAGGGCGGCAAGGTAGAGGAAAATAATCCACAAAGGAATCCCAATCAGGCTTTCAGTGGATTTCTCATCAGAAACCTTACAGGCTAGGAGAGAATGGAATGATATATTCAAAATATTCAGAAGAGAAAAACTTTCAGCCAAAAATGCTCTATCGAGCAAAATTATCCTTCAGGTATGATGGAGAAATAAAAGCTTTCCCAGATAAACAAAAGCTGAGGGAGTTCATCACCACTAGACCTCCCTTACAAGAAATGAGGAAGGAAGTCCTCATACCTGAAACAAAAAGGCAGAGGTTTACAAAGCTTTGAGCAAGGAGATAAATAGACAGCAAAATCAGAAAACTGCAGCTATCTATCAGCACAGGTTAGCAAACACTTAATTATAGCATAAAAGATAAAGGGAAAGAAAGCATCAAAAATAACTATAAACACTTCAATTTGGTCTCAAACTCACAACACAAAACAGAATAATTTGTGGCAATAATAACTCAGAGGGGGAAGAAGAAAGAGATGGAACCTGCTTAGGTTAATGGAGATAAGAGGCTATCAGAAAATGGACTATTTCACCTACGCGATCTTTTATACATATCTCCTGGTAACCCCTAAAAAAAAAACCTCAGAGCAGAGCCACAATTCATAAATAAAGAGAAAACTGAGAAAACCTCCACAGAAAACCAGCAAATGAAATGGCAGTCAGAAATACAAGGGAAGAGAAACAATGGAAATATACAACAACCAGAAAACAAGAAATAAAATGGCAGTATTAAGCCCTACTAGATCAATAATCACTCTAAATGTAAATGGATTGAATTCTCCGATCAAAAGACACAGAGTAGCTTCATAGCTTAAAAAAAAGATGCTACAATATGCTGCCTCCATGAAACACATCTCGGCTCTAAAGACAAACATAGGCTCAGAGTGAAGAGATGGAAGATGATACTCTAGCAAATGACAAAAAGAAGAATGCAGGTGTTGCCATACTTATATCAGACAAAGCAGACTTCAAGATAAAAAAGGCAATGAGACACAAAGAGAGGCAGTATATAATGATAAAAGGGACATTCCACCAAGAGGATATAACACTTATAAATATATATGCACCTAACACAGGAGAATCAAAGTATATAGAGCAACTATTAACAGACCTAAAGGTAGAAATTAACAGCAACACAATAATAGTAGGGGACCTCAACACCCCGCTTACATCAATGGATAGATCATCCAGATAGAAAGTCAATGAGGAAATAGTGGATTTAAATGAAATATTAGATCAGATGGACTTAATAGATATACATAGAACATTCCATCCAAAACAGCAGAATACACATTCTTCAGAAGTGCACATGGAACATTCTCAAAAATCAACCATATGTTGGGAAACAAGACAACCCTTGAGAAATTTAAGATTGAAATCATAACAAGCATCTTTTCTGACCACAGTGCTAAGAAACTAGAAATCAACTACAAGAAAAAAGCTGGGAAAGTCACAAATATGTAGAGACTAAACAATGTGTTACTGAACAACCATTGGATCAATGAAGAAATTCAAGGAGAAATCAAAAAATACCTGGAGACAAAGGAAAATGAAAATACAATGTACCAACTCAAAAGATGCAGCAAAAGCAGTTCTAAGAGGGAAATTCATAGCAATGCAGGCCCACCTCGACAAACAAGAAAAGTCTCAAATAAGTAATCTTAAACTACACCTAAAAGAACTAGAAAAAGAAGAATAAACAAAACCCAAAGTCAGCTGAAGGAGAGAAATAATAAAAATTAGAGCAGAAATAAATGAAATAGAGACTTAAAAAACAGTAGAAAGGATCAGTGAAACTAAGAGCTGGTTCTTTAAGAAGATAAACAAAATTGACAAACCCTTAGCCAGACTCACTAAGAAAAAAAGAGAGAAGGCCCAAATAAATAAAATTAGAAATGAAAGAGGAGAAATTATAACAGATACCACAGGGATACAAAGGATTATAAGAGAATACTATGAAAAACTATATGCCAACAAATTGATAACCTAGAAGAAATGGATAAATTCTTAGACTCATACAACCTCCCAAAACTGAATTAAGAAGATATAGAGAATCTGAACAGACCAATCACAAGTAAAAAGATTGAAACAGTAATCAAAAATCTCCCAAAACACAAAAGTCCAGGACCAAATGGCTTCTCTGGAGAATTCTACCAAATATTCAAAGATTTAATACCTATCCTTCTCAAATTATTCCAAAAAATTGAAGAAGACAGAACAATTCCTAACACATTCTATGAGGCCAACATTACTCTGATACTGAAACCAGGCAAGGACAACACAAAGAAGGAAAATTACAAGCCTATATCACTGATGAACATAGATGCAAAAATCCTCAACAAAATATTGGCAAATCGAACACAGCAATACATTAAAAAGATCATACATCACGATCAAGTGAGATTTATACCAGGGACACAAGAAAATCAATCCACAAATCAATGTGGTACACCACATTAAAAAAATGAGGAATAAAAATCACATGATCATCTCAATAGATATAGAGAAAGCACTTGACAAGATCCAACATCCATTTATGATAAAAATTCTCAATAAAATAGGTATAGAAGGAAAGTACCTCAACATAATAAGGGTCATGTATGACAAACTCACAGCCAACATCATGCTTAATGGTGAACAACTGAAAGCTATCCCTCTGAGAACAGGAACAAGACAAGGTTCCCACTCTCACCACTCCTATTCAACATAGTACTGGAGGTTTTGACCAGAACAGTTAGACAAGAAAAAGAAATAAAAGGGATCCAAATTGGAAAGGAAGAAGTGAAACTCTCACTGTTTGCAGCTGACATGATTCTATATATAGAAAATCCTAAAGAATCCACCAGAAAACTGTTAGAAATAATCAACAACTATAGCAAAGTTGCAAGGTACAAAATCAACTTACAAAAATCAGTTGCATGTCTATACACTAATAACAAACTAGCAGAAAGAGAACTCAAGAATACAATCCCATTTACAATCACAACAAAAAGAATAAAATATCTAGGAATAAATTTAACCAAGGAAGTGAAATACCTATACAATGAAAACCATACGACATTATTGAAAGAAATCGAAGAAGTCATAAAGAAATGGAAACATACTCCATGCTCATGGATTGGAAGAAAAAACATCGTTAAAATGTCCATATTACCTAAAGCAATCTACAGATTCAATGCAATCTCAATCAGAATCCCAATGACATTCTTCCTGAAAATGAAACAAAGAATCCTAAAATTTTCATGGAACAAAAAAAGACCCCAAATAGCCAAAGAAAGCCTGAAAAAAAAAGAACAAAGCTGGAGGCATCACAATCCCCGACTTCAAAATATACTACAAAGCTATAGTAATCAAAACAGCATGATACTGGTATAAAAACAGACACACAGATCAACGGAACAGAATTGAAAGCCCAGAAATAAGATCACACATCTATGGACAGCTAGACAAGGGAGCCAAGAACATACAATGGAGAAAGGAAAGTCTCTGTAATAAATTGTATTGGGAAAACTGGACAGCCACTCACAAAAGAATGAAAGTAGACCATTGTCTTATACCATACACAAAAATTAGTTCAAAATGGATTAAAGACTTGAAGGTAAGACCTGAAGCCATAAAACTCCTAGAAGAAAATATAGGCAGTACACTCTTTGACATTGGTCTTAGCAGCATCTTTTCAAATGCCATGTCTACTCAGGCATGGGAAACAAGAGAAATAATAAACAAATGGGACTACACCAGACTGAAATGTTTCTGCAAGGCAAAGGAAATCATGAACAAAATAAAAAGAAAACCTTAACACCTGAGAGAAGATATTTGCAAATCATATACCTGACAAGGGTTTAATTTCCAAAATATACAAAGAACTCATACAACTCAGCAACAAAAAAACGAACAAGTCAATCAAAAAATGGGCAGAGGATATGAACAGACATTTTTCCAAAAAAGATATACAGATGGCCAACAGGCACATGAAAAGATATTCAACATCACTAATTATTAGGGAATGCAAGTGAAAACTACAATGAGATATCACCTTACAACTGTCAGAATGGCTATAATTATGAAAACAAAAAATAACAAATGTTGGAAAGGATGAGGAGAAAAGGGAACGCTCATACATTGTTTGTGGGAGTGAAACTGGTGCAGCTACTATGGAAAACAATATGGAGATTTCTCAAAAAATTAAAAATAGGAACACTATACGATCCAGATATCCCACTACTGGGTATTTATCTGAAGAACTTGAAATCAACAATTCAAAGAGATTTATTCACCCCAATGTTCATTGCAGCATTATTCACAACAGCCAAGATGTGGAAGCAACCCAAGTGCCCATCAACTGATGAATGGATAAAGAAGATGTAGTGTATATACATATATAGTGAAATACTCCTCAGCCATAAAAAAGACAAAATCGTCCTATTTGCAACAACATGGATGGATTGAGGGTATGATGTTAAGTGAAATTAGCCAGACAGAGAAAGACAAACGCCACATGATTTCACTCATATATAAAAGATAAGCAAACACATGGATAAAAAGAACAGAATAGTGGTTACCAGAGGAGAAGGGGGTTGGAGGGTGGGCAAAAGAGGTAAAGGGGCACAAATATATGGAGACAAATAAAACTTAGACCATTGGTGGTGAGCACAATGCAATCTATACAGAAACTGATAAATAATAACGTACACCTGAAATTACATAGTGTTATAAACCATTATGACTTCAATAAAATAATTGAAAAAATAAATAAAAGTTAGTTTGTGAAAACAAAATAATTCTGTGCATCAGCAATAACCAAATATAAAATCTTACAGGAAAATACTCAAAAAATACAAATACAGAGATATAAACTTCACAAAAGATGTATAAGAACTGAATGAAAGAAATTATAAAATGTTATTGAAGGACATAAAAAATGTGACAGTGCCATGGTTATGGATGAAAAGACTCAAAACTAGAAATATGTCAAATTTCCCCTTTATGCATCCATAAATGTAACACAATTCAAATAAAATTCTTAATAGCATTTTTTAAAATAAGAATATAAATGACAACTGAAGGGCTGTCTAATGCTCCAAGCACCAGAAGAAAGAGAAAATACATGTATTAGATGAGCTTCGTTCAGGCCTGAGGTGTAGTGCCGTTGGCTCTGAGTTCAGTGTTAATGAATCAACGGTACATATTAAATAAGGTGTCTTTAAACAGAAACACGCTGAAAACAAGGTTACGTATTGATCAGCTGACAAAAATGTTGTGACTACAGGCTCACAGGAACCTGTAATTCCCCTAGGAGCAAAGGTTCAATATTTGCTAATTCAGCATTCCTGGTGACTTTATAGAGCGCGACTACTGTGAATAACGAGAATTGACTGTAATCTCCCGAGTTCAAACCTTGTTTGTCACAAGACATGACTTGAGGTGCTAGTGAAATAAAACTATAGAGTCCAAGGTTTGAATTGGTCAAAATGGTCATTTCTTGCAGCATCCCTGCCGCTCCTCCCTCCTACACAGGTCTGCCACTTTGGTCCAAATCGAAACCCCTTGGAAACAGAGGTCTAGATGGGAACGCACTCATTTAACCAAACCACAACCCACGCTTTCTGGGGACCACATGTCTAGGAGAGCAGTCTTTTTTCCCTCCAATTAGAAAACAAAACAAAACTGAACTTGAAAGCTACAGCTCATCTATTCTACAGTATTAGTATGAAATGGGAAGAAGAAAACCACAGACAGCCCCTCCCAGAGTGGAAAGGAGGGTAGCTCTTGGCTAAGACTTTAATTGAGCCTTTATGTGGTAATTTCAAAGCTTTTCAAAGTCAGTCTTTGCAGACCTAAGGGAGCAGTTATTAGGAGGAAGTGCTGTTTCTTATTCCCAGTGGACCCAGGTGCACAGTCTGAAGGGGGAGGTTGAGACAAAAGAAGGGAGCCATTGATCTTCCACATAAAAATGTGGAGTTTAATTCCATTGAGGGGACACGGTTTTAAAAATTATGCGGCATGAAGGAAAATGTTATTCTGCCTCCTTCTGGGTTTTAACTGTCTCTGACAATTATCATTTGTCCTTGGAGAGAGAAAGAAAGAGGAGGGAGGGAGGAAGGGAGAGAGAGAGAAATATAGCCACATGCTTTCCGCATGATTCAACAGCCACTCACTGGAAAATGTGAAGGATGAAGAGGTGTGCCTGCAAAATATGCAGATGGGTAGAAGATCTGGAAGGAAGAGCTCATCCTGGGCTGTGCTGTGGGACCTGGAATGTCCAAAGCTACCTGTCACTGCCCTTCCGGAGCCCCCACGACATTCTCATAGATGGAGCTCCTTGGTAACAGGGAAAGTACTGCGAAGGGGAGAGGGGTAGATCCTGGGTGAGACAAATCTCTTGGGTAGACAATGAAGTTTCTAAAAAGGTGGGAGTCAGGGAGGGTCCCACAATGAGAATTTAAGAGAAGTTGGTGCTCCCTTTTAAGGCAAGAACAATGTCTGCTCTCGTTCCTTCCATTCAACCTATACTAGAAGTCAGCATAATAAGACAAAGAAAAAAGCATTATAAGAATTAAAAAAGAATGCCATTGTCATTATTTGCAGATAATATGATTATCTACACAGAAAGTCCAAAAGAATCTAGTAAAAACTAATAGAACTGGGGCCAGCCCCATGGCCAAGTGGTTAAGTTAGCACACTCTGCTTCAGTGGCCCAGGGATTCGCTAGTTCGGATCCTGGGCTCGAACCTAGCACCGCTCATCAGGCCATGCTGAGGCAGCGTCCCACATGCCGCAACTACAATGACCCACAACTAAAATACACAGCTATGTACTGGAGGACTTTGGGGAGAAGAAGGAAAAATAAAAAATTTTAAAAAAACAAAATTAAACTGATAGAACTAATAAGAGACTACGGCAAGATAGTTGCCTACAAGATCCAGAAACAAAAATCAATAGCAAACCTGACAGGTTTGTCCCAAAATTCAAGCCAAGTCTCCTTTTTGAAGAAAGAACTTATTCTACCAGAGAGTAATATTTATTACAAAGCCAGAGTAATTAAAAGAGTTAGGTATTCAGGGAAGGGATAGAAAAACAGACCGATGAAATAGAATATAAAGACCCAGATACATACATATATATATATATATATATATATATATATATGGGAATTGGCAAAATCAAGTTTTCTTCAAAATGTGGAAGTTAAGGCTCAAGAGCTAATTTAATCTCAGTTGTAGAGGAAAAAATGACTTTTACACACTTGACTTTTTTCACTGAAGGCTTACACCTCCTACCTACCTCCTAGCACCTCTATTGTGGAGGCGCTGAAAGGGATAAAGGGACAAGACAGAAAAGGAAATGTGGCCTGACCCCCTTCAGCCCTGTGCTGATGCCTAGAGAGAGGCAGCAACATCCGGGAGGTGTGGGGAGTAGGGTGTCCAGACATTCCTGGGTCAGCAGCAGCAAAGGGAGCAGAGGTGGCAATGGGAGCCACGATGCCCTGGTTACTGCCAGGTGGATATTTCCTGAAGGACTGGAGAGAAACTCCCCTGACATGAGGCCCGGAGGCTGGGAGGCTGGCCCATGGATGACTCTACCCAAGTCCAGTCAAATATCATGTATTACAACAGAATTCCTCTACTGTGCATAACATGCCAGCAACTGACTTCCTAAGCATATTCTGCAATGGCCCTTCCTGTGCCAGAGACACTGCTTTTAAGTGTCTTTATCATAATAATCCTTTCCTTCCCCTACCAGCACTAATGAGCCAGCCAAAGCTGCATAGCTTGTAAGCTGTGATTCTGCCACCATACATTTATCACCAGCTGTTTTGTGCCCATCCCTGCCTACCCCTGGTCTCATCCTTCCTCAGGTT
Organism: Equus caballus; assembly: GCF_041296265.1. Classification (NCBI taxonomy): domain Eukaryota; kingdom Metazoa; phylum Chordata; class Mammalia; order Perissodactyla; family Equidae; genus Equus; species Equus caballus. The sequence continues at coordinate 18,687,448 of NC_091705.1, forward strand.
CCTCTAAGACCATGAGAGTAACCCTCAGCTTCCCTGCCTTCATCCATATTACCTACTCCAGTGTCTCTGGTGGAACTGGCTCTCTCTCATGACTCTCAGCTTATTGGCTGGTTCTGGTCTCACGCCCAGCTCTAAACACTCCACCCCATTGGGACTGAGCCTTGCTGGATCAGAAAGATTCCCTGGAGTGAAGATGCAACTTTGCCCCCAGTGTGAATATCTCTACTGCCCAAAGACCCCTGCCTCCTCCCCTCACCAGAGGATGTCTCCCAGGTTTCAGCACCAGCACAGACTAGTAACAATGACCTGTAATTTAGTCACACGTGACCCAGCTCTACTATTCATCTTGATCCCTGGGTCCTGCCCCCATATCTCCCAGGTTTATTCCACCTCCTTCTCCTCTCTAACCTGTACCCCTGCTGCCTCAAAAAACCAGTCCCAGGCCAGCCCCAGTGATCTAGTGGTTAAGTTCAACATGCTCCACTTTGGCGGCCCAGGTTTGCTTCCCAGGAACAGAACCACACCACTCGTCTATCAGTAGCCATGCTGTGGTGGTGACTCACATGGAGGAACTGGAAGGACTCACAACTAGAATATAGAGCTATGTAGTGGGGCTTTGGGGAGGGGGAAAAAAGAGAGAAGAAGATTGGCAACAGATGTTAGCTCAGGGCGAATCTTTCCCAGCAAAAGAAAAAAACTTATCCTACCCAAATTAGCATCCTTGGTGCCTTTACTCTTTCCCCCGGTGCCAGTCAGGGTCTTAGTAGGAAATGAATTCAACTCAGCTGGTTCAAATGAGAAGACTTTATGAAGGAGTTATTTACAGAGGTGTGGGTGGGGCTAAGGTAGCAACGAGAGGTGCCTGGACTCCCAGGGACTAACAGCAGTGGGCAGCTTTATGGCCCTTAGGACTGGAGAGCAAAGGAAGGAAATAGTGACGCAGGAGCCACCATGGAGGGGCCGCTCCTAGAGGGATGAAGCAACTGTCAAAGCAGGGGGCAGGGATAGTATTCTCTGAACTCTCTCTCCTGCTGCCCTCCAGTCTCAGGTGCCTCCCAAACATCAAACCCAACCAGAATCCAGCTGGCATGTGAGTTCAAAAAATTCCATCCATAGCATTACTCTCTGAGCACAGAGCACAGCAGAGAATACAAACAGCACAAGCAGCTTCTACCTCTCATGTCAGGCCCTTCATTTCTCCTGCAGCTGTGACAGCTTCAACTCTATCACACCCAGACTTGGCCTCTCATGGCCTCCTGGAAGGGGAGTTTCTCTGAAGTCCTCCACGAAGTTTCCACCTGACAGTAACCAAAGCATCATGGCTCCCACGATGCTATTCCAACTACCCAGCTGTGAGTGAGACCATGACTCTGACTTTCTCCCATTCCTGGCGGGGTAGAGGACCCCTGATACTTCTCTGATGTCAGGAGTTACGGGGAACTAATGGAGAGAAGACAGGGAGGTCATGTCTCCCACCAGGGAGCTCCCAGTAGAGATGCAGGCAGGCGGGACAGAAGCAAAAGGGAGGAAGACCACAGGACTAAAAAGCTCAAGCCAGGACCCTTTGGTCTGATCGCTTGGGACAGTAGATGGAGATGGTCCCTCCTCTCCTTCCAGGGGGTGCCCAACAAAGAACAGAATGGCTCAGGCAGCCCTGATTGGGGGGGCGGGGGCACTTCAGACCATATAACCAAGCCCATTCCAAGTTCAACCCTTCATGCTATCCAGACCAGGGACAGATTCCCAATCCCGACTTGGACACATACAATTTTCCTGCCCTGACTTAGCATGTGTCTCCCTACCTGCTTCTCATATTCTTAGTTCCTTCCTCTCCTTTCTCTCCAGGTTTATTTATGTCCTCCTCATCACTTTTTGTTGTCACCTAGTCCCAATTTCATGTTCTTTGCCAACTTTTAGTGACTTTTAAAAATATGGTTGCCATAACAACTCTTGCAAAAATCATGGGCTGGCTGCATTATTTAGCGGTTGGCATGTCCCACCTTGGAACGACATCCTGGCAGAACAGGGTGTGGGCTTCTATTTTATATTAACACTGAGATTCAGGGACCAGAACCAGCACACTCACTGCCAGCAGGCAGGCACATACATTAGCTCATTTAACCCTTCAACTACCCTCTGAGGTATGAACCACTATCAGTCCCATTTTGTAGATGAAGAAACTAAGGCTCAGAGAGGTTAAGTAACTTGCCCCAGGTCATGCTGTTAGTGAGGGTCAGAAGTGGGACAGGAGCCCAGATCTGTCTGAGTCTAAAACACATGCTCTTAACCAGTAAGTTAAGAGTCTTCTGTATAAATCACTTCAAAGATCCCAAAGTGAAGACACAAACCCGGGAGACTGTGATGCCGGACCTCTAGGAGGCCCTGCTCCTGGCATCCACCCTCTCCCTCCATGAGAGCTCTGGGGTCCTTTCTACAGAATGATTCTGCTTCTGGGTCAGCGCTAGTTGAAGCTGATGTTCCCCTGATGCTCTTCCTTCCTGAGAACCTGGAGTGTTAACCAGAATGTCCTCCTGGGGTTCAATACCGAGTTGCCCCACTATTATAATCAGATCAGAATCTGACCCTGAGAGCAGAGTTCAGGTTAAATGGTCAATTAAAAAATAAAGAAGTTCCTTAATGAGTTAGATGATTAATTAAGGAGAAACTAGCAAGAGAGTGGGGGAAGCAGGAAACTGAAGGGGAAGAAGCCAAGTAGGGGGATCATTTCAAGTGGGACCCCAGGATCAGCCTGATCCCATGGGCAGCTCTGAAGCATATATTTCACCTCAGACTTTGTCCACCTTGGGGACCTGTCCTTGGCTAGGTAGGGAGGAGTTTGGGGAAGAGCACGGAACTCCCAGGGCCCCTTAGCTCTATTTAGGGCAAGGCAGATCTACCACCCAAGACAATCTTCCAGAAGGCACAGGTGCCAGCATTCACAGCAAAGCACACAGCACCTAGGGGATGCACATGGAGAGCAGGGCAAAAGGGACCTCCAGGGACTTGGGCAGCACAAGAACAGTGTCCATGACACACACCAGTTCCTCTCCTAAAACCAAGAGCCAATAGTGTTCTACTTCTGGCAACAGACGTCTTCACCCTCCTGATGCCGTCGCTGTGTCCTTCCAGGCAGCTCTGAGGATGTGCTGCTTTGTTTTCCAGCCCTGGAGTGAGCTTTGTCTGCCCCCTCTCAGTTAGTTCTCTCTCTGTCCTGCCAAATGCTCATGACCCTAGAGTGAGGGACAAAAGAAGCATTTGAGGGGATGCACTTTTCTCTCCTCTTACTCCAGTCATTTTTCTGGCTTCCCCTCAGATTCTGTACAGATCTGCCCCTCCCCCTTGTCTTATGTTTCAGAACAAGACTGACTGACTGAATAGCTAGGGCTGTGCAGAGCAGCCTCTCAAATGGGGTGACCTGAGCCTCCAACAGCTCAGGGAGAATCCGGTCATGGCTGGGCCTATTCAAGTTCAACTCAATGGCCTCCCGTTGTGTCTTTGTTCCCTTGTGCCAGCCTGCTGTATTCAAGGAACAGAGGAAAGAACTTTTGCTGTCTCCAGGGAGTGAGGAGGGATGGGGCCAGGTCATTCTGAGAGAGGTAGACTGAGACAGAAATGGGGCAGGGCCTTGAACTATTCCTCATCCACCTGCTGTCACTGTCATTACAGAAGTTGTTTCCACACTACAAAATGGAAAAAGCATGGTAGTTAGTACTTAAGCTGTTTCTTGCATTATTTAGGGCAGTTTGGGATCTCTCATTCATCCCTCAACACACACACACACACATGGCCCTGACTGGGTACAGAATGGCCAAATGACCAGAGGCTCCTGTCCTGCTTGCAATCTGAAGCTAAACCCGTGATGTTGAATGGCCCATAGAACCCCCAGCCTCTCATTTTCTAAGTAGGGAAATCAGGCCCAGAGAGGGCAAATTGTCCTGTGCCAGGTCACTGAACCTGTTGGTAGCAGACTACAGTCTAGAACCCACGGCTCTTGGTCCCCAGTCTGAGGTCTTCATACTGGGCCCTCTGCCCTCCCACCTCTCCATGAGACTAGCTGCAGAAACTCAACAGCAGGATCCAGCTGGGTCCAGCCTGCTGGGGTGAGGAAAGATTGGTGAAGGAAGAGCCTCTTGAAAACCTGAGAGAAGTGTCTCATGGTCTTTCTTGGGCCAGAGAGATCCCGTCCCAGGTAGGGCTGCCAGATTTACAAATTAAAATACAGGATGACCAGTTAACTTTGAATTTCAGATAAACAATGAATAATATTTTGGAGTAATGATGTCCAAATATTCCAACTCTATCTGGCAACCCTATTCCCCAAGGTTTGGATGGGAGGCAGGAACACCGTAACTGCCATGGACCCTTCCTCATTTCCCTGTGGGTAAGAGCTCTCCATGCTCTGACCAGCAAATTGAATTTGTCCTGTTTTCTACATTTAGTTCTGGTCTGAATTCAACAGAGCACCAGGGAGCAAGACTGGGAAAGTCAGAAAATACAGATTCCAAAACATTTAACCCACACAACCTCTTTGCTATCTGAATTTCTGAGAATGAGAAATAGACTTGTCATACTGGAAGCTCTACCCATCAGGGGTGCCCCTCTAAGAAAGATGCCAGCAGATTACCCTAAAAGTAGGTAGATGCTCCATATATATTTCTTGAATAAGTGAATGAGCAAACTAGGCCCAGAGTAGGGTGTCAGGAAGCCCAACCTTTGAGAGACAGTGCCGCCATCTTGAACTGAGACCCCCTCTTCTCTTCCAACCCAGGCCTGAGCCATCTTTCAGGCGAGCTCCTGGATGTCAGGTGTCTGGCTCACTCATTCAGGACCCCTAGGGCCTATCTCAATGCTAGGCACAAAGTAAGAAGCCAACTAAAAGTTGAATGAATGAATGAAGGGCAGATCTGATCACAAGGATTTCAGGAATCCAAGAAACTAGCAGCTCTCTGGGATTTGGAGTGCACAATGACAGGAATCCTTTATCACCAATCCTGAATCCATTCATTCATTCAATATTAAATATGCTGAGCTTGTTGAGATCCAAACAGGAAACAGCTTCATTTATCCATTTTCCTTTAAAATTGCTTGGTCTTTATACCTAGAAAACATCTCAGGCAGATCAACCACCTTCAGTAACAAGAACAGCCTCATTTTGATACTGACTCGTTTAGCTGTTGAAAAGCTAAGTCCAGTTTAGTACAAATCAAAACTCGAATCTCAGATGCAATTCTGAGCCTCAATTCTCCTGGCAGCTCCAACCTAAACTGTGGCTTGAGGCCTTGCAATGAGGAAAGGGTCCATCAGCTGTTCTGCCTGTCCTTCACTTCCTCCCTCTAATAGGACAAAGCAGGAGAAGGAGGGATTAGAGAAAATGGGAAAGCCTCCATTTACTTAACCAGTGCTGTTAATGGTTGTCCCTTGGTCATACAGGTCTTCTGTACATGGCAGACTCTCAATCTTGCACCTGGTGGAGTGCATTGGTGGGTTCTTTGGAAGTATCTACACAAGCCTCCATACTGTATAGTTCTTTGATGTGGACAATGTACTCTCTGCATAACCTGCATGCCTCCTCCTTTCTCCTTATGTGCCCAACCGGTTCATCCCAAACCTTCTTCCTGCTGGAGTCCCCTCAGCTCTTGGGAGCACTCCCATCAAGACTACTTAAACCTGGTGGTGTCCATAGTATCCATTCACCTGCCCTTGCTCCCTCAAATGCAGGGAGTGCCATCTGCCTGCTGAAGCCCTCGCTCCTCACCCTGCCATCAGAGGCAGTGCCAACTAACATTCCACCTTTAGCATGACCTGGTAAGACGTGGGCTCCAGTCCCTGTTTCACATAAGTCCCCCAGATCCATTTTCTCCCAAGAATTCTCACCTCTCTCCTTCTTCATAGCTTCTCCGAGATTGGACTACAAGATTCTGCATCTCAGTAGACCACCAGCAAGGAAGTAAGAGGCTTGGTGAGAAGAGTGTGGAAGAAACATGGAGAGAAGAGAGGAAACACCACAGAAGCTCCCACTAGGCTGAGCTCTCCTTTCCCAATGACTCCCCAATAATCATTTCAAATAGATAGTCTTCTCATAAAGACTAGAGGGAGACAAGGGTTTGATGGCCATTGGACTTGTTCTAATATTTTCCAGTAAGTCTGTCTAGCACCTCTCCTTGGAATGGAGGTGAACACATCTTGCATGGTCCATTTGGTACCTCTTTCTGGGAAATGAGGGTAAATTTCACCTACTATCCTCATCTTTAAGGCTTCACTAAAATTCCATGACATCAAGTAAATCTCCTTCCACTTTCTATTAAAGTCCATTCATTCATTCATCCATCCATCTATTTATTCATTCAACATAGTCTTAGAAAGTCCATTATTGAGTGTAGCAGGGAGAGACCTGACTTAAGGAATCTAAATGGAAGATCTTACTGGGAGAGGGCATCTGGTTCTGAGACCAAACTTAACCATCAGTAACAATGGGCTTTAAAAACAAAAATGAAACAAAACAGTGTGATCAATGGCCACTTTAATTTATGTAAAGTCTGACTCTAGGAGCATGAACACCACCCTATGTTCTAAAGTTCGCACACTCGGAGTATTGGGTTTCATTTGGAAGACCACATCTCCATGATTGATGTTGATAAACTAGAGTTGGTTGTCAGAAGTAGCTACACAGGAAGGGTCTGAAAACTGTGCTCTAGGAAGAAGGAGCAGGAGAGTTCACCCAAGAAAAGAGGAGGCCAAAGGGAGAAGTGAAAATAGCAGCTGAATTATATGAACAGTAACCACACATGTGGGGTGTAATCTCCAGGAGTAGAACTACAAAGAATGAGAGAAGATTCCCTGGAGTACAGATTTGAGTTATGCATATTAAATCACCTCCTAATATTCAGAATCATCTAATTATTTGCACAGCCTGCCCACGAAGTGTGAACTAAGAACCGGTTGACCATCTGTCAGGGAGTTGTGTAGGAAGTTTCTCTACTACAGTGGTCTTCAGACAGCACTTGTAGAACATGTTAAAAAATAGAGATCTCTGGGCCCCACTCCAGGCTTGAAATCAGAACTTCTGGCAGTGGGGCCTGGGTGTCTGTAAGCTTCAATAGGCTCCACTGGTGATTCTGACGGGCCGACTAGGACTGAGAACCAGAGCTCTGTGGTGTAGGGAGCCACACTACGGCCATTGCCAACTCCCAGATTGGACGGTTTTAAGAAATATTTGGTAAGAAGTAAATTGGGGTTTCCTAACTTAAAATAATGGACTGAACACACAAATTATCTCCTAACCCTCCCCAAATCCTACCCAAAGAACAACAAAAAGCCTTTTTAAAAAAGCATAAACCGGAGCTGGCCCAGTGGCACAGTGATTGTTTGCGCACTCCACTTCAGCAGATACCAGACATAGATGGGGGTAGGATGTACCATCTTGAAAACTGGAAAATAAGCAAAAATCTGTCTACTTCCTGAACGTTGACACCCCAACCCTCTTCTTCCTCTTGTCCCCTGAATTCTGCTGACTAGGGTTATATCCTTGGAGCTGGATAGATTTTCTTCTCTTGAAACTGGCCCAATCCAAAGAGGAAAGACCTAAAGACACCGACATGGAGTTCCCCTACCAAAACGGCCCAGCTGGATCACTCATCAGTGCGATCCAAAGGTAGACAAGTGCTACCCATGTGCACAGAGCTTCCTATTGATTTTAGTAAACAGCACTTCAAGGCAAGCAGACAACCAAACATCCGAGGAAAGCCACTGACAGAGACAAAAACAATAATTAGAAAAAAGTAACTTCGAAGGGAGAAATATATATATAATACATATTATAAATATATATACATTACATATTAAAATATATTATTTTATATAAATATATAACATAAATTAATATATAACATGCTACATATAAATATGATATATATGGCAATTCCATTCCTCCTATACATGTGCACCAGGAGACATAAATAGAAAGTTCAAAGTAAAATTGAGTAAGTCGCAGGGGACACACTTTTCACCTATAAGTCTTGCCTGTGAATTCCTCTGCCTGGAAGAAAAGTAAGTTTTCAAGTTCTGGCTCTGCACTTCATGTTTCCATCTGAAGTGGTTTCTCACAACCAGGGTTCCAGTGGTCAGCCCATTCAACCACAAAAGGGGTTATATGGGGGGGTTGGGGTGGGGGCACTGGGGAGGGAAGCTTTTTTTTTTTTTTTTTATTAATGTTATGATAGATTACAAGCTTGTGAGATTTCAGTTGTACATTTTTGTTAGTCATGTTGTGGGTACACCACTTCCCCCTTCGTACCCTCCCCCCACCCCCCCTTTTCCCTGGTAACCACCGATCAGATCTCCTTCTCAATATACTAATTTCCACCTATGAGTGGAGTCATATAGAGATCGTCTTTCTCTGACTGACTTATTTCGCTTAACATAATGCCCTCGAGGTCCATCCACGTTGTTGTGAATGGGCCAATTTCGTCTTTTTTTATGGCTGAGTAGTATTCCATTGTGTATATATACCACATCTTCTTTATCCAGTCATCAGTTTCTGGGCATGTAGGCTGGTTCCACGTCTTGGCTATTGTAAATAATGCTGCGATGAACATAGGGGTGCAACGGACTCTTGAGATATCTGTTATCAGGTTCTTAGGATAGATACCCAGTAATGGGATGGCTGGGTCATAGGGTATTTCTATTTTTAACTTTTTGAGAAATCTCCATACTGTTTTCCATAGTGGCTGTACCAGTTTGCATTCCCACCAACAGTGTATGAGGGTTCCTCTTTCTCCACGGGAGGGAAGCTTTTAAAGCCAGCTTATTAAAAGAGCACCTGGAAGCTTTACATGATGGGGTTCAGCTTTGTTTCCAAAAACAAACCAGAAGTTTAATCCAAAATTGCACTCTTGGGTGTTTATTTGTACCAGGTCTTTCACAAAGTTTTCAGGACCTCAACTGCTATATGGGGAGACAGTAATTCCAAGATATAAACAAGACCTCCCCTGTCCCCTTTCCCTCCATCGTACCTGTGACCTGTGCTCAGCCCTGTCAGGTGTACATCCCACCCTCGCTGCCCTCGCCAGCTCTGTGACACCACATAAGCACTCCCCCACCCCTATCCCTGCCAACCCCAAGCACCTAAATGCACGCATTAGGAGAATCTTCAGGTGGGTGGGAGTAGGGGTGGGGGAGGGAATCCTGAATTGACTCAGTGGAAATCTGAAATGACTAAAAAATTCTTCAAGTAACTACATTTGCCTGAAAATGACTGGATTAAGTTTTATGTATTCAGTTGGGAAGGGGGCCTGTCTTGGTTTGGGCTACCCCAGAAGCAGACCCCGAGGCAGAAATTTAAGTGCAAGAGGCTTATCTGGGCAGTGGTCTCAAGAAATGCTGGTAAGGGAGTGAGGCAGGGAGACAGAGAAGGGAAGGCCGCTCATAAAGAGTGTATTGAACAGATTACTGCTGTGAGCAACTGAGCTTAACCTGAGAGACATCTGGGAGCCTGCGTGGAACACCCCTGGAGTTCTCACCCACCATTAATGGGAACGAGGAAGCGGGGTCAGTCATTGGTTGGATCTGCTCCCTGAGCAACTCCCTCATCCTCCTAGCCTGCTCTACCCTTCAGGAGTGACCAGAGAAAGCCCCCAGGGAAACAGATGCAGTAGGAAGCCATGAAGTTAGCCTGTACTGGAACAATGAATGCTAAGGGGATATGCGGGGGCCATCAACAGTGTCTGCTACAGAGGCTCAAGGTGACTAAGTTTATTTTTAGAAAGCAAATGAAATTGCAATTTTGCACTTCTGAGTTCTGTGGCCTTGAAAAATAGTTTTAGGTTCACAGCAAAATTCAGCACAAAATACAGCGAGTTCACATATACCTCCTGCCCCCACACATGGATAGCCTCTCCCATTATCAATACCCCTCACCAGGGCGGCACATTTGTTACAACTGATGAACCTACATTGATACATCATTATCACTCCAAGTTCATAGTTTATAATAAGGTTCATGCTTGTGTTGTACCTTCTGTGGGTTTGGACAAATGTATAATGACTTGTATCCACCATTATGGCATCATACAGAATAGTTTCACTGCCCTAAAAATCCTCTTACTCCTCTCTCCCTCTCCCCAACCCCTGGCAACCACTGATCTTTTTACTGTCTCCACAGTTTTGCCTTTTCCAGAATGTCATACAGTTGGAGCCATACAGTACATAGCCTTTTCAGATTAGCTTCTTTCACTTAGTAACATGCATTTAAGTTTCCTCCATGTCCTTTCATGACTTGATAGCTCATTTCTTTTTAGCGCTGAATAATATTCCGTTGTCTGGATGTACCACAGTTTATCTGTTCACCTACTGAAGAGCATCTAGGTTGCTTCTACATTTTAATAATTATGAATATTAAGCTGCTGTAAACATCCATGTGCAGATTTTTTGTGGATGTAAGTTTTCAACTCCTTTGGGTAAATATCAAGGAGCACAATTGCTAGACTCTATGGTAAGAGTGTGTTTAGTTTTGTAAGAAATCCCCAAAGTGTCTTTCAAAGTGGCTGTACCATTCTGCATTCCCACCAGCAATGCATGAGGGTTCCAGTTGCTCCACATCCTCACCAGCATTTGGTGTTGTCAGTGCTCTGGATTTGGGCCATTCTAATAGGTGTGGGGTGCTATTTAATTAATTTTGTAACAGTTTTTTAAAATTAATTTTTAATGTAATTACAATTAAAAAAATGTTTTCTGGCATTAAATGTCTCCTCCTTAAGGGAAGGAGAAAGTTGGCCTCTGTCCTGATGCTTCCGCATAAGAATCTAATTTCAGAAGGGCACGTTAAGCCTAAGGGGTCTGTGGGAAGGGGCAGGAAGCATACCCTCCTTCCACAGCAGTTGGCTCCACCTTCTGGCCTCACTCCCCTTTCTTCCTCCCCTCCATCCTTCCCTTCTCCAACTGCCACTCAGGGGTTAACATTTACAGAACACTGACTATGTGCCAGACTCAACAGACATTAGATGTACACTTATATTATTAACCCAGAACATTCAAAATGTTTGAAAACAACTTTAAATAGAAACTGAATATATTTTAAGTGTATCTGGGAAAGGGAATGGCTTCATAATGAGACAGTGAAAACAGATGCCATAGGGAGAGAGTGCCCAGCAGACAATTTAGCAACAGGATTCCATTCCACAGTCCTCTACTGTTTGTAAGCGACATCAAGCCACTGACACTAATGCGTTTGACCAACTAGGAAGTGGCAGTGTTAACACAAACAATCATCTACTGCCCAGGAAGCTTCCCTGACTCATGAATCCCAAAAGCCTGGAAAGTTCACTGATGGGTAAGTGGGGTTAATTCACCAGCTCCCCAAATGGATATGCACAGTACAGGAAAGGGGAGCAAGATCAGATTAATCTTCAACTTGATAATTCTCTCAACTTTAACAATAATGAGTGTGAGAAAAGAAATTCAAGAATGTATACATGGGGGGCCGGCCCGGTGGCACAACGGTTAAGTGCACACGTTCTGCTTCTCGGCGGCCCAGGGTTCGCAGGTTCGGATCCCAGGTGTGGACATGGCACCGCTTGGTACGCCATGCTGTGGTAGGCATCCCACATATAAAGTAGAGGAAGATGGGCACGGATGTTAGCTCAGGGCCAGGCTTCCTCAGCAAAAAAGAGGAGGACTGGCAGTAGTTAGCTCAGGGCTAATCTTCCTCAAAAAAAAAGAACATATACGTGGTTATGCATATAGAAACAGACACATATATGGAGTGTTCTTCAGCAATGATTTTACAATACTAGGATCACATTATACATTTTCTACATCTAGATTTCCTCGCTCAACTATATTTCGGAAAATACCTTCAAGTAATCGATGTAACTCTGATATACTCTTTTAACGGCTGCAAAATATTCCATGGTGTAATTATACCATATTCAAGCATGCCTCCATTTGTGGGCACTTTCTTTATTCCCAATTTCTTTTAGTACAACAAACAATGTTGTCATAAACATCTCTGTACCAATGTCCTTTCGTACAGACTGCTGGTTTTAGTTCATAAGATGGATTTCTAGGAGGGAATTGCTGGGGCAAAGGTAGATATATTTCAGTAAAGTGCACAATTCTTAAGTGCATGGGCCAATGAATTTTTAAAGGATATGTATCTTTCTTTAATTGTAATACACAGACGTCGCCAGATTGCTGTTTAGAATTCACATTTCCGCAGTAACAAGTGAAGGTGCCTTTGCCCTCACATCCCTGCCAGTCATGTTTTCTTCCAACCTGATGGGTATAAGGTGATACTTGTTTCTTTAATTTGCATTTCCCTGGCTGTTGGTGACTTTGAGAGTCTTGTCCCATAGAAGTTGACCATTTGAATTTGCTCTTCTGTGAACCATCTCTTCAAATATTTTCCCATTTTTTTCTTTGGGTCATTGACCTTTTCCTTGTGAATTTGTATATTAACAATATTAACTCTGTCATCTGCATTACTGATACTTTTCCCAACCTACCATTTATCTACTAACTTTGTCTATGGTTCCTTTTTTCCATAGAAGGCTGTTAACAACAGTTAAGGATGTGGAGCGATGTGGGTAAAAACATGAGAAGGAAGAAGTTAAAAAGAAGCAAGTTAAAAAGAAGAAAAAAAGACAGACAGTGTCAAGATGGTGGCATAGGTAGACTCTGAACTCACCTTCTCCCATGGACACAATAAATTTACAACTACTCTTGGAACAATTACCCCTGAGAGAGAACTGAAAACTGGATAAAAAGAATCCCCACAACAAGGGACAGTGCTGACTGAGGTGGAAGAGGCAGAAATTCTTTTCAGGAGAAAAAAAGCCACCTTTAGCAATGACACTTCCTGGCTGGCTAGGAGCAATCTTAAGGTATGAAGCCTTCCCTGGAGGAGTAGGGGATCTGAGCAGGGGAGCATTACCACAATAAGCAGTTTTGGACTCAGCACAACTGAGATAAGTGTCATAATATCTGGCTTTGCTGGCTATTAACTACAATGGGGAATACCCCCAGAAAAACTATCAGACATAAGGAGGATAAAAGCCTGCTTTTAAAGGGCCCATACATAAAAAATTCACCTGTTTCAGAAAGCAACCTAAAATCACCAAAATTAAAGGTGCACAGTCCTTGGTGAAAAGAGACTCACTTGATGGGCTCTGGGTGCTTCTCAGTGAGAGGTGAGACCTCCCCAGGAACTAAGACATTGATGGTAGCCATAATTGTGACCTAGTACAGGCATGCTGACACAGACACTGTCAGATGCCATTGGAGTTCCTCCCCTGGCCTGTTAGTGTGGGGGTCTAGAGCACTGATTTAATCCAGCTCAGACAGGGCACACACACAGCCCATTCTAGGGACTATCCCCACCCAACAGCAAGCCCTTGGGCAACTTGTGGGCCCCTATAGGCAGGGTGCCTGGAAACTCTGCAACTGGGCAAGTGGGTCCACCTCTGCAGGGCAGGGTATGTGCAAGGAGTGGGCCTACTTTGGCAGAGTGTGTGGGGCCTCTGCAGAGGGGCTACTGGGTCCACTTCAGTGGGTCAGGACACACACATGGGGCAGGATTGTGTTGTCAGGATGTGTGGCCCTGTGGGCAGTGGGGCTTGTCAGCTGCAGCAGACTTGTGCTTCTCTAACAGCCACATAGGGGATCAGCCTCACCTTCCAAATCCTGAAACAATTGGTTGCTCCCATGCCTGGGCCAGCCCCAATCAGCCCCAATACTGAGAGAGCTGACAACAGCCTTGCAGTCTGGAGGGCTACAGAAATTGTAAGCCTCTGAGTCTAGCAACCAGCCATGCTGGGGGCCTACTCACTTAACAGAAAAACTGCAACAGGAATGTGCTATTAGACCTTGCAGCCAACTGTGCTAGGGCTCCCCATGCCTGATAAAGTGACTGGAGGGACCGTAGCAGCCACACGCAGCTGAGCATTATAACCAGTTGGCCAGGGGGACAGCCTAGCCACCCTGGGCACCTGCAGCAAGAGCAACTCTACCACTACAGAAGGATACTCGTAGCCCACACAGGGGACACTCTTGGAACATTTGGAACTGGTGATGACAGGGAAGCACACTGCTGGCCCTCATAAGGCACCTCTTATATAAGGCCATCTCTCCAAGATCAGGAGATGTAGGTGACCTACCTGATACATAGATATAAGCACAGAGAAAGAGGAAAAATGAGGAGACAATGGAATACATTCCAGGTAAGAGAATAGGATGAAACCCCAGAAAAGGAACTAAATGAAACAGAGATAGACCATCTACCTAACAAAGAGTACAAATGACTAGTCATAAGGATGCTCACTGACCTTGGGAGAAGAATGGATGAACTCAGTGAGAACTTCAACAAAGAATTGGAAAATATAAGGAAGAACCAATAAGAAATGAATAATACAATACTAGAAGTGAAAAATTCTCTAGAGTGACTCAATAGCAGAGTAGATGATACAGAAGAATGAATCAGTGAGCTGGAAGACAAGAGTAAATCACCCAAGCTGAACAGATTAAAGAAAAAAGAATTAAAAAGAATGAGGACAGTCTAAAGGACCTCTGTGACAACATCAAGTGCACTAACATTCATATTATAGGTGTCCCAGAAGGAGAAGAGAGAAACAAAAGGGCAGAGAATCTACTTGAAGAAATAATAGCTGAAAACTTTCCTAACCTAGGGAAGGAAACAGACATCCAGATGCATGAAGTACAGAGAGCACCAAACAAGGTAAACCCAAAGAGGCCCACACCAAGGCACATTATAATTAAAATGTCAAGAATTAAAGATAGAGAGAATCCTAAAAGCAGCAAAAGAAAGGCAACAAGTTACATACAAAGGAAACGCCATAAGGCTTTCAGCTGACTTCTCAGTAGAAACCTTACAGGCTAGAAGGAAGTGGCATAATATAATTAAAGTGCTAAAAGGAAAAAACCTGCAGCCAAGGACACTCTACCTGGTAAGGTTAGCATTCAGAATGGAAGGAAAGATAGAGTTTCCAAGACAAGCAAAAACTTAAGGAGTTTAATACCAAGAAACCAGCCTTCTAAGAAATGCTGAAGGGACTTATTTAGGTGGAAAAGAGAAGACCACAAATAGGAATAATAAAATTGGAAGAAAAAAAAGGCAATAAAAGCACTGGTAAGGGCAAATATTCAGTAATGGTAGGAGATCAATCCCCTATGAAGCTAATATGAAGGTCAAAAGACAAAAGCACTGAAATTATCTATTTCTGTGATAAAATGGTAATGAATACACATACACACAAAAAAATAGGTTAGTTATGATACCAAAACCATAAAATGTGGTAGGAGGGAGTAAAAGAGTAGAGCTTTTATCAAAGGTCAAACTAAAGAGACCATCAATTTAATATAGTTTGCTATATATATATAGGTTATTATATATGAACCTCATGGTAATCACAAACCAGAAACCTATAACAAATACACAAAAAATTAAGAGAAAGGAACCCAAACATAATACTAAAGAAAGCCATCAAACCACAAGGCAAGAGAGCAAGAGAAGAAGAAAGGAACAGAGGAGAACTACTAAAACACTCAGAAAAAAAGAAACAAAATGGTAATAAGTACATTCTTATCAATAGCTACTTTAAATGTCAATGGACCAAACACTTCAATCAAAAGACATAGGATGGCTCACTGGATGACAAAAACCAAGACCCATATATATGCTGCATACAAGAGACACACTTTAGACCTAAAGACACTCACAAACTGAAAGTTAAGCGGTGGAAAAAGATACTCCATGCAAATAGCAATCAAAAGAAAGCTGGGGTAGCAATACTTATATCAGACAAAATAGACTTTAAAACAAAAACTGTAACAAGAGACAAAGAAGGGCACTACATAATGCTAAAGGGAACAATCCAACAAGAGGATATAACACTTATAAATATCTATGCACCCAATATAGCAGCACCTAAATATATAAAGCAATTATTAACAGACATAAAAGGAGAAATAGACAGTAATACAATAATAGTAGGGGACTTTAACACTCCACTTGCACCAATGGATAGATCATCCAAACAGAAGATCAATGAGGAAACATTGACCTTAAATGACACATTAGACTAGATGGACTTAGTAGCTATATACAGAACATTCCATCCAAAAACTCAGAATACACATTCTTTTCAAATGCACATGGAACATTCTTCAAGATAGAGTACATACTAGGCTACAAAACAAGTCTCAATAAATTTAAGAAGATCGAAATAATACCAAACATCTTTTCTGATCACAATAGTATGAAACTAGAAATCAACTATAGAAAGAAAATTGGAAAAGCCACAAATACGTGGAGATTAGACAAAATGCTACTGAACAACGATTGGGCCAATGAAGAAATTAAAGGAGAAATCAAAAAATACCTAGATACAAATGAAAATCGAAAAACAACATGCCAAAATTTGTGGGATACAGCAAAAGCGGTTCTAAGAGGGAAGTTTATAGTAGTACAGGCCTACCTCAACACACAAAAAAATCTCAAATAAACAATCTAAGGGTGCACCTAAAGGAACTGGAAGAAGAAGAACAAACAAAGCCCAAAATCAGTAGAAGGAAGGAAATAATAAAAGAGCAGAAATAAATGAAATAGGGACTTTTATAAAAAAAAATAGAGAAAATCAATGAAACTAAGAGCTGGTTCTTTGAAAAGATAAAACAAAAAACAGAAACCTTTAGCTAGACTCACCAAGAAAAAAAGAAAGATGACTCAAATAAATAAAGTCAGAAATGAAACAGGAGAAATTACAACAGACACCTCAGAAATACAAAATATTATAAAAGAATACTATGAAAAGCTATACACCAATAAATTGGATAATCTAGAAGAAATGGGTAAATTCTTAGAATCATACAACCCTCCAAAACTGAATCAAGAAGATATAGAGAATTTTCATAGAACAATCACCAGTAAGGAGACCAAAACAGTAATCAAAAACCTCCCAAAAAATCAAAGTCCATGGGGCTGGCCCCGTGGCTGAGTGGTTAAGTTCGCGCGCTCCGCTGCAGGCGGCCCAGTGTTTCGTTAGTTCGAATCCTGGGCACAGACAAGGCACTGCTCATCAGACCACGCTGAGGCAGCGTCCCACATGCCACAACTAGAAGAACCCACAACGAAGAATACACAACTATGTACCGGGGGGCTTTGGGGAGAAAAAGGAAAAAATAAAATCTTTAAAAAAAAAAAAATCGGAGAAGATCCAAGATGGCGCCGTGAGTAGTCCTCTTTGTCTCTCCCCCTTCGAGTCTACAATTATTTGGACACTTATCGCTTGACAAAGGATATCCAGACAGCATCTCAGGACGTCTGAGAGACCCACGTGACTATACATCGGAAGGCGGATGGACTTTCCTCCGGGAGGATGTGGAAATAGGTGAAAACTCTCCAACCCCGACGAGCAGCCTAGTACCCGCAAGCGGCTTTCTTCCAACGGACGCCCCCAGAGGATCTACACACATCTAGGGCAGGAGCGAGCACACAACAGAGGAGCGACGGTGGAAACAGGTGACCAGAACCCTACCTAAACCCCCCGCAATTACTCCTAAACGCAGAGGGAAACTTTGGAGTTGCACACCTGAGCCCGCGGGGAGAGTCTCTCCCCGCCCTTGGCGGGGAGTCCCCGCCGGGGGTTCGCGGTGCCCGGAGGGTCCCA
Source organism: Equus caballus (assembly GCF_041296265.1). Classification (NCBI taxonomy): domain Eukaryota; kingdom Metazoa; phylum Chordata; class Mammalia; order Perissodactyla; family Equidae; genus Equus; species Equus caballus. Next base: position 18,705,126 of record NC_091705.1, read on the forward strand.
GAGAGAGTCGCTGAGGGTACGGAGGTCTCCCAGCTGCCGTTGCCCGCCCCGTGGGACTAGGGATTGTTGGAGATCTCGGAGAGGACTGGGGCTGGGGGAAGTTTCAAAGGCCGGCTCTGTGACCTGGACGGGAAGCGCCAAAGTTCCGCCCAGGCAGCAGACAAAACTCTCTGTCTGCCATTAGCAGAGGGGCCATGCCGAGCATTCACGGCTCCGGGAGAGGCCCGGAGAGAATCCCAGAGGGCGGGGCGACCCCCAGCTGCCGTTGCCCGCCCCGTGGGACTAGGGATAGCTGGAGATCTCGGAGAGGACTGGGGCTGGGGGAAGTTTCAAAGGCCAGCTCTGTGACCCGGACGGGAAGCGCCGGAGTTCCGCCCGGGAAGCAGACAAAACTCTCTGTCTGCCATTAGCAGAGGGGTCACGCCGAGCATTCACGGCTCCGGGAGAGGCCTGGAGAGAATCCCAGAGGGCGGGGCAACCCCCAGCTCCCGTTGCCCACCCCGTGGGTCTAGGGATAGCCGGAGATCTCGGAGAGGACTGGGGCTGGGGGGAGTTCCAGAGACCCAGCTTCGTAGCCTAGGGGGAAACCCTACAGGCTCACAGCAGCCTTAGGGAAAGCCTCTGCACAGCACCAGTAGAAGGCACCCAGCCACCAGCCACAAGGCTGGAAGACCCCAGGGCAAAAGCAGCATAGCTAGGTGAACTAACCACAGACTGTAGAAGATGCCAATAGCTCTCCTATGACCCATAGAGGACAAGTGAGATTTTGTGGGTGCCGACAGCAACGGAGCGACAAATATAAGTGATCCCACCCCTGGCCGCTGGAAAAGCCCATAACACCATTGCAGACCCCAAGGAGAGAGCACATCTAGGTGGGCTGCAACAGTAGGCACCAGCAGCCTGAAGCCCCCCTGTGACGGCCCCCACAGCAGAGGAGGGAATCCAAAGGGCCACTGTGGCTACGAGGAGGGGCCCAGGCCCAGTTAGCAACTGCGGACAGGGTTCCTGGTTGGTGCAGTATAAACAGCTGCTCCCCCACCACAGCAGCTGAAACAAGTGAAAGGAGCAACTAAACTCTATCTCCATGCGGAGGCACAAATCAACAACATCAAGCAATATGAAAAAATACATTAAATCTCCAGAACAGAAAGAAAGTAACAAATACACAGAAAACAATCCCAAAGAAAATGAGATATATAACCTAAATGATGATGACTTCAAAACAGCCATCATTAAAATTCTCAATGAGTTAAGAGAGAGTTCTGACCGTCAACTCAACGAGTTCAGGAGCTATGTCACAAAAGAGTTTGATACGATAAAGAAGAACCAAACAGAAATATTGGAAATGAAGAACACAATAGAGGAGATTAAGAAAAATCTAGATGCTCTGAACAGTAGGGCCGATAATATGGAGGAAAGAATTAGCAATTTGGAAGATGGCAATATAGAATTGCTGCAGGCAGAGGAGGAGAGAGAAGCAAGACTAAAAAGAAATGAAGAAACTCTCCGAGAATTATCAGACACAATTAGGAGATGTAACATAAGGATTATAGGTATACCAGAGGGAGAAGAGAAGGGGAAAGGGGCAGAAAACCTATTCAAAGAAATAATGGCTGAGAACTTCCCAAATCTGGTGAGGGAGATGGATCTTCAGGTGACAGAAGCCAATAGATCTCCAAACTTTATCAATGCAAGAAGACCAACTCCACGCCATATAGTAGTGAAGCTAGCAAAAGTCAACGACAAGGAGAAAATACTAAGGACAGCCAGGCAAAAGAAACTAACCTACAAAGGAACCCCCATCAGGCTATCAGCAGATTTCTCAGCAGAAACTTTACAGGCTAGAAGAGAGTGGAATGATATATTCAAAAATCTGAAGGACAAAAATCTACAGCCGAGAATTCTCTACCCAGCGAAAATATCCTTCAAATACGATGGAGAAATAAAAACTTTCGCAGATAGACAAAAATTAAGGGAGTTCATTGCCACAAAACCTCCTCTACAGGAAATCCTCAGGAAAACCCTCATTCCTGAAAAATCCAAAAAAGGAAAGGGGCTACAAAACCAAGAGCAGAGGAGATAAGTAGAAGGACAACAACAGAGAGTAGCAGCTCTACATCAGAACAGATTAAACCATGGGACGAGAAACAAAGGAAACTGAAGAAAAGCGGAAAACAAGACACAAAATGGTAGTGGTAGGCCCCCACATCTCAATAATCACTCTAAATGTAAATGGATTGAACTCCCCAATCAAAAGACACAGAGTGGCAGGATGGATCAAAGAACAAGATCCAACAATATGCTGCCTCCAGGAAACACACCTCAGCCCCAAAGACAAACACAGACTCAGAATGAAGGGATGGAGAACAATACTCCAAGCTAATAATGAACAAAAGAAAGCAGGTGTCGCTATACTAATATCAGACAAGGTAGATTTCAAAGCAAAACAGATAAAGAAAGATAAAGAGGGACAGTATATAATGATAAAAGGGACTCTCCACCAAGAAGACATAACACTTATAAATATATACGCACCCAACACAGGAGCACCAAAATTTGTAAAGCAACTCTTAATAGAACTAAAAGAAGACATCAACAACAATACAATAATAGTAGGGGACCTCAACACACCATTAACACCAATGGACAGAACATCCAGACAGAAAATCAACAAGGAAATAATAGAATTAAATGAAAAATTAGACCAGATGGACTTAATAGATATATATAGAACACTTCATCCAAAAACAGCAGGTTACACATTCTTCTCAAGTGCACATGGAACATTCTCAAGGATTGACCATATTTTGGGAACCAAAGCAAACATCAATAAATACAAGAGAGTTGAAATAATATCAAGCATCTTTTCTGATCATAATGCTATGAAACTAGAAATCAACTACAAGAAAAAAGCAGAGAAAGGTGCAAAAATGTGGAGACTAAACAACACGCTTCTCAACAAACAATGGATCATTGAAGAAATTAAAGAAGAAATCAAATTTTATCTGGAGACTAATGAAAATGAGAACACGACATACCAAAACATTTGGGATGCAGCAAAAGCAGTCCTAAGAGGGAAATTCATCGCAATACAGGCCCACCTCACTAAACAAGAAAAAGCTCACATAAGCAACCTCAAACGACACCTAACAGAACTAGAAAAAGAAGAACAAACAAAGCCCAGAGTCAGTAGAAGGAGGGAAATAATAAAAATAAGAGCAGAAATAAACGATATTGAAACAAAAAAGACAATAGAAAGGATCAATGAAACAAAGAGTTGGTTCTTCGAAAGAATTAACAAAATTGACAAACCCCTAGCCAGACTCACCAAGAAAAGAAGAGAGAAATCGCAAATTAATAAAATTAGGAATGACAGAGGAGAAATCACAACAGATACCAATGAAATACAAGAGATCATAAAAGAATACTATGAAAAACTATATGCCAACAAATTGAACAACCTGGAAGAAATGGACAAATTCCTAGACTCCTACAATCTCCCCAAACTGAATCAGGAAGAAATGGAGAATCTGAATAGGCCAATCACAAGTAAGGAAAAAGAAACGGTAATCAAAAACCTCCCCAAAAATAAGAGTCCAGGACCAGACGGCTTCTCTGGAGAATTCTACCAAACATTCAAAGAAGACTTAATACCTATTCTCCTCAAACTGTTCCAGAAAATTGAGAAAGATGGAGAACTCCCTAACACATTCTATGAAGCCAACATCACCCTGATCCCCAAACCTGACAAGGACAACACAAAGAAGGAGAACTACAGGCCGATATCACTGATGAACATAGATGCAAAAATCCTCAACAAAATTTTGGCAAACCGATTACAGCAATACATCAAAAAGATTATACACCATGATCAAGTGGGATTTATACCAGGGACACAGGGATGGTTCAACATCCGCAAGTCAATCAACGTGATACACTATATCAACAAAATGAAAAACAAAAACCACATGATCATCTCAATAGATGCAGAGAAAGCATTCGACAAGATCCAACACCCATTTATGATAAAAACCCTCAGTAAAATGGGTATAGAAGGAAAGTACCTCAACATAATAAAGGCCATATATGATAGACCCGCAGCCAACATCATACTCAATGGACAAAAACTGAAAGCCATCCCTCTGAGGACAGGAACAAGACAAGGGTGCCCACTTTCACCACTCGTATTCAACATAGTACTGGAGGTGCTGGCCAGAGCAATTCGGCAGGAAAAAGAAATAAAAGGAATCCAAATAGGTAATGAAGAAGTAAAACTCTCGTTGTTTGCAGACGACATGATCTTATATATAGAAAACCCCAAAGAATCCACAGAAAAACTATTAGAAATAATCAACAACTACAGCAAAGTAGCAGGGTATAAAATTAACGTGCATAAATCAGTAGCATTTCTATACACTAACAATGAACTAACAGAAAAAGAACTCAAGAACTCAATCCCATTCACAATCACAACGAAAAGAATAAAATACCTTGGGATAAACTTAACCAAGGAAGTGAAGGATCTATACAATGAAAACTACAAGACTTTCTTGAAAGAAATTGACGATGACATAAAGAGATGGAAAGACATTCCTTGCACATGGATTGGAAGAATAAACATAGTTAAAATGTCCATACTACCTAAAGCAATATACAGATTCAATGCTATCCCAATCAGAATCCCAAGAACATTCTTCACAGATATTGAACAAACAATCCTAAAATTCATATGGGGCAACAAAAGACCGCGAATTGCTAAAGCAATCCTGAGCAAGAAAAACAAAGCCGGCGGAATCACAATCCCAGATTTCAAAACATACTACAAAGCTACAGTGATCAAAACAGCATGGTACTGGTACAAAAACAGGTCCACAGATCAATGGAACAGAATTGAAAGCCCAGAGATAAAACCACACATCTATGGATAGCTAATCTTCGACAAAGGAGCAGAGGGCCTACAATGGAGAAAAGAAAGTCTCTTCAACAAATGGTGCTGGGAAAACTGGACAGCCACATGCAAAAGATTGAAAATTGACCAGTCTTTTTCACCACATACCAAAATAAATTCAAAATGGATCAAAGACCTAAAGATTAGGCCTGAGACAATAATTCTTTTGGAAGAGAATATAGGCAGTACACTCTTTGACATCAGTTTCAAAAGAATCTTTTCGGATACTGTAACTCCTCAGTTGAGGGAAACAATAGAAAGAATAAACAAATGGGACTTCATCAGACTAAAGAGCTTCTTCAAGGCAAGGGAAAACAGGATTGAAACAAAAAAACAGCTCACTAATTGGGAAAAAATATTCACAAGCCACTTATCCGACAAAGGGTTAATCTCCATAATATACAAAGAACTCACACGGCTTAACAGCAAAAAAAACAAACAACCCGATCAAAAAATGGGCAGAGGACATGAACAGACATTTCTCAAAAGAAGATATGAATATGGCCAATAGACACATGAAAAGATGTTCATCATCGCTAATCATCAGGGAAATGCAAATCAAAACTACACTAAGATATCACCTTACACCCGTTAGATTGGCAAAAACATCCAAAACCAAGAGTGACAAATGTTGGAGAGGTTGTGGAGAAAAAGGAACCCTCATACACTGTTGGTGGGAATGCAAACTGGTACAGCCACTATGGAAAACAGTATGGAGATTTCCGAAAAAGTTAAAAATAGAAATACCCTATGACCCAGCCATCCCATTACTGGGTATCTATCCTAAGAACCTGATATCAGAAATCTCAAGAGTCCGTTGCACCCCTATGTTCATCGCAGCATTATTTACAATAGCCAAGACGTGGAACCAGCCTACATGCCCAGAAACTGATGATTGGATAAAGAAGATGTGGTATATATACACAATGGAATACTACTCAGCCATAAAAAAAGACAAAATTGGCCCATTCACAACAACGTGGATGGACCTCGAGGGTATTATGTTAAGCGAAATAAGCCAGTCAGACAAAGACGAACTCTATATGACTCCACTCATAGGTGGAATTTAGTATATTGATATGGAGATCTGATCGGTGGTTACCAGGGAAAAGGGGGAGTGGGGGGAGGGCACAGAGGGGGAAGTGGTGTACCCACAACATGACTAACAAAAATGTACAACTGAAATCTCACAAGGTTGTAATCTATCATAACATCAATAAAAAAAAAAAATCAAAGTCCAGGACAAGATGGCTTCCCTGGTGAATTCTACCAAACATTCAAAGCAGACTTAATAACTATACTTCTCAAACTCTTCCAAAAAATTAAAGAGGAGAGGAAACTTCCTAACTCATTCTACAAAGCCAAAATTACCCTGATACCAAAACCAGACAAGGACAACACAAAAAAAGAAAATTACAGGCCAATATCACCGATGAACATTGATGCAAAAATCCTCAACGAAGTACTAGCAAATCGAATATAACAATACCTTAAAAAGATCATACACCAACATCAAATGTGATTTATTCCAGGATGTAGGGATGGTTCAACATCCCCAAATCAATCAATGTGATACACCACATTAACAAAATGAAGAGGGGCCAGCCCTGTGGCTGTGTGGTTAAGTTCATATGCTCTGCTTTGGCGGCCCAGGGTTCACCAGTTCAGATCCTGGGCATGGACCTACACACCGCTCATCAAGCTATGCCATGGGAGCATCCCACACAGAAGAACTAGAATGACTTACAACTAGGATAGACAACTACGTATTGGGGTTTGGGTGAGAAAAAAAAGGAGAAAGATTGGCAACAGATGTTAGTTCAGGGCCAATCTTCCTCACCGCCCCCCCGCCCCCCAAAAAAACCCATAAAACAAATGGTCTTGGCTGGTAGCAGTTAAGTTCATGCACCCTGCTTCAGCCACCCAGAGTTTGCCAGTTCAGATCCCAGGCACAGACCTATGCACTGCCTATCAAGCCACGCTGTGGCAGACATCCCACTTATAAAGTAGAGGAAGATGGGCATGGATGTTAGTTCAGGGGAAGATTGGTGGCAGATGTTAGCTCAGAGCTAATCTTCCTCAAAAAAAATTACTTTGCAATTGATTTAAAAAAAACAAAATGAAGAATAAAAATCACATGATCATCTCAATAGATGCAGAGAAAGCATTTGACAAGATACAGCATCCATTTATGATAGAAACTCTGAATGAAATGGGTGTAGAAGGAAAGTACCTCAACATAATAAAGGCCATATATAACAAACCCTCAGCTAATATCATTCCCAGTGGAGAAAAACTAAAAGCTATCCCTCTAAGAAGAGGAACCAGACGGGATGCCTACTGTCACCACTCTTATTTAACATAGGCTTGGAAGTCCTAACCAGAGGAATCAGGCAAGAAAAAGAAAGAAAAGAGATCCAAATTAGAAAGGAAGCAGTGAAACTGTCACTATTTGCAGATGACATGATTTTATATATAGAAAACCCTAAAGAATCCACCAAAAATCTTCCAGAAAATATAAATGAATTCAGTAAAGTTGCAGCATATAAAATCAACATACAAAAATCAGTAGCGTTTCTATACGCTAACAATGAAGTAGCGGAGAGAGAAATTAAGAATACGATCCCATTTACAATCGCAACAAAAAAAAATAAAATACCTAGGAATAAACTTAACCAAAGAGGTGAAAGATCTGTACACTGAACAGTATAAAACATTGTTGAAAGAAATTGAAGACACAAAGAAATGAAAAGATACTCTGTGTTCTTCAATTGGAAGAATTAACATAGTTAAAATGTCCATACTTCCTAAAGTAATCTACAGATTCAATGCAATCCCTATCAAATTTCCAATGACATTTTTCACAGAAATAGAATAAAGAATCCTAAAAAGTATATGGAACAACAAAAGACCCCAAATAGGGGGTCAGAGTTTTTATCATAAATGCATAAAAGACTGCATTTGAAGTAAACTCTGTGCATTTATGTAAAATTATGTATAGGTTTAAAGAAATTAAATACAAAGATAAAAATATTTTATAAAGAGATATTGGATCTTTTTTCTTTTTAATTAAACTTTTTATTTTGAGATCATTGTAAGATTCACATGCACTTTCAAGAAATAATATAGAGAGATTCAATACACCTTTTATCCTGTTTACTCCAATAATAACATTTTGCAAAACTATAGTAAAATGTCACAAACAGGATATTAACATTGATACAGTCAACATACGGAACATTTCCATCACCACAAGGATCCCTCATGCTGCGCTTTTATAACCACACCCACTTCCCTCCCAACCTCACCCCCTTGTTAATCCCTGGCAGCCACTAATCTGTTCTCCACTTCCATAATTTTCTCATTTCAAGAATGTTATATAAATGGAATTATACAGTGTGTAACTTTTTAGACCTGGTTTTTTTCACTTGGCATAATTTTCTGGAGATCCTTCCAGGTTGTTGCATGCATTGATTGTCATCCCTTTTTAGTGCTGAGTAGTGCTCCATGGTGTGGATGCCCCATGGCTTGTTTAGCTAGTCACCCATTGAAGGACATCTGGGTTGTTTCCAGTGTTGGACTATTACAAATAAAGCTGCTATGAACATTCGTGTACAGGTTCTTGTGTGAACATGCTTTCATTTCTCTGAGATAAATGCCCAGGAGTGCAATTGCTGGGTCATATGGTAGTCACATATTTACATTTTAAGAAACTGCCAAACTGTTTTCCAGAGTGGCTGTACCATTTTACGTTCCCAACAGCAATGTCTGAGCGATCTAATTTTTCTGAATCCTCAGCAGTAAAATTTGGTGTCATCACAATTTATTTTAAGCATTCTGACAGGTGTACAGTGATCTCTATTGTGGTTTAGGCATAATTTGGGAGTTAGAGTCCCAAGCCATCATGGGCTCATGCAGCTCCATCCCCATCTAGCCTCCCTGATCAGCCCGGCATTCACACAGGGGCCCAGCCAGGCCAGGGACACAGCTGCTCCCTACAGCACGGTGGCTAGGAATTGCAGGTGCCTGTCTTGTCTCTCTGTAGGGGGCTGGAGGTGGGGTGGGGAGTGTTGTCACTCCTTAACACCTTCTTTCTCCTGTGTACTTGAAGACGAGGTGGATCACACTCGTTACACTTCCAGTTAACCAGAGCTCCTTCAAGATTAAAGAAAACGAAAATCTGAAAAATACATTACACGTTTCCCTGATTCTCGACATTTTATTGAGGACTCAAGATCACATGTGCTCATGTATGCCATAAATATTTCTTGTGGTCTTTTGTACAAAACTAAGGCACTAGTATGAAGCATAGTATAGTGTAATGCTTAAGATAACAGTGGAGGGAGTCTGACCCCATGGCACAGCGATTAAGTTTGGCACATTCTGCTGCAGTGGCCCAGGTTCACGGGCTCAGATTCCGCGTGCGGACCTACATCACTCGTCAGCCGCACTCTGGCAGCGACCCACATATAAAGTAGAGGAAGACTGGCACAGATGTTAGCTCAGGGCTAATCTCCCTCACCGAAAAAAATAAATAAATAACCTTGGAGTGCCAATGGAGGCCAGACTGCTTAGGTTTAAAGCCTTAATTCCGACCTTCCAGCATATGGCCTTGGACAAAGTACCTAACCTCTCAGTGCCTCAGTTTCCCCTTGGCTCATGGCATGGAGGCAAGGATTACATTGGGATAATTCTTATGAAGAATCTAGTACAGTGCCTGGCACGTAGTAGGACTCAGCAAATATTAACTACTATGATCACCATTTTTTGGGCGCTTACTCTGTGCAAAGTATGGTTTTAGCAGATTTACTTAGTTTATCTCTTTTAATTCTCACATTGAATCCAAGGAGTAGATGCCAAATTTTCATAAAAGATGGAACTGAATCTTAGGGAGATTCCTCTATGTGCTGGACGTTGTGTTAGGTGATGCAAAGAGGGGGAATAAGATACTCTCAATGCTGACAAGTTTGCGGATGAGACAGAAAGAGAAAAAAGCAATGATCATCAGAGTCATGGGTGAGTGGGACTGAAAGTATAGAGCACAAAGTCTATTAAGAGGTCACGGAGCCATTTATCAACCAACCCATCCCTTCCTCCTCTTGCAAAGGCCCCCAATGACACATCTTAAGTTTGCTTTAGAGAAACAGACCTGTGCTTCTGTTTCTGGCCCTTCTAGTCTGTTCCATCAGTCTAGTTTTCTCTCCTTGTGGCAATACCACACTACCTTAATGACTCCCACCTTTTAATAAGTCTTGATATCTAGTAAAGCAGGACCTCACCACTACCTTGATCTTCTCTGTCAAAAGTATCTTGGCTATTCTTGGCTCTTTACTCTTCTGTATAAATTTTCAAATCAGCTTGTTGGGTTCCAGGATAACTTTTTTGAAATTTTACCTGGAATTACATTGTATTTATAGCTTGATTCAGGAGAAATTGACACCTTTATGGTATTGCATCTCCCTCGTCATAAACATGGCAATTCTCTGCATTTATTTAAATATTCCTTAATATCTTTCAATAAAATGTTATCACTTTTCCCATAGTAAATCTTGCTCTGACAAGTGAAAATTTTGAGTTTACATGGAAAGTCTCATCGTAATTTCCAAAGTGCTTATACAGTTAGCACTGATTTTTATTAGTAATTGGCTGCTGCTATAGGACTTGCAGAAGAGCTCTTCAGTCTAAGTTCTCATCGGTGAGGAGCAAAGGCTGGGAGGAAACATCACCCTCAAGAGGTTTTTTAATTAGTTAATTTTCTCATCCACTAGCTTAAGAGGAAAAGAAAACGCTCACTGTTTAGGCACTGCTCCAGGATTTAAATAGTTCTTAAAAGTTATATTCTTCCACTTTTCCAACAGACGCTTAGACTCCACATGCTTGGCGCCATGCTGGAGGCTACCAGGGAGCAGGTGAGAAGTATATTGTAGTTGGTCCCTGTCCTTCTAGAACTTATAATGACCCTATAGAGACAAGTCACTACTTATGCTAAATTCCACAGCCCAGAGCTTCAAGCATCCCAACCACTGATTTCAATTTGTTCTTCCCATTTGACCCAAGGCAAAGTGATGACAAAGCCTAAAAATATGGTTTTTCTTTGGTAAAGGAAATCATGAACAAAATGAAAAGACAACCCACCAACTGGGAGAAAATATTTGCAAGTATATCTGACAAGGAGTTAATATATATACATATATATATATATATATATCTGACAAGGAGTTAATTTCTAAAATATATAAAGAACTCATACAACTCAACAACAACAAAATGAACAACCTGATCAAAAAATGAGCAGAGGATATGAACAGACATTTTCCCAAAGAAGATAAACACATGGCCAACAGGCACATGAAAAGGTGTTAAACATCACTAATTGTTGGGGAAATGCAAATCAAAACTACAATGAGATATCACCTCCCACCCATCAGAATGGCTATAATTAGCAAGACAAGAAATAACAAGTGTTGCAGAGGATGTGGAGAAAAGGAAATCCTCATACTCTGCTGGTGGGAATGCACACTGGTGCAGCCCCTATGGAAAACAGTGATCCAGCTATTCCATCACTGAGTATTTGTCCAAAGAACATGAAATCACTAATTCAAAAAGATATATGCACCCCTATGTTCATCACAGCATTATTCACAATAGCCAAGATATGGAAGCAACTCAAGTGCCCAAGAAAGGATGAAGGGAAAAAGAAGATATGGTATATATATACAATGGAATACCACTCAGTCATAAAAAAAAAAAAGATGAAATTGTGCCACTTGAGACAACATGGATGGACCTTGAGGGTATTATGCTAAACGAAATAAATCAGACAGAGAAGGCAATTACTGTATGATTTCACTTATATGTGGAAGATAAACAGACAAACACATAGATAAGGAAAACAGATTAGTGGTTACCAGAGGAGAAGGGGGTGGGGTAGGAAGAAAGGGGTAAAGGGGTGATGGTTAAAAACTGGACTGTTGGTGGTGAACACAATGCAGTCTATATAGAGACTGAAATATAGTGATGTACACCTGAAATTTATACAAGGTTGTAATCCAGTATGACCTCAATAAAATAATTTAAATATATATATATATATGGTTCTTCTTTATCTCCACAATGTACTTTCAAAGAAACTTTTGCTGTCTGCACTTCTTTTTCATGGAACCAGTGGTTTCCCTTCTTCAATCATCCTCTCCATCATAGAGAAGGAGATGAGGATCTCCTCAATTTACTGATTGCTTTTTTCCTTAGCATGGATGAGTTTCTTGTTTTATGTCAGGTAGTATTTCTATCATAGGCCTTTTATCTCTAATTGGGGAACAGAAGAATTTGTTTGCTGTTAAAAGAATTTTATGCCAGCATTTGAGGAGACATTTTTTGAAGGAAGGGGTTTAACAAAGGAGAAGAGAGAACATGAAATCTGGCAGCCATGTGCAGCCCTGAGGAGGAAAAGAATGAAGCTATCCCACTGGCACTGAAGAAATAATAAGCCTAGAGGATGGGCTCAAGGAAGAGGGACGCACATCCCCCTGCCTGCAACTTCTCAAAGGAAAAATAATCTGAAACTATGAGATATGATAAAACAGATGAAAAGTATATTGCATACACATTTTGTAGGCAGGTAAATTGTGAAACATAACGGAAACTTACATTTCCATTCTGCAATAAAATAGAACTTATAAACTTTCCACCAAGGTAGAAAAGAAAATGTGAGACCTCAGCCACCTACATTCTTCAGATTATGCCATCTCTACATTCTGCACCAACTTACTTCTCCATGTTGACACATGAGCAGTTCATTGCTAGGATCACACATCTCATATTTCCCTTCTGTCACTAGACATTTTAGGCATGTTTGGCTGTCTTTCTTTCTAGTGCTGCACTGCCAAGACAGTAGCCATTAGCCACATGTGCCTAATTAAATTTTATTTAATTTAAATTAAGCAAAATTTAAAATTCATTTCCTCAGTCACACTAGCCACTTTGCAATTGCTCAGCAGCTACGTGTGGCCAGTGTCTACTTATCGGCACAGATATAGAACATTTCCTTCATCACAGAAAGCTCTACTGTACAGTGTTGCTCTTGATAATTGGAAAAACTTGACAATTGGATTAGAAAGTCTTATCTTTCCTCCCTGACTCCTCTCCTCCCTCCCTTTCTTCCACAGCCTCTTCTTACCTCTGGCTCAGAATTCCTGGCAGAGATCGGACACGATTCTCCAGAGTTTGAGTGTGAAGCAACTCCTGACCTCTACAGCAATGACATCAAACTTGATATACAAGCACCCCATCAGTAAAAATACTTGAACTGCGGGGGCCGGCCCTGTGGCAGAGTGGCTAAGTTCGCACTCTCCGCTTCGGCAGCCCAGGGTTTCGCAGGTTCGGATCCTGGGCGCGGACATGGCACTGCTCACTTAGGCCATGTTGAGACGGCATCCCATATACCACAACTAGAAGGACCCACAACTAAGATATACAACTGGTACTTGGGGAATTTGGGGAGAAAAAGCAGAAAAAAAATACTTGAGCTCCAATCAAAGGAAATTTTAAAAGGATGAATTAAATATGAAATAAATATTTGATAAACATTTTTATAAATTTACTCATTAATAGGTCGATAGTTTATTATAAGGAATAGTTCTCATTAAGATAGCATCATATACGTTTATTATTGGTATTTTGAATTAAACATAATTCAATCTACTTTAATTTTTTTTCAATCTTGATTTAACATTTGGGATAATACAACTTGAAGGTCTGTTTCTTTCAACACCTGCTTTTGATTACTGTCGTAACTGAATACGACTTCTCACAAAAAGCAGATGTGGGAAGGACACCATTGGATGTGCTCTCCTAAAGCCTGAGACTCATTTTTCCACCTCTTCCACCACCAACTATGCAAAGATTCTTGTTGACACGTGGTGAGTGAACCACTGTGTTCCCTGACGTTCTTGCAGACTCAGCTGTGTTCTTATCTATTTAACAGTGTTTCAGTTCAACACCTACTGAAATATTTCATTTGGAAGCTTTTAAAGAGCTTGACAGTTCTGTTCCTAAGGTTTCCCCCCCCCCCCCATTTTTTATTGTGGTAAAAAACACAAAACATAAAAATTACCATCTTAATCATTTTCAAGCATATAGTTCAGTAGTGTTAAGTATTTCATTGTGTGAACATATCTCCAGAACTTTTTCATCTTGCCAGTATGAAACTCTAGACCCATTAAACAACTCCACTCCTCTTTTCCCCCTCTCCCCTGCCCTTGATAATCACCATTCTACTTTCTGTCTCTACAAATTTTACTACTTTATTTATTTATATTTTTTTTTGCTGAGGAAGATTTGCTCTGAGCTAACATCTGCTACCAGGCTTCCTCTTTTAGTATGTGAGCCACCACCACAGCACGGCCACTGACAGACAAGTGGTGTAGGTCGTGCCTGGGAACCAAACCTGGGCTGCTGAAGCAGAGAGAGCCGAACTTAACCACTAGGCCACCAGGGCTAGCCCAAATTTTACTACTTTACATACCTCATATAAGTGGAATCATACAATATTTTTCTTTTTGTGACTTGCTTATTTTACTTAGCATAAGTCCTCGAGGTTCATCCATGTTGTAATATGTGTCAGGATTTCCTTCCTTTTCAAGGCTGAATAATATTCCATTGTATGTGTATACCACATTTTGTTTATCCATTCAACTGTTGATGGATATTTGGGTGTGCAAATATCTATTGGAGATTCTGGTTTCAATTCTTTTGGATATACACTCAGAAGTCGGATTGCTGGATCATATGATAATTCTATTTTTAATTTTTTGAAGAAAGTCCATGTTGTTTTTGATAGCAGTTGCATTAGTTTACAATCCCACCAACAGTGCACTAAGGTTCTAATTTCTCCACATTCTTACCAATACTTGTTATTTTCTGTTGTTGTCGTTGTTATTGTTTTTAAAGGTTGGCCCTGAGCTAACATCTGTTGCCAATCTTCTTTCTTTTTTCTTCTTCTCCCCAAAGCCCCCCAGTACATAATTGTATACTCTAACTGTAGGTCCTTCTAGTTCTACTATGTGGGACACCGCCCCAGCATGGCTTGATGAGTGGTGCTAAGACTGCACCCAGGATCCAAACCAACAAAACCCTGGGCCACCAAAGCAGAGCACGTGAACTTAACCACTGGGCCATGGGGCCGGCCCTGTTCTTGTTGTTTTTATAGTAGCCATCCTAATGAGTGTGAGGTGATTTCTCATTGTGGTTTTGATTTGCATTTATCTGATGATTCGTGATGTTGAGCATCTTTGAATACACTTGTGGGCCATTACTATATCATCTTTAGAGAGATATCTATTCAAGTCCTTTGCCCATTTTTTAATTGGGTTATTTGAATTTTTGTTGTTGAGTTGTAGGAGTTCTTTATATATTCTGCATATTAACCCTTTATCAGATATATGATTTGCAGATATTTTCTCCCATTCCGTAGGTTGCCTTTTCACTCTGTC
The DNA here is from genome assembly GCF_041296265.1 of Equus caballus. Lineage (NCBI taxonomy): Eukaryota > Metazoa > Chordata > Mammalia > Perissodactyla > Equidae > Equus > Equus caballus. The sequence goes on from NC_091705.1 coordinate 18,720,564, forward strand.
AATTGTGTCCTTTGATGCACAAAAGTTTTTAAGTTTGATGTAGTCTCATTTGTCTATTTTTGCTTTTGTTGCCTGTGCTTTTGCTGTCATATCCAAGAAATCATTGCCAAGTCCAATGTCATGAGCTTTTCCCCTGTGTTTTCTTCTAGGAAAGTTTTATAGTTTTAGATCTTAAGTTTAGATCATTAATCAATTTTGGGTTAACTTTTGTATATGGTGTAACTAAGGGTCCAACTTCATTCTCTTGCCTATGGAAATTCAGTTTTCCCAACACCATTATTGAAGAGCCTATCCTTTCCCCAAGGTCTTGACATCCTTTTTGAACATCATTTGACCATATACACAAGGGTTTGTTTCTGGGCTGTCTATGCTATTCTATTGTTCTATTTGTCTGTGTTTATGTCAGAACCACACTCTTTTGATTACTGTAGCTCTGTAATATGTTTTGGGGTTTTTTTGGGGGGGGGCAGAGATCAGCCCTGAGCTAACATCTGCTGCCATTCCTCCTCTTTTTGCTGAAGAAAAGTCGCCCTGAGCTAACATCCATGCTCATCTTCCTCTACATTTTTTTTTTTATATGTGGGATGCCTACTACAGCATGGCTTGCCAAGCAGTGCCATGTCCACACCCGGGATCTGAACCGGCGAACCCCAGGCCACCAAAGCGAGACATGAGCACTTAACCTCTGCACCACTGGACCAGCCCCTGTAATATGTTTTGAAGTTTGTAATATGTTTTGAAATCAAGAAGTGTGAGTTCTCCAACTTTGTTCTTTTTCAAAACTGTTTCAGTTAATTGGGGTCTTTTGAGATCCTATATGAATTGAGGGTAAATTTTTCTATTTCTACAATAAATGCCATTGAGATTTTGACAGGGATTGCACTGAATCTTTAGATTGCATTGGGTAGCATTGACATCTTAACAATGTTAAATCTTCCAATCCATGAACACAAGATCTCTTTCCACTTATTTCTGTCTTCCTTAATTTCTTTCAATAATGTTTTATAGTTTTAAGCATAGAAATCTTTCACTTCCTTGGTTAAGTTTATTCCTAAGTATTTTATTACTTTTAATGCTATTGTAAATGGAATTGTTTTCTTAATTTCCTTTTCAGATTATTTATTGTTTTTCCCAATTTTTTTTTCCTTTTTCTCCCTAAAGTCCCCCAGCACATAGTTGTGTATTCTAGTTGTGGGTCCTTCTAGTTGTAGCACGTGGGACACTGCCTCAGCGTGGCCTGAGGAGCAGTGCCAGGTCCACAGGCAGGATCCGAACCGGCGAAACCCTGGGCTGCCAAAGTAGAGCACGCAAACTTAAACCACTCCGCCACGGGGCCGGCCCCCTCAATTTTTTTTTAACTATGGCAGGAGGAAAGTTGGCAGGTGACCCACTTGTGTTTCTTTTGTCAATAAAATGATATAACAATTGAAACTTTCAAAATGTTCTCTCCATATATTCCATTCCAAAAAATATTTGCTTTCTTCCTCAACGCTGAAACATCGTTCGTTTCCAACTTGATGATACAGATTGTGTTTGTTTATTGATTTTCATTTATTATAAAAATTTTTATTATGAACATTTTCATACACACAGAAAAGTAGAAAGAAATGGTATAATGCTCTGCATTACACCCATTACCTAGACTTAACCATTCTTAACATTTTGCCAGATTTGCTTCATATAACTTCTTGCCAAAGTATTTGTAATAAATTACAGGCCATGACATTTTACCTCATAATATTTTCATATGCATCTCTAAGAATAAGGATTTTTCCTACATAACCACTATGCCATTATCATACCTAACAAAATGAACAGTAATTCCTTTATATCATCTAGTACCCACTTCATATTCAAATTTCCCCCTTTGTCACCAAAATTTCTTTTGCAGTTGGTCCATCTGAGCCAAGATCCACACAAGGACCATACATTGCATTTGGCTGTTAGGTCTCTCAAGTCTCTTAATCCAAAGGCAGCTGGGCAGCACTGAGGTCAGGAACATGTCTGGACAAGGCTGTGTGAGCCTCGGGAGGCAGAGGGGACACGGAAGGCTGTGTTCAGGGCTGAGGGTACTGAGACCTGTAATATTGCATATCATGAACTCCCAGAGTGAGGAGGTGCTCCTGTCTCTAGTGCAGAACTTATTACGCAAGTCTGGAGCCAGAGAGACAGTTAGGCTTCCAGAAGCTCCAATAGGTTCCTCATTCAGTCTGATGCTGTCACCTGACACTGTGTAGCTCTGGGAGGTTTAGTGCGCAAGTTTATACCTCTGCACGGCTCAGTTAATGTTCCTAATCTCTTTGCAGTGAATTCTGGCTATGCCAACCTCCTTCCCCATCCACGAGATCAGAGAATCTTGCTGATTTACCTGTCCAAGTTTGTTTCTTGGCTTTCTGCCAACCTGAGCCCTCCACTGTCCTTTGTCAATTTTGTTGATAGTCATTTGCCTTCTCAGGAGAGGCTCCCAAATTTGAAACATTTATCTTGTTTTAAAGGAAAACTATGCAATTTGTCTTTAAGTTAGAAGCTCTTTTACAGACTTTGCCACCAGATAACCAGTGAACTCCTGTGTCGCCAAATGATTTTCATGCTCATCCTTTTAAAAATATCCTCATTCGGCGAGCTACGTCAACGGGGCATTTCTGATTGCCACCTCTTTTCTGCAACATGTAGGCACTGATACAAGGGAGGATGCATTTTTTTTATGGGATGCTCAATGTCCTCACCCCCAAATCCCTTCTGTTCCCCTCCGACATCAAAGCAGATAATTCTTGGTGGCTACAGGTTTTTAACTTTTACTTCCTATCAAACTCCGGATTTCTTCAAAAAGCTGTTACTGTTGATATTATTATCTAGTTCATCTTTCCTTTCATGGCTCATTTAAAAATAGCTCTTGCATTTTCTTACTTACAGAGTCTAACAAGCGTAAGCTGAGACACATTAGGAACATCTATCTGCACTTTTATCAAACTGTATTGCAAATTTCCCACCTGTGTAATTTGTTTTGCTGCTTTCCAAATCTCCAGATATATTTTCTAGGTCTCTTCCACACATTTTCTGACCAAGGACTGCATTTTAATTTTGCGACCGTATTGTTTCCATATAGAAACAATCATTCTTTCAATCATTTTTATTCTGGTTGGATGAGACAATGTTTTACACAATGGCATATAGCTTTTCTTTTACTCTTTTTTTTTTTTTGGTGAGGAAGATTGACGCTGAGCTAACATCTGTTGCCAATCTTCTTTTTGCTTGAGAAAGATTGTCCCTGAGCTCACGTCCATGCCAGTCTTCCTCTACTTTGTATGTGGGATGCCACCACAGCATGGCTTGATGAGCAGTGTGTAGGTCCACGCCCAGGATCCAAACTCACGAACCCCAGGCGGTGGAAGTGGAGCATGCAAATGTAACCAGTACACCACGGGGCGACACCTTCATCTTCTACTCTTAAATAAGAAATATCAAAAGAGGTTTTCTAAGTAATCATCACTAATTTTAATGAAATTCTGTCAAGTGCTGAATGAGGTTTCCCATGACTTCGAAAACAAAACAATGAAAAAGTGTAAAGCTTTGGATTAGAGCCCACCCTGTTCCAGTATGACCTCATCCTAATTACATCTGCAAAGACCCTATTTCCAAGTAAGGTCATCTACTGAGGTGCCAGAGGTTGGGACTTCAATATATCTTTGAGGGACACAATTCAACCTATCACAGAGCTCTAAATAGTTGTCAGAGGAATGACTCCCAGTTCTAAAGTCCTATATGTCTATAAATGAGATGAACGATGTGAAATGCTGTCAGAGCAAGAAGCTACACATGTGAGAGCCCAGTGGCTATGCCTTGGGACCGTTGGTGCAGACAAAGTCAACTGGAGATATCATTCTGACATCTGGCTCTGCCGTCAGATTTGACTCCATTTGGACCCAAACAGGCTGGGTTCTGGCTACTGTTAAATCCAAATGTGGACTCGCATCCTCTAGCCACCGGAGTGCTCTGTTCAAGGAGATTTCCTCCCACCTATAAAAAGAACCGATGTTCATCATAAAAGCCCAGCGCCCCTGCAGAGTCAGGGGGTATCTTCCGAATCATCCAAGAACAACTGAATTATCTTCTGAAGAGTGTTCTTGTTAAGTGCATTTGAGTGATTTCTTTGAAATTCATAGTCTCAGGTTAAGTCCCTTCAAAGTGGAGGATGAGACAGGATTTGGGTGCACAAGATTGATTGAGGCTGACTCTCAGGAGAAGGGGCATGACAGCAACCGGAAGAGGCAGGGGAAGGAGCAGAGCAAGATGTGGTCTCAGCTGGAGTCTAGCATCAGCCGAGTCCACGGGGAGCTCTGGAGCATGAACTGTACCACAGAGGTGGTCTCATCTTAAGGCACTGGGCTTGGCCCTTTGTACCCCCATATCAGTCAGTCGTTAGCTGTGGGCTGCCAAAGGAGAGGGGGGATAACTTCCCAGGCAAGGAAGCTCCTGGACAAGGAAAATTCTGCACAGGAGGGGGCAACTGTGAGCCATTAGCTGCCAACACTCCTAACAGCTAAAAGATGAGTCCCCTGGATCATAAAGGGCATCTGACATTCTGTACAGTTGGTGATGGACACAGGGAAGATAAAGAATATGTGCCTGGCTATAGTGACTGTTACGGGCTGAATTGTGTCTCCCCTCTGCCCACCAAACTCGTATGTTAAAGTCCTAACCCCTACTACCTCAGAATGTGACGGTATTTGGAAATCGAGTCTTTAAAGAGGTAATTAAGGTTGACTGACATCATTGAGTGGGCCTTAATCCGATACGACTGGTGTCCTTATAGGAAGAGGAGATTAGGACACAGACATGCAGAGGAAAGGCCATATGAAGACACAGGGAGAAGACAGCTATCTACAAGCCAAGGAGAAAGGCCTGGGAAGATACCAACCCTGCTGACACCTTGATCTTAGACTTCTAGTCTACAGAACTGTGAGAAAACAAACTTCTGTTGTTTAAACGACCCAGTCTGCGGTACTTTGTTATGGTAAATTAATACAGTCACCTATATTCATTAGCTCTCCAAAGGCCAGGATATCTGGTTGGCCTGGAAATCTCATCTCCCAATCCTGCTAGAAAACACTGACCATGGTGTTTCATTATTCCCAACGTCCAGAGGCCACCAATAAAAACAAATTCATCTAATACTCTACATCTGTGGAACCATACTTACATTCAAGCATCTCATTGGTGTATTTCCCACACCCAGATCAGCGTGGTTTATACAGCCAGGAGCAGGTTTTGTTTTGCTAAGAATTATAAATGTGAGAACTCCTGCATTAGGGTGGGTTGGATAACAGAGGGAGAGAAAAGCTATTAGACCAGGCGTGCTCATTGTCTTCTGTTTATAGAACATCTTTACCCTGCAATGGTGTCAGGGGATACTAAAACATCATGGATGGATGAGGCTTTATAACAACACAATCTTACCCAGAGACTTATTGATGGTTGGATTATGATGGAGAAGCACTCAAACAGCTATGCATCTCTGCTGTGTTGTGTGGGGGAAACGTATAGTGCTCTGGTTTTACCATCTTCTTCTAAACGATTGGCAATGAGCTGCACTGTGGTAAGGGAATGCTGTAGGTTTGGGTACGTGTCACCGTTTATGGAAATAAAGCTAATTCTTAACTACCTTTTCCATAATGGGAACAAAGAGCTGAGGAGACTGGAATTCCCACAGAGGCAATTTCAATTCCTTTCCTCTCCCTTCCCCAGACCCTTAAAGTAAAAAACAATGTTAGCTCCCAGAGTTTCTTCAGTTTTGTATCTTCTGTCCATTGACTGGTGGAAATGCCAATGAAGAGGTAGGGTGGCAGGCTCCAGAGGATGCAGGAGAGAATGGGGAGTTATGTATCACAAATTAGATCGTTCAATTCTCATTTCACCCTAAGCCTGAGCTTCAGAGCTTGATTAGGGCCAGTGGCTCAATGACTCTGGCATTCAGCCCCAGAAGCCTCAGCCAGACTTCCTGACCTCTCCGTCCTGTTCATGGGTCCTTGGATACAGCCTTCTGAAGCAGCTGCTCTACTGTCACCCGGATGTAATCCCTATAGCTGTTCAGTCTTCTCCCTTAACTCAGCGGGATTTAGGGGGTGGTTTTGCTTCCCAAGGGACATCTGACAATGTGTGGAGACATTATTGATTGTCACACTGTGGGGAACAGGTGTGTTGTTACTAGTATCTAGTGTATATAGGCCAGGAGTGCTGCTAAATATCCTACAATGCATAAGACAGCTCCACACACACATAACAGAATTATCTGGACCAAAATGTCAGTAGTGTTGAGGTTGAGAAACCCCCTGCTCCAGCCTCTTATCCTGCCTGGACATACAACATCCATTGATGTGTCTATCCACCCAGTTTATAAATACTCAACCAAACACCTCGTCTATGCCTGGAACTATACCATGTGCTTTCAAACACATGTGGAGCAAGAATGAAAAAGTTTTAAACCATAGCTTGGTAATGAATAAGGGCAATAATTCAGAGACTGATTTTACTTGTAGATGTGGAGGAATGCTGTGTGAGACAGATGGGCTGGGCTAGCTGGGACGGCTGCTCAACATGTGTTGGCTGGGCTCTCTCGTGCGTTGCAGTCAGCTCATGGTCAATGATCTCACTTGAATTTCTGCCAGATGACTGACTATTGGCAGGGACAATAAAGGTCTCTTTATCAGAGCATGTGTTGCTCATCCTTTAGTAAGCTCATTCACACAGTGGTGGTCATAGGATTCCCAAGAGCAAGTTTCATCGTGCAAGCACTTTTCAAGCTTCTGTTTACAATGCAAAGCAAGTCACATGGCCAAGCCCAATTTCAAGGTGTAAGAAATGAACTCCACCTCCTGACAGGAGAAGCTACAAAGTCACATTGCCAAGGAGCGTGGATACAAGGAGAGGAAGAATTGGAGTTATTTTTGCAATCAATCCACAGAGAGTGACTCATTAATCTTCCCTTTGGTTCCTCTCCAAGACCAAACACTGGGTTCTTCCCACTGGTCTTGGTTAATAACCATTTCTCAATTTCACCTTACTTAAACCTCACCCCAGTCCCATGTGGGGCGCCCAGGCAAGCTTGGTTTTGTTGTTGTCATTTTTACTTTATAAATGCAAAACTTGAGGCTCAGCAAGATAGAGCTGTAGCCCAAGGTCAAAAACTAGTAAGTGACAGAAGTAGACATTAATAATAACCATCATGTGTTAAGTGACCACCAGACGTTAGGCACTGGACCATGGACTTTCTTAATCCTCACAACAATCCTCTCATGGATCTTACTTTATAGATGAGTAAAGCAAAGCTCAGAGAGTTTCAGTAACTTGCTCAAAGTTACGCAATACATAGGCCTGAGACTCTAATCTAGGACTTAAATGCAGAATTTTCTGATGCCTAAACAAGTGATATCTCAATGTAACAGGGTCATTGTAAAAACTGGCTGAGCTCTTGTTGGACCATTAAGTGGTTCCATCTCTGTGGTAGTGTCACCGGTGCATGCCGTAAGCAGCCCTAAGGAAGTTTAAAAGTGCTTACCACTTCCCCAAGGTTGTTCTCCAGAACTATGTTGCAAAGAGAAACCAGCGTCAATCGGCCTGAACCAGATCGAGCCCCACCACAAGGGCAGCGCTGGCACAGACGGCCCAGAGGTGACCAAGAGATGCCCTTTACTTCATTTTAATACTATAAGCTCTGCCCTAGGAGAAGCCTAGGCCTTATTGGCATAACATGCAATGTATGCGAGAGCATGTCTTCAGACCCACCTCTACACGTGAGGATAAAACTTCCCTTTTAAATATTCATTCCCGAACCGAAGTAAAAGACACCTGCTTCCCTCTGTTAGGAGAGCCACGGCTTTGGAAACGATTCCACTTGGTCTCACCCTGCTTTGTGTGATAACTACTTCCGGTGGAAGCTCTGATTTTTAACTCGCCAGGAAGCAAACCCACTTCAGTTCGGTAACAGGAGAGCAGGGCAATGCTGTAGTTAGCTGGGGCTATCTCTGAACGGAAAGCCGTTTCCCCACTGTCTAAGCTGACACACAGGACAGTGAAGAGCAAGGCCCACCACAACCGTGGCCAGTGATGTGGTCTGACAGGACACCCAGGGCACACTGCTGTGTCTTTGTGGGGACAGAGGCTCAGAGGGAGGAGCCTAGGCCTCGGGCCTACCGACCTTTCAGGAGCACCCCGCCCTTTGACCAGCACCCCCAGCTTAGGTGAAGCATGTTAGTATGAACGGTGGAGCCCCACCTGAGGTTGAAGGAGAGGCAGCTGGGAGAAGGAGGAGTTTTACTCAAACTGTGTCAATACTCACAGAAACAGGAGGAAAGACAGTATTATTTTTCTTGATAAAGTTTCTATTTACAAAAAAACATATGGTCAGTGTAAAACACTGTGAAAACACATAAATAGTATCTTTCCCAAAATTCCAAATTATCCTTCTTCTAATGTGCCTATTAGAATATGGCCATGTCTACTCTCCCCGTGTGTTTGTATATATGATTTAAATATGTAAATAATTTACATGCATGTGCAATACAAGCATGTGTCATGTATATGGGAGTAGTTTACAAATGCATTTATAATGTATATCTGCCTACATAATTTCTCAAAATGAGGACCTCTTGTACATTCTGCTTTGCAGTCTGCAATCTATCGTGAGCACTTACCCCTGTAAATCAATATTCTTTAGAACATGACCGTAAGGGCCATGAAGTAATCCATCATAGGGTCACAATTTGATCGCCTGGCTGGATCCCAGGGTTGTTTATTTAAGTGGACAGACTTACAGTTAGTTGAGGTTTGGGGTTTTCCTTCCTTCTCTTTGAGGCAGAGAGTTGGTCTGGGGTGGCCAAACGGAGATGAGGACTGAGAAGGAAAGCAGACACCTCTCCAGTTTGCACCCCTTCCCTGTGCCTTCTTCTCCTTCGGCTCCACCGGGGGCCTGTGGTCCCTGACTTCATGAGAAACGCTTGGGGAAGCACGGAGTGGTGGTAGCGCCTTACATCTCTCAAGGCTCTGTAGAGCACGATGTTGCGTGAGATTGCGGAATGCATTATTTATTTTCAAATCCGCCTTCTCCCCAGGCAGGCAATTCAGCATCTCCACAGTCTGTCCATGCTGCTAGTCCAGCCAAGGACATGGAAGCTAACATTTGTATGCTAGATATTCAAGAATAATTATACCTTCAAGTGTATGCTTGTGGGGGATTGGCAATTTGAGGCTATATGTCAATTTTTTAAATAATAAGACCTAGAGTCCTCATCCTTTCTCTTTTAGAGAAAGTCCAGGAAGAAGGAACATTATTTTCTTGTACAATTTGTCTGTATCTCTGCTTGTCATTCCTGTGGCCACAGAGGCTGTCTTACCCCAAATTCTCTGTGAATGAACAGCGCTTGGCAGTTGTGGTTTCCAGTCTTCTTAGTATACCTCGAGCTCACTTTTTCTCATAGTGTCAGGAGTAATGAGGAAAATGCATTTTTTAACCACTTGCAGTTTGAGCAAGAGCTCAAACTCAAAGAAGTAAGCAAAATGTGCAGGAGGAGACCTATTGTTTTTTTAGTGAAGCATCTTGATAGGTGGGGTTGGTAGAGAGAGTAAAGATCCCCAGGGGCATAACTTAGGTGAGAGGGGAGAGGATAAAGAACAGTTAAATCACTCTGCATAATAATGTCAGAGTTGCTTGCTGAGGCCCGGGGGAAAAAAAGACTGGAGATTGTGGGAGGATGGGGTCTGTACCACAATGACTCGAGAGGGAGGCGGACCCATGGAGGAAATGCATGAAGTACTGAGTTCCCTTAAGACAGCAGGTGCAGTGGGTGACTGAGCAGAAGTCAGGGCACAGCGTCTCAGGTGGCTTCCCCAGAAGCTGACCCTGGGACAAGGAGTTGAGTACAAGCAGGTTCTTAGGGAGGTGATCCCAGGAAACACTGGTAAGGGGAATAGGGTGACGGATATAGGGATGACAAGAAGTGGTAATGAGCAGGACACCACTGTGGGCTCAGTCTTGCTGGGAGACAGCTCAGAACACACCTCAGAGTTAGCACACCAGAGGGGCAGCCGGACCAAGTTATCTATCCACCAGCTCTCATTCAACATCGGCTGAGGGCCACTCGGGGACACCTCCTCCCCAGAACTTCCAACCTCCATCACTGTGGCGAGAAAACCCTCAGGCAGAAAGGCACAGGAGGCTGCAGCGGAATGCAGTCAGCATGTCCTGGAATGGTGAGTGCCAGGAGTTAGGCTATATGGTGTCTGCGGTAGGCAGCTGAGACTAGGATTCACCAGATAGAGGCTTTAATTACCCTGATAATATAGTCTGTGTGAAGATTGGCCACATGAAGGTGAAAATTTAAAAGAAAAATCTAAGATTTAGGAGACTAAATTTAGGATTTAGAAAGCTCAGATCATCCAGTTCAAACCCATTACTTTACAGGAAACCATAGCCCAGAGGATCTCACGGCATATTTTGCCCACACAGCGAGATAGAGGCAGGAAATTAGGCAGGAGACCAAAACATCTAGCCTTCCACGCATCTGGGAATCTAAGAGAGAGGTGATCCCAGTGGCCACTTAGGGTGACTGTTGATAAATTCATAGAATGAGCACTTCCAGGTCCCCATTCTTCACATGTATTCACTTAATGAGTATTTGCAGGGGGACTAAGTGTGGCCCAGGCACTGCTCTAAGTGATGGGGACACAACAGTGAACAAAGCAGGCAAAATCCTTGCCCTCAGGAATTGTACCTTCAAGAGGGAGAGACAGACAACAATTGAAGACATAAGTAAAATATGTAGTATGTTAGATAGGGACAAACACTAAGGGAAAAAAATAAAGCAGGAAAGGGAGTGGGAGTGACTGGGGGTGTAGGTGTATGCATTGTTAGATGGGTAGCCTGATAGATCCTGCTAAGAAGGAGACATTTGAGAAAAGACCTGAAGGAGGTGAAAGGGCCATGTAGACATCTGGGGTAAGGGCAATCCAGGCAGAGGGAAGAGCGTGTGCAAAGGCCCTGAGGTGGGACATGCTTGGAAAAGCATGCTATTCCAGGGGGCAGCATGGTTGGTACAGAGTGAATGAAGGGGACATGAGGAGGAAATGAAGCCAGATCATACAGACATTGTAAGGACTCTGGCTTTTACTGGGTGAGATGAGAGCCCTGCTCTGGGCTGAAGAGGGACAGGATCTGAGTGAGCTGGGTCACTCTGGCAGCTATGTTGAAAGTAGACTGAAGACAGGGACAGGGACAGAAGAAGAGAAACCAGTTAGGAAGGTGGCACCATAATCTAGGTGTCAGAGGATAGCAAGGGGTAAGAAGAGATCAAATGAAAAGTATATCATTTGTGCCAGCAGTGATGTTACAAATATCCATGTCATAAAACCTAAATGATAAAAGAGAGCTGGACATGGACACTGCCTGTGTGAGGTGTGGGCTTGGAGAGGCAGGAGTGTCCAGTCACTCAGCCAGCACCTCACTCCTTCCTCCTGGTTCCTTTTCTCATGGCAAAGACCCTCTTTGAACTTTCACTGTTTTCCCCAAGGAGGGTCCATTCCCATTACGTGCCTAAAGCTGAGTTCAGGCTGCAACTTTCCCCTAACTTTCCTTTGCTATTGCTATTTTGAAGTAGAAGATGTTCTTAAAGACAACAGATGTGACTTCCCACTTAGTTCTTCTTATGTTAACAGTTAAATGTCCTCAAAAGGGCCAGTGTGTATTTGGACTGATGAGGGAAGAAACAGCTCCCAGAACTAATTATGACTCATCATTCTATCCACACTGAATGCCAATGCACTGCCTTTATTATACCTGACGGTTTCCCTAATGACATACTATGGACATAAATCTAAATTCACTTTTCCTATTTAGCACTTCCATTAAGTCATGTTAGAAAGAGAGACATCCATCAGAAAAAGACACTTCCTCCAGAAATGGCTCCTTGCAGGACGCAGGACTTGGTGAATGTTAACTGTTCTGTATCTTGGCACCCATCATCTGGCACCCTTGTGTAACACACAATCTGTGCCATAGCACTCAGCAGGCTGAGCCCACATGAGCCAGGTATCAATAAATCAATGTCAGCCAATTATCCAGACACCTCATGCATGAATTCCTGGAAAAGATTGCCACCCCCAATCCATACCTTCTGCAGGAGTTGCATGAGCTAGGTACAAGCTATTTAAAATGACAGAATAGTTGAATGAAATATCAGGAATTAGTGGAATATTTTGGAGCTTGAACTACCATGGAAATTCTTTTGCTATTGTTTATAAGTTGTTGTGAGGCTCTCAAACCGTGAACTCCCACAAGCAGCAATGGCATCCTTTATGTCAAGACTGTCTTCGTGGCCTCCCAGTCATTGCCTTGGGTCCAGTGGCCCATATCTTCCCTAAAAGCTGTTGTAGCAGATGATGTGAGTGCCCCATCCACATCCCCTTGGCCCTCACCATTCCTGCGCATGCAACGGCTTCCTTTAGCAAGTGCTTGTGACTCATTGCCCGAGAGCTACCTCTGGGTGCAGGAATGTTCTCAGCCCACTGGTGGGATGTGCTGGAGGATTTTATGCCCCCAGAAGCTCTCCTCAGCCAGTGACAAAGCAGGTTAGAGGAATTTCCTCACCTCTCAATGCTGACAACTCTGAGGAATGTGCTCTTTATAGTCTCCCAAGTTTCTGCAAGGGGATTAATACCCAGTTGTCCCCAGCTGCAACCTGCTCATTAACACACACTTCTCTGTCTTACCTTGCCACGCCACTGCAGGGTTGTCCTGAGCTCACTTCCAAATAAACTCCTTGTCTCAGGGTCTGCTTCCGGAGAACCACAAGCTAAAGCAGCTGCTTAATGGATTAGTTAAGTTGATTCTTCCTTTAATTTTTCAACTCTAATTCTTCAGACTCCAGTGTAGACAGGAAGTAATTTTCACAGAGGAATTTAACATATGCAAATGACATTCAAATCAATCCCACTCAGTGGGCAGAATAAGAACTACTGTTATTTCTACAAACCTAATTATGCTGACACCCACCAAATGCCAGAAAAAGAGAGACTGTCAAAACAAAGATAACAGAAACAAACCCAGCAAAGGAATTATCCTTGGCCAGTGTAATCAACTCCCAGATGAATAAGACGACGAAGTGTTCATTTCCAAAGTGGGGAGAGAGAAAGAGATGTTTCAGCTGTTTTCCCTCTGAAACATCCTCCACGACCTTCGCCCAGTTCTGTTCCCATTCCCTGGAATCTTTCCCCATCTCCCTAACAACCTCTGTCCTATACTAAAGAGTGAGATTCTTAGGAGGAAGCAATGGCACCCTGTCTATCTTTTGGTCAAGGCTCACATCTAAGACTTCTTCTTGATTCCTTTCCCTCACTACCCTGCATCCAATTCATCAGCAATTCCATGGGTCCCACCTACAAAATATATCCCAAGGGTCCAACACCTCTCCCTTTCCAGCCCAACCACCCTGGTCCAAGCCGCCATCAGCACTCCCACCTGGACTACTGCAGTAGCCGCTTACCTGGCCACGTCTGCTTTGGCAGTTTTGATAGTTTGTGTCTTTCTAGGAATTTGTCCATTTCATTTATTTAATTTGCTAGCATACAGTTATTCATAATTTTCTTTTATAGCCCTTTTTATTTCTGTAAAGTTGGTAGTGATATCCCCTCTTTCATTCCTGATTTTAGTAATTTGAGTCTTCTCTCCTTTTTCTTGGTCAATCTATCTAAAGGTTTGTCAATTCTGCTGATCTTTTCAAAGAACAAAACTTTTGGGTTAGTGATTTTTTCCATTGTTCTTCTGTTCTCTATTTCATTAATTTCCTCTCTAATCTTCATTATTTCCTTCCTTCTACATGTTTTTGCTCTAGTTTGCTCTTCTTTTGCTAGTATCTTAAGGTGGAATTCTTTTTTTTTTTTGAGGAACATTGGCCCTGAGCTAACATCTGCTGCCAATCCTCCTCTTTTTGCTAAGGAAGACTGGCCCTGAGCTAACATCCGTGCCCATCTCCCTCTACTTTATATGTGGGACAACTGCCACAGCATGGCTTGCCAAGCAGTGCCGTGTCTGCACCCGGGATCCGAAGCAGTGAACCCCGGGCCGCCAAAGCGAAACGTGTGAACTTAACCGCTGTGCCACCAGGCTGGCCCCTGTAATTTTTTTTTTTTTTTTTTTTGAGGAAGATTAGCCCTGAGCTAACTGCTGCCAATCCTCCTCTTTTTGGTAAGGAAGACTGGCCCTAAGCTAACATCACGCCCATCTTCCTCTACTTTTTTATATGTGGGACACCTACCACAGCATGGTGTGCCAAGTGGTACCATGTCCACACCCAGGATCCAAACCGGTGAACCCCAGGCCACCGAAGCAGAATGTGCGCACTTAACCACTGTGCCACTGGGCCAGGCCTGGAATTCTTTTTTAATGTACGCATTTACAGCTATAAATTTTCCTCTAAGCACTGCTTTACCTTCGTCCCTCACATTTTGGTTTGTCATGTTTTCATTTTCATTAATCTCAAACTATTTTCTAATCTCCTTTGTGGTTTCCTCTCTAAATAACACATTGGTTATTTAGGAGTGTGTTGTGTAATTTTCACATATTTGTGAACTTGCCAAATTTCCTTCTGTTACATTGTGGTTAGAGAACATACTTTGTGTAATTTCAATTCCCTTAAATGTATTGAGACTTGTTTTATTCCTAGTACCTTGTCTGACCTGGAGCACATTCCATGTATACTTGAAAAGAATGTGTACTCTGCCGTTTCTGGGTGGAATATACATGTCTGTTGAGTCTAGCTGGTTTATGGTGTTGTTCAAGTCTTTTATTTCCTTGTGGATCTTGTGCCTAGCTGTTCTATCCCTTATTGAAAATGGAGTATTGAAGTCTCCAACTAGTAGTGTTCAATTGTCTATTTTCTCCCTTCAATTATGTCAGTTTTTGCTTTATGTAATTTTGGGCTCTAGTGTTAGGTGAATACATATTATCATTGTTATACCTTCCTGATGCGTTGACTCTCTTATCATTATAAAATGGTCCCCTTTATCTAACATTTTTTATTTTAAAGTATTTTGAGTGATATTAATATCACCACTCCAACTTTCTTAGGGTTGCTGTCTCCATGATATATTTTTTCCCATCCTTTCACGTTTAACCTATTGTATCTTTGAATCTAAAGTTTGTCTCCTGTAGAGAACATATATTTGGATCATGTTTTTTAATCCAGTCTGACAATTGCTGTCTTTTTATTCGATTTTATAATCCATCCATATTTAATGTTATTATTGATATAGATGGATTTACATTTGCCATTTTATTTTGTGCGTGTGTGTGTGAGAGGAGAATCTGCCCTGAACTAATATCTGTTGCCAATCCTCTTTTTTTTTTTGGCTTGAGGAAGATTAGCCCTGAGCTAACATCTGTGCCAATCTTCCTCTGCTTTGTATGTGGGATGCCTCCACAGAATGGCTGATGAGTGGAGCAGGCTCACATCTGGGATCCAAACTCATGAACCCCAGGCCACCAAAGCAAAGCACATGGAACTTTAACCACTTGGCCATGAGGCCAGTCCCCCATTTTACCTTTTCTTTTCTATATGTCCCATATCTTTTTTATCTTCTGTTCCTCCTTTCCTGCTTTCTTTTATATTATGTAAATATTTTCAGAGTAATATCATAATTCCTTTATTTCTTTCACTATATTTTTGAGTTACTTTCTTAGCAGTTGCTCTAGGGCTTACAATAGATATCTTAACTTGTCAGAGGTACTCACTCTTTAGCACACCAGGTATTGGATTTCTTTTCTTCTGTCTCAAACTTCCTCATCCCCTTCTAGCTTTAAAGGACCACCTCCCAAATAAACTGCATGCACTCAGATCCCCTTAGAACCTAAGAGAAATCCAACCTAAGATGAAAGGTTAAGCTCAAGAAGGTTGATGCCACCTCTCACCCTCCCGCAAACTAACGGGAAAGAAGAAAGTTAGGAGTTTCTATTTTTCCCGACTTCAGGTGGGGCCACAGCACATGCTGAACATGGAGAAAGCAGACAGAGTTATTTTCACATGCTAAACATTTCTGAAAGAACTGGATCATTCCATATCTTGTTATGGGAAGACAGACTTCTGCTGCTGTGTCTCGGCAGGTGCAATACTTGTGCATGGACAGGTTTGTATCCTGTGCCTCAGGCCACGCCAGAAAAATAACTATTGAGTTTTCTATATTTGGGGCCAGCCAGCTATAGCCCTAACCCTTCTCGGAGAGGCTGGGCATCAAAGGGGTGCTGCCCTGAGACACAAGTAGCCACCATCACTCCTTTTTAAATATATAGCTAAAAATGAATCACGCTCTGACTTTCAAACATAGCATCAGCACTCTGCCACCTTATAATCAAGTGCCACTGGCCAGATTTTTAATTGAGGCCTCAGGCTTCAAATAATTTTGGAGACAGTTTGATAACAAAGCAAGAAAGAGTTCTTGCCAAGTGGCATCTGATTTAGGGGCCAGGACCTGTGATTTATTGGGATCCTTGACAATACACTTGACCAACTGAGTAAACCCTTATGAGCCTCAAATTCATAATCTATGAAACAGGTAGAATAATATTTAGCTCACAGGGAAGTTATGAGGATTAAAGGAAATGATGCAAATAAAGGGTCAGGCACAACACTTGTTCCATGGAAAGCTTCCCTAAATGTCATTGACGATTAGCTAGTAATAACCCTTCCCACGTTGTTGTAATGGTCCGTTTTAAGTGTCTGCCTCTCCTACTACCTAGGGCAGAGAATGATTTATTTGTCCTTGCATATTTTTTTTGGTGAATAAATGAAAGAATAATCCCAGGCCACTGAGTTTTTTCTGACTCCTTTCAATACTTGAGGCCCAAGGCCCACAGTATAAAGAAAGGGAAGGGAAAGGAGAGAAGGGCGGGGAGGGGAGGGAAAGAAGGAGAAAGAACTATCTCCGAGCCCAGTGGATGATTAGGCTGAGGCTCTGGACAGCAACTTGTCCATTCCCTAACTGCCGCTGGTTATGTCCACAGGTGCCACCACCCCTCTCGTACCCACAGGACCCCAAAAGAATCTCAATCGTCACCAATTGACAGTTTCACAATCTAAGCACTTTGGTAACAGAAATCAGTTGTCAGTGACACAGAGAAGACCTGTTTTTCCTCTCCCACTCCATCCCCATTCCCCAACCTCCAAACCTCCTCTCCTAATCAAGGCTGATGTCAGCAAGGCAAAGGAGAAATATCAATTATTACAGGGGAGACAGGCTTTCTGGGGATATTCAGCAAGATAACAGCAGGGCGACTGAGGGAGGTAACCCACCACCCAGGGAAAGCCTACGGCCAGGTTTAAAAGCTCTTCTCTTAAAAAAAGAAAGAAAGAGAAAACAATATGCAGGCTTAATTATAAACTTCATTAGAACTAGAACCAGGTCTGGCTATCATCGTATCCCTCAAGGTACCTAATACAGTAGCCTTTTAGTCTAATTTGCCAATTTTTTCTTTTATAGTTAGCGCTTTTGTATCCTGTTCAAGAATCTTCGCCTACTCCAAGTCATGAAGGTGGTCTCCTATGTTTTCTTCAAAAGCTTTATTGTTTTATCTTTCACATTTAGACCTACAATCCATGTGGAATTGATTTTTTTGGTATGGTGTACAGTAATCTTTTCACATGGATATCTAATTGATGCAGCACATTTACTGAAAAGACCACCCATTCCCCAAGGCACTATCACCTTTGTCATAAATCAAGTGGCCATGTACGTAGGTCAGTTTCCCTGCTCTTAATTCTTTCACTTTATTTATCAGTTTTAAAATTACCACAGAGGTTGCTGGTTGGTTCATCTTTATGTAACTGGTATTTAATATCAAGATACTGTTTCTTTAGAAAAGACCGGGTAAATGCTTGATTCTTTCTCTTTATTTACTAGTGATAGAAATAAACTTGGTTTACTAGCATCCTCCCGTGGTGATCAATTGAGTTTTTTAAGTATCACTATGAATTCATGTATTTAAACAAAATTGATATGTTTCAATCAATTGCAGTTATTATCCCTATTGATGTTCAAAATGTCCCATCTTTGGGAGCCTCTTCTTGCTGGATCTGAGGCCTTTTGATATGACTCTCTTGTCTTTTTTAGCCCCCTTGCTCTCTGGTATGTTTGCAGCAGTAGATAACAGACAGGTAGAGAGCCCTTGGTCAGAGGAAAATTCCACAAGGTTGACTGGTGGCTAGAGAGAGTTTAGTGTGAGCAGCAGCTTATGTACAACAGATATGTTCTGGACAGGGAGGGCCAGACCCAAGACTAACTCCCACCCGCAACGGGACCATCTTGGGGATGACACAGGCGAAGCACACAGATGAGGAAGAAAAGGTGGGGACACGGAAACAATAATAGCTAATATTTATGAAAACTTACTGTGTGCCAGAAGCCAAGCTAAGCTCTTTACAATACTAACTCATTTAATCCTTACACCAACACCACGAGTGGGCACTGTTACTATCCCTACTTTTCAGATGAGGAAACTGAAGCATGGAGAGGCTAAATAACTTGCCCAAAGCTGCAAGGTCACCTAGCCAGTAAATGATGGAGTCAAGAATCAAACTCAAGCACTCTCCAAACCAAAAGGGAAAAGAAGACAAGCCACTCCTCCTCCTTCATGGATTTGCTACGGATGGCTGTGGAGGGCGATTCCAGCACCAGGTGGGAATCTGCACAATGCCGTGACATGCTCAGCCAGCATTCCAGTGTGAAGTTTAGTCCCAACTGGCCTTGGGGTGCCAAGGTAAGTAAACAGCTCAGTTATAACTTCAGTTTCACACCCCTTCATTCCCAATAGCACCCTCCCTTCTCTGTGACGCAGCCTCACTGGCCAGCCCTGCCTCTACCTTCACTGCAGCATCAGTGCCAGCTCCTTCCCCTGCATCCCCCAGAAGTTCACTGTCAGACTAAGGGGTAATATCACAAAGAAAAGTTTCTGACAAGTGATTGGCAGGTGCTGGACAAGTGCTTTGCTTATCTTCTCAATTATCCGCATTTTAGACAGACCTGGAGAGTATGATGCTAAGTAAGCCAGACAGAGACAAATACCATATGATCTCATTTATACATGGAATCTAAAAAGAATCAAGCTCACAGATACAGAGAACAGATTGATGATTGCCAGAGGTGGGGCTGGGGATCAGGCAGAAAGGGTGAAATGGGTCAAAAGGTACAAACTCCCAGCTATAAAATAAATAAGTCATGGGGATGCAATGTACAGCATGATGACTACAGTTAATAATACTGTATTGTATATTTGAAAGCTGCTGAGATAATAGATCTTAAAAGTTCTCATCACAAGAAAGAAAGGATTCTGTTACTATGTGTGGTGACGGGTGTTAACCAGACTTATAGTGGTGATTGTTTCACAATATATACAAATATCAAATCATTAGGTTGTATACCTGAAACAAATATAACATTGTATGTCAATTACACCTCAATAAAAAAAAATCATCCCCATTTTTAGAGGAGGCAACCGAGCAGTTGAGTGTTTTGTTCAATGTCACAAAGCTAATGACCACTGGGCCAGGATTCCACCCAAGCATGTCACGCCAAAGCCCTGTGTCTCGCTTTGTGACCCACTGCTGCCCTCTGCTGGGCACGTAACAGCATTGCCCTGCAGTGCTGGGTACCACATTTTACATAGGCTTCCAGCACACAGCATGCTGAGCGATTCCATCTGATGAGGGATGGGTCAGGGGGAGGAGGTAGGGAGGGTAGTTCTGGTTCCCAAATCCACTGCAGAGCCCCTTAAATTGCGTCAGACAAAAGTATATGTATTATTTTGTTATGTAGGGCATTATTGGGATAATCGGTGAAATTTGAGTAAGATTACATAACTGTAAAGGGACATCATGTCTACAACTTTCAAACTCAGAAAAAAAGTGTGTTTGTGTATAGAGAAATTAAATTTAGTAAAATGCTAACATCTGTGGAATTTGAAGTTTGTGGAGGATTCTTTATATTATTTTTATAATTTTTTTCTAAATATGAAATTATTTCAAATAAAAAGTTAAACAATTGCACTTTCAGGACGCCACGTACCACGGCTCTCCTGGGACACTCTCTGGTAACCAGTGGAGTCCCTAGGAGACTGTAGATTTATTATCCATGGGGCTCCCTCCTTGGCTTTTCTTCATGACAACAATCACAACCACCATAGTAGGTACCTGGACCCTTGAGACAACAGGAGGAAGAAGCTACCTCGTGGGCAGTAACTACTAGGGGTCTTCAGTTCCCATAGGACCCCATGTGCACCCCTCCAATGAATACACATATTCACAACTACAGGCAATGATGGGGCCCCCCAGGAAGGATTAACTTGTGTGTGTCCAGACACTGGTCGGCATAGCGAAAGGGCTGGAAGGCATTCCTCACGAGGAAGAGTGAAGAGAACAAGATGAAGAGCTGGGGAAGACAAGGCTAGGTGGCGAGGAGAGGAGCTAGCGTGGGGCGCCTGAGAAACACTATAGACATTCATCAGGCAAAAGAGAAGCAGACTGTGAGATGTGGGAAGACAAACACTGGATGGAGGTCCTGGGAGGCACACGTCCTTCTACACCGTGGCCTGAGGTGTGGAGCATCACTCGACTGACTACACCAGAAGGCTCACCTCAGGACACCGAGGCTCCCCAATGGGGACGCTCTAGCAGAGCACAGTGACCACTTGTGGGGTGGGGAGAGGGAGTTGAGGGAGGCGCAGTGTCTGAGAAGAGATGGACTCACTGGAGGGAATCTGAACCACTGGTTCTCAACCTTGGCTGCATGTTGGAACCACCCAGGAAATATTTTTTAAAACACCAGTGCCTGAGTCCCACTCCCAGAGATTTTGATGCGCCTGGTCCGGGTGCTGCCTGGGCACTGAGATGTTTCTTAAGTTCCTCAGGTGATTCTAACATCCAGCCAAGTTTGAGAATCACTGACTTAGAACGCACTGCCTCAGCGGCTCTTTGAATCTCAGAGAAATCGGGACCACGTGGACAAGATCAGAGGGCCCCTCTTTGCTGCAGGAACACCTACCATTCTCGGTCAGAGATCCGAGTTTACTCTGAACCTGTCCTCCGTCTGATGGACGTGCTTTTGACCCTAACAATGTGCGGAAGCTTCTTGTTAAAATAGAGAAGAGACATTAGGGAAGCAGTGGCACAGTTTTACTCCATTTGGAGTCCCCTGGGTTTTGGTTGATTTTGGAACTGGTGATGTCCTTTGGTAAA
Organism: Equus caballus; assembly: GCF_041296265.1. Classification (NCBI taxonomy): domain Eukaryota; kingdom Metazoa; phylum Chordata; class Mammalia; order Perissodactyla; family Equidae; genus Equus; species Equus caballus. The sequence goes on from NC_091705.1 coordinate 18,741,833, forward strand.
TATGAGAAGGTGATGGGGTCTTTTTGGTTTTTTGGTGAGGAAGATTATCACTGAGCTAACACCTGTGCCAATCTTCCTTTATTTATAACAAATCTGAACTTTGACCTAAGGCCACGGGAAGACACTGAAGGGTTCCAAGCAGAGAAGGCTCACCCCAGCTATAGTGTAAGGAGTGGACAAACAGAGGTGGCCCAGCTCAGGGAGATGACAGGCAGTCGGGACGAATCTGAAGGGTATTTAGAAGGTAGAACAGGCAGGCCTTGGTTACAGAACACGGGGCTGGGGCAAGGGTAGGAAAAGGGCCGGGGTTTGGATTTGCCCATGCAAAGTCCACATGAAGAGGCCTCGCAGGCCCGTGTGGATTAGGGACATGGATTTGGGAATCATGGAGGTACATGTGGTAACCGGAGCCCTGACAGTGGTGAGAACACCCAAGAGAGAATTCAACGGGGGAAAGAGGGCCTTGGGCAGAATGACACCACCTCAGGGCCGGGCCAGAGAAAGGCAGCTGAGGAGGAGCAGCCAAGGAAGCAGGAGGAAGGTCAGGAGGGCAGGCTGCGAAGGCCAAGGGCAGAGGGTGCCTCTAGGAGCAGGGAGTAGTTGGCAGCATCCTGGGCAGTGACGCTGATTCCACACCACCCACCTGCACATCTCACCCCAAGTGAGCACTCCCATCAAAAACCACACGGGATCTAGAATTTCATAGATGTTTATTTGTGTAGTGGGCACATTCAGGTATATAAATAAGGTGAGTACTTGCCAATGTACAGTATACCATGTTCTGACACTGCATTGAAGAAGAATCTATATGTATTGCTCAACACCAATCAGACAATGAACAGAGAAAGGCCAGCTGTGGCAAAAACACATGGATTTAGTGAGACGCCAAGTCGGATAAAGGACAGAGCAGTAGCACACAGGCACACACATTTCTGGGGAGGCCCCAAGGACTGTCACAGGGGCTCCACACACACCCAACAGCTGCTCCATGGTCAGCGACGTCCGAGGGTGGGAAAACTGAATATCAATACCCAGCTTATCAGTGAGAGGCTACAGTCACGTGATACATTCTGAGAAATGTGTCATTGGGCGATTTCATCGTTGTGCGAACATCACAGAGTGTACTTACACAAACCTAGATGGTAAGGCCTACTACGCACCTAGGCTATATGGTACTAATCTCATGGGACGGCCATCATATATGCAGTCTGTCGTTGACCAAAATGTTATGCAGGACATGACTGTACTGAATCTCACTGTGTCCATCCACACGGAGGGAGAGCACAGAAACTGACCTGGGCCTGCCCATCACAGAGGGGACAGGGCAAACACAGGGCTGACCTCTGGGCGGCACAAACACTGGCAGTGATGGGCTACATGTGACACCTGGCACTCCCCACGGGGGACAGGGAGGCCATTTTTATGTCTGGGGAACTTTCCCATTAAACAGATCCTGAGAGTGGACAGAATTGAGGAGGAAGTTAACAGCTGTGCCTGACTCACCCACCACCACCAGTGTCCCCAAGAATCTTCAGCAGAGGGGCCTCCTATCCGTTTGATCTTCCCCTCCTGTTTTGGAAAGTATTAAACATCAATAAAAATTAAAACCTGGTATCAGCATCAAGTCTAGAAGATAATTCATAATCCAGGAGCTTTGAGTCTCCATGATGGGCTTCTGAGCCCAACTGCTGGTCCCCACACCCACGAGAGACACAGGCTGGCCTCTGGCAATTGGCCCCCACCTGCAGGACTCCTGGCACCTCCCTTCCCATGTTTCTCCCGCTGCTGCCCCCACAGCTTCTTGACAGTCCTCTGGCTGGACAATAAATCACTGCATCCTGCCCCTGCCTTGTTCTCTTGGCTCCAAATCCTTTGGTTTTCTTGACCTTGACGTCTGCTCAGCTCTTCCCTTCTGTAAACGGTCCCCAGATACCCAGCCAGTGTGACGGGAGGCAGCCACCAGGTGCTGTGTGTGGAGGATTTAAATGAAACAGCACACGAAGGACACCCTTATAAGAACATGTGTGCACGTTCTGCCCGCTAGAAAACATTCTTAACCCCTTTCCAGGCTGGTGTTCCTTGGCACAAAGCCAGCAAAACCAGCACATGAACCTGATGGAGGTAGGAAACAGGTGTTCCAGCAGCCAAGACAGAGAGAGTAATGTGTCACCGGGTGGCTAAACCCTCTGGGCGCTAGACAGGGAAGCCCTCAGGAGGCTCCAAAGAGCCAGGCGGGGCCCAACGCCTGGGAGAGCAGGAAAGGGCATTTTCAGCCCCATGCCCAGAGGGCCCGCGCCCTGAGTTTGGAGCCTTTCTCTCCACAGTTAAAAAGCTGCCTGGTCCATTAGGTGCAACAATGAGGGAGGAAGTCCAGGCCTGGCACACGCTGACTCCAGAAGGGCGAGAGGGCAAGCCCAGGGTCGGTCACAGTGGCTGCACAACCATGTGCTCCTGATCCTGCCACTGTCACTCATCCATTAACTGAAGGGGAGACCACTATTGAAACACAAAGGGCCCTAGGTCTGGTCATCACTCCCCACTAACACCCAGGAAACAGTCCACAGTCAAGCCGGTAGCCCTAAGTTATTATGATTCCACTGGCTTGAGTCTCAGGGATCCTCTCTGTCAACACCATTCCTTCAAAGTGACGAACGCTCCACCTCACACACACCCCCCATCTCCATTTGGAAAACCAAGACATTTCCCATGGAATCCCACATCCATTCTCCCTTCCTTCGTGAGTCACCCGTGATCTTTTCCTCTCCTAGAAGCCAACAGAGACGCCCCACATCATCTTTCCTCCAGTGCTCACTCGCCTGTCTCCTGGTAATACTTTCAGGAAGGCATGAAACACAGGCCCCTGACCTGTTTGGCTGGAAGGGTGTGGGCGGAGCTCTTAGGCGTGCTGTCCATATAATCTAGCAAAGGCTCCTCGTCCCCACTCTGCTCAGCCGCTGAGATGTCCACCTGTCAGGGAACTGCTGCGGGTTCCTGAGCTGTGTGCATAGAGCACACAGCCCTTGGCCAGAGGGGGAAGTGGGGTCCAGAGCGAGTCACAGATAGGCCCTCACTGCCCACGGAGTGGAGGCACCACCGGGCAAGAGGTCAGGGCTGCCGTCCCCACGGAAAGTGCAAACCAGGGGTGGCAGGAAGTGTGCAAGACATCAGGCAAACCATTCCCACTAAGAACGGAGAATTTCACAACATCCTCACGTCCTCTTTCCTTCTGCCAGGCTGGTCTTCTCAACCAAGTTCAAGCACCCAGACACTGCAGGTGGGTGCTAAGGTTGGGCTGCTCCTCTCAGGAGGGTGGTGTGGTCACCTTCTAGACCCTGAACCCCAGGCTGTGTGCAGGGCAGGTGGCAGTGCCGTGGCTGAGAACCTGGTCTCCAACATTACACCAACTTGGGTTCAAACCATCAGCTGAGATCAACCAAAATAACTCCATTTATTAAGCGCTTACTGTGTGCCAGGCACTGTGCTAACTGCTTACGTGTGTTATCTCATAAAACCCTCACAATGTTCCTTTGGGGAAGTGCTATTATCCGACTCAACTGGGCCTAAGTTGCACATGGTAACCTGCCCAGACCTTGGACTATTTGAGCCTAACGTCATCTTCTTAACCACAGTGCTCAGCCTGTCATGGTGCCTCAGTTTCCTCATCTATAAAATGGAGATGATAATACCTAATCAAAGATTGTTTTCCATGGGCCAGCCCCGTGGCTAAGTGGTTAGGTTAGCGCACTCTGCTTCAGCGGCCCAGGGTTTCACTGGTTCAAATCCTGGGTGGAGACATGGCACCATGTCCATGTCCACTCATCGAGCCATGCTGAGGTGACATCCCACATGCCACAACTAGAGGGACCCACAACTAAAAATACACACAGTTACGTACCAGGGGGCTTTGGGAGAAAAAGGAAAAATTAAAAATCTTTAAAAAAAAAAGATTGTTTTCCGGATTAAAAGAAATAATGTATATAAACCCTTAGCACTGTGCCTAGCACATATTAAGCACTATTACTATTACTGCAATTATTAATAAACACACTGCTGGTAACTTACTGGCTCAAGAATGAAAAGGAAAGGAGCCTCAGCAGATAGGCCATCGGTGGAGGTGGGTGGGAGAGGGGACAGGATTTTCAAACAGCCAACAGATTTGAAACACACTGGCCATAAAATCCTAGATGTCACATGTCTCTCCCTCTATTCTCATACATCATCCACATGCTCTAAAAACCCCAACACGTTAGCATCCAAAGTATGTCTCCCAAACTACCCTCGCAGCTGAGATCTCTTTGCCTTTGAAAACATACAAACAGGTAAAGCCTTACTCAATGGAGAGGCAGCCCCCTGTAAGAACAGCAGCCTACCCACCTGAGAGCCCAGTAAGGTCACTGTTGGTCAACCTGAAGGGGGTGGGACAGTACTGGGAGGAACAGAAAGACGGGGCCATTTTCAACTGATACAGGCAGTCGGCAGCTGGGACTCTGTTCCTCACTGAGAATGGGGCCCACCTTCTGTAGGGGAATGTGGATGAGCTGAGGAGATGAGCCTAGAAGAGGCCTTTAAATTAGCCTCTTTCATCACCATTGGTCCAAACCCCAGCACCCTACGTAGGTCATGCCACAAGGCCCCCACCCAACAAGGGAAACCAGATGAGGAAGTGGGAGCTGTTAATCTCTTTAAAAACTGGAAGCTGGGGCAACTCTGTGGAGGGTGATCAAGGGAAAAGGAAGGATGTTTTGGCCAAGACAAGGAGAGAGAAAGGCTCTGCCCAAGAATCAGCCCCTCTCTTCAGGGAGCTGCTGGTCTGTTCCGCTGCTCTTCTGGAGCCCCTGCTACAGAGAAGCACAGGGAGAGTCTGCCCACGGTTCGCTGTCTCGTGACATATCTCCGACAGCCACTTGGACATGCCCCTCTTCACCTTTCCTCCCCACCCTGACTACGGAAGAACGGGAACCCTGGGTCCAAGGATGCCGCCCTCCCCACTCCACTCCACCCTTTTCTCAGCACATGATCACAAGGTGGGCACAGATGGGAGTTACCCCAAAAGACAAAAGGCAAGAATGCCTAAGGTATTAGCGACACAGGAAGAAGTTTCAGCAATGACCTAACACATTTGGTAGAATAATGAAAATCTACTCCCTTGGAAACTGACCCTGGGCAGGCTTCTTGTGGAGAAAGGCCACTGCTGTAGTTTTGGGAGAAGGTTTGCTGTTTGCCCTGAGTCACTCACAGTCTCCCCCAACCACCTGCATCCACAGCAGGGCTGCTCCTAAGCCTGCTGGGGACTCACTGACAGCCTGAGGATCTGAACTCAAGGATCCACTCACATCAGCCTTGAGCCAACTCAGCAACTAGCTTAGACTCAAATCACAGGGTCTGTTTAGTCTCACTTATAATATACTTTTGGAATCTTCTTGCATAATATAAATCAAGTTACAGGCTAAGAAGCGCAGCAGGAAAAAGTACATACCATAAAAATGGTTTCAAAGTCCACCTGTGTAAGGTTAAAAGTTACATTTCACCGCTTCTGAAACACTAGCCTCAAACATACATTATAGAATTGTACAACACTAAGAGTAAATACATTTTAAATGTAGTTATATTACAGCTACTAAAATGCTCAGAATATGAAACAGGCAAAAAATAATAAACATAAAGCCCAGGCTGCCCTAGGGGGTTTCACTTTCAGGAGTAAAACACAAATGTACTTTTTCAATGCTGAGAGCAGTTAAGGGGGTGGCCTGCGCATACCAAGGGAAAAGACTGGGGTGCCCTCTGAGCAGTCATGAGCAGGGCCCACAGAGAGGATACCTTGGCTCAGCCCACTGCAGACACTCCCTGGTTTCTGTGACACTCTCGCTCATCAGCTCCTTATGTCACCAGTTATGAGCTAATGGCAACTTAAGCTCCAGCCTGGTACCCAGGTCAGGCCTCCTAAGCTTGAGGGAAGGAACGCTGCAAAATTCCAGGAGCGCTCACGCCACTTCCTCAAAGGCGAGTGGGCGTGGGGACGATCCAGTCCCTGTCCTGGTGTGTGGAGCACAAGACAGAGTCGGTCTTGACTGCACCACGTGACCCTGGGGAAGCTCTCTACCCTCGCTGGCCCTCAGCTTCCTCACCGGGAAGGTGCTGAGGACTCTCACCCGAGGTACCTCAGAAGGCTGTTGTGAGAACGGATAGGATTCAAATTGGAAAACACAACAAAAATCTCTAATTCAGGACTGCATGGTATTTAGGAACACAAAAACAAGCGGGAAACAAAACCACGCGTGGCAGTGAGAAACTGAATTCACGACAAGTTTCAGTTTCAGTCACATTTTATTGCTCACACAAAAAAAATGGATCTGAAGCCAGTTATGCTGTTCATTGAGATCTGCACAGGCGTATGTTCACACAGTCGCTTGAATCTTATCTGTATGGTGAAATATCTTCAGTAAATGGGAGAAAGAAAACCATTGTGCTATAGAGACAACAGGTGGTGTGCCCTCCGGGCTACTCAACGAGGAAATTCCTTATTTCACCAGAAAGCATGTGGGGAAATCAGAAGAAAATAAACTCAAGCTGACCCTCTGGGCTTCTTGCTAGCAGCTCTGATGCGCACCCAGCTGCAGTTTCCCAGGACCCCCATCAGTGACCACTTCTACAAAGGGATGCGCCAGGTTCCCTGATCCCAAAGGCAGCCCTATTCAAGAGTGGCTCTCTGCTGCTGGGCCCTAGCAACCAAGGACCCCACCATATGCCCACAATGGGGCACCAGAGAAATGAGGCACCCTTCTGTCTCTGGTTTGGGGAACCAATCATTCTTTAACAAGAAAACTAAATGCGTTCATATTCACCTTCACTGTGGCTGAGATTCTCACTCACCTTAAGGACAAGCATATAGAAAAGGCCTGAAAGCGCCTGCTTTTTGGGTGCCCAGGACACAACTCAACACCCACAGCAGCCTCTGCTGACATGAACTTGCTCAGCCAGAATCACAGAATCCTGGAATTCGAAAACGGCTCAGAACGTGAGGACCCAGAGAGTGATGCGTCCTGCCCAGGGTCACACAGCCATGACTAAAACCCCCGTGCAAAAACAGGTTTTGTTTTTAAAGGGGCCTTGGGCCTGAAAAAGAAAACGCATGTGCTAAAATGGAAGGAAAAGCTCAGAAGGTGCCTCAGTGCTGCCTGCACGTGGAGGTCCCACAGTCACTGTCAGCTGAAACGTCGAGAGGGGTCTGCCTTGCGCTGGACGCTCGGTGGTCTGTGCTGACCGCGGGCTTTCAGGGTGGCGGGAAGGCTGATATAAACAGACACAAAGCAAACCAGCACCACACCGAGATGCTGAAGCAAACCATTACCCCCTCATTTGGCAACAAGAACCACCATGGCACAGAATAATTTAACACATTTGGGCACCAAGTTCTCTCTCCCGTCCTCCCTGACTTGTCCCGACAAAGAACTTGTCTTCCCACAGTCAACCTCACTCCTGTAATTAGGAAGGGAAAAAAATAAATCACAGTTTAAAAGAAAAAAGGTCCCCTAGTAAAATACAAACTACATTGAAACTGGTCACATTATATAAAAAGTATGCATTTAATCTTTATAATAGTCAAATCTCTAGCTGGGTTAGGATTTCCAGAGTTTAAAGCAGGACTTTGTGGTTTCAGTGAAGAAGTCATGGTACACTTGAAATCACTATAAGAAATAAGTGATTTTTAACACACACAGAGACACACTTGCCTTAACAGTAATATATATACAACACAGCAGCTACACGGGTGGTCGGTCAGGCAAGGGGTGCGGGAACCAGAAGCCCTCTGCTCGCCGCCTAATGGGAAAGCCCCCAGGAGGGATTCAGCAGCAACAAGTGTACAGCACAAACGTGAACAGCACTGTCCCTGAAAAGACATGGTGAGCTGGACTGCCCTGTAGGAGCCACCTGAGCCTAAAACCCGCGGGAAAGGGCTTGGTCACAGTACGTGCTACTGCATACACTTCTAATAATACAGTGTGGGCTTTTTTTCCCCAGACTATTATAAATAACTTTTCGTGCTTTCTGAAGAAAATAAAAACTGAAACCTTCTCTCAGTGTGTGATGAAGTAAGGTGAACCACATCATAAAACCGAGCTTGTGCTCCACAGGATTCCATGTGGGTAGGATGCTTATCTGATTAACAA